>NC_031995.1:33535362-33819994 GCF_001879085.1 Nicotiana attenuata
GCAGCCAGTACCCTCATCTTTTCACTACTTCAGGTATGTTCTCTATGCTCGTTCGAGGACGAACGAATGTTTAAGTGTAGGAGGATGTAACGACCCGGCCGGTCGTTTTTGGAAATTTTGCCCCGATCCCCCATTAACTGTTTCCCCTAAGTTCATTTCTGCTATTTTGGTTTGTCGGGATGTTCGGTGTTGAGTTTTGGAGAGTTTTGGGACACTTAGTACCTAAATGAGAGCTTAAGAGTTGAAAAATGGTCCGCAATCAGAACAGTGTGAAGACGACCTCGGAATGGAAATCTGATGGTTCCGTTAGCTCCGTTAGGTGATTTCGGGGTTTGGAGCGTGTTCGGAATGTATTTTGGAGGCTCGTAGCTCGTTTAGGCTTGAAATGCCGAAGTTTAAATTTTTGAAGTTTCCGGTCCGATAGTGAGTTTTTGATCCGAGGGTCGGATTGGAATTCCGGAAGTTGCAGTAGTTCCGTCATGTCATTTGGGATGTGTGTGCAAAATTTTAGGTCATTCGGACGAGGTTCGGGTAGGTTTTTGATCGAAAAACGTGTTTGGTTGGAATTTGAAGTTCTTAGGCTTGAATCTTTGATTAATTCGGGTTTACGGCGTTGTTTAGGTGTTTTCAGGATTGGTACAAGTTTGAATAAGGTATTAGGTGGTATTGGTACTTTTGGTTGAGGTCCCGGGGGCCTCGGGATGATTTCGGGTGGTTAACGGAAGAGTTTTGGAAGTTGAGAAATAGCAGCACTGCTGCTTCTGGTATCTTTCCGCTTCTGCGGCTTGGGAACCGCAGAAGCGGAGCCGCAGAAGCGGCCTTGGTCATCGCAGAAGCGAGATTTGCCCTCCCTCTCAGGAACCGCAGAAGCGGTCGCCTTTCCGCTGAAGCGGAACCGCATGAGCGTTATGTGTCCGCAGAAGCGGTCCCTTGTCCGCAGAAGCGGAAATCCCTGGGCAGAAATAGAAATTTTGAGGGTTTGAGTTCATAAGTTACAAAAATCAATTGAGAGCTCAGTTTAATGCGATTTTGAGTGGGATTTGAAGTGAAGATCACTGGGTAACGTTTCTTTGGTCCCTTCTTGTTATATTTCATCATTTTATAGTTAAATACACCATTGGAATTCGTATTTAGGATCAAAAATTGGAAGAAACTTCATAGACCTAATTATTGAGTTTTGAGTGGGCAATTGACCTCCGATTTGGGAGATTTTTATATGGTTAGACTCGTGAGAGTACGAGGGTTCTGAAAATATGAAAATTATTCGATTCCGGGGTGTTGGCCTGGAGGGCATTTTGGTCATTTCACCTAATTTTACGCCGTAGCTTTGAATTTATTAGCAAAACCAGGTGTTTGCGATGTTATTTACAATGTGTAATTGAATTGAATAGATTTGAACCATTTGGAGTCGGATACTCGTGGCAAGAGCGTGATTTCTAGTTGATATTGAGTCGGTTCGAGGTAAGTGGCTTGTCTAACTTTGTGTGGGGGACCTTTTTCCCTTAGGATATGAAACTTGAATATTTGAATGCCCCGTACGTGAGGTGACGAGCGCGTACTTGAGCTAATTGTTGTAATCCGTTTCTACTTGAAGTATTTAAATTGAGCTTTCTTGTTTACTTGTTCATTTTAACTGCAAGTTTGTACCTGTGCTAGCTTAGAGACTCATGTTTAGCTGGCTTACCTGCTTATTTGCTTTAACTGCACTATTTGTACTCTGTGAAGCATGTTAGGCTATAATTTACTACTTCGTGTCCTGATTTTTAGCATTGTTCCGAGATTTAGGAATCGTTGTTGTTGTGTGTTTAATTTGGGACTACGGGACGGCTTCCCGGGAGATCCCTCTGTACTTGAGATATTCTGGACTGAGGGTGCGGGATACCAAGAGATCCCTGGCACATGTGTTTCTATATATATATATATTGGGATACCAAGAGATCCCTGGTTTACTTATTGAGGATACCAAGAGATCCTCGGGATACTAAGAGATCCCCGACTTACTTATTGAGGATACTAAGAGATCCTCGGGATACCGAGAGATCCCCCGTGTTGATGATGAGGATACCAAGAGATCCTCGGGATACTAAGAGATCCCCCGGCTACTATTCCTTGTGAGGGCAGTTTTCCGTGTATTGTTACCTTTGCTTTCTATTACTGTTCTTCCTTATTTACCTGGTTTAGATTCTCGCTGTAGACTTTATTTAAACTATTTCTGTTATCTCATTATTTATTATGTTATCTCAGTAGGGCCCTGACCTTCCTCGTCACTACCCAACCGAGGTTAGGCTTGGCACTTACTGAGTACCGCTCTGGTGTACTCATGCCCTTCCTGCGCATGTTTTTCATGTGCAGATCGAGGTACTTCCTCCCAGACGTATCATCCTCGTGGTGGAGAGTCCTAGCTGAGACTTGAGGTATATCTGCTACGTTCGCAGACCAGGAGTCTCTACTCTATTCCAGCTTTAGCAGATAGTTCCTTTTCCTTCCTTTCATATTGTTCAGACATTTTGGTGTAGAGCAGTTTACTACATTCTATTAGCCTGTGTTTCTCGTGAGTTTCCGGGTTTTGGGATTTAGTTGCAGACTTCCACATATTTCGAGTTGTATAGGCTGAGTGGCCTTGTATACAGTTGTTATTTCCGTATGTTCAGTTTTAATTTATTATTCCACAAATGTTAATGTGTTATTCCGCACTGTTAGGCTTACCTAGTTGTAGGAACTAGGTGCCATCACGACATGTTTCATGGAGGGTGAACTGGNGATTTTTTCGTTCCTTTGTAGTTCAAGCATGCTGTCATGACTGTTGGTTGAGGCTACTGTAAAAAAAAAACCTGCTTTCCCACTTCATGTCTGATTCAATTTTGAACCCTAAGGTTTGGGGTTCCTTTGACGATGTGGATTTTTGTGTTCGAGTTAAGGCTCCACTTGGGAACCCTGAACTCTCAAACTCACTAGGAGTCTACAAATTGAACATGTATCTCTTTGCTTATGATTCTGAACTTCTCCTCGATTGAACTCTGTTCTAAATAATTTGACTTTCTCTTCTTGATTCACATGATTGTGAGTTTTATATATAAGAACTCTTCTTTCAAAAAGGTTTTGACAGCTACTTGATTGATCTTGGACTCCTTTGATGGGGTCTCGACTGATTGCCACTGATTTTCTTTGTTTGAGCCCTCCTCTACCTATTCCTGACTGGGTCCATTCGAATTAAACCTGTTTACTTTGATTTTTATTAGTTGTCTGATTGATTCCCTTTCCTTTTCTCTACAAATCAAGTACCGTTGAACTCTTTCCTTAAATAAACCATATGTATTTTCCCCTCTTATGCTGTTGTAAAGATGTTACTGAAATTCCCTTTCCTTAATTACATTCTCCCGTTTGAAATTAAATCCCTTGACTGAAGGGAGAATATTTGTGACTGATTTTTAAAAGGTTTTCTTACCTTTCTTACTTGTTTCTCTACACTATAAAAGGGGATGCCCTTCTACACTCTCAACACGATCAATTCTGATCACTTTCACTGAATACTCTCAAATACACTTAGAATTTTCACAAACACTCAAGTTCTCTGAACTCACAAGCATAAAGTATTTTTCTCTGATTGTGGCTTTGCTTGAAGACTTCTGCTTTCTTTTGCTTGTCTCTTTCTAAAACTGGTATGTCCTAGTTTTAATTCCAGCATCAACTCTAATGTGTTTACTTACCAATTCTCCCGTCCATGCTTACTTTACTGCCTGTAGAATTTAACCTTTGTGTAATGTGCTTATATCTTGCTTATGTCTTGCAATGAATCCCATTCCCCATGTCCCCCTATGTGTTGAGCTATAGTTTAGAAAATGGCAATATACAAAGTTATTGTCCATGGATGTAAACTGGACCCTTTGGGTCCTAAGCTCTTTCAGTTTCCCATCCATATTCCCTTATGTGTGTTTGAGTTAAGGTTTGGCCTGGCAGCATCCAAATTGCTCTCCAGAGTTGAACCTGACCTTCAATAAGTCCTAACTCTCCAATGTTTGGCTAGTGGGCTGGTCAGGGGTGTGCCAGCATTTTATGTTGCTGGGCATGACCACCAGCCTGCCTTGGCATCCCTTATATCCCTCTACTGCACTTACACTTGTTCCTAGACTCTAAGTTCTGCCCCCCTCCAATAAGCCTTGCCTTGGGACCTTGAGCTCCCTCTGAACTTGGACATTGGAGGGCTGGCCCTCCACACTGCACTTTCATTCAGTTCTGATATCTGGGTGTGAGCATTGCCTGGAGTTCTTGAAATTCCTTGGAACTTTGACACACTCCAGATAAGAGAAAGGCTTTGGAACCTGATCCTGGCAGTTGGCTCATATCATATTGTTAGACCTTGGGTTTGAATTAGGCTCCTTGGATACAACTTAAGAGTTCTGATTGTAATTTTATTTCCAGTTTTTGATTCATCTTGGTCTGTAATAAAATTTTGTAATAACCTCTGGGGTGATAGTGAAAAGAGAAGGGTAACCATGCATGCAAAGGGGTAGATATCATGCTCATAGGGAATTACCACACTTCTGTACTCATGTATCTTGCCTACAGCTTTGCACATTTGCATATCACACGTAGATACCATGTCTATAGGTTTACGCATCCACATAGATACCATGTCTATAGGTTTATGCATCCATGTAGATACCATGTCTATAGGAATTTTGCATCTCCAGATGGATACCACGCCTATAAGTAACCAGAAATTCAGACTCTACGCATGCATTGTTCACTAGGCAAACCTATTTATAGGATTAAAAACTAACAGTATTCAGATACCATGCTTACAGTATTTCTGCGCTTCGCTACGCCTATAAAAAGTGTTTAAATTAACGACGCTAGAAAGCATGCCTATAGGAATTATCAATCAAATTTGAATCACTCGTTTTAAGATTAGCACTAATTACAGAACTCGCATCATTCTGTTAAAACTGGCAACATTCTTAATCACTTTGTTTCTTTATTCCTGAAACCAGTAGATGCCATGCCTATAGGCCATCACGTAGGCAAACAAGTATGTAGTTAATTAATTGCACTGGTCTTCGATAAGTTGCAGCCAGGCGAGCCTAATGCGAACTTCTTGCCTGAAAATATGTAATGAACCAGCCTGCCTAATGTTAAGCATAATTTCGACCTAATCAGTACATGTAAGACATGCTAAACTACATGATTTTCTGTGATTGAAGGAGGTTTATCTGAGCCTTAATTGTTTTTTGTGCTCCCATAACTGCTTTATGTGTTTTGCTTGACGCCTTAGTAGTTTAACCTTTTTTAAACCTCTGAAAAGCCAAGCTTCCTCCCTTTAGGATTAGTAGTCCTAAAATCCTCCAGGACTGATAGGTGGGACGGGTAATAGCATGCAATAAGTAAACGAGACTATTTCGCGCTTAATACCTTAACGAGGTAGGAAGGGTAGACATGGAGATGATGATCCCACGATAACACTATGCATACAATTGACTACCGGTGTTGTGTGGATGATCCGTGTGATTTATAAACCTAGGACCCCTTTTCTTATACAACTTTGTTTAATATCAATAAAATCCTGTCTTTTCCACTACTCAAAACTCCTCCTTAATTTTACTGCATTATGCATTTTCTTCCAAGTTTTATTCTTTGTTTATTCAATATATTGATTAATTTTCTGCGTTTAGATCATATAGACCTTGATCCCCACATACTTGTCACGTATTTATTTGCAACCCTTATGTGTAAAATCCTTTGTGTATCTATTTGCATTTAAAGTCACAACATAGCATGGCCGGGAACCACACAAGTGGATCTTGAGGGGTGCCTAACACCTTCCCCTTGAGATAATTTCTATCCTTACCCGAACTCTGGTTTCCAACTCAAAAACCCTTCTTAGTGTCCTAATGCACTCAATCATTAGGTGGAGACTCTTCAAATCCAAAAACCCAATTCCCAAACGGGAATAGAGTTGTCTTCCCGAATGTCGTTAACCCGATTTCGCGAGAAAAAGGGGGTCGTCGACAGCATGGCGACTCTGCTGGGGATTCTTTAGGCTTTTACCACTTCATGTTATATGTGACTTTATTGTTTTCTTTATCGCTTTGTTTAATACCTTTATTCGAAACTGACTTGTCTTTCTGTGTCCCTTTTCTTTAACGCTTTCATTTACTGCTTTCTTTCAATACCGTTGTAATTTTCGAGCAATTATTGTAACCATTATGAACGTGAAAATACATGACAATCTGTTTCATTTTTTGTAATTGCATCTTCAACATCATATTCCACTCGTGCCAAACAAATACCATAGAACCGCTTGATGAGTGGTTGCGCTCTTCCAATATTATTACCCCCTAAATTTTGGCAAAGGCGTATTTGCGGTAAAACTAGTCGATCAGCGGTGCNNNTAATTGCACTGGTCTTCGATAAGTTGCAGCCAGGCGAGCCTAATGCGAACTTCTTGCCTGAAAATATGTAATGAACCAGCCTGCCTAATGTTAAGCATAATTTCGACCTAATCAGTACATGTAAGACATGCTAAACTACATGATTTTCTGTGATTGAAGGAGGTTTATCTGAGCCTTAATTGTTTTTTGTGCTCCCATAACTACTTTATGTGTTTTGCTTGACGCCTTAGTATTTTAACCTTTTTTAAACCTCTGAAAAGCCAAGCTTCCTCCCTTTAGGATTAGTAGTCCTAAAAGCCTCCAGGACTGATAGGTGGGACGGGTAATAGCATGCAATAAGTAAACGAGACTATTTCGCGCTTAATACCTTAACGGGGCGGGAAGGGTAGACATGGAGATGATGATCACACGATAACACTACGCGTACAATTGACTACCGGTGTTGTATGGATGATCCATGTGATTTATAAACCTAGGATCCCTTTTCTTATACAACTTTGTTTAATATCAATAAAATCCTGTCTTTTCCACTACTCAAAACTCCTCCTTAATTTAACTGCATTATGCCTTTTCTTCCAAGTTTTCTTCTTTGTTTATTCAATATATTGATTAATTTTCTGCGTTTAGATCATATAGACCTTGATCCCCACATATTTGTCACGTATTTATTTGCAACCCTTATGTGTAAAATCCTTTGTGTATCTATTTGCATTTAAAGTCACAACATAGCATGGCCGGGAACCACACTAGTGGATCTTGAGGGGTGCCTAACACCTTCCCCTTGAGATAATTTCTAGCCCTTACCCGAACTCTGGTTTTCCAACTCAAAAACCCTTCTTAGTGTCCTAATGCACTCAATCATTAGGTGGCGACTCTTCAAATCCAAAAACCCAATTTCCAAATGGGAATAAAGTTGTCTTCCCGAATGTCGTAAACCCAATTTCGCGAGAAAAAAGGGGGCGTCGACAGGAGTGTTGATAATCTTGGTCATCGATTTTACGGATGTCTATTTTATGAGATAAATATCAACTGTACTTTTATAATCGATTTTATATTCCTTAATAATTTTTTCTCTTTGATTTTCAGAGGGAAAGTCGCTCGGCATGTAAATTCTTTGTGTGGTTTGATCCCTCAACTCCAAAACACTTGAAAATTATGATTTTGGGGCTGCTTAAGAAGAAGACGGCGTTTGATGCATTATTGAAGGAAAATAGGAATCAAAGAAATTGGAGGAGATTGTGTGTGCTGATTTTAATTGTAATTGTATTGAAGTTGATTGTGTTTGGTAGTTCTAAAGATTGCTATATAATGTAAGAAATGAATGAAGCTTTTTGGTGGATTTTGTATCCCTTTGTTAGAAATGAATGAAATTTTTTGCAACTTGTTGTTTGGTTTGTGGTTGTTACTATGTGAGCTGAAAATGCGACTGCTTACACAGTTAAATAGTGACTGAAATTGCTGCCTAAAATACAGCTCAAATGCTAAAATACTAAAGTAGTAACACTAAAGAGATGAATATGCCAAGAATTTTTTAATTTAAAACGCATATCATCATAGAGTAAAGGTATTCATTACACTCACCTAATATCAACATGCCTTAACAAAAATATAGGTTGACATCTTAACAGCATACCAAAATAACAGCACCTTGCCTTAACAAAATAACAACATTCAATACACCACTTAATAGCAGTTCCAAAATAACTTAATAGTCACAATAACAACATTCAATACACAACTACTTATAGTTGTTCTTGGATGGCTAGGATGATGAACTTGCTTGATTTAGATTGGAATGGGATGCAACAGTTCTTTCAAGTTGTCTTCTAATAATGGCTGGTCTACCATTCCATTTTACTCCATTTGTTGGCTTGTAGGCACATTCATAAATATCTGATGAGGACCTCTTTTCACCACTATGAGAAACCAATCTTGGTTTACCTCCACCAGACTGCCAAAACATAAAATATTTAGTAAAGTAGTTAAAGCGAACAAGATATAAAGTTAAGTTTGAAGTACTTACAGAAAAACTTGTGAACCCCCTGCTTGATTGAAACAGTCCAAACCCAGAACTTCTAGTTCCTCTTCCACTACCTCTACCAGTTCCTCTTCCCATTTCAGGGGCAGAAGTAGTTGAAGCTGAAGGTGTATTACTTCCTCTACCTCAACCAGTTCCTCCTCCTTTGCCAGTAGCAGCATGGGCAGAAGTAGTTGAAGTTGAAGCTCTAGGAGCAGTTGTTCCTGTTACTCTTCCTCAGCCTCTTCCTCTTCCTCCATATCATTCTCTATAAGAAGCAATTGCAGGAGTAGAATCTGCAGGCCTTGGTTTCTTGGGGCTGCTCTTTTTGTTGTGTCCATAGCCACCGCAGTTAGAATATGTCATCTCCATACCCCTTCTTGAAAGCTTTCCAGACTTAGGATGTTCAGTTTCTTCTCTTCTTCTTTGGTCTGTCATGCATCTTTTTAATTGGTGGGGGTTTAATTGGTGGATTGGTAGATATTGGCCATATTTGCATGTTTGGCACATGCTGGATAAATATTGAATATGCCTTTAGATAAGTGTATTTGTGGTACCAGTGAGATATGTAGTTAGTTGGCTCAATGTTCTTGAAGTGCATAACAGCAATTGCATGAGCATAAGGGATACCCTTCAACATCCATGACCTGCAAGTACAAGTCTGATTTTGCATATTCACACAGTGCTTCAACACCACTCTTAATGAGGTATCCTCAACCTCATAGCCATATTCACCGTTCCATTTGATTGTACACCTCATAGACTGGGCTATGTTATCCTGGTACATTTTCATAGCAAATGGAGATATATAACATATCCATGTATCTGCAAACTCCCTCAACTTTCCTATCATCATCTTCACTCTGATTTCCTCCAACATTGTGATGACTGTCTTGTGTCGAGCAGCAAGTATCCAAGCATTAAAGGTCTTACACATATTGTTGCCAATTGTATCACATTTCCTATCATAGTTAAAGTATGCTCTGCATCAGGTTTCCTTGTTATACCTCAAGAGGCTCTCGCATATCCCATTCCCAAGCATATTCAAGCTGTTTAGGTGGAAATTTAATTCTGCCACACATAATGCTCTAGCACACCTCTAGAAGTTGTTTCTCCTCTCTAATCCTCTCCATTATTTGGACCAAGTTTGCTAATATATGTCTGGCACACCACCTATGTTCACTTTCAGGCAACACTTCTGATACAACTTTAAGCAATCCCTGTAACATAAGAAGAATATATTAGTTGCCAATAGAAACAGAAATAAGAAAAATTAAATATTGACAGCAATGAAATCACCTTTTGTATATCAGACATGATAGTGAGATCCCTTCCATCTCGAAGCTCTAAGTCATGAGTCACACATTTCAGAAAGCATGTCCAAGTGAAACTATTCTCAACCTGTACAATAGCCCAAGCAATAGGGAACATCTGATTCCTGCTATCCTTTGATACTACTACAAGCAGTTGACCCTTGCAAATGCCTTTCAAAAATCATCCATCAAGGCCAATTATCCTTTTGCAACCTTCATGCCATCCTTTTTTCATAGCATAGAAGGACACATAAAATGAATTTAAGACAATCTTGCCTTCACCTTGATCATCTACCTTCACAACACAAGTTGTACCTGAATTTGTATGTAACAGAATATCTCTATAATCATAAAGTCTCTTGAACTGAGCATGAACATCACCTATTATCTCCTTCAGAATTTTTGCTCTAGCTTTATGGACAGTAGGCCTACCAACATACATGTCCAGTTCATCCTTAATGAGTTTCTTCAGCTCCCAAACTATCATATTTGGTTGAGACAAAATCTTATCCCTGTAATGCTTTGCAAGGTATCTGGAGTTGCAAAGCTTGTTTTTATTTGTTCTGTAACACTTGTGGACAGGACAATACTTTTTTACCTTAAAATTGTTCGATCTGCCATCTTTGCTTGCAGCCAACAACCATGGACATTTTGGGTGCATGCATTTTACCCTCACCCTGCCAGGTTCATTAATATACTTGTCAATTTGAACTCCTTTATGAATTGCATACTTACTAACAACCAACCTAAAATCATCAACACTCTAAAAAATCAGCCCTAACTCGCAGGTTATTTTTTTGACAGTTGGATCAAATATCAGGGCTTTTTTCCTCCTCTTAGCAGCCATTCTCTCCTTATGTTCTTCATCAAATTCATCTTCAACATCTGAAGGAAAGTTTTCAGCATCAGAAGACCCAAAATAAGGCTCATATGTCCCTACTAAGCCTGTGTACCTATTTTGCTTGCTGCCAGTTCTTAATTCATCAAAACCAATATCAACTCCTAAATCACCTCTGTTAATATCACCCCTATCTTTTGGTCTTTTACTCCTTTTCCTCCTATATTTCCTCAGTTCATCCCTACACTCTGCAAAATTTTCATGAATATCATATCCATAATCATTATCATCAGGACATATGTAAGTCTACTCCATCACTCTCATCACTATCAGGATTATCAAAGTTTTATTCATTCTCATTGTCATTCTCACCCTCATCATCATCTGAGTCACTATCTACTTCACTCTCTTGTTCTCTTAAAGGTACAGGTGCAGGGGCAGGTGCAGGTTCAGGTTCAGGTTCACTATCTTCTACTTCTTCTTCTTCTTCTTCTTCTTCTTCTTCTTCTTCTTCTTCTTCTTCTTCTTCTTCTTCTTCTAAGACAATTGTGCTCTTAAAAGCTCCACTATTACTCCAACCAACCCCTTTACTAGTCTCATTTATGTCAACAACATTTAAGGGGACAACATGAGTCACATAAATATCTAAACTATCCTCATCTTCCAATTCATTACAAATGTCTAATATATCCTTGTCTATGAGAATATTTACCAATTTATCTGTCCTATCCATTGGACAACTATACAGCTCAACCATATTTTTAAATTTATATAACTTAGTGTAGTTCATTAGTTCAAAAAAAGACAGTAAATCCACATCTACATCTAAAGTCAATGTTTGACTACCCCTCTCATAACGAGCAAAGTTACCAAGAACTAAGACCCCATCATGGTACCACTTGAGTGTAATTAATTTAAAAGATATTTTTCTGCAAACAAATAAGGGGACAAACAAATCAACTGCCACATGCAATAACTGAAAATAAAGAAATATAGATGAAATACAAAAGCGGAGACAAAGACAAGAGCATATCACATTGTTCAAAGCAATGCTATTACAATAATCACTTAAACCCTAACTTTACACACGGTTTGCAAATACAAAGTAAATATTTTTATAAAAAACTATCTGTAAAGGCAACAACACGACAACTTCACAGTAATATCGACAATGACAAAAGATTCCCCTTTTAAAAAGTTCGAAAACCCTAAAGCAAATAGAAGAAATTTAAAAAAACCCTTAGGTTCAACCCACCCACTACTAAAATAAATGGGTAATACAAGGAGAAGAAAATTACTAACCTAAAATCGCATAAATCCACCTTCCATACACGATGAAAGCCTTGCTTGAGATAGTCGCTGGAATCGACTTCACCAGAGCTCCTTCAAGATGTATGGAGAAATGAGAGTTAACTTGGGGTAAATTAGTTTTAACCCTTTTTAACAGATGGGTCGGGTAGGGTAGGGTCGGGTTGGTTAATAAATATAAGGGGTTAAAAATAAGTGGGTTAAGTTTATAAACTAAAGTCAAATGCGTGAAATACACGGATGAACTTTTTACAGGATATGGTCAAAAGAGATGTGTACTAGATACACTTTAAAAAAGTTACGTGTGTAATGTTATTATCGTCCATGAAAAATGTGTAAGAAGGATATGGGCCAAAGGTTAGGTGCCAAACTTATATAATTATGTAGCGCGGAGTCAAAATGCAAAAACCAAAAATTCATAGAGTGGTAACACAGAGGCAGAATAGCCTAAATGGCACCTATATTTGTCCCACTTTGTCATACCGGTCCCTATACTCCACAAAATTTCATCCAGACACCTCTACTCGTTCAAAACAATTCTTTTAAACCCTTTCGACCTCGCGTGCTCTTCAACGATCCAATGTGAATGACACATCCATGTCCACCTCAAATTTTTTATGCCACATAATTATTTTTTCAATTCATTTCAGAATTTTCTACTTTATTTTTTATTTTATTTTCACTTCACTTCACTCCTCCCCTCTACTCTCTATCTCCTGTTATTCCCACCTGTATGCCGCCACCCTCGCCACCCCAAACAGTCCCCCCTCCATTAATTCACCTTTGCAACCCCAAAAATTCTCTAGCTCTACTCCAAATACACCCAGCAATCATTCTTCAAAATGCTCATTATCAAATGAAAACAAAAAAAAAAGAAAAAAAAAGAGAAGAAAATTAAATAGATAATAGAATTAACACTTCCTAAATCCTTACAAATCACAGCCACCCTACCCGAAATAAAACGCTGGAATCATGCTATTTCTATCTCATTAGAAACAAAGAATAAAAAAAGGGGTATGTGAATATCCGCTATAATTTTTCGAGAGATTAAAAATGGAAGAGGAACAATTGAAACTGCAGTCACTATAAAATCCAATAATTTTCACAAATCAAGCAAGATTTGGGTGCTCACACGCCATTATAGATCAGATTCGGGCACCCCTTTTAGTATTTCTCGTCCGATTTGATTGAACTACTAAGGTTGTTTTGTATTCTATTATGGAGGGGTGATACATAAGAAAAAATTATGATGGTCATCGGTGGTCTCCGCGCCGGTGATGGTTCGAACTTTTCCGGTGTGTTCCTCGCCATTGATGGTTCGAAGGTTTCATCTATAACCAGTGATGAATTTTTGATATGCTCCAGTGATATTCCTAGTCTGCTTGATTTTTTTTGGACGAAGTTCCTGTTGATAACTTATCTTTATTCTAACAATTTTGCCTAAGAAAATAATGATGATTTTCTATCTTTGATTCTGATGAAGAAGAAGTTATGACAATGGCAGCAAGAGGAAGAGAACATGGGTTCTTCGCTAGTCTTCTTTTTTCTGTTTTTCTTTTTTTTTTCTTTTCTAATTTTAGTCATTTTCTGCTGAATTATTGTATTCACGCTCTTTTTGCGCGTGTGTACCAATCATTTTAGCCACCTCAGCATTATTTACGCCACATAAGCTAGGTCAATGGTCAAAGGGGTTTAAAATAGTGTGTTTTAATCACTATAAGTGTCTGGATGAAATTTTGTGGAGTATAGGGACCGGCATGACAAAGTGGGACAAGTATATGTGCCATTTAAGCTATTATGCCTAACATAGATAACACCCTAGTCAAGTAACGTCGTTAAATGTTAATCAAATCCAACGGTGAGTAAGCCAGCGGACTTCACAGTAGCCAAGGTAATAATTCCTCATTTTAAGCCTCTTCTTTTCACAGAGCTTGCAAAATTTTACTCCAATTTCTAGAAGCCCAAAAATCCTTTGGCGCCAATTCACCTCTCTTTCTTTCTTTCTTTCCCTCTTCCCTTCTCCCCCTTCCTTCCCAAAAATCGGAAATGCAGCGGCAGAAATCTATACTCTCCTTCCTCAAGAGACCTTCATCGGAGGACCAAAGCTCCGGCAATAACAAACACAAATTTCCAAATCAAAATGCAGTCCCTGTTACCAAAAGTATTCCGGACATTTTGGGAACTGAAACTCCTCCTGAGAAGTTGCCACGTCAGGTTCTCCCCTTCAACAGCGGCCATGATGGAAATAAGTCTTCTGCTTTCTCTTCTATTAGGCACAAGTTTATCAGAGAAAAACCACGCATTCATCGGTATCTCTTAATTTCGAGATGTTCTTATTTTTTTTTATGGAGTTTCATTGCTTACAATTTTCATTATCTTCTCTTTGCTTTATCACTACCTAATTGTAGTTACTGCATGGTCTTATTCATACTTACTATATTGTAAATTGCACTTTATTAGTATAAGCCTTGTCAAAATTACGTTATTACTGCTACTAACTTACTGCTATTCGGAGCTTACATTTGATACTATTATAGTCCATTACCAATCGAGTTTATGTTAAAGGTGGTGTAGCTATGTTCAGTTATTGCTCACTGCTCCCTTGCAATTTTGACGTGCTATGTTACAGTTGAAGGTGTTAGCACTAGTACAAAGTCTTAATTATCCCCTCTCTCTACTTTATTAGATCTACCTTGTGTCGCTCATGGTTTTGTTTCCTACTATTTTGTAAATTGGGTTTCTATTTTTAATTGATATAAGCATCGTCATAATTATGTGAATTTGCTGACGTGGTGTATCCCTATTTGTTAATTTCTTTCTACCTTTGCCATTGAAATAGAGCGTTTACATTTTAAACTATTATGTCCCATTAGCAACCATGTTTATGTTAAAGGTGGTGTGGTTAAGTTTTACTGTTCTATCTTTTTTAGGTGTCGCAATAAGCATGGTGTTAGAGTTTGGTTCTGTTTCTTTTCTTCTTGTGGGTGATCGAATGCTCACTGCTTCCTTACTTAGTTTGATGGCTATTTATTATGTACAGTTGAAATGTTAACCGCCTTTTGGTTATATTGTGTGCACAGAATATTCATACTGTCTTGCGACATGATGTGTGATATTTAACTACTTTGTGATATTGTGTACAGGGATCTAGCAAAGACTGATTCTTTTGGGATCCCCTCTCTTTGTACAGAAAATGAAGGATCAGAAACACTGGGGAATCCTTCTGTTTCCTTGCAGTCAGGCTCTAATAGAAGTTCTGTTAGTTCTAATGGAAATAGTAATCAAGAGGGTAAAGGATCAGTATCTCTTATACAAGGTGATGATCATGGTTTTGGGCCGGAAACACCAAGTATGCAACCTTTTGTACCTGGGTTAAAAAGAGTCCAAGATGACATGCGTACCTCAGGGGATAGGAGTGGTTGCTCTTCATTGGACGCAAGCAAGAGGATTAAGAGTCTTGAGGGTTTGAATATTGGAAGGAAGAACCTCGAAGCAGAGTTTGAAATGACTAGCAAGTTTGAGTGGCTTCATCCATCTCAAATCAAGGATGCGAATGGTAGAATGCCAGGGGACCCACTCTATGACAAGCGAACACTGTTTATTCCTCCTGATGCGTTGAGAAAAATGTCTGCTTCTCAGAAGCAGTATTGGGATGTCAAATGCAAATACATGGACATTCTGCTTTTCTTTAAAGTGGTTAGTTCTACTTTACCATCTTGTATATTCTTCCTTCCAGCCGCTTTGTGTCATCAATTTACTGGAAAAAGTGACTTTGCACCGTAATCGTATGCCAGTTCATTCTTTTTCTTTCTAGTGCAACAAGTTTTTGAGCTATGAGCTTTTGCTTTTAGATAGTGTAACGTGCTGATTGTACTTCATTACATTTAATAAATTAGGCTATTAGACAACTGGAAAGAGTAACGATCCAGATGGATAGGCTTGTGAATATTGAGTAACTGGATTACCTAAAGGCTTCTACATGGAACTTGGAAAATAACCATGTTTTACCTAATAACGTACATTCTTCTGTATCATTATGATAGGATTTGGTAACACTTGTTACATTCCTTGGACTATATCCTTGGAAAAAATTTGAAGTTTTAAATCCATTAGGGAAATTCTATTTCTCATTCGTTTGATATCTTTTGTTCCAGATAATTGTTTGGATAAGTTTTGTTTTAGTTTCAATATTTGCATAAGTATTGTTTCACATGTTTATTTATTTCGGTATCAATTTATTACACAGTGGTATCGCGAATGAGGAAAATGTTTGTAAAATTTTCACAAAACACTCTCCTGTTTGACAAAAACTTCCCTGGTTATGTTTTTTTTTTGCCTTCATTAGTGGTCTTAAGAGTATCCTCTTATTAATTGTGCCATTGGCAAGGACTACCCAAAAATCCATGTCTTAGGTATCATGAATTTGGTAGTGACCACTTGATAATAATCTTTTAAGTTTGTTCTTCATGTAGAATCCATGGAAAGTAAACTTTTTTGAACTATTAGAACACAGAAGCCGTGGTTTTGTTTTTTCATTTTTTTTTTCTAAAGTTTTGATCCAAACTCTAAATCTTTGACTCACTGTATTCTTTGTAGAAGATCCATCTCAATTTACTCTAAGGTTAATTTTCTAACAAGATATTGCTAGATGGTATAGCTTCTAGGATTTTTCTAGGAAATGCAGATTGTTTTCTTGTTCTTTCTCTTGCTGTAATTTTATCCGTTAAGCATTGCTTTGTTTTCTTGGCTTTCAAGTTTCTCGATCTACAATTTTAGGTCTTCTCTTTTTCTGTAGGTTATATATATGTATCATACATTTCTCCAGGTCTCTGTTTACCTAGTAAAAAGAGTGACAGTATGAAATCTTATCGTGGAAAGAGTTCCTAATTTACTAAACTGTTGCCTCTTGCTGTTAGTTATCTGATGCACGTTTCTTTTTCCTCTGCGTTATTTGCTGAAGAAAAGTTACTTTACTAATTTGAAAATCTTTGTTTTCACATATTAAGACTATTAACCATACTACTGACATATCCTGATTTAAACTTTGAATACCATAAAATACCAGGTTTTTGGATAATACACTGCTTAAATAGAAGTTTACAAGGTTTTCAGGGTTGTGCTATTAAGATTGGACAGATAATTTTCTTGCGATGTTGGTTTCTTAAATTTAAAGACATTAATTGCTGAAAATTTATTATTAGATGGTTAGCAACAGTGTTGTGAAGAGCGTGAAGCGAGAAAAAGCGACAATCCCCTTTTCGCTTAAAGCAAGAAGCTAGAAGCGAAGCGCCTGCTTTTTTGAAGTGAAGCGAATTTTTTTTAAAAAAAATATTAAAATAAATAGTGCATAGACAACACATGTAACTGTAAGCAAATGTTTAATACTTCAATGTAAAAACTAAAAACTAAAGAGTAATATCAATTAAAGCACAAAATGAGCATCCTATTCTTCTACAAGATTGTCAAATTCTTGTATTCCACTATCATTATTGTATTGCTTGTCATCTTCTTCAACTTCTTCTTCATCAACTAGGGACAAAGAAAAAATTGGGGAGCATTTCGCTGTAATTTATCACTGAAACAGTGAAAGAAAAAGAAGAAGAAGAACTAAAAGGGGAAAAAAATTTGCCAGCATTTCGCTGCTATTTTGGGACTGAAACAGTGAAAGAAGAAGCGTGCAGAAAATGGAACCCTAGTCGCCTGTTGTTCTCTGTTGAAAAGTGCTGCTCGATGGTCTTTTAAAAAAAGAGAGCTTTTTTAATTTTATAACGTTTTTTTATAAGGTAAATTGTATTCTTAAGATAAAAGACTATTCTTGAGATGTGAAAAAGGAGACTCAATCCCCTTAAAAGCTCCAAACTATCAACATGAGAGCTAACGGGGCGAACTTCCACGCCTTTTGCTTTCTTATTCTACGGAAACCGGCTCAGCTATATAACATTTCCTTTACAGAGCTTGGCATCACCCATTGAACACTAAAAAGATTCAGGATTGCCCTCCACAAACCCGAGGACATAGGGCAATGCAACAAAAGATGATCAACTTCTTCCCCTGAGCTTTTACACATGTAGCACCAACTAACAAGTGTAATCCTCTCTTTCGCAGATTTTTAGCAGTCAAAATCACTCCCCTTGCCGCTAGCCATGCAAAAAAGCACGCCTTCGTGGGCGCCTTAGGAATCCGGATCAAGGAGTATGGAAAAGTGGCATCCTCTGTCACCAACATGCTCTGGTAAAAGGACTTTACGGTGAACAAACCATTGCCATGCAAATTTCATCTCCAAGAGATGGCTGGGGCCTGTCTTGCCCATATAGCAGTGTCAACAAATCTTGGAGCTCCGCAATCTCCCAATCTTGCATGTTCCTTCTAAATGAGAGGTCCCATACTATCCCCCCTTCATGCTCCTTACGAATCTGTTGAACCATCAATTCCTTTTGGTTTGAAACTCTGAAGACGTGGGGGAAGGAGACCCTCAGTGTATCCTCTCCACACCACCTATGATTCCAAAAGCTGATTCTCCTTCCATCTCCCACCCTGTAAGTGATGTTGCCACTGAAGGCTTCCCAATTCTTCATGATGCTCCTCCACATGCCACACCCGAAAGGTGCTTTGATTGCCTTGGTCCTCCAACCCCCTCCTGTGGAATCGTACTTTTCTACTATGACCTCCCTCCATAGAGCATGCTCTTCTACCCCGAATCTCCACATCCACTTCCCCAACCAAGCTCTGTTGAATACCCCAAGATCTTTTACTCCAACTCCACCCCACTTCTTTGGGGAAGTGACTGTCTGCCAATTCACCAGATGAAACTTTCTAGTTCCATCCGCCACATCCTAAAGAAAATTCCTTTGAAGCCGCTCCAGTTTTTCTGTGATGCTCACGGGAGCTTGCAACAAAGACAAGTAATAGGTGGGCATACTCGATAAAGTACTTTTAATAAGCACTTCCTTACCGCCTTTTGACAAGTACCATTTCTGCCAGCCTGCCAATCTTTTTTCAACCCTTTAGATCATTCGATTCCAAACCGTAGTATCCTTATGCGAAGCGCCCAATGGTAGACCCAGGTAAGTAGTGGGAAGTTTTATAACGTTGGCAGCCCTTAATATGTAGAAGCTCTCGCTTCTATCGCTACTGTCGCTTTTACGCTTCTCGCTTTTTTTTTTGCAGAAGCGATCGCTTTATTGAACCTGCTACGCTTCGCATCACAGACGCGCCCAGGGCCTCGCTTCGTGCTCGCTTTTAACAACACTGGTTAGCAATGACCTTTCTATTGATAGGACCTATTGGGAAAAAAAGGCCTCACTATTGATAGCATAAGTAAATACTCCCTCTGTTCCAATTTATGTGAACCTGTTTGACTGGGCACGGAGTTTAAGAAAAAATAAGACTTTTGGAATTTGTAGTCCTAAACAAGTCAAAAAGGGGTCTAGAGTATTTGTGTGGTTGTAAAAGCTTCTCATTAAGGGTAGAATTGGACGTTTAAGCTAAATTGTTTCCATATTTAGAAAGGGGTTATTCTTTTTGGAACAGACCAAATAGGAAATAGGTTCACATAAACTAGAACGGAGGGAGTATTTGTTAGATGTTGTCGATTTTCCAGCCAATAATATGGGAGGATTATTTGTGAAAACCTTTGGGATCCGTCTATTTGTTTGTCGTTGCTGGCTTAGACAATGCATGTTTGAATCGTTCTATACATTTTGCAATTCCTTTTGGAGAAGAACAAGGAATGAAATGAGTATTTGGAATGTAATCTGGATCTACTGCTATTAGTTAAAGGGCAATTTAGGCGAAGATACTTGGACAATAAGTGCTAGGATACCCTATATATGGTTAGATGTGAGGAAAATAAAATATTTGCTTTCATTGAAGTTATGGTTTGTCTTTGTTTGATTTTCAATGCTTCAGTAAATGTATTCTTTTATTTTCTTTCATTTCGAAAAAATCATGCACAAGGCTTCTTATTTGATATAGTTTTCTCTAAAACATTAATGCTTTAAAAGGGAAAATTTTATGAGCTGTATGAGCTAGATGCTGAAATTGGTCACAAGGAGCTCGATTGGAAAATGACACAAAGTGGCGTGGGAAAATGTAGACAGGTATGCTATACATAAGTCACTTGGGATATCTGAAAAGGTAGTTTTGGTAATTTTCGGTCTAGTTTAATCTTCTGAATCTGATCCATAGACTTATTTTCTTGCTTTTCTGTCAGGTTGGCATATCTGAAAGTGGGATAGATGAAGCTGTCCAGAAGCTCCTAGCGCGAGGGTAAGAGTTAGAAGTCTCATTATTTCTTCCTATCTGTCCAAGCCTTGGTGGATAGAGTTACTTGGAGGTAGCATGTACCTCGTGGATATAGTCGAGGTGTGCACAAGCTGGCCGAAACACCATGGTTATAAAAAAAGAGTTAAGAAGTTTCATTTTCCAGATATGTATCTTTTTTCAGGGAAACAGGCTAACTGCTTTTGCTGCTGGCGATTTCCAATTTCTACTTTCTAATGACTGTACGAGTTTATCAGTAATTGGAATTTCTGATTTGCTTCATCTTAATCATTTTTTAACAGTTCATTACTATGTCACCTTTCTCTGCATGGCTTATGACTCATGTTAGTAGCAATTTGCAACTGACCACCTTGTTGGTAATACTTGTTTAGTATCTTATTAGGTATCTTTTCATTTATCTTGAGTTTATCTAACTACTTTGAAGGTATAAAGTAGGACGGATGGAACAGTTGGAAACATCTGAGCAAGCAAAATCTAGAGGCTCTACTTCTGTAAGTGCAGCATGAATTTTGTGAAAGCATGAAGGCATTGACTTAACCTAGTTCTTTAAATACAGTTGTAATGCTTGCTTTCAAGTCGTTGAGTTAACCTAGTTCTTTAAAAACAGTTGTAATGCTTAGGGCTGTGTGAGGTTAGTGATGGTCCTTTAACTGTTCTAAATGTGATAATAAACAACATAAGATACATTAAAGCAATTAATGCTTTGAAAAATTCTGGATACATATATATAGTTTGGTTGAGCATTCATAAATTACCTAGTTCTTAAAAAACATTTGCAGCGCTTAGGGCTATGTGAGGTTAGTGATAGTCATTTAACTGTTATTAAATGTGATAATAAAGCAGCAGAAGATACATAGAAGCAATTAATGCCTCGAAAAATTCTGGATGTATACAATTTTATGAATCTTTTTGTTGGGCACTCATAAATTTCTTCTGCGTCTCTCAAATGAGCACTATCAACTCGTTGTTCATCATGGCATTTAGTGATTTGATGATGAGAATATTGGTTTCAGGTTATTCGCAGAAAACTAGTTCATGTACTCACTCCTTCTACCGGAAGTGAGGGTAATATTGGGCCTGATGCAGTTCATCTTCTTGCAGTTAAGGAGGTTAGCAGCTTTTTATATAAATTGAGGCCATTGGCATGATACAGTTCTGTTAATTCTACATGCCAGTAGAGTTATCTATTATATGTGCAGAATAATGCTTCATGCAATCTTATGCTGCTTCTGTTCTCTCCCCAAATTTTTAAGAAAAAGCTTTAAATTTTTTAATGTCCTTATGGTCATCCTTGTGCTACAAAATGAGACTTCAAACTGAGGCAGAGGATTTATTGGCTTCTTGCACTGTTACATCTAGACTTGCAATGAGCTAGAGAATGGTTCAACCACTTTTGGCTTTGCTTTTGTCGATTGTGCTGCTCTTAAAGTTTGGGTTGGTTCCATAAGTGATGATGCATCTTGTGCAGCTTTGGGGGCTTTGCTGATGCAAGTACGACACTTTAAGATCTAATATCTTTCTTTGAGTAACTTAATAGAAGATCTAGTATCTTTCTTTGAGTAACTTAACAAATATGCGATTCGTTTGCTTGATATTTTATGTTGCTCTCTGTCGCATCTGTAGGTGTCACCGAAGGAAGTTATATACGATGCTAGGGGTAAAGCTTTTTTTAAATTAGACTTTGGAAGGATTATTTTTGTTCTTTGGAAATAACTATGTTGAGTCTGACTTCCTCGTCTCGCACTTCTATTTTAACAGGTTTGTCAAAGGATTCTCAAAAAGCTCTGAAAAAATACTCATTAACAGGTGAAATTTGCTTGTTTCTTAAATTTTTGCTTACTGTATCATGAAATGGCTGTGATTGTGATAATTCTCTCCTGATTATCCAAGGCATTATGTCCTGCCTATCGTGTCACAAAGCTATTTCTTTGTTCGGGCAGTTCAGTGTGAAAGCCTGGATCTTCATATTGTTCCATTTAACTTTTGCCCTGAAAGCCATGTATGGTGGTCTTTATTTGGCCATTATTTATAGTAAGTTGCGACAAATTCCCTAAAGAAGATGAGCTTTGCAAAATATTATAATTCCTAAGTGGTCATTAGTGGGACCCGCAGTATTGTTTATTCCGTAGTTGGAATGAGATTAGTTAGCAGTGAGCAATTTTAATGCTATAACTAAGGTCTCGTATTGCCTATGAGATATGGCCTGGTGGAGAGAAATTGAGAAAGGATAACTTTCTTAGTTTGTTTGAGAGACTGTCCACTTTTGTCAAGTTTTGCCGAGTGATATCATTGTGGGACATGTTGTCCTCTTTTCTAGAATTTATAGAGAAGAATAACATTAGACCTGCCCCCTTTCCTCACACACTGTTTCTTCTGACAGTGATTGTGATATATAGAAGATTAAAGGTTCTTTTCTGTTATCATCAGATTGTGTTTCATGGAAAGAAGATTCACGAGCCCAAAGGAATTGTAACAGATTGTTGTTTCAATCATTTCCACCCAAAATCGTCGAAGATTTAAAGCCAATTGTCACCTTTTTTCTAGAAAATCCATAGACAAGAAATCACACTCTCGTCTTCGTGTACATTTCATTCTCTCGAGCTTATCTGCTCCTAAGTTGAACTAATCTATTCATTCTTCTTTGCAATTTCTTGTTTCTCTTCTTTCTTTAACTTGCACATTTTAGGGGAATTTACTAGCTGAGAGTAGCTCATCATCCAATTTCTCTATCAATAGTTTCAGCTACTTTAAAGTCTTACCCCTTTTGCTTTTCTTGAGATAAATAACAATATTACAAGCCCTGGTAGTGTTCAACAAGAAGAAAAGTTGCTAAGAAGGCCCAAATTGGTCCTTATCTAAAAAAACAAAAGACAAAAGAAGGCCCAATTTGGTACTGTTGTGATAAGGTTTGTATAGTGCATGCAGTATTATTCCAAGCCTCCCCTGTCATAGTTAATACTTAAAATTAAAATACACCACTGTCATGATCACAAATCCATGTCTTCAGTAAGTCGTCTATCTTAGGATGTACATGATTCTTGGACAACATCATTGGCACAAGCAAGTTGCAGCTAGTCTATCTTATGGTTCTCAATGTGCACTAATCTTGAATGTTCATCCATTTCCATCTGATTAAAGCATGTTTTATAATGGGCCCATGTTTTTTTTTTGTTTCATATTAAATATATAAATGTCACAAAGGACATGCATAAAGGGCAGTCACTAGTAGGAGATACAAAGGAGTTTTTCCATAACTGTGGATTTACACCCGGGATCAGCATTGAGCCTCTACTTGTTTAACCTAGTTGTTGATTAGCTAACCAACACAATACAAGATGAGATCCCATGCTATACTATTTGCTAATGATATTGTGCTAATTGACGAAACCAACAAGGGTGTCAACCGAAAGCTTGAACTATAGAGAAGTGAACTAGTGAGTAAGAGTTTTAGGATAAGTAGAAGTAAGACTGAATATATGCGCTGCAAGTTTAGTCAGCACAAGAAGAGTGAAGTTGTAGTGAGATTAGACGGGATTGTGATTCATAAACGTAAACTATTCAGATACTACATTTGTTCTTCCAGCCTCCGGGAGAATTTGAATGATATATGAAGATGTTACACATAGAACCAAAATTGGATGGTTGAAATAGAAATGGATGGAGCTGTCACTTTCTTAGATCTCTTGATGAGTATCCTTTGTCCATTTAGGTCCTGCAGCGCCACTCCTGTCCCCAGTCCAGCCAGGTGCTGATTTTGTTGATCCTGCAGAAGTGAAAAATTTCCTTGACTTGAAAGGTTACTTTAAAAGATATTGTAATAAGTGGGATCACACCTTTGATGGAGTAATGAGCCATGATGTTGCTTTATGTGCTCTTGGGAGTCTTGTCAATCATTTAGAGCGATTGATGGTAAGTCTCCGAACCGTGACCTATCTTCTGTGTGTAATATTTAATGGTTTTATTTTGGTGATTGTTTCATTCTGTCATTAACAGTTAGATGAGGTGTTACGTAATGGCGATATTCTATCATTTGAAGTCTATAGGGGTTGCCTCAAAATGGATGGACAAACACTTGTCAATCTTGAGATCTTCAACAATAATGCTGATGGGAGTCCATCAGGCAAGTACAATATTTTTGTCAAATCAAGCTTTGTACTCATTCTAAGGGCAATTGTGTCAATTATATTTTCTTCTATTCTAACTGTGAGTGATTATCTATTGTTTTCAGGTACTTTATACAAGTATCTTGATAATTGTGTTACTTCACCTGGGAAGCGACTTTTGAGAAACTGGGTTTGTCATCCCCTCAAAGATGTGGAGAAAATCAACCATAGGCTTGATGTGATTGACAGGCTTGTTGAAAATTCAGAGGCTACATTATCCGCTGCTCAATATCTTCGCAAGCTTCCAGATTTGGATAGGTTGCTTGGACGGGTTAAGGCTAGCATTCAATCTTCTGAAGCACTCCTACTGCCCTTGATTGGTGCCAAAATGTTGAAGCAGCGAGTAAGTCCTGTTTGACATCTCAATTTGGTTTGCTTAGTCTTGGTGCAGTTATGTGCCAAAAGATGCTCTCACTACCTGAATTACTAGTTTGTGTGGTTACCACAATAGTTCAATCTGCTTCCAGTAAGAAAGACTAGCCGATATAGTAGCTGAGCATCTATTTCCATTTTCACACCTTTTTTACTTACCAGACGAATAATAGTCTATCTCGTTATTGCGCATCGGATGACATTGTGTGTCATTTTCACACCTTTCCTACTTCCTAGACAAACGAGCAATAGGCAGAATAGTTATTGATTGTTCTATTCAGATGGTAGTTTCCGGTTAAATTTTATTTCAAGGGGTTGTTTGTTACTCTGATGGTTGTTTATTACTCTGATGGTTGTTTGTCCAAGAACTACTATTCTAAATCATCAATCAACAACGCGTTAATTCCAGACTAGCTTAGTCAGCTGTATGGATTCTCTATATTCATTCGCTCTTTTTTTATCCCATTTCATGGCAAAAATAAATAAATCATTTCTTAAGATAAAATTGCGCGTTCCACAAAACTAGAGGTTCTCTAAATCTCCCAGTTATTCTTGCATTGACGCACAAGTCTTTGACTATACTGAAAAGAATCTTGGCAAACACATGACCTAAGTTAACAACAATGATTATCCTTTGTTTATATCGTGTTGAGTTCTTAGCTAAGTCTGCAGTCATTCTGAGAGACTGTAGGTCAACAACAACAACAACAACGAAACCAGTGTAATCCCATAAACGGGGTCTGGGAAGGGTAGTGTGTATGCATACCTTAACCCTACCTTATAAAGATAGTGAGGCTGTTTCCGATAGACCCTCGGCTCTGAGAGACTGTAGGTCCTTTGTGACAATTTTCGTTCATGTGTATTTAGGTCTGCCTCGTCTACATTTACATCTTCAATCATGATAGTGTTGCACCTATAGACTGTCATATTTGGAGGTCATCATGACACAGTCAAACCTCTCATTTTATCCTCTTCATGCTCTACTTACACCCTCTATTAGATATATTCTATTTTTTTATCTTGTCCAATATTGTGTTGACCATGCATTTACTTTAACATTCACACTTCTGTGACACTTTGTACATGTGTTGGACCTTAGAGGCCCAACATTCCCTCCTATATGATATTGTCATCTCATAATTGTAGTATAGTTGTGCTTTTGCTTTATTTGGTATCTTCTTTTCCTGTTCCTGCTGTGCACTTTTACAGCACTCCTTGATTTCAGCTGTTGTAATTTAGATCAATGTGATGTCTCATCTGTCATGCCATTCTCCTGAAAAACTGAGCCTTCATATAATTTGTCTGCATTTGGGCACCACTGTTTCACCCGAATTTTTTCTATAGGGGTAAAAATTGCTGTGTGTGTGTGTGTGTGTGTGTAATCCATTACTTATACTTATTTTAAACCTCTTACTCTCTAGAGGGCTTCAGGTTGAGCTTTTGGCTGACTCCTTGTGTCTCTCACTAGCTTCTTCAATTTAAAACAATATTATGTGCAAATAACACGAAATATGGACCTTCATCCTGTATATTATTTTATTGGTTAGAATCCATAATTAATTTACAACTAGTAGGGGCTCAGCAGGTAACTTCTCTATGTCCTTCCAGTTTTCCCACTCTTCTACCTACTCTTAGTTGCATATCCTTTATGGTATTTATATGTTTGATAGTTTCTTTGTATCCAAGCATCCACCAAATGACTTTTCTTGGCACTTTTCCTGGTTCACTGGATATCCTTCTTCCTCCACCTACAGATTTCCATAGATCTTCTTAGCTAAGGTAGGAGGCAATATTGTTGTTACCTTTAGAAATTCTCAAATTTATTCATTTGCTCCAACTGCTAATTTCTTTGGTCAAGCAGTGCTTTACCTCAAATTATCCAAATCATCTTATGCCCCATTTATTTTCATGCTGGGGGCATATTTTCTTTCCGGACTATTATAATGGAAGTGTTTCCTAAATGACCTTTTGGTACTTGAAACTGGAAAAAGTTCATAATCCTATTAAATGTCCTACCACAGCCTTGGGTGGTAATAGATAATGACAAAATTATCGACTACAGCAAGTGTCTTCATTTTCACTTCTACTTTTTCTTCTTCTTGCTCTACATTCGTAAGCTAATAATGAAGTTGCTCTAACTATTTCTTCTTTGAGCATTACCTGAATTTTTTTTGCAAGTCCAATGATGTAGGTAGGTGTCTAAATGCTTACTTCTCTTTTTAATGTTAGAAATCCAAAAATTCATATGCTTATTTATAACGAATATTTATTTATGTTGGACGTGCTTTTGCACGACTCATTTCATAGTAATTTTGTCCTCCATGAAGAATTTTCTGTTTCAGCCCCTGGGAATGACCTTTCAGCTCTATTGATGTAGTATATAACCTCTGTTTCACTCAAGGTTTTCATCTTGTTACTACAGGTTAAAGTGTTTGGGTTGCTTGTTAAAGGGCTACGGATTGGGCTAGATTTGTTAAGGTTGTTGCAGAAGGAACGTCTGACCTCTTCCCTGGCTAAAGTGGTATCCTTGCCTGTTCTAGATGGTGACGATGGGCTTGATAAATTCCTCAGCCAATTTGAAGTGGCAATCAAGAGTGACTTCCCCAATTTTCAGGTTTGTGATACAAGATTCTTTTGGCTCTTTTCTTGTCAAGATTGTTTTGGACCATTATATTCGACCTCTTTAATATTCAAATTGATGAGAGTGTGCTCATTATTTTTTCATCTATATTTTCATCTTTTTAAAGTATCAGAGGAATCCCCTGCAGGCTTCTGGTCCTACTCTAGTTGGCGTACAGGTTCAACACTCACAGGGAGTATGGGCCGCCCTTACCCTCTTAAAAAAAGAAAAAAGAAAAAAGGAAAAAGAAAAAAGAAAAAAGAGAAGAATGTCCTTGCTAGTTGATTGTCTAATCATGTGTGTTAGAGTCTGGCCATTAATTCAGTCACAGTTTTCCTAAATCTGCATTTTCAAGTTTTTCCGATTGTGCTCGAAGGAGCTGTTACATTGGCAGTCCTTTATTGTTTGGAAAGAATCAGGTGTTTGAGGACTTAGGGAAACATAGTGTAAGATTGACCCTTATATCTGCTTTTACTCAGTAGTTCCCAACTTTATTTCTTATTTTCTATAATCAAATAGTTTGTGCTTGATTTTTAAATCGTTTCTGAATTGGAGACATAGTATGGACTGGTTAGGTTCTCTTTAGGGTGTACATATAACAGTGCTGCTTTGATGTAAACACATCATTTTGGTACTGTAAACAACTGCTTCCTTTCCCCACAGCTGGACACAACCTCTACATCCCCATCCCCCTCCCTTCCCTCCCCCTCCCCTCTTCCAAAAGAGAAAAAAGAAGCAACAAGTTTACCTATCAGTTCATCGATGCAGCTACCTCATTCATCCCTGTGTCATGATCTCGTACTTCAATTTGATGCTTAGCCATAGTTGTATTCATTATAAACCTAATTATACTAACGCTTTCGCCTTTCAGTATGTCCCTTTGTGAACCTTCTGTTTTACTAAACCTCATCTCATCCTGCAGAGGGCTGTGTCAGTAATTCCTTTTTCCTCTGCTGTGCCAGGATCATAATTCTACTGATTTTGATGCTGAAACACTATCCATTTTGATGGAGTTATTTGTTGAGAAGGCTACTGAGTGGTCTCAAGTCATTTATGCCATAAGTTGTGTTGATGTGTTAAGATCATTTTCCATTACTGCAAAATTTTCCTCTGGAGTTATGTGTAGACCAGTGATCTTGCCTCTTTCAAAGCCAACAAATTTCTGTAGAGAGACTGGTGGGCCAATACTAAACATCAAGGGGCTTTGGCATCCATATGCTCTTGCTGAAAGTGGGGGACTGCCTGTTCCTAATGATCTCCATCTTGGAGGGAATACGAATATCTGCCATCCTCGTACTTTACTGTTGACTGGACCAAATATGGGAGGAAAGTCAACTCTTTTACGTGCCACTTGTCTGGCCGTCATAATGGCTCAGGTTCATTCTTCTCTATGTTTGGAAGAGATCATACATTCATTTAGGTGGTACTTGGCTTCTGGAGTTTAAAGATATCAATTTCTCTGCAGTTGGGTTGCTATGTGCCTGGAGAAACATGTGTGCTTTCACTTGTGGACATCATCTTTACACGTCTTGGAGCAACTGATCGAATCATGACTGGTGAAAGTAAGTTTTAATCAAAAGAGCTTATTATTTGAACTATCTTCCACCCCTCTTTACCTTCTTTTTACTATCTATGTAGTCTTTCATTCTTCGGAAGTCTAGACCACTGTCAGAAAGGAATAAAAGTCAGAAAGATAAAAGAGAAGAGGAAAAGGGCAATTTAGTTTGGACCGGAAGAGGCCTATAATTGACATATTTTGGGATATTCAAGTGATAGTCTTCACTGTAGTGACTATGCTTGTGGAATATCTTATTATCATCACAATGATAAAAGAGTGCCTGGACTTTTCTACTTGACATAAGAATAGCACAAATTGAAC
Source organism: Nicotiana attenuata (assembly GCF_001879085.1). Taxonomy (NCBI): domain Eukaryota; kingdom Viridiplantae; phylum Streptophyta; class Magnoliopsida; order Solanales; family Solanaceae; genus Nicotiana; species Nicotiana attenuata. Next base: position 33,564,545 of record NC_031995.1, read on the forward strand.
CATCGTTGTTGATGTTCTTTACAATCATCATCATTATCATAACGAGCACTGAAAATTTTAGCACTTGGACTATATGAATTTGGTTACTTCAGGCTTCAGCTATGATGTAACAGGTGGACTTCTTGTGAGAAATATAGTTCCTGCTTTATCACATTCTTTAGGTATGAGTCGAAGTCCATAGCGGTGGACTTGGCTTGGACAGTAAACTTCTTCACTCTCGGAATAAAGATGAAGTTTAGATCAATGGCAGCAGATATTTGTGGTTTCACAATTTCTGTCCTCTTCTTAGTGCATTACAAAGAAAAATTGACCATGTGTAAAGCTCAAAGCAGAAACATCTATGCCCCACATGCATTTTAAAAATTAATTTTCATTTTCACAGGTAACTTATTTTTACTTTTTACAGGTACCTTCTTTATTGAGTGCGCAGAAACCGCGTCAGTTCTTCAAAATGCTACATGCAATTCCCTTGTTCTTCTGGATGAATTGGGCAGAGGAACAAGCACTTTTGATGGATATGCTATTGCATATGCTGTAAGTTCCCCATTATTTTCTTTTATTGTATGATTGATTAGCTGCATGCAAGAGTTCTGTTTTCTTGATAGACAGATTCTGGGAGTCTTTTTGCATTAGTTTACATGATGCTTGATCTGTCTTTCCCAGTCAACTGGTGTAATGCCATGATAAGTGCCTAAAGTGTAATACACAATTATAGTTTAACAGCTTTCTAGTACAATACATCGAGCTTCGTTGAGTTACTCGGGCAAAGTATTACCTAAAGACGTGGCATGACATACCATATTACTTTATCTGAAATTACTGAAGCATTTTTTTGCCATCTGAATTATCTTTTTATGCGTGTGACCTGTTCCTAAGGTATAATATCACAAGATAAAGAATGGAGCTATTGTAGCTAAGAAATTGAGCAAAACTTGTTGGGGCTCGGCCAATGCCTTTAAGATTACTATGCGTTATTGAAAGGGAATCTTGCTTGTCTTTTGAGTCATTTTGGTCGTGGCATCTTTGGTTTTGTTCCATACATTCAAGCTGTGAGGTGAAGTTTTTGACTTGTTACAAGTTCTGTCCAGGTATTCCGACACCTTATAGAGACGGTGAACTGCCGCTTACTGTTTGCCACGCATTATCATCCACTCACTAAAGAGTTTGCTTCTCATCCTAATGTGACATTACAACACATGGCCTGCTCTTTCAAGTTGAAATCTCAAAGTTCATCTCCAACAGAGCAAGAGCTGGTGTTCCTTTACCGTCTAGCCTCTGGAGCATGCCCAGAGAGCTATGGAATGCAAGTAGCACTCATGGCTGGAATCCCGAAAATTGTTGTTGAATCCGCATCCAATGCAGGGCAAGTCATGAAGAAAATGATCGGAGAAAGTTTTAGGTCATGTGAACAAAGAGCTTGCTTTTCAACACTGCATGAAGAATGGTTCAAGACACTTCTTGGAATCTCAAAGACAGATGGTGAAGTTAACGATGACCTATTTGATACATTGTATTGCTTGTGGCATGAACTAAAGCTGATAGATCCACTAGCTGAAGATGTTAGTCTCTGAGTTATCTTGTATATTCGTGAAACTCTTCAGTGGGAAATGCCGATGAAATTATGATACTAACTGGAAGATAGGAAAGTTATTGTTGAAGTTTGTATTTCTTTTTTTTGGTCAAGAGAAGTTTGTAGTATATTGTCTGTTCTGTAAGAGTAGCAAGGTTAGTAAATTTTTTGTTTTATGGAAAGAGGCAAGAGAAACTGCAATGTTGTAAAATTGTCCTTTACTCCAAGAGAATCTTTGCCGTTATAGTTGCTTCATGAAGAGTTAATATGGAGTGAATAAAATGTTAAGAAATTAATTGAACATAGTCATCCTTCAATTGTTATTGCTTCCAGCACTAGGCAAGTAACAGAGAATAACTGTGCCTTTTGCAACAAAGAGTGAAGAATGAAGTACACAATACAATAAATGCTGAACTTTTATTTTCTATTAGGTCAAATTTTAAAGACCTTTCTTCAGGTTTGGTTTTGTAATACTAACTTTTTTTTGTGGTTTATGATATTACTTTCCTTATTTTGAGTTATTTGTTACAATTTTTTTATACCTATTTATCATTAATATAAACAATGATGATTCATTGAAATACTGGTTGATAAGCTTATTAATGAAGGTGTAAAAGACCTGTTTTTTGATTTAACAGTCCCTTCTCGTCATCAGAACATAACAACCCAAAGAGGCAAAGACCAATAGAGTCCTCTTAGATCATCTAGAGGAATGGAAACTGTGTCGCGATGAGAATTCTAAAAAAGTATATCAGAAAGGAATTTCAAAAACTCTTATGCGATCGTAAAGGAAAGAAAGATGTTTATAAAATTAATTAAACAACATATTACATTTCAAAGGGCAAATTAGTAACATACCAATTTGCTTNTGAAACCAGTAGATGCCATGCCTATAGGCCATCACGTAGGAAAACAAGTATGTAGTTAATTAATTGCACTGGTCTTCGATAAGTTGCAGCCAGGCGAGCCTAATGCGAACTTCTTGCCTGAAAATATGTAATGAACCAGCCTGCCTAATGTTAAGCATAATTTCGACCTAATCAGTACATGTAAGACATGCTAAACTACATGATTTTCTGTGATTGAAGGAGGTTTATCTGAGCCTTAATTGTTTTTTGTGCTCCCATAACTACTTTATGTGTTTTGCTTGACGCCTTAGTATTTTAACCTTTTTTAAACCTCTGAAAAGCCAAGCTTCCTCCCTTTAGGATTAGTAGTCCTAAAAGCCTCCAGGACTGATAGGTGGGACGGGTAATAGCATGCAATAGTAAACGTTTTTACTCTTAGTATATTTCTTTATTATTATTACTTAGGTTCTCACTTCCATTTTAGTAATTAAAAACTTCAAGGTCATTTTAAATCGACCTCTTTAAATTATCCACAAGGATCAAATAGACACTTTAACTTTGCTANGGGAAAGTTCCTAATTTTATTATTGTTGATCTGATTTATCTATATCTATCTATATTATTTTAAAAGCATTAATGTTCCATGATAAATATTAATTTACAAAAATATCCTCACAACAATAACCGACATTTATACCTCTTAGAAATTTAATCATAGTTTCATTTATTGGGTATATAAAATTATAAGTAATATTTAACATACATGTGATACCCACAAGGATTTAAATTCGTCTATAAAGTTAGTTACTACTATTGGAACTCATATAAGACGTGTTCAGTATTATAGTTAAAGAAAATTGTTTCTGTATCGTGCTTCTTTTTTTATTGTGGAGTTCAAGTAAGTAGTGTTGGTTGTTATTAGTTTTGGATTTAAAGTCCTGCATTAACGTATAATGTTTAAGCTTAAATTTTGTACATATAAATCATTGATTAATAAAATTCCGTTGTTTCAAGCATGAACAAGGCTGGAAACTTCTTTAATATTGTTCATTAATTACATAGGTCTATAATTTCTAACTCATCGTACACACCAGATCTCTATATAGATTTTAGTTTGTCTTTTCTTCATTAAAAAATATTAATTACATTCATTAAAAATGATATATTATATTAAGACCAGTTAGAAACGAATAAAATCACTGGTGAAAAAACATTAAAAAGAAGAAAAGAGAAAAATAGTAGTGATCAATTAGTTATATGAGAGTATGAGTGGTATATATCTAGATAAATTAGAACGTCAACATTTTTCACATATTCAAAGGCCAAATTTGTTTCATCCCTCATATCGTAAAAGGACACAATAGGATGCAAGTTCTTATGGTCACCAAGTTTTCTCATATGCGCGAAAGTCTTCGTCCTTGTCCGTTTTTTCATATAAGTAACCGAAAAAATAATAGTGATAGAAAATGAATTAGCTAAAAGTAGCATTTTTAATAATATCGTAAATTGCATGAGATTTTTTTTGGTAACAAGTATATTTGCATATCATATGTTAATTATTAGGCGCGCCTATTGTTATACGTGCGAGGCACGTACATAAAGACTAGTACTATACTAAAAGCACAACGATCCTTAGCGAAATATCGTTTTCCTTTTTTACCCCTTAGAAATAGATTTCACAATCTTTAAAATCAGCTAGAGTTTTTGTTATTAAATCTTTTCTTACTAAACTAGGTAGAAAGTACTAATATTTAGGACATTAAAGTCAATTACAATTTTACCTTATATAGAAAACAATTCGTTCATAACATATTTGCTTATTATATGTTGGCATACAAATTAGGTACAGACATAAAATTGATAAAGCAATTCAAAGTTCCATTCAATATACACGTTTCTTTCAGAATAAATATTTAAACTATTGTATGTATGTGAACTTATATTATTATTATTATTTTGAAAAATATACTTCTGACGAGCACAAGACACACACTTAAATATGCTCGCTAGTCGAAGATGATCAACGGTTGTGATTTATACGATTAAGAACTAAAATTAACTAAAAGTCTAAAGTTATTGACTAGTGACAATTGTAATAATGAGTAAGCAAAGAAGGTTATCAGTGGGAGAAGATAGGGTTTTGATGGAATAGGTGCAATATAATTGTTTGAGATCTAACTCTAGATAATTAACTTCTAATGCTCAAGTGAGTCTCTCGAATTCACTCAATTATTAGCTCAAGCGTTCAGCAGAAACTCCTCTCTCGATTAAGTCTCAACCTCACAAGATGAACCAATTTAAGCTCGGTGAAGATATGCAAGAATGCGTAGTGGATTGGTCTTTAGGAGAACCTCTCTCAATTATCCTCCTAACTAGGTTTATTCAATGATTCAACTAGCCTCTTTCGATTACTAAGAAGAATTAATGAACTCAACCAACAATATAATGCAAGGATATCACAAGTTATGCCTCTCTCAATTACATCAACAAGTGAATATAGATGCAACAATTAAATCATCCAAAATGATTCAATACATAAAACTAGAGTTATAATCCACTGATCAATACACCAAATCCATCAAACCCTAAAGAGAACTACTCCATAGCTATGGAGCAATTCATCACAAATAGAGTTAAAGTATAGGAAAACATAAAACGATCCAAATTCAGGTCTTGGGTGAGTTATGAATGATGAATTCCTTGTGCTCGCGTTCTTCCAACTCCTCCTTAGCCTCCTTAGGTCTAAAATATGTCAAAAGTCCATAAAATAACATTTTTCCATGTATTTATACCTAGTAGGGTCACGCCCAGACGAAACCACCTTCTCCTAGCCGAAATAGGATAATTGCTCTGGAAAAATTACATAGGCACGTTGCATGGGGCGACGCGCCATGCGGGGCAGCAGTGGAGATCTTTAGAGGATTGACAGTGTTGCAACAGGCAGCTTTCCTACTGCCGCGATGCCCCACGCGCCGCTCCACGCGCCGCGACTGTAGGGTTTTCTCAGAGTACGACTTTTTGCTTGCGTTTTGACGTCCAGACTTGGTCCTCGACCCCCGAACACGATCCCGACTTAATCCCTTGGGCTTTTACTCAGACTTCAAAGCTCCAAATAGCTCGAATTAGCTTAACAATATCTACATAGCTCGGAATCACTCCTACAAGGCACAAAACACACAATAAGTGCAGAACACTACCAATTAACGCTCAACACAAGTAAAGTGCCGTGAATTAGGGTGCAATTAGCGACTAAAATACGTAATTACAGCCTACCATCAACCCCCCACACTTAAACCATTGCTCGTCCACGAGCAATCAAACTACACTTCACATAGAAACGACCTTTTTAAACAACTCTCCTAACTCATCACACCAAGAATATTTAAAATAGATTAAGCACAATACCGTAACATCTTCGCCTCAAGATTTGACTCAAAAGCACCACATATTTTTCATAACGGCTCACTTACTCGAACACAGAGGTCAAACATTACCTTTCCTTCGTGAATCAAGTGCCCTCACACAACAATAGAGAGTAGTTCCACACACAATAAAATTTAAGAACAATTAGGAACTAAAGATAGAAAGAATTCGCTCGCTCTCAGAAACAACGTTCATGTGCCACAAAAGACGTACCACAGGGTTGCCCATAGTGTACTACTCTACTAACTGAGCTCATTCAGCCAAGGATCAATTAGGACTTTATTTGGTTGTAATGTAGGCTGCGAGATAGGTAGGATACATTTGGATATAAGAGTGACTACACCTCCCTAAGCAGTTTAATACATATACTTAACCTTTCAAAACCCCACACTTATGTCAAACCATAACTCCACCCTTAAATCAACATACATCAACTCCCAACTTCTTTAAGCACAACTAAATCAAGAGTTACCACTATCACGGAATATTTCTCACAATCATACGATTATTGTTTCTTCTTTCCTTTTCAATTCAAGTGGCTCTTACTTTTTCAAAAAAGTGCAACTTTCTCCTTATTTCATTAGTTCCACTCAAAAGTCAAACTATCACCCCACACTTTAACTTTTACAATGTTCATAAAACATTCAAGTGCTCACGAGAAGTAAAAGGTTCAAATAGATGGTCAATTCAAACAAATGGGTAAGGCTTGCGATGTGGTTGCCAAAGAAACATGATTACATGCTCAAAGGGTTAACTAAGATACATCAAAATTTGGTGGGTACAATCATATAACTGGCTCAACAAAGAAACGCCTATATCACTTCTAAGACTGAGAAAAACTACTATTTTGCTTTGCAAACACACGGGGTAAGTTCTATACATCAAATGCAACGCAATGAATAATACAAAACCTCACATACACATGGCACATAACTCACTCAGGATCGGACTCATCAAGACACTCTAGTCAAAGCAGTTAAGCAAAGTTAAGATCATACAATTTAAGGTACTTGAACAAGAGTCAAAAACTGAGCCTAAGCGTCAAAACTAAAGCACTTACTATTCTCAAGGCATAATAAAGTCAAGAGATATTGCCTTCAATTCAAATAACAGCACAATGTTCCTACTCCTAAAAAAAATAAAAACTAACTACACCCGGTTCAAATAAAACCCTTGGAAAAGACCCGCGGCACAAAGAAAAACCAAGGGGGACTTGTTACACTACCTAACAAAAGAAATCTTTTTGTCTTTTTCCTTCAACTTTAATCCCTCAAGAAACCTGTCAATGATATCCATCGTCGGGAAAAATCGAACATTTTTAAAATTTTATGATTTTTTCAAATTTTTTTCTATCTCTAACTACTAAAACTAAGCAAAAAGAAAACTAATATACTTACATATATACATATATCCCTCACCCCACACTTAAGTTATGGCATGTCCCCATGAGACACAATTAAAAATTATAAGGTAAAGGAAACTTCCTCGAATATCTAGTCGGGGTCTCAGCCGAAGTCGGGCTCCATTCCTCTCGCCCGAACTAAAGCATACATCTAGGCGGAAAGCTTCTTCTCGGCCTTCTTAGGGTACACCCCACACTTATCTTTCTCGCTCACCGCAGCCTTCTCTTTCGATCCCTTCACTTTCTATTCAACACTCGCAGCTGGTTTGTCATTTTGTGCCCCCTTTGCTACATTCATCTCAAAAGTCACAGTCTCCTCACCCACTCTAAGAATGAGTTTTCTCTCATGTATATCTAATATAGCTCTACCCGTTGCTAAGAATAGTCTTCCTAGGATGAGGGGGACCTCCTTGTTTTCCTCCATATTCACCACTATGAAACCCACAGGAAATACGAACTTATCCACCCCAACTAGCACATCTTCCACGATCCCCTCGGGTATAATAGTCGTTTGGTCTGCCAGCTGCAAGGATATGAGTGCAGACCTTATCTCTCCAATATCCTTCTCTAGCTTCATGTAAATAAATAGATGCATTAAATTAATTGAGGCACTAGAATCACAGAAAAATTTATTAAAATTAATAGTTCCTACAGAGCAAGGAATAGTAAAACTCCCTGGATCTCCACACTTTTGTGGGAGTTTATTTTGCAATATCGCGCTGCAAAGCTATGTGAGCTTCATCACTGAGGTCTCCTCGATTTTCCTCTTCTTAGTAAGGATCTCTTTTAAGAATTTGGCATAAGCAGTCATCTGCGAGAGCACTTCTGTGAATGGTAAGTTTACATGAACCTGTTTCAGCACATTCAGAAATCTCCCAAACTGCTTGTCCAGCTTTTTTCTACTTTGCTTTTGAGGGAAAGGTAGAGCAGGCATATACTTGCTATCCTCAAGTTCCTGCCTTCTCGATTTTTCTTCCTTCTTTTTTTTTTCTCGACTTTCATCGGGCCTTTCTTCTTCTTGTCATCATTACTTTTCAGCTGCTCCCCACTCTCTTTTTCAAGTCTCACCTCTTTTTTGGATTGGGGTGAAATTTTTCACCACTTGCCCACTTCTCAAAGTTACATGATTCACCGTTTCTTTGGGATTTCTTTCAGTATCAGTGGGGAGAGTTCATGGAATCCTCTCAGACAATAGAGTGGCTAGCCGCCCAACCTGTCTTTCCAGGTTTTGAAAACCCATGCCCAGTTCTTTGATAGCTGCACCGTGTTCCCGCATAGCTGCACCATGTTCCCGTATAGCTGCACTATGAGTTTCAAGCCTCTCATTAGTTTTCAGATGAAGGCCTTTATGAGATCTTCTATGCCATACTGAATGGGCTGTTGAGGCTGATATTGCTGCCTCTGCTAATTCATAAAGCAGGAGCTCCTTGTCCCTGGGGTCTGGGGTTATTTTGTTTCCATGCATTCGCAGTACCCCCAGGTGAAATCCATGAAAAGCCGGGGTGCCTCTGACCCATTGCATTAAAATTATAGTTTCCCACATCATTCACTTCCTCAGTTGAGGCTTGACACTCATGAGTAGGGTGTCCTCTTCAACATATATCACAAGCTGCGTGAGACTCATTTTATATCAAGGCTAAGGACAACTCTCGTATTTCTTTGGCCATAACATCAAGCTGTACCTACACAGATATATTAGAATCAACTTGGTGAACACAAGTTGACCTTCTTCTTTCTGCACTCTCAGAGGGCCACTGATTAGCATCTTCAGATAACTCATCAAGAATTGTAACTATCTCCTCTGAAGTCTTCTTCACCAAAGGGCCTCCAACTGCATTGCTCAATGTTCTACCCGAGGCCGGTGTCAATCCTTCCCAAAAGTCCTAGAGTTGCATCTAGCGTTCAATTCCGCTATGTTGACACTTTCTCACTATCTCCTTAAACCTCTCCCACGCTTCAAAAACAGTTTCAGTCTCTTTCTGGTAGAAGTTATGGATTTCTCTTCTAATCTTTCCCGTCTTAGTTGAGGAGAAATATTTATCAAGAAATTTTCTGGTCATCTCCTCCCAAGTTCTAATCAATCCATTGAGAAAGCTTCGAAGCCATTCCTTAGCATCATATTTCAGTAAAAAAGGGAATGCCCTTAAGTACACTGCATCTTGTGACACCCCATTGTATTGAAATGTGTTCATGATCTCCTCGAAGTCCATTAGATAAGTGTTTGGATTTTCATTTGGCTTCCCTATGAAGACACAACAATTCTGAAGGGTTTGAAGCAACCCTTGCTTCAACTCAAAATTGGTAGCTACAATTGGAGGTGGTCTAACACTTGATAATCCTTGATTGTGGACTGATCTAGCATAATCGCCAAGTGGTCTCCCAGGCCTGGGAGCTATATTTCCAAACTGTCTATTGCCAAGGGTTAATGTTGATTAATTCTTTGACCCCTCTCTTCTTCATAGACATCCTCTGCAGCTCTAATAGCTGCTTCCTCTACATCTCGTGCAGCTTTTTCTCGTCGTTGGGCTGCCTCACTTGCAACCAAATCTACATTATCATCATCGATTCCAGCCATAGTTTCTTTGGTTGAGGATTGCCCAACCTTTTCTAATGTCTCGGTGAGATTTATTTCCTTCCTCAACTATCGCAGTTGTTTTTCTATCTCGGTCTCGTATGGTTGCACTTCTTTTGCTGAAGCTCGAGTCATGCACTAATCTTAACCTGTAACTTGCGCACAACCAAAGAACACCAACCGTAAAAAGGGAAAAATAAAATAAAAATAAAAAAATTCCTGAATTAGCACTACAAACTATTTCAAACACTCTTGATTGCCAATCTCCGGCAACGGTACCAAAATTTGACGAGCACAAAACACACACTTAAATATGCTAGCTAGTCGAATATAGTATAATATAATATCGTATCCATAGGGATCGGATTTAAACACGTTCTTGTAGTTTCTAGCTTGATTGCTATCTAAGATGATCAATAGTTGAGATTTATATGATTAAGAACTAAAATTAACTAAGAATCTAAAGCTATTAACTAGTGATAATCGTAACAATGAGTAAGCAAAGAAGGTTATCAGTGGGAGAAAATAGGGTTTTGATGGAATAGGTGCAAGATAATTATTTGGGATCTAACTCTAGATAATTAACTTCTAATGTTCAAGTGAGTCTCTCGAATTCACTCAATTATTAGTTCAAGAGTTCAGCAGAAACTCCTCTCTCGATTAAGTCTCAAACTTACAAGATGAACCAACTTAAGCTCAGTGAAGATATGCAAGAATGCATAGTGGATTGGTCTTTAAGAGAACCTCTATCGATTATCCTCCTAACTAGGTTTAATCAATGATTCAACTAGCCTCTTTCGAATACTAAGAAGAATTAGTGAACTCAACCGACAATATAATGCAAAGATATCACAAGTTATGCCTCTCTCGATCACATGAACAAGTGAATATAGATGCAACAATTAAATCATTCAAAACGATTCAATACATAAAACTAGAGTTATAATCCACTAACAATCATCAATACACCAAATCCATCAATCCCTAAAGAGAACTACTCAATAACCGTGGACCAATTCATCACAAATATAGTTAAAGTATATGAAAACATAAAACGATCCAAACTCGGGTCTTAAGTGAGGAATGAATGATTAATTGCTTGTGCTCGTGTTCTTTTAACTCCTCCTTAGCCTCCTTACGTCTAAAATATGTCAAAAGTCCATAAAATGATGTTTTTCCATATATTTATACCAAGTAGGGCCGCGCCCAGATGAAACCACCTTCTCCTAGCCGAAATAGGACAATTGCTATGGAAAAACCACACATGCACGCTGCATGGGTCGACGCGCCACGCGGGCCAGCAGTGGAGACCTTCAGAGGCTTGACACTTTTGCGACAGGCAGCTTTCGTACATTCGCGGTGCCCCACGCGCCACTCCACGTGCCGCGACTATAGTGTTTTCTTAGAGTACGACTTTTTGCTTGCATTTTGACGTCCAGACTTGGTCCTCGACCCATGAACACGATCCCGGCTTAATTCCTTGGGCTTTTACTCAGACTTCAAAGCTCCAAATAGCTCGAATTGGCTCCACAACATCTACATAGCTTAAAATCACTCCTACACGAACTAACGCTCAACAAAAGTAAAGTGCAATGAATTAGAGTGCAATAAGTGGCTAAAATGCATAATTATAGCCTACCATCAACTTCTATCATTAAAATGTAGCCCATGTTTGACTATCTATAATTTTAATCTATTTTGACCATCTAAAAATTACATGTAGTATGAAAATTTTAAAGGCCAAACTTCGTAATAATGCAGGAGAAAATGTATAACATGTATCACAGATGAGTTGCCATTTTTTTTCTTTTTGAAAATATTCTGTCATGACCCAAAATCTCACAAAGTCGTGATAGCACCTAATCCAACCCGCTAGGTAAGCCAAGCAATGAATAATAGAACTCAAATGAAAGATCATTAATAACATGAAACAAGATAGCTGAATTTCATATAATTTTTCCAAGGATTGGTAGTACAAGTCAAGATCCATTAAAATTTAGGTTTACAAATATGGTACGAAAATAAATACAATATCCGCTTGGCAGATACACGAAGAGAAGTACAAATTCTAAACTACTTAGAACAAGTAGTAGTTATATCCGGGAAATAGGTACATCTTCAATGCCAGCTTCTGCCATCCACAGCAGCTCAACTCCAAGGTCTGCATGCAAGGTGCAGAAGCATAGTATGAGTACAACTGACCCTATGTACTCAGTAAGTATTCTGACTAACCTCAGTAAAATAGTGACGAGGTCTCAGGTCAAGGATACTCACTATATATAACCTGTACAACTCATAACATATACGTATACCCAGAAACAATATCGAAGTCTAAACATGAAATACAGTTACATCAAACAGTGCACATAGAGAGGATGTACGTAAGTCTCTTAACAGTTCAACATATAAAGAAGATATGCATTTGATATCAGATAACACATCAACAATTGCATATACAGAAGATATGCACAGGTACTGTTATAGTTAAACTACTCGACATACGGAGAAGATATGCGTATAACATTATTAAATCCTCAAGCTTGCATACAGAGAAGATATGCGTAAAATATCAAATAATTCATCAACAGTTGCATATAGAGAAGATATCCATGATTAAACAAGTCAAGTACACGAATCCATATATAGAAAAGATATGTACGGTGATTGATCTCATCAAGTAAAGCAGCATATAGAGAAGATATATATAAAAGGCATGTATACATATCGGAACTAGCATATAGAGAAGATATGCAGTGAAAAATCATGTATACATCCAAGCAGTTTGCAAATAGAGAAGAGATGCAAAGTCCAACCAATGAACATTTTACCATGTTTAACGTCAACCAAAAACCCGTTGGTTTCTACAACTCGCGTGGACATCAAGAGAGAAATATGAGAGGGTGAACTTAGGGGGAAGGATCCTTATCCACACCCTGCACGGACAACTCACGTGCTGTACTGGCAACTCATGTGCCATAATCATAATAGCGCACAGACAACTCACGTGTTGTCAATCCAGTCCATCACAAAAAAAGCATATACAAAAGTACATGTATACCCTCGACGAATATCAAATTACGTACTCATGGACTGATAAATAATATGATATAGTGTATGCTTGTGCGAAGTATTTTATAACAAATCAAGTTAAGCAGGTACGCCATACAACAAAAAATATTATGCTTAACATGGAACCAACTCCTACACATGATCTCTAGAATGATTCACGGAGTTTATGTAGTCATACAGACATGTAGAGCATGATAACAAGAATCACATTATCCAAATCAAGGTGTAGTACAGCCTAAAGACTATTCTGGTAAAAATCATACATCACAACCATATATACGCTCGTCACCTCGCATATACGTCGCTTTTAATACATTTTAATTAGGCAAATAAAGTCATATCCTAAGGGTTATTCCCTCAGCGAGATTATACAAGATACTTACCTCAAACAAGCCAAATCAATACTCTAAAAATGCCTTTCCACGCGAATCGACCTCTGAAAGGCCCGAATCTAGTAAAAAACAATTCAATAATACCAAACAAAGCCATAGGAAACAATCCTAAACAATAAAGCTTCGATCTTCATGCAAATACATAAAGTCAACCCAAAAGTTAACCCGACCCGCACCCTAGAACCCGAAAAAACTCACAAATTCCGAACATCCATTCTAATACGAGTCTAAATATACAAGTTTCATCCAAAATCAACTCCAAATCAGGGTTCAAATCTCTATTTTTCACTTTAGAAAAGTTTTGCCAAAACCCCTAAAATACACTTTCTTATCTTTCAAGCCAAAATCCTTTTTTCTTTTTTAAGATTCCTTGATTTAGAGCCAAAATTAATAATAGATTTATGTTATAATCATAAATGCGAGTTAGGTTTATTTACCCCAATGAATTAGGTGAAAAATTCCTAAAAAGACACCTCTTCCTGAGCTCTAAAACTTTGTGGGAAAAAGTAACTAACTCTCGAAATAAGTAAAAAAAATAATACAACAGTTGTCCCAGCTCGAATCAGTTGCTAGACGATCCTGAAACTCACATTTGATAAGCCCAACATAATTCTTGCAAGATTACACCCAAGATAGCCTTTTGAATCACCTAATTTGATCTTAAAATGAGGGAGGTATGATGTTTTGAAGTTTTAAAGGAAGTCTAAAAATTTCAAGGACAGAACCGGTATTTTCGGAATTATTGCACTAGAAAATCAGCAATTGCAAAATCCCCCTTTTAGCACCCAAGACTCGTTCGGAACCTGCCGAACACAAACCATATATGCATTTCAATCATAAAATACGCTACAAACATGCTCGCGTACCCAAAACACCGAAAAGAGATCGTCTTGACCCGATATTGACCGTGGTCAAACTCCAAATCCTTAACTTAACTAGTCTCTCAGCCAATGATCCAAAATACACCCGAGCCTCTCAGGACCCCATCCGGTCACACCAAAAAGTACAAATACATTGTCCGAACTTATCCAAAGGCTCAAAACCCCATGGGAATATCACAATAAAGAATTGAGGCTCACATAATAGAATTTCTCTTAAGTTGTTAAATCTTCATTCTTTCAAGAGAGTGTCCGAATAACACTTACACGCTTTGGATTACTTCCAAACTTTGCACACAACTTCAGTTCAACTATATAGACCTATCCAAAGTCTTGAAACACCAATTGGAGTCTAATAACATCAAACTCAACTCTTGGTCAAACTTATAAACTCTTAAGTTCTTCAAATTGCCAAGTTTTGACAAACAATTTCGAGTTCTTCTAGGAACCTCCAAAACCAAATTCAAACATATGTACAAGTCCAAAACCACTATACAAACCTATCGGAACCATCAAAACCCGATTCTGAGTCCGTTTTCAAAAAGTCAAACCTTAGTTAGCTCTTCCAAATTAAAGCTTCCAAATTGAGAGTCATTCTTCCAAATCAATCCAGAACCACTCAAAAATAAAAATTGACCATAAACGCAAGTTATAATACGTCATATGAAGCTACTCAAAGTCTCAAACCACCGAATGGAGCGCTAAAGCTCAAAACTACTGGTCGGTCGTTACATCTTCTAACAAATGATAGATGCTTACCTCGAAAAATGTGAGTAACAATTCAAGATAATTTGTGATTTTAAAGATATGTGATATATTTTAATACTAGTGATTATACAAGAAATATTAAGCTTAAGTAAGAAGGATTGGTGAACCAAATTAGTGTTATACAAGTAGTATTAAGCTTAAGTAAGAAGGATTGGTGAACCAAATCAGTGTTGTTGGAGCAATAGGGGCCTCGAGCTTGAATATCCCAGGGACCTCACGTCAGCAAAGAACAATAAAGAATGAACTATAAAGTAAAGATAATAAAGCTGAAGAACAATTGTTGAGCACATTAAACAAGAAAAGCAGAGTGGAATGTTCTATTGCAGTCAATAATCTCTGCTTTACAAATGATTGGGGTCCCCTTTATATAGGAGGGGAAAACCCTAATATGGTACATTTCCAATTATGATAAAAAATTCTATTGGTACAGCTGTATAATGACCTAATATAGACTTGTACTATTCAGTACGAATCTTATCCTATAATTTATGCCCTGATCCACGTGTCCTTGAGAAATTTCCGCTCTTTCTTGAGTGCCTTCGAGATTTGTGCTGCCCTCGATGTAGGTCGTGCCAGGCCTTCGATCTGCTTCCACGAGGTGTGTGTTCTTTAGCCGGGTCCGACCTCCACTTCGAGTCGCCCGGACTCGGACTCATAGCACAATTTAAGACTTCGAAATCGGGCTCCTTGATTTTGACCGTATACAAATAGTTCCCGCATTTCTTACAATAAGATAATAAGAAATGATTTGAACCTCGATTTTCCCGAACCACTTGTGATGACATCATGGCCATGACGTAGGCACTTGAAGTGACCGGAAATGTCATGTCAGTGTGCTTCCACAAAACGTCAAATGCGTTTCAGCCTTTGTTGGCCACTTGCGCCGCCGATTCCGTCGTCGGCTTTCTATAAATAAGAGGTTATTTTGCTGGACAACAACTACACTTATTACTTCTTCATCTACCTTTTGGTCCTTTCCCTTCTTTACCTCTTCCTTTAATCACCTATTTCCATGGTTCAAATCTGTGGCCACAAGGTCACATGGCAGCGACTTTACTAGTTACACCAAGGCTTACTTTTTCAAAGCTTTGGCTCGAGACAACGAGAGAAAGGCACCGGATCCCTTCCGTATCAGAAGATATGCGAACTTTACACTGTTGCTCATCTCTCTTAACTTCAACCTGGTGTGGAGCTTCATTCCTTTTGATTTCCATGGAATGAGGTGGCACTATTATCTACTAACTTTTGCATCCCACATCAGAAAAGAGTTCCGAGGATGTACATTCTTGGACTGTTGCTCGTGCATCTTGGAACTCCTTTTGGTTTTTCCCTTTTCTTGCTCTTTCTTAACGTACTGTGGCCCAAAACTTCAACGGAATGCTCAATCGTGGCTGCTGGAGATATAATTACATCTGTCGAGGGCCTTCTGCCCTATGTAAACGTTTCCAAAGATCTGAAATGGTGCCCCGAGAAGAGAAATTTCTAAGATGATGCTTTCGAGGACGTGGTCTTAAAAGTGGTTTAGGTTCTTTGGCTCTTGTTTTTTTCTTCTTTGTTCCTGTGTAAGCATCCACTGTAGGTGCCGTAGCTGTAATTTGTGAATATTTCTTGGAAGTAAAAAAGGATCCTTTTGTATCCCTTTTGGTTCGTGCTGAATTTTACTCTATCTTTATCCATAAAAGACTTTGATGAGATGGTTTCAATAGCTAGCCCAAATATCGAGCCCGAAACATAATAAACCCTTAGATTTTTAACATAGTACCCCTCGTGGTTCTCGTTAATCTTCAAGCTGAGCTTAAATGCGAACCCCGAACATCATGATCCCCGAGCTCGAGTTGGGTGAGAGCAAGATCCTGAAATGAAGTTAATCCTTAGATCTTTTCGTAGTCCTCGAGCGAGAATTTGCTCGAACTCGGATAGCCCTTGGGCGTAGTAGTCGAGCGAGTGTTTGCTCGAACTCGAAATACAGTTAGCCCTTAGGCTTTATAGATAGTCCCCGAGTGAAAATTTGCTCGAACTCGGGTAGCCCTTGGGCTTAATAATCGAGTGAGTGTTTCCTCGAACTCGAAATACAGTTAGCATTTAAGCTTTTATTGATAGTCCCCGAGTGAGAATTTGCTCGAACTCGGGTAGCCCTTGGGCTTAATAGTCGAGTGAGTGTTTGCTCGAACTCGACTTGTAGGCTACCTTTTATGATTTTTGAAAAATTAATTCCCGATGCCTTGGTCCTGATGCCAATATCATGACATAAGCGGTTGAAGTGACTAAAATGTTGATTTTTGTATGATTCCCAAAATCATTAATTGGGGGCGGCTAACGGTCGACCTTTTGCTTAGGTGATCTCTATAAATAGGCCAATTCCACAACCTTACGAACTTTCATTCTCATATTGTTCTCAAAGTCTCATTAGCCTTTTTCAATTTCCTTGAACTCTCCCTTCTATTTACTGTCAACACTTCTTCATTTTCTTGGATCTTCCGCATTTGCGATGGCTAATACCTCTAAACCTGTTTCTCGAAAAGAAAAAGCTTCTTCATCTTCCCGATCAACCAAGAGTAAACCGGTAGTACCCCCTCGCATCGAGGAATGCATCCCCCCGCCATGTGGAATAACATCCAATTTCAAAATCGAAAAACCTGTTGACACCAAGTCGATGCGAGCCCATGTCTCGATATGTTTGTTTGATGACCAAGGCCGAGCTCAAGCAAGTAAAGGAGGATTGCCATGGGATAATAAAGAAATAGTGATTCCTTCTTCCAAGGAGGACATTACCACATATAAAGTGGGGTAACTGAGCGTATATACCTACCCATTTACGTTGGGCCCTGCAATTCCGGCTCAGGGTCCTATCGATCCAGTTATCCTTGACTTTTGTCAACGATACCGAGTGACGCTCGGCCAGATCTACCCCTCCTTCTAGAAAATCGTTTACTTAATTAGGTTCTTTTCGAGCCAAATTGTGGGGATGCCTTTTACTCTCGATCATTTGATCAAGCTGTACAGTTCCCGACTTTATCGCGGGGGCTTGATAAAATTGCAATGCCGATCCTTAAAATCTCTCTTCTGTAGTATCGATGAGGACAAAGACCATGGGTGGATGAGCCGGTTTGTCCATGTCAGGACCTCCGATCTGATTCCTGCTGATTGGATGCCATTCCCTGAGGAGTGGAACATGAAACGTGAGTACGCAGTAGGTTTATACCCTGCTTTCTCTTCTTTTCTCTGGCTTTATATTTCCCATCGGTATAACCCTTTTATGATGGTGCAGCCGCTACTTGGTTTCCCGGTGGGGTCCCGAACCTCGAGGGCCGGGTCCGAAGGCTGGCCTCCGCCTCCTCTTACTCGGAGCGTTGCTAGCGAGATCTGGCCAAGGGTTGATGGGAGGCCAAAAACCATGGTGAGTTCTCTTGCGTGTTTTCTTGTGCATTTGTTACAGGATACTGACCACGTTTTCATGTAGGTCTTGGAGACGCCGTTGATTTGCTGCCGGCCCCGGCTGATGAAGTGGAGCTTCCGAAGCCTTCTAAAGAAAGAAAAAGAAGGAGAGAGTCATCTGAAAATCCCCTGATGCCAAAGAAGAGCATGGCTCGAAGGCCTAAGGCCGATACAACGGCCTTATCTCCGAAAACGGCCTAACGCCTTCGGGATTAGGAGGAAGAAGAAGATGACGACTACCTGCTGGTAACCCGCGAAAGAAAGAATGCCGATGCTTGGAGGCCCATCGAGCCAGTGCCGGTTGATGTGGCTCATTCCAGAGCCGAAGAAATCTCCGAAGGGAGTTCAAACAAAGTCCCCTAACCATCGTCCAGAAAGAAGGTGCCTCGCTCAGGTGATCATTTGGAGGGCGAGGCTGAATGACCTGAACCCGAGCCTCTTCAAACAAAAGAGAATGCCCTGAGCGGATCACTTGGGGTGATCAACGTGGATGATTCACCTCCTGGCCCCGAGTTCTCCGAGGGCCAAATTCGAGATACCGCTAATATGAGGTCTTCTGAAGTGGAAGCAAGCCATGAAGGGCATGACATATTTTGAGAATGTCTCGCTGGGCTTGAAGACGGCTCCGACCCCGATGCTTCTTTCATTTTTGATGAGGCTCGTAGACTCTTTAAACAAGTGAGTTTTCTGTTTATTATGTCTATGACTTTGTTTTAGCTGTTCTGAATCTATCTTTCCTCCTTTTTCATAAAGGTTGTGGTGCTACACAAAAGGGCATTTTCCAAATCCCGATCCGATCTTGCTCGATGCGAGGCTGAGCTTAAGAAGACTCTGGAGGAGAGGGACGTCGTTAAAGCCCTCTATGCTAAGAAAGAGATGTAGATCCATGATCTATGAGTTGAGTTGGCGCAGGCATGCCAAGGTCGAGCCGAGTATGTTGAGAAGGTGATGTAGCTCCCGAGGGTCTGTTACGCATTTGTTTGTTTTGGCGGCTGACACTTTTAATTTCGTAGTTTCACTAGAAGGCCGACTTGGAGGCGCAGCTTCGGGAGGAGCGTTGAAAGAAGCCGAGACCCTGGATGGAGGCAGGGTATGGACAATCTCGCCTCTGAGAAGGAAACTCTGAGAGAGCAGTTGGCTTCGCTCGAACGCCAGCTTCGAGGTGTGAAGAAGGAGAGCCTAGCTCGGGGCCTCTAAATCGAGGAGCTTAAAGCCAGATCTGCTGCTGAGCTGGCCAAGATGCTGCGGAAATTATGACTTCGTATCGAGCTGATGCCGAAGCATCTAATGCTCGGGCAAATGAGATCTCTTCTACGGCGGAGGCTAAATTATCAAGTGCCCTTGACCATGCTAGGCGAAAATCCCGGAGGATGACCCTCGAGGAGATACATGCTCGCGGCTTCAATCTTTCAGCCGATATTAAAGCGGAGAAGATTTTAGAAGAAGAGGCGGCCGCTCGGCTTTCCGATGAAGATGATTCAGCCAGTGTCTCTAAGAGTGAAGGAGACGGGGATGGATTCCCAGAGGATGAGGCTTTCGAAAATGCGACCCCCGAAGATGTAACTGCCAAAGATGTGACTCCGCAGTAGTTTTAGGTTTCTTTATTTTGTTATTGCGTAGGTATCCCCTGTAATTATTTTTTGGAAATAGGAACTCTTTATCTCATTTTCGACTTGTATTGGATTTCTTACTGTTTTGATTTATGGAATGTTTCTTTTACATAACTTGATCGATTGGCCCCGAAATGGGTTTGGGCTTGGGATAATAAACCTTTAGATTTTTGTCGATAGATGCAATAATTTTCGAGCTAAGTTTAAATCGATCCATAGTGAGCTCGGGATATTGCAAACCTCGAGTCTGGATCGAAATGAAAGCGGTGTTTCGAACTATTAGTTTTTGGTCCTTAAGCCTTTCGAGGTTGGCCCTTAGGCTCTTATACATCGGCCCTTAGGCTTTTTAAGTTGGCTCTTGGGCTCTTATACATCGGCCCTTAAGCTCTTTAAGTTGTCTCTTGGGCTCTTAGAATGGCTAAATAATTTTCCCTCATTTCGGCTTAAAAGACTTAATGAAATTTTAATTAAGCCTTTGCATGCGTTTTTTGCACCCGTAGGTTTTTCGAAGGTTCGACATATCGAAACCTTATTGTTTGGGTAAACATAATCAAATACCTCTTGAGGTATTTCCTAAGGCTGATGTTATCGAAACCCTTGGAATTTTTGAGGAATGAATTTATCGAAGCCCTTTGTATTTTGCTTTTGCCGAGGGTAGCCTGATTTAACTGGTTTTTACAAAGTGTTTGAAGGCCTTTGATTTATAGCGGAAGTCGGACGTCTCTGAGCCGCATTATTTTGGCCGTAGCCTTTATGTGACCGTAGTCTTTAGTATGGCTGTAGCCTTCGGGTTTGTCACTTGGACTTGTTTCCCGATAGCTTTCCGAACTTGTTCAAAAAGTTAGTCCCCGAGTAAGTTGGCCTTGGCCTTTGTTTCGAGGGGGTGCCTCTTTGAGGTCTTACGAGTCCAAATTTTTGATGACTCGGATGTACTGACTGTTGATGACAGTCCCCGAGTATTCGGGGCGCTTCTATGCTTCGGCTCTTAAGCTGTTTCCCGTAGGATGCAGAGTTCATGTAATAGTAGACTTCTTTGAATCACCAAGTGTTTTTGATATTAACAGAATTGATACATGTGTACATGCTTTGTTGTCGGGGCTCGATTATTTTATATGGACACGGTTCATTTGACCGTTTGGCCCATTACATAATTCTCCTATCAAGGCCCTCTTAGGCGCGAAGTATCTTTCTAAAAAATGTAACCTCCGAGGGTGATGCCCCCCCAGTATTCGAGGTTGATTGAAAAGAAACCTTGAATACTTGTTGAATGTTCCGTAGGTAGAATATAGTTGTTGCCTCGTTAAAAACCTTTCCGGTAAAACCCATGTGGGATAAAACCCGATCTAAGGGAAAAAGACTGCAATGCATGCTTTCAAACCCAAGGTCTTCGAGCTGAAAGATGCCTCGATGTCTCTAATCGAACACTCAGCAGTAATATCGCTCGAGCATTGATATATTCCAATTGTTTGGTAGTTGCTCGCCTTCCATTGTGCTAAGTTTGAAGGATCCTTTATCAATGACTCTGAGGGATTAAATTACGAAGATTCGTGATCGTGATATCTTCGAGAGCCTCGACCAAAAAATCATATACCATCAAACTATGAAAGCTTAATCACGGGCTTGTTGATTCGTCGATGTCATTACTATCTGAGCCTCGACCTGGTAGGGGATGTTTCTGATGCCCTGATTTGACACCATGAGGCCGAGGAACTTGTCCATTCTGGCTCCGAAGGTACGTTTCTCCGGGTTGAGCTTCGTGTTGCATCGCCCTGAACCGTTGACTGTTTCCTGCAAATGAATTAAAATGGTCCTCTGCGCATAGGGACCTAACCAGTCATATTGATGATAGGCTATAATTACGTATTTTAGTCGATTATTACACTCAAATTTACTGCACTTTGATTGAGTTTGAGCTTTAATCGCTAGTATCTTGCACTAACTGTGTGTTTTATGCCTTATAGGAGTGATTTAGAGCTATATAGATGTTATGGAATGAATTCAAGTGATTTGGAGATTTGAAGTCTGAGTAAAAGCTCAAGGAATTAAGCCGGAATCGTGTTTGGGGGTCAACGGATGATAGTTAGAGCGAACGAAGAATCAAGTAGGCATATTGCGCACTGTCTAGTAAAATGGATATAACTTTTTGCTCAGAACTTCATTTGGTATCCACAATATATGGTTGGAAAGCTAACTCAAAGGGCTACAACTTTTATGTTTTATGTTTTTCCAAATTCCAAACGGAACGGGGCGAAACGTGCAAGATTTGAGCCAAAACGAACAAAACCGGGAAAAAAGGGCTAGTTGGGCACCACAGGCAGCGCCTGGCGCCACCTGTGGCGCCAAAAACAGTATGCACAAATATTTGGGCGCCGTGGAGGGCGCCGGTGACGTGAAATGTGTCCTATTTCGCCCAGGACAAGGTTATTTTGGCCCTAGACCTACCCAACACGTATAAAAGCAAGACTAAACCTATTTTTGAAGGGAGAGACGCCACTTTGGAGTAAAAACACACACGAGATCGTGAGGAAGCGGAGAATTCTCAGTTTTCTTCATCTTTTTCTAGTATTTTCAATTGGTTTAACAATTGTGCAATTGTTTGATTACATTATGAGTGGCTAAACACCCATTGTTCTGGGGTTGTGATTTAGCCATGAATATTGTTGTTTGATATTAACTTAACCTTGATTATAATTCACCAACATATGGTTGTTTCTTCAATTCTGTGTTTAATTGCTTAATTGTCTGGCCAGCAGTTAGGTTCTATTTTACTATCTATGCTATGCTTGGGAAAACCGTGTTTAGATTAGAGAAGAATTGAAGAGAGCATGATCTTAACCCTTAGGGGGAGCGGATTTGTGGTTGGGATAGGAATATACCTAGTCACCGTGCTTAATTAAATATCGTGATCTTAATGCGTTCTTAATAGATTGATTTCATAGGAATATAGGCGTTAATCTATTGAGAATAGGTGAGTAGTACTTCGTTAGAAGGCTATGAGAGCATTTATCGATTAATTAGCAACCATGAGTGAATTATATGAAAGGGAAAGTTAATTAGATCACAATACGAATGGTGAATCGATCACAACCCTGGAATATTTGTCTCTACTGAATACACAATAATCAACTCGTTACTTGATAATTTAGTTAGTATTTAGAATCGTAGTATAATATAATCATATTATTGAACTTTGCTTTTAGCTAGATTGAATAACAATTTTTGTGATTTAGTGAGTAGTCTACACAAGTCTCTGTGGTTTCGACACTCAACTTATCATTATATTACTTGTCGACCATGTATACTTGCGTGTGCGTTTGGGAGCAACAAGTTTTTGGCGTCGTTGCCGGGGACTTGAATATTAACTATTCTCTAGTTTTTGCTTTAATTGTTTATTTCGTCTAGTCTAACGTTACTTGATTATTGCTCTAATCTCAGAAACTTTGATTGAATGCGTAGGGTCAGAAGCCAGGACAGACTCAACGGCTTTGACCCCGAACCTGAGAAAACATTTCACAGGAGGTTGAGGGAAGCAAGGGATACAAACAATATTCAAGCACTCATTCAATTTCCTGTAAACATGGCAGAGGAGCAACATATGGCTGTTCAGGAGGTAGCAATGCCCAGTATTGCTAATGTTACCTCCAGCATAGTGAAGCCCAGGATCACTGGGCACTTTGAGCTGAAACAGAGCATGATCCAGCTACTTCATGCAAACGGGCAGTTTATGGGTCTTCCGCACGAGGATCCACAACAGCATATTCTGAACTTCTTGGAGATTAGTGACACTTATATCACTAACGGGGTCACTCCAGATTATGTGAGGCTCACACTTTTTCCATTCTCTCTGTTGGGCGAAGCTAAGCGATGGCTAAAGGCAGAACCAGCTAAATCCATTACATCATGGAAATGATTTGGGAAGAAAATTTCTGGCAAGGTTCTTCCCTTCAGAAAAAACTGCAAAGATCAGAAGTGAGATAGTTGCTTTCAAACAGAAAGCAGGAGAATCTTTATACTCAGCTTGGGAAAGGTTCAAGGGGCTACTCAGAGACTGTCNTATCTTCTTATTACATCATCACATACACGTGACATACGGGCCTAATAGGCCAACATAATCATTTATAAACTCAAAACATAGGCCGACAAGTCCATACAATCTTTCACGTACACGACATATGTCGACAAGCCTTTAAGAGTACATAAGTGTCATATAGGTCGGGACAGAGTCCCGCCATACCAAACAATACACGTCTAAATCATACTAACCAAACAAGCAACTCCGAAGAAAATAGAGCGCACCTACATCTTCCGCTGAGTTGATAGCCTACTTGGAGGGCTCTCGACCTGTCTATCGGGACCTGCGGGCATGAAACGCAGCGTCCCCAGGCAAAAGGGACGTCAGTACGAAAAAATGTACCGAGTATATAAGGCAATATACTGAAAGCTGAAACTGAACTGATAATATAATTACTGAAAGTAACTGGAAGTCAAAGATAATCTGAAGATATGCTTACCTGCTGATACTGACTCAACTGACTCAACATAGTAAGTAAAATTGCTGTCCGGTCCTATAAGGCTCGGTATATACATATAACTGCTCTGCCGTAGTAGGCTCGCTCATAGGCGCTCGGCCATACTAGGCTCTGTATCTCGACCAACTGGGCTCGCTCATAGGTGCTCGACCACAGTATGCTCGGTATATAACTTACCATCTGATCAGAGGTTTCCCAATAGGGGCCTGCCCATCGATTATAGCTCGATGGTAATGAAAATAATTTAATACTGCATATATAAACTCTCTGCTCTCTTGATTGGAATAAGAAAATACTTAATTGAATATGAAGTCCCGGTAAGGAGAATTTTGTAACTTACAAAACTGGAAAAATATACGCAATTTACGAGACTAGTAAAATATACGTAAATTCCGGGATATGAATTTTTTTTTATGCCTCGTTATCAAACTTGTGTAAGTACGAGATCATGCAAAATGAAAGAAGAACTTAGCCTTAACATACCTATTTCTTGAATTATTTGAACGAATCTGCTTCTGCGAAATATGAACGAAATTACACTTGAATTCCTTGACGAATTTGTTCTGCTTTGAACGTTAAGAATGGATTTAAACTTTAAGCTTGTTCCAACGTTTTTTGAAGCTTCTGTTTCCAAGTTCTTGATTTCAAACCAAGAAAGATGGATATTACTTTACTTTAGGATAGTAAAGTTTTTGGTTCCCTTGAAGTCTTGAAAGGAAAAACGTTTCTGGTTCTTTAAGTTTTGAAAGAATTTCCTTTGATTCATATTGAATCTTAGCAGATAAAGATATCTTGGTTAGTCATCATTCTCATAGGTGACATCTTGCATAAGTGACTTCTTAGTCACATTTTTGACTTGGTGGCATTTTGCCACGTGGGGTGGGGGGGAGAGGGGTGTTTAATTTATTAATTTTTATCCACTTATTAGTTAACTGGATAATATTCTGTTACCCTGTAATTAATCAATTACCCGCATAATTTAAGAATTACAAAAATTACTTAAAGTTCTATTTATTTTTAGAAATACTTCATATATACTTTATATATTATACTACCGTGGTCATATGGTACCTTGCATGGTACTAGTTCATAATTATCGGGTATTTTAGCTCGGGCCATATTTTATCCCAATATGCCAAACTTGGACAAAAATTCATTTTCTTTGACTTGCTCCCCCCTTTCACCTTCATGAATCTACTAATCGCTTGTGAAATAGCATAATCCTTATAATCTCCAAATAATCTTTTACTTGGACTGATGTCAATTACCTTACAACAAATTTAACGTACAATACTTCAGGGTGCAACATCGTCGTAACTTAATACTGTAGAGCATAACATCGACGTAATACTGCGGGGCGTAACATTATTCCCCCCTTTGGAACATTCGTCCTCGAATGTTGACTAGTGCACTTATCATTTCATAACCTACATCTTCCGAATACTTTGGAACTTCCCTTGCCATCTAGGTGACTATTTTGTGAATGAGTCCAAAGTCCAGGGTATTCCCCCCTTAGGCATCCTTCTCACACCACAACTTGTAGTGGGAATCCTTCCAATCTCGTAACTGTTGCTACCTTTCATCATGCATCCTGTACAATTTTGACCTTGTAAATGTGCCCAAACTCTAGGGTTCATATGTAGAGCTTGATAAGATGTCCCTTTGGGCATCTATGAGTATACTGAAGTTCTTCGCTCGGTACTTTGTTGAATTCACGAATATTTATCTCATCGCGTAGGTCCGTTTAGCCATCCGTATGAATTTACTTCCATAACTCTTACTTTAATTTATCGTTGCGGAGGTTTGCTACCAAATCCCAGCTTACTCTCGTTGCTTATTCCATATGTATAAATTTAAATCCTTTAATGCTCCCTCATCACTACTCATCTTTAGAATGATAGCCTAATCTCATCTCATACTTTGTGACTTTTGTCCATCTATTGTTGATTTACCTCAATATCGATCTACGATATACCACTGATAACTCGAAACTCCTTACGTAATACTTTTGCCCCTAGGGCTTATGTCACATCAAGGAATATTCGAGGTGATTCCCATAATCATATTTCATTAGGGGTGTTCATAAAAATCGGAAAAACCGAACCAAACCGAAAATCAAACCAAACCGACCATAAAAACCGATACTTTTTGGTTTGGTTTGGTTTTGGTTTTGAATTTTAAAAACCGATCAAATTTGATTTGGTTTTGGTTTTAATCAGAAAAAACCGAAAAAGAACCGAACCAAACCGACTATAGGTGTAGCTATTTCAAATTTATTATTACACCTATATATATATATATATGTATATTTTTATACAAAGATTCAAAAATTTAATGGTAAATGTTAATAGTTTGCACTTTTAGTATAGTTCTTTACCTTTACATTCTAGTTTCAATGGTAGTTTTCTTTTGTTAAGTGTAAGAATCCATTTCGTGTTAAAAAAAATATATTTTTAGTTGAGTCCTTAAAGTATTCATCACTATTTGATTCAATTATCATCAATATATCTTGGTAAATAATAGATTTCTCAAAGGGCAATTGATTTGATGGTGTTACGTTGAAAATGTGATCGCCGGAATATGTGTTTGGTAGTGTATGTCTTATATGAAAAAACCGACAAATAACCGAAAAAACAGAAAAACCGACAAAACCCGACATAAACCGAATCAAGAAAAAACCGACTTAATTAGTTTGGTTTGGTTCTAATATTTAAAAAACCGACTTACTTGGTTTGGTTTCTTTTAAGGGAAAAACCGATCCAAACTGAACCATGAACACCCCTATATTTCATAGTGTCTCAATATGATTCACCTTATGGGGGTATCTTAATTTTGTGCCGCCAGCGAAATCTTTTCTCCTTCTCTTCTCTTTTTTTTTTCCAAATCATTATTCAAATGAAGGCCCAAATGTCATCCTTTATCTGTCACAATTATTTTTACTACCAGGTCAGCATTTTATTCCTTCTAAATGCTATTAATCTTAGACTCCTTTGAGTATATTCAGGCTATACTGAACTTTCAATAACTTAGAGAAACCATTATCTCTCTTGTTTCCATGGACTTAATCCCGAGGACTTATCCATTCTCGTCACCTTTTCACTTGCCTTTCCTCATCCTTACTCATGTTTTGTTAAAACTTTGTCGCTCTATCATACTTTAGCTTGCGACCTATACATATCCATTTATACTATTCGCAACTTTCCTTTAACTTGCTTGCATTGTAGATTTCCTTATGTTATTCTGGAACGTCAAGCGAGACATCACATTGTCTCCAACTTTTCTCTACTCTCTTAATTAGATCTCTCAGTACTTGGAAACTATAGGCTGGAAGACATGCCGCCGACGATGCCGCTATCATTCCCGGTTATTGGATCCCCGTGCTTATAGCCTTCTATCCGAAGTATGGACTATTCGCGATCTTCTGCCTTTGAGTATCTCGTACGTTGTTCACCTTTACCTTACTTACCTTAAAATCTCGCATCGTATCTTCTATCTCTTTCCTGACCTCCCTTCCACCTAGGTGTAATTCACGTCCATAACTTGAAGCTCTATTATAATACTCACACCTTTGGTACATACACAATCCGGTGGGAGCTTCGTACTGACTTCTTATGAGGCTGGTACTTCTTCTAACTGGCTTCCTTGTAGAGCCATTATATATTATGGTTGTTGCGTTATTTCTCTTGAACATCTGATATTAAGAGTGATTCTGTTATGTTCTCAAGCACAACTTCTATAATTTTTCTAGGTCCAATAATCAGACTCCTGATTTACTTGGGTGATGTAATTCTTTAGTTTCCTCTTCCTTCTGATCAGCCTTTACGTAGGCTTAAGCTATCTTCCGATCTGTGGCTCATGGTATCAGTTATTACCTTAGCCTTTCAGGGCGTTATGGAATATCCATGACACAATCTTCTAACAATTCAATCCTTTGTCTATGCCCTGGGCTAAATTCTTTCTTTTAACTTATACCAGAGTCTTCTATGGCTGTATGATTGTCAACAAATATGCTGCCTGGATAATGCTCCAAAATCTTGAGTGTATCCATAACGTACTAACTCTGGATCATTGATCGAATAATTCTTTCGTTCCATCTTAGCTTTCCTTCAACGTAAGCTATTACTTTTCCTGGTCTTTCTGCCCCCTTGTTGCGTCCATACTTAGCTTATCTTAGTGCCCACACTTGCCAGAGTTTTCATACAACTCATATGATCTTTTAATTCTTACTTCCCGTTCATTAGTTACGGTAGGTGCCATTTTCCTTTGGAATGCTTACAATGTTGTTGCGACATTGTTGTTACACGACCATTTCCTCTTTAGGTCGTTGTGCTTAGGTTGAAGCCTTCTTTCTTATCTCCTCAGCTAGTCTTTCGTTGTAGTACTTAGGGAGAACCCTTGACTCTCGTAAAACTGTGAGCTTATTACGAACCTTTTGATGTCCTTACTTGCCTATAATCATCCGTAGTTGCTTACTTCCATGCCCTTGTGCTTGTATGGTTGCTTCTGAACTGATATTTTGATTGCCTTCCCAGTGGCACTTTCTTTTATCTGCATAACACTCATACGGTACCTTTAACTACCCCGACTCTTGTTTGAATATATCTCAAGTATTATAATGATATTCTTCGAGGCTGAATTCTCCATGTTAGGTTCTGCTATGTTTATCTTACACGATCTGATGACTCGCCTCTAACCTCCTGTTTAGCCATAACTGGGATCTTCCTGACCAATTACTAACTACTCGTTGGTCCATTCTCATATCAATATTCCTCGTAATCTTTCTTGGGTTATTTCCTTTGTCTTAACTTACGTCTCGCGCTGGCTCCTTATATATTAATAACAGATCGGGCAGGAACCTTTATTCCCTCACCTTGACGTCATGCTTGCACAATATTCTTGAATCGTAGCATATCTCTAAGATTTGGATAAGTGCCATCTCATTCCTCTTTCATTTATCGCATTCTTCCTTTACTATCCATAGTCACTAAAACCACTTAATTCTGACTTAATGTCATATCACTCCATATTCCCCCCTTTAGGGGTGTACTAAGAGTTGAAGCCACGAGGATCTACCTATAGATGTTTTACCTCTTCATCTTTGGCGTTGTTTCTCAACATCAATGATCCTTGCTCGCCTTGCGGCAATCTTTCTGTACCAAGGATGACAAATTCCCTTACTCGCGAGGGTGACACTTAATGTAACTGGTACATCAGTCCCTTAAGCTTAACTTTGTTAACATTGCTTGCTTTAGGGAAATGTCTTCCTGAATGACCATTCTCCGAATTTCTCATGAATCTTCTTCTGTTGTCCGTCCTATTATTGCCGGAACGCAATCTGAAATTCTCATGATGCCGACTATTATCAAATCACTTAGTCCCTAATTCATATTTAGTTTATCTGATTCACCAGTCCATATTAATTCCTATTACTCTGGGGTCTAACTTTTCCTCTTGGTAATCGCGGTAGAGTTGCGAACTTATTTCTCGAAATGAGGATATAACTTTATGGCCTATATTCTTTTATTGTCTCAAGGCCTGTCATCTTTTGTCTTTCCCTTCACTTGATTGTAAACTCTGTAATACTGTCATCATTTTTTTGACCTACCGTTATCATCCGTGTATCATATCTTACTCATAGTGCTTCATTAACTCTCTTTTTATCTCCCGCTAATTATCTATGTCTACTGCTTTACTCTAAAAACTCGAACAAAATATTCTTTTGCTTTTGGCTCCCCTTGCTCCATCCCTTGGCTCTTTCAATTGCCTAACATTCTTTCTTTACTGGGGGCGGGAGCCACACTAAGGTAATATTTATTCCTTCAAGGCTTCCAGTGCTCATAGCTAGCTTTAATATTTTAGGGTGCACCATCTAGGTGTCTCACGAGGAGATCTATTAGCACACTTGCAATATTCTTCGGAAATGTCAACTAACACAAACAATCCATTCACCATTTTGGTTTACTCTAACCCCATCCAGGTTCTGATGTTCCGTCCTTTTCTTAAACTAAACCTGTTAGCCCCCATAGGGCATAACTGAGATGGGTACGGCCAATTGTACATACCTCTGTTACTGTTGAGGGTAACTCTTAATGCTTATATTTTTCTGCCAGAACTGTAATACCGATAATCTTCATTAACTGGGCGCCTCGTACCCTTCTTCACCTTGCTTCTTTTACTTCTAAAAGCATTGTCTTTCACCATAAAGGTGGATAAATATTCTTGCCTTAAGGTTCCTTATCAAGAGGCTTACACCTTTCAGTATACCCATGATTTGCTAAAGGCCTCACATTTACTTATCATAATCAAGATGCAAAATCGAGTTCCTCTAAATCAACAATTCCACAGCTATATCTCTTATTGATCGTCTTTCTGAATGTAGGCATCGTCTTATTACGAATAGAAGTTCGGGACTTGAATTCTTATAAGTGAGCTCTACCTCACGATCTAGAGTAAGAAGAAAGAGTGACAGATCTAAATGCCGTGTAGCCTCCTGCTTATAAGTGTGGTGCACGACACACTCATAAACAAGACTCTACTAGACACGGCTTGTAGACTCCTTAGGACAGAACTGCTCTGATACCACTTTTGTCACGACCCAAACCGATGGGCCGCGACGGGCACCCGGTACCTTACTCAACCGAGTACCAACGTAACGTATCTTTCTTATTACATCATCATATACACGTGAAATACGGGCCTAATAGGCCAACATAATTATTTATAAACTCAAAATATAGGCCGACAAGGCCATACAATCTTTCACGTACACGACATATGTCTACAAGCCTCTAAGAGTACATAAATGTCACAAAGGTCGGGATAGAGTCCCGCCATACCAAACAATACACGTCTAAATCATACTAACCAAACAAGTAACTCCGAAGCAAATGGAGCGCACCAACATCTTCCGCTGAGCTGATAGCCTACTTGGAGGGCTCTCGACCTTTCTATCGGGACCTGCGGGCATGAAATGCTGTTCCCCAGGCAAAAGAGACGTCAGTACTAAAAAATGTACCAAGTATATAAGGCAATATACTGAAAGCTGAAACTGAACTGATAATATAATTACTGAAAGTAACTGGAAGTCAAAGATAATCTGAAGATATGCTTACCTGCTGATGCTGACTCAACTCTCTCAATATAGTAAGTAAAATTGCTGTCCGGTCCTATAAGGCTCGATATATATATATATATATATATATATATATATAACTGCTCTGCTGTAGTAGGCTCGATCATAGGCGCTCGGCCACAGTATGCTCGTATATAACTTACCATCTGATCAAAGGTTGCCCAATAGGGGCCTGCCCATCGATTATAGCTCGATGGTAATTAAAATAATTTAATACTACATATATAAACTCTCTGCTCTTTTGACTGGAATAAGAAAATACTTAATTAGATATGAAGTCCCGGTAAGGAGAATTTTGTAACTTTACAAAACTGGAAAAATATACACAATTTATGAGACTAGCAAAATATACGTAAATTCCGGGATATGAAATGTTTTTTATGCCTCGTTATCAAACTTGTGTAATTACGAGATCATGCAAAATGAAAGAAGAACTTAGCCTTAACATACCTGTTTCTTGAATTATTTGAATGAATCTGCTTCTGCGAAATATGCACAAAATTACACTTGAATTCCTTGACGAATTTGTTCTGCTTTGAACGTTAAGAATGGATTTAAACTTTAAGCTTGTTCCAACGTTTTTTGAAGCTTCTGTTTCCAAGTTCTTGATTTCAAACCAAGAAAGATGGATATTACTTTACTTTAGGATAGTAAAGTTTTTGGTTCCCTTGAAGTCTTGAAAGGAAAAACGTTTCTGGTTCTTTAAGTTTTGAAAGTATTTCCTTTGATTCATATTGAATTTTAGCAGATAAAGATATCTTGGTTAGTCATCATTCTCATAGGTGACATCTTGCATAAGTGATTTCTTAGTCACATTTTTGATTTGGTGGCTTTTTGCCACGTGTGGGGAGTTAATTTATTAATTTTTATTCACTTATTAGTTAACTGGGTAATGTTCTGTTACCCGATAATTAATCAATTACCCGCATAATTTAAGAATTACCACAAATTACTTAAAATTCTATTTATTTTTACAATACTTCATATATACTTTATATATTATACTACCGTGGTCATATGGTACCTTGCATGGTACTAGTTCATAATTATCGGGTATTTTAGCTCGGGCCGTATTTTATCCCAATGTGCCAAACTTGGACAAAAATTCATTTTCTTTGACTTGCTCCCCCCTTTCACCTTCATGAATCTACTAATCGCTTGTGAAATAGCATAATCCTTATATCTCCAAATAATCTTTTACTTGGACTGATGTCAATTACCTTACAACAAATTTAACGTACAATACTTCAGGGTGCAACATCGTCGTAACTTAATACTGTGAAGCATAACATCGACGTAATACTGCGGGGCGTGACAAAACCCGGGACTGTTGCTCAGCCTATGCGTGGTGATTTCTGGCAGAATCCCTGTCATTTCTAAATGGGACCAAGAAATGCAATCCATATTATCGAATAAGAAACTAAATGAGTTTTTTCCTGAGTTCGGGGGTTAATCCCGTTCCCAGGTGTACCTTTCTCTTGACTGGTTGACTTGGTAGCATCGGGCTTCTCGGGAACAATGAAGGTTCGAGGAGCTAGGGAATTCCCTTCTTCACCTTCGGTTACCTGTTAACCTGCTTCCGTCTAGGCTTGGAGCTGTGATTGTTACTTAGCCACCTCTTGACCTTTGGGGCTCGATTTCTCCGAGGCCAAGGGTTCCGATATCGGCGCCACTTCCTCGATCGCAAACATCTCTTTTGCAGCGTGCTGTTCCCTGTTGACTGTTTTCACTCCTTCATCTGTCGGGAACTTCACCATCTGATGGAGAGTCAAAGGCAGTGCCCTCATATTGTGTATCCATGGCCTCCCGAGGAGTGCGTTATACCTCATGTCACCTTTGATGACATGGAACCTGGTGTCTTGTACGGCCCCAACTACGTTTATTGGCAAGATAATTTCTCCCTTCGTTGTATCACTTGCCATGTTGAAGCCATTCAACACCCGAGATGCAGGTACAATCCGATCTTGCAGGCCGAGATTTTCACGACCCTCGATCCGATTATGTTCGCCGAGCTACCTGGATCCACTAAAACACGCTTAACCTGAATTTTATTTAAAAGGATAGAGATTACCAGGGCGTCGTTGTGAGGCTGGGATACGTCCTCTGCTTCCTTGTCGCAGAATGATAGAGCGTCCTTGGGCACATAGCTCCGAGTCACATTTCTCTTTTGTGATAGATACTTGGGTACGTTTGAATATAGGTCTCTGTAGGACATCGACTCCACCGATGATCATGTGAATGACATGTTGAGGTTCTTCAGGTTCATTCTTCCTGTTTGCATCTCTTTCTCGGAAATGGTCTTTGGCCCAGTCACTGAGAAATTCACGAAGGTTCCCCTCGTTGAATAGTCGGGCTACCTCCTCTCTGAGCTGCCTGCAATCCTCGGTCTTATGCCCGTGAGTACCATGATACTTACACATTAAATTGGGGTTCCTCTGAGAAAGATCTGTCTGTATAGGCTTGGGCCATCTAGTATCTTTAATTTTGCCAATGGATGAGACGATACTTGAGGCGTCGACACTGAAGTTGTATTTTGATAATCTGGGTGCCTCCACTGGTCCCGAGCGCCTGTCGGACCCTGTTTTTCCCATGAGTCCCCGGGAGCTTTAACCTCGATCTACTCTTCGATCATTCCGAGGTGCATTACGCCTTGAAATGTTCCTTCTATCTTCGACGTACGGTTGATATCTTTCCTTGTTGAATCGTGATCCCCGGTCTGTGTCCCTCGGGGGCTTGGCTGCAAATCTGTTGGGGTGAACTGAGCCCGAGAGGGCTCCCAGCTGGTCGTCCTCGACCCTAATTTTTGACTGATACCGATTGTGCACATCCGACCATGTCACAGCTGGATATTCGATCAAGTTCTGCTTTAGCTGTCGAGATGCTATCGAGCTTCTTTCATTCAAACCTTACATAAAGGCCTGGACTGCCCAGTCATCGGAGACCAGTGGTAATTCCATCCTTTCCATCTGAAACCGGGACACGAACTCCCTTAGCATCTCGTCATTCCTTTGTTTTATTTTGAAGACGACCGATTTTCTTGTGGCCACCTATATGGCCCCGGCGTGTGCTTTCATGAAGGCATCAGCCAACATAGCAAATGAGTCAATGGAGTTAGGAGCTAAGTTGTGATACCAGATCATAGCTCCTTTCGATAGTGTTTCCCCAAACTTTTTCAACAATACTGACTTGATTTCATCATCATTCAAGTCATTCCTTTGATTCCACAAGTGTATGAAGTAATATGTTCATTAGGGTCAATTGTTCCGTTCTATATCGGTATATCAGGCATGCGAAACTTCTTGGGAATGGGCATTAGAGCCGCACTTGGGGGGAAAGGTTTTTGTATGAATTTTTTCGAGTCCAGTCCTTTCAAAATCGGAGGTGCTCCTGGTATCTGGTCGACTCTTGAATTGTATGTCTCTACTTTTTTGTCATTTTCTTCAATTTTCTTTTCTCTGGACTCGATTATTTTGGTCAGTTCTTCGAGCATTTTCATAATAGCGGGATCAGTCCCCGAGCCATTTTCATCGGGCCTTTCAGGCGCGAGTTCCGTATGCCCGGCGTCCACTAGTTCGCCAATGTTTGGAGTTCTGTTTTGACTCTGAAGTTGAGCAATGGCGACTTGCTGAGCCTGTAGCATCTCGAATATCACTTGGAGGCTGACTCCTCCTTCTTACACTCCTCGCATTTCCTGGCCTCCGGCTCGGGCTTCCCTGTGTGCATTCTTCACAGGGTCTGTGCTTGCGTCCGTGTTTAGAGCGTTATGTGAACTGATATCAACGGGCTCTAAATCTGGCACTCCCTCAGGGTTTATGGGTTGTACACTGACCCCTATACCGATGTTTTATCCGAGTTCCTCACTGTCATGAGCTGGTGCGTTTTGTGTGCTAGACATAGCTCAGCCTGAAATCAAAGAATCTTTGACAAGAAAAAGTGTGAAGAATATCGTGTGTTATCAAAAAACTAGCACTAAAACAATCACTATTATCTTTAGCCCCACGGTGGGCTCCAAACTGTTTACCTCGAAAAATGTGAGTAACAATTAAAGATAATTTGTGGTTTTAAAGATATGTGATATATTCTAATACTAGTGATTATACAGGAAATATTAAGCTTAAGTAAGAAGGATTGGTGAACCAAATCAGTGTTATAAGTAGTATAAGCTTAAGTAAGAAGGATTGGTGAACCAAATCAGTGTTGTTGGAGCAATAGGGGCCTCGAGCTTGAATATCCCAGGGACCTCGAGGTCAGTAAAGAACAATAAATAATGAACTATAAAGTAAAGACAATAAAGCTAAAGAACAATTGTTGAGCATGTTAAACAAGAAAAGCATAGTGGAATGTTCTATTGCAATCAATAATCTCTACTTTACAAATGATTGGGGTCCCCTTTATATAGGAGGGGAAAACCCTAATATGGTACATTTCCAATTATGATAAAAAAATGGTACAGCTGTATAACGACCTAATAGGGACTTGTACTATTCAGTACGAATCTTATCCTATAATTTATGCCCCGATCCACGTGTCCTTGAGAAATTTTAGCTCTTTCTTGAGTGCCTTCGAGATTTGTGCTGCCCTCGACGTAGGTCATGCCAGGTCTTCGATTTGCTTCCTCGAGGTGTGTGTTCTTTAGCCGGGTCCGACCTCCACTTCGAGTCGCCCGGACTCGGTAGCACAATTTAGGACTTCGAAATCGGGCTCCTTGATTTTGACCGTATACAATAGCTCCCTATATTTTTTATAAATAAAGTTATTTGTTATAAAATATTAACTCAATATTAGTCATTTTAGAATTTATATTGTCACTTTTTTTGTAGGAGCTAAGCCAATCTCCTACAATTTATATTGATTTGAAAGAATGATTTTTATTTTAGAAGCTTTTAGTTGGAAGAGTTAACCAAGTTTGAATTTTTGCATATTTAATATTGGATCGATGATTTGATGGTTCCATTAGGTCCTCATGGTGATTTTGGACTTAGGCGTATGCCCAAAATTGAATTCGGAAGTTTCTAGGTTGTTTTGGCATATTTTGGCGAAAGTTAGCAATTTGAAGGTTTAAAAAATCTTATATTTGACCATGGCTTGACTTTATGGTTATCGGATTCGAACCTTAGTTTTGTGACTTGGAATAGATTTGTTTTATCATTTGGAACTTGTCTGCAAAGTTTGGCGTCATTCTGAATTGGTTCGATAAGAATCAAACGCGTGGTTGTATTTTTTAGAAGTTCTTCAGTTTTATGGCGATTTCCCTGTGTATTGGCGTTCGATCCGCGGTTTCATATATTATTTTGGTGATCCAAGATCGCGAGCGAGTTTGTATGATGTTTATGTACTTGTATGGATGTTTGGCGAGGAGCCCCGGGGTCTCAGACAATTTTTAGATGCATTTCAGAGTATTTTCGCTGGATTTTGGGTTGATGTTGTAGGTCTCGCAAATGCGAGAATTTCCTCGCATTTGTGGACCTTTCATTTGCGAGGAGGGACCCCATTTTCGAGGTGATTGGGGCTGGAGGGTTTGCGTTTGTGATATCACTGATCGTATTTGCGATAATGGCAGACCTCGCTTTTGCGAGGTTATAGTCATATTTGCGACATTGCCTGGGATGGTCAGCTTCCACATTTGCAAGCCAAGGGTCGCATTTGCGATGTTCCCATTTGCGAACACAAGGTCGCAAATGTGACATCCGTAGCTTGTTTATAGCTGGGTATTTCGGGACTTAGCTACATTTATAATATTTTTGAGCCCTAGACTCGGTGGGAGGTGATTTTGAGGAGAGATTTCATACCAAACTATTGCGTAAGTATTTTTGATTATATAACATGATTATTTATTTACGAGCTGTTGAGAAAGGTTTGGTTGTGATATTTGAGTGACGTGTTCATTATTTCTTTTAGTAGGATTATTTTACTAATACTCGTATTTATTCTTGTTACTTTTTTGTTATTTCTCTTACTTATTAACTATATAGGTTTATATAGTAGGTGTCTTATCTAGGCCTCGTTACTACCTCATCGAGGTTAGGATCGACACTTACTGAGTACATTGCATCGGTTGTACTCATGCATATTCAGGCGCTGGTATCAATGGAGTCCCGAGAGGTGCTTAGCTTGGATACTTTGGAGACTTGAGGTAGTGTTGTATATCCGATCGTAGACTCTGGAGTCACCTTAATTATCTATACTACTGTTTATTTGTATCAGACAATATTGTGTTATTTCAAACATTGTATTTAGCACTCTTTAGAACTCATGTACTCAGTGATACCAGTCTCGGGGAGTTATGTAGAAATTTGTGATGGTTTTAGACTTAATATTTGATTTAGGAGCTTTCACTCTTTATTTTATGATATTATGCTATTAAACGTTTAGTTTTGCTTCTTTTATTATTGTTAAGTATTGGTTGCCTAGCAAGTGGTGTTAGGCACCATCACAACCCATTGGTTGTAATTTTGGGTTATAACAGTGTCACGCCCCAACCTCGGGAGGCGCGACCGGCGCTCAATCGAGTGAACCCAACTGAGCAAGCCTTTTGAACACTTTCTACCCAACTCAATACGATTAAGGAAACCATGCTTTTGTTTATTTAGACAATAGGAAAGATCGTACATTCAACATTGTTAGTTCATTTTATATCACAAACCTTAAACCATGGTTAAGTTTCCAAGATTTCATACAGTTACAGTTTAGAAGAACTAGAGTTTAGAATTACAACACAGTTCGTTTACCCGTCCATTACCCGTACATAACCTACACAAATGTCTACGGAGCCTCTAAAGATACAAAAGACAGTTATGATAATGCCGGAAACAAGGCCCCGACTATACCTTAAAAGTGGAAATCTATAACAAAATACATACTTCATTACCCCTGGAAGAAAAGGGGCTCACCGAGACTGCTGAGTGGAGGATGCTCCGCTACCTATGATCGGAACTGTCTGCTATGGAGCCACCTACATCCATTGAAAGATGTAGCGCCCCCGGCAAAAGGGACGTTAGTACCATGGAATAGTACTAGTATGTATAACTAAACACCATCTCATTAGAAAGAACTATCATACAAGAATAAGGTAATCACAGGGGACAATCAAAAGCTTTAAACAAACACCACATCGTCAAATAAAAGAATCATATAACTTTCACATAATTTTCATAGTTTTAGGTTGGGGCATTTGATACTGTTCATCATTATTCATAATACCACCGCTTTCTTAAGCGGAGTCCGATCACGAACCGATCGGCTAAGTTGCCTCATTTGAGACATGTACCTCAATCATAATCTCATTCTCAATTTTCGAAATTCAATATCAGCACAATACCACCATGTGTGCGGTATGGTGTCCGATCACGGCCCGATCGGCTAAGCCGTCTTACCAATACGTTGTCCCTTTTTCATTACTCTTCTCATTTCAATCTTTATTTCACATATATCAATTCATAGGCACTTGGCCACAATTATTACATCATTTCCACTTTCAATGTTAACCTTGCAAATTTAGAATCATAGGCATATACTAAAGGAATTCAAGTTGTAAGCATAAACAAGATTTCACATAGTTGGCATGACAAATCTCAGTTTTAATCTTGACTTGAAGTCTAGGCATTTCAACACATGGTTCATATTCTTCGCACATCTTTAAATTATCAAGAATAGTATATTGAACCCATTGAAGCACAGCTTTCACGTATATGTAATTGCAAAACCAATTCATGTGAAATAATAATCAATACATCAATCAAATTTTTGTCTTTCAACGTTTGCATAGACAAACAGAGCTCAATTTCTAAGAAGAGGGTTTTTTAGCCATACACACCTCAATGGAGCTGTTTCTTTTATTCTTACAATATTCCGGAACTCTTAGCCACCTCGATCTATTTATGAAAATTACAAGTTGATCCAAAAATTAGAGAAATAATCAAGATTCTAGCTCACTTGAGCATACTCTCAAGCACTAAGTGTGCATTATGAATTTTAAGGTCTTTTGTGAAGAATTCTATCATCTTACACCCCATTTGTTACATTCTTAGCTCACAATCTCCCCATGCCCTTTTATCATACATGCATGCAAGACAATCAACCCTTATACCCATGAACCCTTTTGTTAATTACTTAATTTAATAGAAATTTCGAAATCATGGATTAGGGTACAAGTTCTTACCTCTTAGGATGAAGACCTAGTCATTTCACTTGACAATCTTCAAGGATTTGGGTCAAGGATTGAGTAGAAGCTTGGTGGGGATCACTCTCTCTCTCTAGAACCCTTGCTCTCACTCTAAATGCAGTAGAAAATAGCATGAAAGGGTCTAATGGGGTGTTTTTAATGGGATGGGTCGGGTTTCAAAACTTACAAAATACGAGCCCCGACACCATCTGCGATCGCATAATTGACATGCGGCCCGCAAAATGGCCCCCAAAACTTGAACAAACTGTCCGTGTATGCAACAAGAATGCGGTCTGCATACCTGTTCTGCGGTCACATAATGCACCGCAGAACTGCCCCTCGTAAAATTCCAAGGGGATTATGCGATGACTATGCGGCCCGAATATTGGTTATGCGATCGCATAACTGGCCGCATAGGTGACTTCAAACTTACCAGCAAATTATCTCACTCTGCGGCGACTATGCGGTCCGCATAGCTATTATACGACCGCATAATGGACCGCAGAAATGCGCTTTTCTGAAAAACATTATTCCTGAATTGATTTTTTTAATGCACAGCTCAATCCAAAAGGTCCGAACACGCCGCGAAGATTTTTACAAATTTCTAACACATATTCCTAGCTTGGCACTACGAGATTTCGGGTTTTTGAGTGAAAATTTCACGGGGCCTTACAAACAGTTAGTATTAGAGATCTAGGTTCCAAGGGTTTCACGAGTCATGAGTAAGTTTTGTAAAGTCGTGAGGATCGGTATGGAGACGTTTGTACTTATCTTCGAGAGGCTATAAGGCTTTTAGGAAGCTTCCCTTTCTTTTCATTCCTTATCGTGCGGTTGATCTGTCTAAAAATTTGAATTTCTCTTTTTCTATTCTCTCACAAATGGTGAAGACACGTTCAACTACAACAACAGATGGCAGAGAGCTAATACCTCCGGCCATAGCCAGGAAAGGCGGGTCCCGGTGTAGAGCTAGACACCAACTAAAGGCCACCTAGTTGCACCTACTGATGGAGCACCCATCAAAGCTCGTGCACGCCCGAGGGCAGTATTAGTAAACCACCCATGGATCAAGAGGTGGATCTATTAATGAGCAAGTTGAGGTACCAGTACCGGATCACATTCCAGAGGGACTTAACTTGTTTCTACACCAGCTTTTTAGGAGCCCATAGTCAAGATAGTGAGCTTTATTGATAGTATGGTCCAGGCTGGAGTTGTCCCTATGGCCTCAGCAAGTTCTCAGGCAGGTGGGGGATTTAGACCCCAGTGACTTCTGACGCTGCAGCTCAGCATGTGATTAGGCCTGCGATGTCTGCTAATGAGCAAAAGAGGATGGACAAGTTTCAGAAATTGTTCCCCTCTCATTTCATCGGTGCGCCTCCAGAGGACACCAAAAGTTCTTTGACCGATGTTATGAGATCTTGTGCAATTTGGGACTGGTTGAGTCCAATGGGGTGGACTTCACTATTTTCCAGATGTAGCATTTGGCAAAAAGGTGGTGGCAAACTTTTGAGTTAGATAGACCAGCAATTGGACTCAATTTTTACAGCTTTTCTTCGAGAAGTTCATTCTGCTCACTTACAGAGATGAACTACGCAGTCAGTTTGAGCATCTTCAATAGGGGGTAAGACAGTCACCCGGTATGAGACAAAATTCAATGATTTGTCCTATCACAGCAATCATGATCCCTACTGAGAGGGAAAACGTGCTGTTGCACCCTATTTTGCACGAGTCAAAACAAGATTCAACTAGCAGTTTCCCTGTTGATGGTAAAAGAGAGTCGCCACCTAATATTTAAAGGTATACTAGGGCACCTATTCAATTGTTAAGATCACTATCCTATTGGTTTGCTAACCGGTGACATTTGGGTAAGGGTTCATATTCTTCTAAGGGGAAGATGTTTGGCAGCCTCTAGAATCTACCTAAGGTAGCTCCATAGGATTTATACTAGGTTCGGGGAATTAAATGTCGGGGGATGTGATAGTAGGCTATAATTATGTAGTTTAGCCACCATTTATGCTCCAACTTAGCTATACTTTATTGATATATGAATATTAAATGATAACAAATTGCTCTAATTAAGAACTTTGGGCTTTGTAGGAGCAATTCCTGACTATGAGGACATTAAAGAGTGTTTTGGAGTTAATCTGGAGCAAGGAAGGCCAATCGGAGGTGAGCTCGCACAAAAGAAGAAAGAAAACTGAACGCAGAAATATCCTCCAGGTGTGCGGTCCATCCGCGACCGCGCACTGGCCGCGCTCATCAGGCAGAACAAAAGGCAATATGTGCGGCCCATCCGCAGCCCATCCGCGGCCGCGCACGTCCCTCTGAGGATTTTTATTTCAGGGGTAAATTTGTAAGTTCAGAGGCGACTCTCCTTGACCTATATGAAGCCTAGCTCGCCCAAAAAGAGGGTATCTTGGTTTTTGAAGGATTTTGGAAGGCAAGAACAGGCAAGAAGCAAGGCGGAGGATTCGGCATAGAGTTTTTATCTTTCTTCTTTTGTTTTTATCATTGATGATGAATTTCATTGTGATGATTGTGAAAACGATTATGCATAGCTAAACTCCTAATCTAGGGTTTTGATGGAACCTATTGGAGGATGATTTTCTTGTTATGTTAATATAGATTTGCCGTAGTATTCTCTCTATTTGTTCGACTATATTGTGATTGCTATTGATTGAAGGGCCCTCAATCGGCTGTGCCTATTTAGTATGTATTACTCGGCAGATAGTGCATATTTAGGTAGTTGTTGAACAACACCACTCCTAATGTATATGATGGATCAATCCGGAGGGTTTAAAGGTGAGATTAGGGATAACAAAACCTTGGGTGCGATCTAAGTGAGCTGTATTTAAGGCTAGCTAGCGTAATTTGGGAGAATATGTCTAGTATATTATTGTAATTACCCGAGAGAGAGTTACGACAGGCAGAGTGCTCATGATCGATAGAGAAGATTTAGGCAAATTTATAGCAAACGTAGCGAAAAGATTCCGACAATAGGGGAAATCAGAACCTTAGATCA
Organism: Nicotiana attenuata; assembly: GCF_001879085.1. Lineage (NCBI taxonomy): Eukaryota > Viridiplantae > Streptophyta > Magnoliopsida > Solanales > Solanaceae > Nicotiana > Nicotiana attenuata. The sequence continues at coordinate 33,607,353 of NC_031995.1, forward strand.
TTCTCATTCTTGTCTACAATTCATCCATAGTTAGTTCTTAATTATTGCATTGTTATTACGTAATATTTAGTAGTAAACATACACTCTTTTGCTCAAATATTTACGAAGATTGAATACGTGAATTTGTGTAAATCCAATAGCTATGATTGATAGGTTAATTCCCTGTGGGATTCGACTTCGGAGTGGTTAATCGGAATATATTTGTCACGCCCCGAACTATGGCCTGGGCGTAACACGGCACTCGGTGCCTGACTGCATGCGACCGAGCGAACCAACTGTATGGCTGGATCAACATGTGGTATAACTATGAGCTAGAGGTAAATGTAAATCATGATAGTCTGCTAAAAATTCTGATTGAAATATCATAGATGCGGAAAAATACTGAAAGGTCTGCAAGTATAAACAAGTAGCCGACAAGGCTAACACATGAAAGCCTGCTAATATCTGACTGACTGGGTTATAGTCTACAAAGCCTCTAAAGAATACTGAAAACGCCAACTGTTTACCGGGACAAGGTCCCCGGTATACCTTATTAACTGAAATACTATAATGACTAAAACAAAAGAGAGATAAGGCCCCGAAAGACTGGGGCTCACCAATAGTTGATACGAGATGTCCTAGCAAGCTGAATCGTCGACCTGTAAATCGATACCTGCATCGCGAGATACAGGCCCCAGGCAAAAGGGGCGTCAGTATATTTGAATTGTACTGGTATGTAAAATAGCTGAACAAAAGAACTGTAAATACTGAAACTGAAACTGAACTGCTAGCTGATAAACTGATAACTGAACAAGGAAGTAAGGATGTGAATACTCCCTCTTCTGAATGATGAACAACCTGTTTAACTGAATATTAAACTGTGGCCTAAGGCCCAATATATATATATATATATGTGCACAACTGCGGCCTCTGGCCCAAGTATACGTATACATAACTGCAGCCTCAGGCCCAAAGATGCATAAAGCATAAACTGCGGCCTCAGGCCCAAATACAGGTGTTCAACATTCAAGAATATAAAATCAGGAACTGAGAATCATATTACAATACATGATACTGAAATAATGAGCCATACTGGGTTACATGATACTGGAATAGTGAATAGGATTAGACTGAGATGGGTATTCATAACAAGTTGATTTGTCATAACTGAAACTCATAGAATATCGAATGATTATGAGACTATGCCATCTAGAGAATAGAAGTCCTACTACTGATCAGGGAACTAAGGCATAGTTCCTTTCTGAGGAGACTGGTAATGATCATAATGAATGGGACGTAGGGAGAATCATAGACATTCCCAAACGTAAAGAGTTAGCCTTACATACCTTAACTTCCTGCTCTTGAGCGTAATACAACGTTTGTCAATCCTTTCAACTTCAATCTATAGCAATCCAAGTCAAAGGGATTCCACATTAGCTATAATGCTCATGTTTTGGTCACTTAAGCATTTTGTCAAACACTTGGTAAAAATAAAGCTTCATAGTCCTTATTAATGGTGTCTCTACACCCAACAACCCATTCTCTTGTTCCTAGAAAAATTCTAAGGTCTCAAATGATTACACCAACATTATTCTTCATCACCCATAAGGCAAACAACACTCTTAACCAATAATCAACACTCAACACCCCAACCCTATAATCGTTCATGCTTTTCTATCAACCCCAACACCTCATGTCTCATGAACTAGGATTTATAATCATTAAACCAATGCTAGAATAGATTAGAGGGTGAAGACATTACCTTTTCGAAGTTCAAACCCTTGATTTTCGAGTTCAGGCTTCCTTCTCTCAGCAATGATGTCCCAATCGAATATCTAATGATATGGATGGTTTACCCATGTTAATAAGATGTTGGAAAAGTGAAATTAACTTAGAATCACCATTAGAACTTACCTTGGGTGGTGGAAGGACCCTTAAGGAGTTAGGTTTTTGAGAGTTCCCCTTTCTAGAGCAAGTTTTTATGTTTTGGGGCTGTGGGGGACGAAATGTAGCTTTAAAACGACCCCCACGCGCGAGTTCGTGCGCCTGGAGGCTTGTTCACGCGAGAGTTCGCGCTCAACGGCAGTAACACTGCCTCCCACGCGCGAGTTCGCGCACCTGAAGGCTTGTTCGCGCGAGTGTTCGTGCATACGCGTACTGTTCCGTAAAACGCACATAACTTTTTTCACAGAGATCCGTTCGGGCTCCATAATATATTGTTGGAAAGATATTTCAAAGGCCTACAACTTTCATGCTTTGTGGTTTCCCCAATTCCTTACATATTTTCACTAAACATTGATGGAAGACAGACCTTCTGCAACTTAGTCGATTTTTGTCAAATCTATGCACCTCTCTTTCCATTTTGATTTTTGAAACAACTATTTTACCCACAATCATCCCGTTGGGACTTCATATGTTCAAGATATAACCTTACCACTCATTTACCACATTCACACCTAAGCCGAATTTACGGGGTGTTACATTATCTCCCCTTTGGGATCATTCGTCCTCGAATGATGGTCCTGGTTGCAACTATGACTATCTATGGACATTAAACGGGTGTGATGATGTTATGCGAATATTGAAATATCATGAATACATGTGTATCGAACTGAATGAGCACGTGATCACTAAATACTAAGCTGAGTAAATACTGAAGAATATGGAGATTATAATATAAGAACTGAATGGAAAGGTCAATTAACTTCCACATTTTCCTTTTGCCCTTCAAAGAGATGGGGATATCTGAACTTCATGTTCTCCTTGGCTTCCCATGTAGCCTCTTCAATCTTTTGATTCCTCCAAAGCACTTTTAGTGAAGCAATTTCCTTAGTTTTGAGCTTGCGAATTTGACGATCAAGAATAGCTACTGGAATTTCTTCATAAGATAGGCTGTCTTTAACCCAACCTCTGTAGGAACCACAAGTGACGGGTCTCCCACGAATTTCTTCAACATGGACACATGGAACACTGGGTGTACGGCAGCTAGTTCTTGTGGCAATTCCAACTCATAATCCACCTGTCCGATCCTTCGCAGGATTCTATATGGACCAATATAGCGGGGACTAAGTTTCCCCTTCTTCCCAAATCTCATAGCGCCTTTCATGGACGATACTTTCAAAAACACCCAATCATCAACTTGGAACTCTAAGTCCCTACGCCGCACGTACGAATAGGACTTTTGGCGACTTTGAGCCGTCTTCAAATGCCTTTGTATTAAGTTGACTTTCTCCATAGCGTGATAGACCAAATCGGGTCCTAACAACTCCGTTTCTCCAACTTCGAACCAACCAATTGGTGATCTGCACCTTCGCCCAAACAAAGCTTCGTACGGTGCCATCTTGATACTGGAGTGATAGCTGTTATTGTAAGAAAACTCAATGAGAGGTAGATGATCGTCCCAACTACCTTTAAAATCAATAACATACGCCCTCAACATATCGGCCAGAGTCTGAATGGTGCGTTCCGCCTGTCCATCTGTTTGAGGGTGAAAAGCGGTGCTGAGGTTCACCCTTGTGCCCAATCCCTTCTGAAAGGATTTCCAAAAGTTTGCTGTGAACTGCGCACCACGATCTGAGATAATGGACAAGGGAGTCCCATGCAATCGGAAAATTTCTTTGATATACAACTTGGCATAATCCTCGGCCGAATCTGTAGCCTTTACTGGCAAGAAGTGAGCTAACTTGGTAAGTCGATATACAATCACCCAAATTGAATCATGCTTCCGGAACGAGCGAGGTAGACCGGTTATGAAGTCCATGTTTATCATCTCCCATTTCCAAATGGGAATTTCTATATTCTGATTTAAACCGCCATGCCTCTGGTGTTCGACTTTCACCTGCTGGCAATTTGGACACTTAGCCACGAAATCTGCTATATTCTTTTTCATATCGTTCCACCAATAAACCTCCTTAAGATCGTGATACATCTTTGTGGAACCGGGGTGAATATAATACCTAGAATTGTGGGCTTCTGACATAATCCTCTCTCTGAGCCCATCTACGTTTGGAACACATAGTCTGCCTCTGTATCTCAAGGTACCATCATCTCCCCCTTGTTCAAAAGCCATAGTCTTGTGTTTGTGAATTCCCTCCTTCAGCCGCAATAAGTAGGGATCACTGAACTGTTTTTCCTTCACTTCAGCTACTAAGGAGGATTCAGCCCTGTTCTGGAGAACAACGCCACCATCTTCGGAGTCCAAAAGTCGAACTCCTAGACTTGCTAAGCGGTGGACTTCCTTCACCATAGCTTGCTTGTCTGCCTCAACATGAGCTAAGCTGCCCATAGAACGCCGACTGAGAGCATCGGCTACAACATTTGCTTTTTCTGGATGATAGAGGATATCAACATCACATTCTTTAAGTAATTCGAGCCACCTTCTCTGACGTAGATTTAATTCTCTTTGCTTAAAGATGTATTGGAGGCTCTTGTGATCTGTAAAAATGTCAACATGTACCTTATACAAATAATGGCGCCAGATCCTAAGCGCAAACACCACAGCTGCTAATTCAAGATCATGAGTCGGATAATTCTTCTCATGAGCCTTGAGTTGTCTCGACGCGTAGGCTATGACTTTACCGTGCTGCATTAATACACACCCAAGACCAACCCCTAAAGCATCACAATAAACAACGAACCCCTCGGTTCCTTCCGGTAGTGTCAGGACTGGAGCTGAAGTCAACCTCTTCTTTAGCTCCTCAAAACTTTTCTCGCATGCGTCCGGCCATTGAAACTTGACTTTCTTTTGAGTTAATCTAGTTAAAGGGGACGAGACAGAAGAAAATCCCTCTACGAAACGCCTGTGGTATAGCCTGCTAGACCCAAGAAACTTCTTATATCGGATACTAAGGTGGGTCTAGGCTAATTCTTCACTGCCTCTATTTTCTGATAGTCCACCTTCACGCCTTCCACTGAGATGACATGGCCCAAAAACGCTACTGATTTCAACCAAAATTCACACTTAGAAAATTTTGCATATAGCCTGTGATCCTGCAGTGTCTGCAACACAATTCTGAGATGTTCGGCATGGTCAATCTCGCTACGGGAATAAATCAAGATGTCATCAATAAACACGATAACAAACAAATCAAGATAAGGCTTGAAGACCCTATTCATCAGGTCCATGAAAGCTGCTGGTGCATTCGTTAAACCAAATGACATTACCAAAAATTCGAAATGCGCATATCAAGTCCTAAAAGCTATTTTTGGAATATCAACTTCCTTAACCTTCAACTGATGGTATCCCGACCCGAGGTCAATCTTGGAATAACACTGGGCACCCTGAAGTTGATCAAATAAATCATCTATTTTGGGAAGAGGGTACTTGATCTTGATGGTGACTTTATTCAACTGACGATAGTCAATGCACATACGCAAAGACCCATCCTTCTTTCGGACAAACAAGATCGGTGTGCCCCAAGGTGAGACACCTGGCCTTATAAATCCCTTATCTAGAAGATCTTTCAACTGGACTTTTAGCTCTTTCAACTCTGCTGGAGCCATTCTGTAAGGCGGAATAGATATCGACTTAGTGCCTGGAAGTAGATCAATTCCAAAGTCAATCTCTCTATCGGGAGGGATTCCAGGGAGATCTTCGGGAAACACTTTTGGAAACTCATTCGCAATAGGTACCGACTGGAGAGTGGGGATCTGAGTATCTGCATCGTTAACTCGAACCAGGTGATAGATATATCCCTTGGAGATCATCTTTCTGGCTTTAAGGTAGGAAATAAACCTACCCCTAGGTGTTACTGTATCACCCTTCCATTCTAAGACTGGTTCACCGGGAAATTCTAAACTTACTATTTTGGTTCTACAACCCACTTTGGCATAACATGACTCTAACCAATCCATGCCCATAATCACATCGAAGTCTAACATCTCCAATTCTACTAAGTCTGCTACAGTAAGACGATGACACACTTTAACTGGACATCCCCTATAGATACACCTTGTTATAATTGATTCTCCAACTAGAGTGGACACTTCAAAGGGTTCACATAACTTTTCTGGTTCTACCCCAAATTTCTTTGCAATATATGGGGTTACATAAGATAGGGTGGATCCCGGATCTATAAGAGCATAGACATCAAAAGTGAATATTATTAGCATACTTGTGACAACATCTCCACGAGACTCTGTATCCTGACGGTCTGCCAGTGCATACAAGCGGTTTCGTCCACCGCCTGCATTATTAGACTTTGCTGCGCCGCGCCCTTGCTGAGCCTGAGAGTTATGATAGGCTGCTGAATTAGTGCACTGATCTACATTGCCTCTATTGTTCTGCTTTGCCGATGGACAATCCCTCAAGAAGTGGCCCTGCTGACCGCACCCAAAGCAACCATTTGTGCCCAAACAACACAACCCTGGGTGCCTCTTACCACGTGTTGCAAATAGGGTGACCGGGGACTCTGTAGCCCACACTAGCCTGTGACTGTGAGTCTGCTGTTCTTAAATTCTGGTTTTTCTTGTTAAACTTTGACCTCTGAACCGGTGCACTAGCTGAAGATGGAGCGGATCCTGATTTTGATTTCCTGAAGAACTGGCGATTGCCTCCTGCTTGAGATCCCCCATGGCTGAAATTTCCTGCAGACTTAGTTCTCTTGCTGAATTCCCTCTCCTTCTCTCTCCATAGCCGCTCTTCTTACTTCAACCTGTCTTCGTTCCCTTGAACAAAGGCAACCATCTTAGTGATGGTCATGTCATTATTCTGAGCAGCTATATTAGCATCAGCGAACAAATCATCTGAAAGCCCCAACATAAACCGCCTAACTCTGGCCCTCATATCACGTACCATTTCCGGAGCATACTTGGCCAGAGAGACGAACTTGAGGTAGTACTCATTCACACTCATATCATTCTGTCTGAGTCTCTCCAACTCCAAAGCCTTAGCTTCCAATACCTCAATAGGTAGAAAGTGCTCAAGGAACGCATCTGCAAACTCCTTCCAAGTCGCAGGATCCGCATCCTCCCCTCGGGACTCTTCCCATGTTTCATACCAAGTGTTGGCAACATCCTTCAGCTGGTACGCAGCAAGCTCTGCTACCTCAGTGTCTGTAGCATGCGTCACTCGAAATATCTTCTGAACCTCATCAATGAAGTTCTGCGGATCCTCATCCTTTTTGGAGCCTATGAAGACGGGAGGTTTCATGTTGAGGAATTCCCTAGACCTGGAACTACCCGTCTCATGAACACCACTGGTCCCCTGCCTTTGAGCCTGGGTAGCAACAATCTGGGTGAGCAACTGGATAGCTCCCCTGACATCCATGTCTGAAGCACTGGGCACTAAATGCAACCCCCTGGGCCGGAGTGTCCTCCTCCTGAGCAGCATTAGCTGTGGCCCCCTGGCTAGTAGCTGAGGCCCTCCTGGTGTACTTTCTTTTTGCAGGCATTTTTCTGAATTTCGCAATTCGCACTGGTTAGAAATATTCCTGAAAGCATAGCTCTAACTGCACGATCTAGAGTATGAAAGAAATGGAACAATCCTAGATGTCTTGGTGGTCAATTGTTTACATGTGTGGCGCGCACACACACATAAAAGAGACCCCACTGGACACGGCTTCATAGACTCCCTAGGACTCTTGAACCTAGGGCTCTGATACCAAGCTTTATCACTCCCCGAACTTTGGCCTGGGCGTAACACGGCACTCGGTGCCTGACTGCATGCGACCGAGCGAACCAACTGTATGGCTGGATCAACATGTGGTATAGCTATGAGCTAGAGGTAAATGTAAATCATGATAGTCTGCTAAAAAGTCTGATTGAAATATCATAGATGCGGAAAAATACTGAAAGGTCTGCAAGTATAAACAAGTAGCCGACAAGGCTAACACATGAAAGCCTGCTAATATCTGACTGACTGGGTTATAGTCTACGAAGCCTCTAAAGAATACTGAAAACGCCAACTGTTTACCGGGACAAGGTCCCCGGTATACCTTATTAACTGAAATACTATAATGACTAAAACAAAAGAGAGATAAGGCCCCGAAAGACTGGGGCTCACCAATAGCTGATACGAGATGTCCTAGCAAGCTGAATCGTCGACCTGTAAATCGTTACCTGCATCGCGAGATACAGGCCCCAGGCAAAAGGGGCGTCAGTACATTTGAATTGTACTGGTATGTAAAATAGCTGAACAAAAGAACTGTAAATACTGAAACTGAAACTGAACTGCTAGCTGATAAACTGATAACCGAACAAGGAAGTAAGGATGTGAATACTCCCTCTTCTGAATGATGAACAACCTGTTTAACTGAATATTAAACTGCGGCCTCAGGCCCAATATATATATATATATATGTGCACAACTGCGGCCTCGGGCCCAAGTATACCTCAGGCCCAAATACAGGTGTTCAACATTCAAGAATATAAAATCAGGAACTGAGAATCATATTACAATACATGATACTGAAATAATGAGCCATACTGGGTTACATGATACTGGAATAGTGAATAGGATTAGACTGAGATGAGTATTCATAACAAGTTGATTTGTCATAACTGAAACTCATAGAATATCGAATGATTATGAGACTATGCCATCTAGAGAATAGAAGTCCTACTACTGATCAGGGAACTAAGGCATAGTTCCTTTCTGAGGAGACTGGTAATGATCATAATGAATGGGACGTAGGGAGAATCATAGACATTCCCAAACGTAAAGAGTTAGCCTTACATACCTTAAGTTCCTGCTCTTGAGCGTAATACAACGTTTGTCAATCCTTTCAACTTCAATCTATAGCAATACAAGTCAAAGGGATTCCACATTAGCTATATGCTCATGTTTTGGTCACTTAAGCATTTTGTCAAATACTTGGTAAAAATAAAGCTTCATAGTCCTTTTTAATGGTGTCTCTACACCCAACAACTCATTCTCTTGTTCCTAGATAAATTCTAAGGTCTCAAATGATTACACCAACATTATTCTTCATCACCCATAAGGCAAACAACACTCTTAACCAATAATCAACACTCAACACCCCAACCCTATAATCGTTCATGCTTTTCTATCAACCCCAACAACTCATGTCTCATGAACTAGGATTTATAATCATTAAACCAATGCTAGAATAGATTAGAGGGTGAAGACATTACCTTTTCGAAGTTCAAACCCTTGATTTTCGAGTTCTAGGCTTCCTTCTCTCAACAATGATGTCCCAATCGAATATCTAATGATATGGATGGTTTAACCATGTTAATAAGATGTTGGAAAAGTGAAATTAACTTAGAATCACCATTAGAACTTACCTTGGGTGGTGGAAGGACCCTTAAGGAGTTAGGTTTTTGAGAGTTCCCCTTTCTAGAGCAAGTTTTTATGTTTTGGGGCTGTGGGGGACGAAATATACCTTTAAAACGACCCCCACGCGCGAGTTCGCGCGCCTGGAGGCTTGTTCGCGCGAGAGTTCGCGCTCAACAGCAGTAACACTGCCTCCCACGCGCGAGTTCGCGCACCTGAAGGCTTGTTCGCGCGAGTGTTCGTGCATACATGTACCGTTCCGAAAAACACACATAACTTTTTGCACAGAGATCCGTTTGGGATCCATAATATATTGTTGGAAAGCTATTTCAAAGGCCTATAACTTTCATGCTTTGTGTTTTTCCCAATTCCTTACACATTTTTACTAAAACTTGATGGCAGACAGACCTTCTGCAACTTAGTCGATTTTTGTCAAATCTTATGCACCTCTCTTTCCATTTTGATATTTGAAACAACTATTTTACCCACAATTATCCCATCTTGACTTCACATGTTCAAAATATAACCTTACCACTCGTTTACCACATTCACACCTAAGCCAAATTTACGGGGTGTTACAATATTTGCATGCAGCGACCGCTTTGTCCTTTTTATAAGGCATAGCAGGGAGTGATCACGATGCCCGCCCAAGGACGGCCCATGTACCCGAGCTAACATCATAATTTGTGGCAGAGGGGTATTTCGTCCGCGCGGCACATGACATCTTTTGACAAGTTTATGCACACATCTTGATTTAGTATAGTTTCTTTTTTTGTTCCGCCTCATGGTTAGTTATCTGGATGTGGTTGGTGTCTATATACTCCTTAAAACTTAATGTGGAATCTTTCAAAGACTTTGTGATAAAAGGAATCTTTGTTAAACATCACAGTTCATTTCATTTGTTTACTTTTCTCCATGTTATTCTGACACTTCCAGTAGCCTAATGAACCAAATTCCACATGAAGTAAAAAATAAACATAAAACACATACTCAAACATACAACTTTTGACAATTAAAGATACTAGTAGGAATTGAGGTCCATAACGTAATTCATATGCGTCTGGAAGAAGAAGCAAGATTTGCTTTAAGTTTCCAAGGATTCAAACAAAAGTTCCCCCCTAAGACATCTCTTCTAAATTTAATGTCGGGGATGTGATAGTAGGCTATAATTATGTAGTTTAGCCACCATTTACGCTCCAACTTAGCTATACTTTATTGATGTATGAATGTTACATGATAACAAATTACTCTAATTAAGAACTTTGGGCTTTTGTAGGAGCAATTCCCGCCTATGAGTACATTAAAGAGTGTTTTGGAGTTAATCTGGAGCAAGGAAGGCCAATCGGAGGTGAGCTCGCACAAAAGAAGAAAGAAAACTGAAGGCAGAAATATCCTCCAGGTGCGCGGTCCATCCGCGGCCGCGTTCATCAGGCAGAACAAAGGCAATATGCGCGGCCCATCCGCGGTCCATCCGCGGCCGCGCACGTCCCTCTGAGGATTTTTATTTCAGGGGTAAATTTGTAAGTTCAGAGGCGACTCTCCTTGAACTATATGAAGCCTAGCTCGCCCAAAAAGAGGGTATCTTAGTTTTTGAAGGATTTTGGAAGGCAAGAACAGGCAAGAAGCAAGGCGGAGGATTCGACATAGAGTTTTTATCTTTCTTCCTCTTATTTTTATCATTGATGATGAATTCTATTGTGATGATTGTGAAAACGATTATGCATAGCTGAACTCCTAGTCTAGGGTTTTGATGGAAACTATTGGAGGATGATTTTCTTGTTATGTTAATATAGATTTGCCGTAGTATTCTCTCTATTTGTTCGACTATATTGTGATTGCTGTTGATTGAAGGGCCCTCAATCGGCTGTGCGTATTTAGTATGTATTACTCGGGAGATAGTGCATATTTAGGTAGTTGTTGAACAACACCACTCCTAATGTATATGAGGGATCAATACGGAGGGTTTAAAGGTGGGATTAGGGATAACAAAACCTTGGGTGCGATCTAAGTGAGCTGTATTTAAGGCTAGCTAGCATAATTCGGGAGAATATGTCTAGTATATTGTTGTAATTACCCGGGAGAGAGTTACGACAGGCAGAGTGCTCATGATCGATAGAGAAGACTTAGGCAAATTTATAGCAAACGTAGCGAAAAAGATTCCGACAATAGGGGAAATCAGAACCTTAGACCATTCTCATTCTTGTCTACAATTCATCCATAGTTAGTTCTTAATTATTGCATTGTCATTACATAATATTTAGTAGTAAATATCCACTCTTTTGCTCAAATATTTACGAAGTTTGAATACGTGAATTTGTGTAAATCCAATAGCTGTGATTGATAGTTAATTCCCTGTGGGATTCAACTCCAGACTTGTTAATCAGAATATATTTGCAGCGACCGCTTTGTCCTTTTTATAATGCATAGTTGGGCGTGATCAGGATGCCCGCACAAGGACGCCCATGTACCCGAGCTAACATCATAAGTTGTGGCAGCGGGGTATTTCGTCCGCGCGGCACATGATATCTTTTGACAAGTTTATGCACACATCTTGATGTATAGTTTCTTTTTTTTGTTCCGCCTCATGGTTTCTGGATGTGGTTGGTGTCTATATACTCCTTAAAACTTAATGTGGACTCTTTTAAAGACTTTGTGATAAAAGGAATCTTTGTTAAACATCACAGTTCATTTCATTTGTTTACTTTTCTCCATGTTATTCTGACACTTCCATTAGCCTAATGAACCAATTCCACAGGAAGTAAAAAATAAACTTAAAACACATACTCAAACATACAACTTTTGTCAATTTCAGATACTAGTAGGAATTGAGGTCCCATAACGTAATTCATATGCGTCTGGAAGAAGAAGCAAGATTTGCTTTAAGTTTCCAAGGATTCAAACAAAAATTCCCCCCTAAGACATCTCTTCTAAATTTAGAGAAGGGTAGCGCTTTCTTTTTCGAGATAGAAGAGGATGAAGAAGAAGAAGAAGAAGAAGATGATGACAACAGAACTGAATCGCGACGACGCCCGTGAATATCACTGCTTTCTAGCCTAAAGCTGAGTTCATTACTAACCCTGAATCCCTTTTCCTTTATCTTGTCATCACTACTTTTGATCATTCTCTTGCTATTCATAATCCCAAACCATATTTTCTGCCAACTAGAGCTCTTATTATTAGCTTCCTCTTGATCATGAGGAATGGAATTAGGTTTAGGCAGTGCCAAACTTTGCACCATGGGTGGAGGGCTAGGAGGTGGAATGACTTCATTTTGTGGTGGATCATGTATGGGAAGTCCTGGCTGCATTTCCCATTTGAAGGCAATTCCTTCTGTGCTTCGATAATATGAATGGGAAGATTGGTCTACTGTTGACATTCTTGATAGAATACTGCTAAGGAACAATGATTGATCATCTTCTTGTGAAAAACCTCTCTTGTGCATTTTGCTATAGCTCACATTTGCACCCTCTTTATCCTGCAAAGCAGGTTGATTAAAAAATATATAAGGTAGCTAAACTTATAGTATATATTTTCATAATAATAATGTCAAAAAATTTTACTGCCAGTGTATAAGAAGTAAAACTCGGAGATTTATTACGATATTTTTTTCTCTTATTTTTTACGACAGTAGGAATTAGGCATAGGACAAGATGGGAAGTAATAAGGATTTGGCCACTTATATCAACGTCAACCACTGTTTTTATTTTTATTTTTCATGCGGTGTTTGCTAGCTGTATTGAGCCCCGACTGATCCAAATTCACACTGCATAATGCCTATTAAAAGGCTATACTCGGTCTCGAACCCGAAACTTGTAATTACGGGTAACAGAATCCTATTCATCCCATCACAATTCTTGATGGTAAAAACTTGGGAAGCATGTCACTAGCCAAAAGATCCACAAGAGAACAGATCCTTGTGGGTCAGAGGCCATAGAAGGTGTTAATCACACTCTAGTCAATTGGCCATAGTTCATCAACCAGACATAATTTCCTATCTCCTTGAAACTCAAGAATAAAGTGGTATGATCCTTTAGAACAGATCTTGTTCAACTAAGGCCGCCAAAAAATATAACACTAACATTTTTTTAAAAGGAAAGCTCAAACCACTCAACGATTACGAAGCAAAAGATTTGTACGAGTTTAACAAAATATTGAGCTACTTTAAGTAGAGAGATCACAAAACATTTACCAAAATGCCTATATAGTTGTACCATTGATAATATGGTCAACAGATATACCCTTCTTTACTATATATGCTTACGCAAAGATTTTGCATCAATTCATAAAATCTCTTTGTAAATTTGATTAAAGTTTCAGGAGGACTAGAACTTACAAAATGTGTCGTTTTTAGCTAAAAGAACAACCATACTATTAACTGCTGGCTGCTGCACTGATCAAACTTATTAATGGTTTATATTTTTGTCCTTCAATTAATTTGTATTCCCAAAACTAACATTTCCTTCCATCTTTTAATCTAAATTGGAGAAGAACAAAAATTGTTCTATTTCAACTACATTTTTGTTATTACTTCTCCAAGCACGTAATTTAAAGTTTTTTTTTAAAAATGAATTGAGAACGAAGCAAATTAATAATAATAATAATAATAATAATAATAATTATTATTATTATTATCATAAACCAAAACAAATTCCCTCAAAATGGAAAATAAAAAAAACACTCAGAATGAATTCTCCCAAAATCAAATAGATTTATAAAGAACACACAAATGCAAAAGCAAAACAAAGAACAAGACAACCAATTAGTGCTCATTCACAAATAGAAGAAGCATGACAGTTTTAAAATATTTATATAATTAGATCACTTAAGATGCAATACAAATAACATTATATACTATTGATATCTTAGAAATAACATTATATACTATTGATATCTTATAACATACTCTATTAAATTATACTGATAATAATATCAGTATATATAATTTAAATCCTATCATTAATACCATGAATCAAAACCATATCATTCTATCTTGGAAAGATGATTACAAATTGCTTAATTGCTAATTCATGAGAAATGAGAATTAAAACTCGTGGCTATTTTTTGCCATGAAAATTGAACATTTTCTTGTGTATATAGATATCAAATAACTTCAATCCAAAGGGCCCGCTAATTATTCATTAGTGTTTGCACCATATTATATTATGGTAAGATTGCGAGGAAGATGCCCTACTTTTATCTCCATCCAGCCAACCTTTAGTTATTAAGTTCTCTATCCAGGAAAAGATTTAGTTACTTATATTAATGATTTTTATACTACCAGTATAATATTTTTGCTTTTGTAGCATGTAGTTCGCCTTATTTGTAAGTTACTAGTCCCACCCTTTATTGATGATTATTGATATTAGTAACCTGATATTATAAATATGTATCTTATAGTATAAGTATATAAAGCTAAACTTGGAAAGGAAATATTCTAAAAATATGAACAGCCTCCTACATAGAAAAAAATCACACAAAAAGTAAAAGAAAATAAAATTAGAAGATTCTTGCAATAATACCAACCATTGCTGTGACATTCCATGGGCTGCAACCCTCCATCATATCCCATCTTCTGCCTGAAGATTTTTCCCTCTCTGGCCTGTTTGAGGTATATGAATCTGTTGAAGATGAAGACGAGGACGATGAAGTCGAGTTCTTGAACGAACTGGCAACGAATTCTCCATCAGACTCAACAACATCACTTCCATGCATTAATTCTGAATTCTGATGAGATTTTCCAGAAGTTTTTAATTTATGCAATTTCTTAATCTTCTTGGAAAGCCAAACCTTCAAACTTTTCGATTCTTGAGGTTCATCATCATCAGTGTTAATAAAACAAGGCTTGGGCAACCCCAAGCTTTGAATTGAAGGTGGAGGGCTAAGTGGTGGAACAACATCTTCGTTTGGTGGATTCTTAGGAGTTCCAGGCTGCTTCTCCCATTGAAATGGAACCCCTTCAGCTCTTCTGTAATAATAAATACGTGATGATTCTCCTACAGATGTTTCTCGAGAAAGTACTCGACTGAATTGGAATCCATTATCACCTTGATCTCTTGAATCCATTTTGTTAATGTTGTATAATAAATGTAGAGTTTTTTATGAAATTTTGACAAGGTCTCGGTAATGTTTTATGAGTAAAAAGTGTAATGTTGGCAGTTATATGCGCATTTAAGCATATATATAGGGAGGGACAGAAATTGAGGAAGAGTGGATTGCGAGTAATTATCCTTATTCAAAGGCGAAAGAAGAGAAGAGTGCACATGATCCTGTTTTTTAGAGTGTAAAAAGAATACTTGGATTAGTATTGAAACTTATGGTATGAGCTAGGGTTTTGTATACATACAAACTAAATCTCTAGTTTCCTTCTTTTCTTTAGGGGTAATGATCAGCCTAGGCAAGATTTGCGGGATGGTAATTAAGGGTTGGTTTAATGCTTGGAAAGCTTTTGCTTCGCGCGCATATAATTCCAACCCCATATTACTTATATGGCATGAATTAAAGAGTAAGGTAAACCAAACCAGCGTGTGGGCTAGTCTCGACCTCGGCTAAGGCGACCTCGAGGTAAATGAACAAGAACAATAAAATAATAATAATAATAATAAGTTGATTCAGATGAACAGTAGGCAAGGAAGTGGAAATGTATATTCTCTTCTCAGTGAATGATGCGTTACAAATGATTGGGGTCCTCTTCATATATTAGGGGAATCCTAAATAAGCTACAATTCTAATTGTAGTAGGGAATCTTATTATATAGCTGTCTAATCGCTAGTACAAATCCGTTCCGGAATTTACGCCGTGATCTCAGGGCCACCGTGGGAATATCGCTCTTTCTGTTATAAAACCATAACGGTATTATCTCGAGGTTTGTCATACTCGGCCCTGATATTCATCGAGCACTTCGATCTTCGAGTTTCGTATTCTGCCATCGGGCTCGAGCCCGGTCAATATTGAACTCGTTCTCGATGTGACCCCTCGAGCCTACGAAATCGGGGACACATGATTTTGACCGTATACAGATAGTCCCCGCGTTTCCTAGAATAAAATGATAAGAAACTACTTGAGCCTCGATTTTCCGGAGTCCTTGATGTTGACGTCATTCCCATGACATAGGCGCTCGAAGTGACCGAAACGTCCCGTCGGTTCGCTTCCCCAAAACATTAAATGCTTCACTAGTGGTGGTCGGCCATTAGCGCCGTCGAACCGTCGCCGCTTGCCTATAAATACAAGGCTCAATTTCGAAATAAAAACTATACTTTAATCTTCATACCATCTTCAAACTCTCTTTATCTCTCCCTGTCTTCATCTTTTTCTCTCATTACCCGTCACTTGATTCCTTTTAGTGCCGAAAAATATCAATCTCTGCCTACTTCCGCCTCTTCTAACCCAAATCAATGGCGAAAACCTCCAAAACAGTTCCTCAAAAGGAGAAAGCTTCCTCCTCTTCTTCCCGGCTAGCCGGTGATAAAGCGACGGCCCTTCACGAGATCATTCTCGGCCCCTGCGTCATAAAGAAAGACTTTAAAGTTGAAAATCCCCCTGCAATCCCTAGCTGATGCGAGCATGTATCAAGGTATATTTGCTCGATAATGGAGAATCACCTCAAGCCCATGAAGAAGGACTATGGCTGGGGGAACGAGGTCGTGGTACAGATCCTCGACCCCGAGGAGAGCATTACTACCCATGTGGAGGGGTTCCTGAGTGTTTACACTTACCCCTTCACATTGGGTCCCATCGATCCAATCGTGATCGACTTCTGTAAGAGGTATCAGGTCATCCTCGGCTAGATCCACCCTTCTTTCTACGTATAGTGATCATGCTTCGCTAATTCTCCAGCAAGGCCGAGGGGCTAGAGTTTACTCTTAATCACCTTATCCGACTGTATCGACCTCAACTTTACCGAGGGTTGATCAAGCTTCAATGCCAGTCGACCAAGGCCTTCTTTGCGACGAGAATAAGGACCGGGGCTGGATTAACCGGTTCGTGCGAGTGAGGACCTCGGACGTCATCCCCAAAGAAAAAATATCGTTCCCAGAGAAATGGAACCCTGATCGTAAGTGAAGTCCTTTTCCCAGTATCCTCTTATATTCCATTTTCGCATTGTGTGATGCCTTCACCTTTTTTGCAGCGGTTGCTTGGATACCGCAGGTGGTCGCCGACCTCAAAGACTGTGTCCAAAAATTAGCTGCGACCTCCTCGTATGACGAGCGCAGATGGCGTGACTTGGCGAGGGGCAAATGGGAAGCCAAACAACACCGTAAGTTCTTCTCCCAAGTTTTTGACGCTTTCCCCTTTACTAGAGATGTCACCTTACTCATGTTTGATTTTCATTCATGTAGGTATCGGAGATATCTCTGAAATGAGACCAACCCAGCCCGGGGAAGAGACCGAGTCCCCGATTCCAAAATCGGGGAAGATAATAAGAGAAAAAGGGTTTCGAAGCCCGAAGACCCCCAAGATAGGAGGGGTCCTACTCGAAGGCAAAGGAGGAACCTCATTTACGTGGACATAGACTTAGTCCATCAACTGAATGATGAAGAAGAAGACGAGGGCGAAGAATCGGCGCTGGTGACCCGAGCCAGGAAGTCAGTTGAAGCCACCAAGCCCTCTGAACTGGAGACCCTGCCTCGTGGTGAGGAAGCTCCGAAGAAAATCACGGGCAAAGCCCCCGAATCGCCTAAGGTCGAGATTGTTCCTCCGCCTACAACAAGCACACCAAAGGGGACAAGTACCGAGATCCCCGAGGCTAAACAGAGCGCCCCAAGCAACTTGCTCGGGGCCATGACATTAGGTCACTCTCCTCCTCTACCAGCTTATTCTGAGGAGGAAATAAGGGAAGCTCAAGCTCTTCGAACGCCTGAACCAAACGGAGTCCCCGGTGAAGAAGATCCTTTCCGGGAATACTATACTGGGGTCGATAAAGCCGCCGACCTCAATGACGCATCTACCCTCTTCAAAGAGGCTCACCGACTTTTCTCTCGGGTAAGCATTAACTCCTATCGTTGCAATTTCTTCTTCTCCCCTTACCCTAACTGATATCTCTTTTTCTATGTAGGCCATTACCAGGTTTAAGGCCGAGTTGAGCCAATGTGAGGCCGAGCTCAAGAAGTCCTCAAATGAAGGGAAGGCCCTGAAGCTCCTTTGCAGCCAAAAGGAGGAAGAACTCAAGGACCTTCGGGCAGACTTGGCCAAAGCTCGTAAAAATGAGGTCGAGCTAGACAAGCAGGTAACCATCATTTTGAAAGAGTATGGTCTACTTGACCCAACTGTGGAGGCTAACATTTCAGTGTCTCAGCTGCATCAAAAACTGGAGATGATCGGGCAGCTTCGAGGGGAGGTCGATCAGGTTAAGGCCGACTGCAACCGGTGGAAGGAAAGTATGGATCGGCTTGCTGCGGAGAAAGAGGCCGCTCTAGCCAAACTGGCCTCAGTTGAGACCCAGCTCCGGGGTGCTAAAGAGAAAAATTTGGACCAAGCCAAAAAGATCGATGAGCTCGAGGCCAAACTTGCCGCAATTGGGGCTGAGGTTGTTGAAGCCAAGGCCGAGGTCGAGAAGACGAGGGCCACGGCTGATAAAATCGTTGTTGTTTACTTAAGGGATGATGAGGCTGCTCAAATGGAGCTAAGGGAAGCCTCCGACCGAGAGAAACGGAGCAATGATTTGGCCAAGTGTCAATCCCGGAGGGAGACCCTCGAAGAGATCCATGCTCGAGGTTTCGACCTCACCAAAGAGAGAGCTCAAGCAAAAGCGCTCGAAGCCGATGCCAAGTATCTCGTTTCCTCCTTCGACGATGATGATGACGAAGGCAGCCAAGGCGGGTCCGATAATGAAGTTAGGCCCGAAGAGGAAGGTGCTCCCGAGGGAGAGACCAGCCCTGGGCATAGATAAGATTTTTCTTTCTCTTTTTGTATTTTTCTTTTTGTAAGACCTTTTGTCGGTCTCTTGTACATATCCTTTTCCAAGTATATGAAACAAGAGTTTCCTTGAATGTTTTCTCGATGTTTCCTGCCTTACAAAATTCTTGTAATAATTTCATTCTTTGAACGGTGTGTTCGAGATTTTATCACAGATGGTTTCTTTGAAATTGTCGTAGTCGAGTTCGAATAAGGTTCGAACTTTGGGACATAGACCCTTACAGGCTCGTGCCGGATAATGGTGAGTCCCCGAGCCATAATTAAGTTTATTATTTATTTAGGCTCGGGATAATCGAACCCTTGGATTCAGATTGGGTGAGAACAAGATCTCGAACCCTAAGTGTATCGGCCCTTAGGCTCTTTTAGATCGGGCCATTATGGCCTCTAAGAGATTGCTATTATTTCCTCTTTCGGCTTAGAAGACTTAGTATAAATTTATTTATGCCTTGGCATGCATTTTTTTTACCCATTGGGTTTTTTGAGGGTTTAGTGTCGATCGGAACCCTTTATTTTTAGTGCATTTGCACAAGTTTGTATTTGAATAATTTGATACCTCTTAAGGTTTTTCGAGGGATGATTTCATCGAAGACCTTTGATTATTTTGTCGAGGGTAGCCTTTTTTTTTCTTAGAATTTGAAGGCCTATTTTTATTGCGGAATTCAGACGTCTCCGAGCCGTGTTATTTTGGCCGTAGCCTTTAATATGGTCGTAGCCTTCGGGTGCGTCTCTTGGACTTGTTTCCCGATAACATTTTGAACTTGGACAAAATGTTAGTCCCAAAGTATGATGGCCTTGGCCTTTGCGTCGAGGGATGCCTCTTTGAGGTCTTATAAATTCGAGTGTAGACAACTCGAATGTGTTGACTGTCGATGACATTCCCCGAGTATTCAAGGTGTATTTGCGTTTTTGCCCTTGAGCCGTTTCTCAGAGAATCTCAAGTATGGAGCTAGTATAATAGCAAATTTCTTTGGGACACAAAGTGTTTGATATAGAAAGAATGCTTCTTTGAATAATTCATACATGCATACATGTTTTGCCATCGGGGCTCAAGTATTCTACATGGACACAGTTCATCTGAACGTTTGGACCATTACAAGGTTTTCCTATCAAGGCCCTCATTGGCGTGAAGTATTTTTCTCAAAAATATAAATTTCAAGGGTGATTCCCCCCCCCCCAATATTCGAGGTTGATTGAAAAGAAGCCTTGGATACTGTTGAATTCTCCTTAGGTAGCACATAGTTGTTGCCTCGTTAAAAACCTCGCCGGAAAACCCCATTTTGGGATAAAACCCGACCTAAGGGAAAAAGAGTGCAACGTGTGCTTTAAAACCTAAGGTATTTGTGTAGAAGGCTTCTCTTCGATGTTTTCGATCGAAACCTACAATAATTTAGTATCAAACACAAATGGAAAAGGGGGGAATGGTCGTACCTTAGCAATAATATCGTTTGAGTAGTGATACATTCCAATTGTTTGGAAATTGTTCCCCTCCCATCGTGCCAAGTTTGTAGGATCCTTTTTCCGATTACTCCGATAACTCGATATGGTCCTTCCTAATTTGGGCCTAGTTTCCCTTCATTCGGGTCTCGAGTATTGAGGGTGACTTTCCTTAGAACTAAGTCCCCGATTCCGAAGTGTCGAAGGTTGGCCCTTCTATTATAATATCTCTCGATTCTTTGCTTCTGCGCAGCCATCCTAACAAGTGCAACTTCTCATTTTTCATCTAGTAGCTCGAGGCTAGTATTCATAGCCTCGTGATTTGACTCTTCCGATGTATGTCGAAATCTGGCGCTGGGTTCCCCGACCTCGACTGGAATCAATGCCTTGGAGCCATATACTAAAAAGAACGGGGTCGCCCCCGTGCTGGAGTTCGATATGCCCAAAGAACTTCGGGTAGAACTTCTCTCCATTTCCCTTTAGCGTCGTTCAACCTTTTCTTCAAGTTTTGAATGATAGTCTTGTTTGTCAATTCGGCCTGTCCGTTTCCGCTCGGATGATACGGTGTTGATAAGATCCTTTTTATTTTATGTGCTTTGAGGAACTCTGTTACCTTATTGCCGATGAATTGCTTGCCGTTGTCGCATACGATTTAGGCAGGTATCCCGAATCGACATACGATATGGTCCCAGATGAAGTCAATAACTTCTTTTTCTCTGACCTTCTCGAAGGCCTGTGCTTCCACCCATTTAGAAAAGTAATCAGTCATAAACAAAATGAATTTATCTTTACCTAGGGTCGTTGGAAGAGGGCCGACGATGTCCATTCCCTATTTCATGAAAGGCCATTGGGACAGAACTGAATGAAGTTGCTCTCCGAGCTGATGAATCGTCGGTGCAAACCTTTGACATTTATCACATTTCTCAACAAACTCCTTAGTGTCTTTTTCCATGCTATCCCAGTAATATCCTGCTCTAACAATGTTGTGAATCAAAGACTCGGCGCCGGAGTGGTTTCCACAAGTGCCTTCGTGGATCTCTCGTAAAACATAATCAGTGTCCCCTGGCCCTAAACATACCTCCAATGGCCCATCGAACGTCCTTCTGTATAATGTTCCGTCTTCATCCAGTGTAAACCGAGCAGCCTTGGTTCGTAAAGCCCTTGATTCTTTATGGTCCGATCGGGGCTTCCGATTTTTTAGATATTCAACATACTTATTCCTCCAATCCCAAGTCAAACTTTTAGAATTTATCTTGGCATGACCCTCCTCGACTACAGATCTCGATAATTGGATGACAGACCCCGGGATAATATCATCTTCCTCGACTGATGACCCCAAGTTTGCAATTGAATCGGCCTCACCGTTTTGTTCTCGAGGTACATGGTCTAGAGTCCACTCCTTGAATCGGTGCAAGGTTACCTGTAGCTTGTCCAAATATCTTTGCATCCTATCCTCTCGAACTTCGAAGCTTTTGTTTACTTGGTTCACTACCAACGGAGAATTGCACTTGGCTTCAACGACTTCTGCCCCCAAGCTTTTAGCTAGCTCGAGACCTGCAATCATGGCCTCATACTCAGCCTCATTATTAGTCAACCTAGAAGTTTTGATAGATTGTCTAATAGTGTTACCTGTAGGTGGCTTCAAAACAATGCCAAGCCTAGACCCTTTCACATTCGAGGCACCATCTGCGAAGAGGGTCCATACCCCCGATGATGTACCCGATTTTAGTAGAAGTTCCATATCCACTTCGGGTACGAGGGTTGGTGTAAAATCCGCCACGAAGTCAACTAAGATTTTGAGACTTGATGATCGTTCGAGGTTGATATTCGATATCGTACCCGCCAAGTTCGACGGACCATTTGGCCAATCGGCCTGATAACTCGGGCTTGTGCAAAACATTTCGAAGAGGATAAGTGGTTAACACACATATGGGGTGACACTGGAAATATGGCTTTAACTTTTTTAGATGCGCTTATTAACGCAAGTGCCAGTTTCTCTAAGTGTGGATACTTAGTTTCAGCAACTCCTAAGGTTCGACTCACGTAATAAACAGGAAACTGCATACCTTGCTCTTCCCGAACTAGTACACCACTTACCGCTATTTCGGACACAGCCAAGTATAAGTACAACTTCTCTTCTGCCTTCGGAGTGTGGAGCAGAGGCGGGCTCGATAAGTATCGCTTCAATTCCTCTAGTGTCTCCTGACATTCCGGGGTCCATGCGTAATCATTTTTCTTTTTGAGTAAGGAAAAAAACCTGTAACTTCAATCTGATGACCTCAAAATAAATCGCCCCAAGGCAGCTATCCGTCCGGTTAGCCTTTGCACGGCTTTCACACTATCTACGACGGCTATATCCTCGATGGCCTTAATCTTATCAGGGTTGATTTTGATTCCCCGATTTGATACCATGAAGCCGAGAAATTTTTCCGAGCCAACCCCGAAGGCACATTTTTCGGGGTTAAGTTTCATGTTGTACTTTCTCAAGATTTCGAATGTTTCCTGCAAATGAGTCAAATGGTCCTCTGCGCGCAGGGACTTAACTAGCATGTCATCAATATAAACTTCCATTGACTTACCTATTTGTTCTTCGAACATCTTATTTACTAGGCGTTATTAAGTAGCTCCTGCGTTTTTTAGCCCGAAAGGCATTACATTGTAACGGTATGTTCCAAACTTAGTGATAAATGAGGTCTTCTCCTGGTCCTCTGGGTTCATCTGAATTTGATTATACCCAGAGTAGGCGTCGAGAAAGGTAAGTATCTCGTGGCCAGTCGTGGCATCGATCATGCGATCGATGTTAGGCAGTTGAAAGGAGTCTTTAGGGCATGCTTTGTTTAAATCCTTGTAATATACGCACATTCTAAGCTTGTTCCCTTTTTTAGGGACTACAACTACATTTGCTAAACACTCGGGGTATTTTACCTCCCAAATGGACCTTATTTTAAGAAGTTTAGTTACCTCATCCTTTAATGCATGCTTCACCTCGGACTGGGCCTTCTCTTTTGCTTCACTAGTTTGAATCTGGCGTCGAGGTTTAGCCGGTGTGTTGTTATTTCCGGTGGGATCCTTGTCATGTCTAAATGGGACCAAGCAAAACAATCCATGTTATCGATAAGAAATTGAATGAGTCTTTTCCTGAGTCCGGGTGTTAATCCCGTTCCCAGGTATACCTTACGTTCGGGTAGGTGCTCGATCAGTATCACCTATTCCAGCTCCTCGACCATAGACTTGGTTGCATTTGATTCTTCCGGAACAACGAAAGTTCGAGGAGTAAGGAAAGCCTCTTCTTCTTCTTCGACTACCTATTTGTCCAATTCGGTCGAGGCTGGGGACGGTGATTGCTATTTGGACATCTACTTACCCTTGAAGCTTGATTTTTCGGAGGTCGAAGGTGCCGATATCAGCGTCACCTCATCGACTGCAAACATTTCATTTGCTGCGTGTCGTTCCCCGTAAACTGTTTTCACACAATCCATTGTTGGAAATTTCATCATTTGATGAAAAGTCGACGGTACCGCCCTCATGTTGTGGATCCATGGCCTCCCGAGTAGTGCATTATATCTCATGTCGCCTTCGATGACATGGAATTTTGTATCTTGGATGGTCCCGGCCACGTTCACTGGCAGGATTATTTCCCCCTTTGTTGTTTCACTTGCCATGTTGAAGCCGTTTAGGACTCGAGACGCATGCACAATTTGGTCCAGCAGGCCGAGCTGCTCTACGACCCTTGATCTAATTATGTTTGCTGAGCTACCTGGATCTATTAGAACACGTTTAACTTAAATTTTATTTAACAAAATAGAAATTACCAGGGCATCATTGTGCGGCTGAGAAATGCCCTCCGCTTCCTCGTCATTGAACGATAGGATGCCCTCGAGCACATAACTCCGAGTTCGCTTTTCTCTGGTAATCGACACCTTGGCACGTTTGAATATAGTCCCTTGTGGAACATCGACCCCGCCAACGATCATATGAATTGTATGCTGCGACTCTTCCTACTCATTCTTTCTGTTGGCGTCTCTTTCTCTGAAGTGATTCTTAGCTCGATCACTAAAATATTCTCAGAGATGACCCTCGTTGAACAATCGAGCTCCTCCCTCAGTTGTCTGCAGTCTTCGGTCCTATGGCCATGGGTGCCATGATATTTACACATCAAGTTTGGATTTCTTTGAGAAGGATCGGTTTGTATAGGTCTGGGCCACCTGGTGTCTTTGATCCTTCCGATAGCTGATACGATCCCCGATACATCGACACTGAAATTATACTCTGATAACCGAGGTGCTTCTGCAAGATCGGTATGTTTATCAAAACCATTCTTACTCATAAGTCCCCGAGGATTTTTCCCTCGATCATTTCTTCGGTTATTGCAAGGTGGATTGCGCCCCGAACCATTGTTTCTTTGATCTGCAACATATGGCTGATACCGTTCTCTATTCGACCTTGATTCCCTGTCGATATCCCTCTGGACCTTAACTGCCAATCTGTTTGGATGAATTGAACCAGAGAGGGATCCGAGCTGGTCGTCCTCGACCCTGATCTTCGATTGATAATGATTATGCACATCTGCCCAAGTTACAACTGGATACTCGATCAGATTTTGCTTCAACTATCGTGACGCTATCGTACTCCGCTCATTCAGCCCTTGAGTGAAATCTTGAATGGCCCAATCATCTGTAACCAGTGGTAATTCCATTCGCTCCATTTGAAATCGGGATACGAACTCCCTTAGCATTTCATCACCACTTTGTCTTATCTTAAAAACGTCCGATTTCCTTGTTGCGACCTTTATGGCCTCGGCTTGTGCCTTTACGAAGGCGTTTGCTAACATAGCAAACGAATCGATGGAATTCGATGGCAAGTTGTGTTACCAAATCATTGCTCCTTTTGACAAAGTTTCTCCAAATTTTTTCAACAAAACCGACTCGATCTCATCATCATTTATGTCATTTCCTTTGATCCCGCATGTGTATGAAGTGATGTTTTCATTAGGATCGCTCGTCCCGTTGTATTTAGGTATATCTGGCATACAGAACTTCTGGGCTTCGGAGCCGCACTCTGAATAAATGGCTTTTGCACGAATTTCTTGGCATCCAAACCCTTTAAGATCGGGGTTGCCCCCGGTATTTGATCAACACGAGAGTTGTATGTCCCCAACTTTCTTATCGTTATCATCGATTTTCTTCTCTCCCGACTCGATTCTTTTGGTGAGCTCCTCGAGCATCTTCATGATTGTAGGATCAGCCTCCGATCCATTACCGCTCGATCTTTCCCACAGCGGCTCAGTACGATGAGTGATTTCTGGTTCGACCACACTTGGAGTTTT
This sequence comes from Nicotiana attenuata, assembly GCF_001879085.1. NCBI lineage: Eukaryota > Viridiplantae > Streptophyta > Magnoliopsida > Solanales > Solanaceae > Nicotiana > Nicotiana attenuata. The sequence continues at coordinate 33,633,239 of NC_031995.1, forward strand.
ACACTGACTTTGAAGCTGAGCGATAGCAACCTGTTGAGCTTGTAGCATCTCGAATTTTACTTGGAGGCTAACTCCCCTATCTTCTATACCTTGTGTTCCTTGGCCACCAGATCGGACTTCCCTGCGTACACTTCCTCCGGGGTCTGCGCCTAAATCCGCATTCAAAGAAATGTGTGAACTAACATCGATTGGTTCCATAATCGGCACTTCCTCAGGGTTAATCGGTGGTACACCGGCTCCCTGAGCAACTACATTGTTGTTTTCCCCGTGAAATCCAAGACCGTCATCGCCATGTATGGGTGCGTTTTGTGAGTTTGACATGTTTTAACCTGAGAACAAAAATTCTTGACAAGAACAAGTGTGAAAATAATGTGTGTTATCAGGATCAGTACTGAGATAATTACTATTATCTTTAGCCCCACGGTGGGTGCCAAACTGTTTACCCTAAAATTCGAGTAACAATTAAATTTGTTTTGTGGTTTTAAAGATATGTGATTCAATCCAATACTAACAGATCAACAGGAAATTAAGTGTATAAATTAAAGAGTAAGGAAATGAAACTAGCGTGTGGGCTAGTCTCGACCTCGGGCTAAGGCGACCTCGAGGTAAATGAACAAGAACAATAAAATAATATAATGTTGATTCAGATGAAAAGTAGGCAAGAAAGTGGAAATGTATATTCTCTTCTCAGTGAATGATGCGTTACAAATGATTGGGGTTCCCTTTATATATTAGGGGAATCCTAAATAAGGTACAATTCTAATTGTAGTAGGGAATCTTATTATACAGCTGTCTAACCGCCTAGTACAAATTCGTTACGGAATTTGCGTCGTGATCTCAGGGCCACCGGGGGAATCTCACTCTTTCTGTTATAAAATAATAACGGTATTATCTCGAGGTTGGTCATACTCGGCCCCGGTGTTCATCGAGCACTTCGATCTTCGAGTTTCGTATTCTGTCATTAGGCTCGAGCCCGGTCCATATTGAACTCGTTCTCGACGCGACCCCTCGAGCCTACGAAATCGGGGACACATGATTTTCCCCGTATATAATCTAATTCTTGATATTTTTTATATGTAATATATTTATTGATTTGGTGTAAATATACTCTGCGGATAAATAAAAATTAACGTACACTGAATTACTCCCATTAAGTGACCCAAGTAAGGTAGCATAGTGAAAAAGAAATCTTGCACCTTTACGATACAATATGAAGGTGTTTGGATTGACTTTTAAGGTGGTCAAATAAGCTTAAGCTCTTTTTAGCTTTTTTCAGTGTTTGGCAAAGTTAAAAAGTGCTTAAAAAGTATTTGACGTAAAAGCATTTCTTTTGAAAAGTCATTTTTTTAAAGCCAATCCAAACAGACCTTGGAATCTAAAGGTTTCAAGTTGAGCAGGACCAAGATAGAATACTTGGAGTGTAAGTTCAGTGGCGAGACTCAAGGAGAGGAAGGGGAGGTGAGGCTGGACTCGCAGGTCATCCTAAGGAGAGGGAGTTTTAAGTATCTTGGTTCTATTATTCAGGGAGATGGGGAGATTGATGGAGATGTCCCACATCGTATTGGAGCGGGATGGATGAAATAAAGACTCGCTTCCGGTGTTTTGTGTGACAAGAAGGTGCCACCGAAATATAAGGGTAAGTTCAATAGAGTGGTGGTTAGACCAACGATGTTGTATGGGGCTGAGTGTTGGCCAGTCAAGATCGCTCATGTCCAGAAGATGAAGATAGCAGAGTTGAGAATGTTGAGATGGATGTGCGGGCACACCAGGTTGGATAGGATCAGAAATCAGGTTATTCGCAACAAGGTGGGTGTGGCCCCTATTGAGGACAAGATGCGGGAAGCGCGGCTCAGATGGTTTGGTCATGTGAGGAGGAGGAGCATAGACGCATCGGTGAGGTGTGAGAGGTTGACATTAGAGGGCCTACAGAGAGGTAGAGGTAGGCCAAAGAAGAGGTGGGGTGAGCTGATTAGGCAAGACATGGCGCAACTTCAGCTGACCGATGACATGACCCTTGATAGGAAGATATGGAGGTCGAGGACTAGGGTAGTAGAGTAGGTAGTCTAGAGTGGTCATAATAGTAGTATTGGCACACAGTCTCGCTTTCTGTGAGTAGTAGGTTTTTATGACTAACCGTTGTTTTCTTTCATTGTTGATCACCTTACTGTCTCGTTGTTTTTGTTCTGCTTTTATATGGCTTTTTGGTACTGTCCCTTCTTGTCTATATTTTCATTAATATGGTGCTTATGCTTTCCTGAGCCGAGGGTCTATTGAAAACAGCCTCTCTATCCTCACAAGGTAGGGGTAAGGTCTGCATATATATTGCCCTTCCCAGACCCCATAGTGTGGGATATTATTGGGTATGTTGTTGTTGTTGTATATATATGTATGTATGTATATAAAGAATTCAATTTGATATTCAACAAATCTAAGAGACGTAATAATGGTCTATACTTCAATACCTTTTGACTTCAAACTTTGAGATTATCGACATTAACTTCACAATGTAATAAAGTCACTTGGAACTAGACATTGTACTCTATTTTATCAAGTGATCGCTTGTCAAAAACTTTATAACTTGGACTATAAGAATGAAACCGGATTTCGGGGATACATATTAGAATGCATTTATATATGATTGTATTGAAGGTAATAGGAGAATGAAGACATTATTCTAAATTACTAGTTTTAGGGTAATTCATATCGACAAATAAGCTATTTTAAATAACAGTATAAATATTATTAAGTAATGAGTTTGAGTTATAAAATAAAATTTATTAGAAAAGTATAAGTTATAAGAATTTATTGCAAGAATATCGTACAAAAGATTATTGTTATTTCAATTACCTAAAACTGAAGACAGACAAATAACACGAAAATACTTTTATCATGATTTTTTAAAGGCTTGTCCAATAAAATAAATTATTTTGGTCTTTTAGAGATTTTTGTTTGTTGATAAAATTTTTTTAGAGATTTGAAAATGAAGAGGTTGATCCTCGTAGAAAAATATTTCTTAGTATGACATAAATTCGAAAAATGACTAATGTTGAGTGAATATTTTATAATAGTAACTTAATATACTAAAAAAATATAGGAAGATGTAATTTGTTGGGGAAAAGTTTAATTAATGACAATTCATTTAATTTAGAATTTATTTTATTGTTTGCTATTTCATCCTTATTACTTCAAGTTTTATTTTTGGTAGTTTCACTCTTAATACTATACCAAGTCAATAACTTTCACTGCTAGTGATGATGTTATTATTAAAAAAATTGAATAATTAATTTCAACTTGAAAAATAAATTTACTTGTATGATGAATTTTGTAGATAAATTTTTTACTAATTAGTTAATTCAAAGAGTTATATTTGCCCCCAACTTTCATGAAAACAGCTAATAATTTTCTCATGCAATTTTTTAATATTATCTCATTCTTAGTTTTAAATATTTAACAACTATTATAATTTTATCAAATAAGAACTCTACTTTCAAAAGGTAAAGCAAGTTAGTCTTACATTTTATTTTTTAATTTTTTGTATTTACAGAACGATTAGTGATGTTGACTCCTGCCAACCACCTTTCTCTATCTATCTCTCTTTTCTTATATTTTTAAATATTTTTTAGTTATTTATTTAATTATTGCCTGTAGTTTTCAGATATTATGCAAAAAACAATAATTATATTTAATAGTAGTACTTATTATATTGTAAAATTATTTTTTAATACAAAAATATTTCAGGAATAATGTTTTATTGAAGAATAAAATGACCGTTCAAATTTTCGTGGACATTTGGATCTATCAACTGATTATTTTAAGTTTTCTCACTTTTATAATAGTAATAATAATAAATAATGGATAAATTTCATATTTTGTCTCTTTAATTAGTTTTTTTCACCTTATTCTCGAAATAGATTGATTAGAATTCCTCTCATAATTCTGTCCTAGATGACAATGCCTCCAATTATTTATGTTGATGAGTTAGTGCTTTTTCTGTATGAGGAGATAGAATTCGTGTTGATGCCTGGATTCAATTGGTCAAATGGAAATTGTTTGAAAAATGGTTGTTAACAAATTTATCGAATATAAAATTATTTAATGGATTATTTTAGTTATTAAGGATAGGAAAAAGCAAAAGCAAAAAAGAAGAACATTTTTAGGAAAAGTAAAATATTATCGAACATGTTAAGGAGAACATATGTTGAGAAAGTTCAGTTAAATTTAATGCTAAGATTTTTTACACAGTTCAAATAAGGTAAGATTTAATAATTAAAAGTTTAGACTAATTTCAACCCCTCTAAATATTAGGAAAATAATTTAAATGACAATTTCGTCTAGCGTAAAATCTATTTTTAAGGGGTAAAAAAGGCGAACGACATTTCACTAAGGGCCTTCGTGCTTTTAATATAGTATAGATGTTTCTCTATTTTAGATATATTTCCGTTTTTATTTGATATTTCCATGGAACTCTGAGGTTGCAAAAACCTTATTCCAACGCAGGTTTTTAACGAAATAACCAATTTTATTTCTAATGACATGCGTCTAGTTAATCCATAATTGCATTTAGTATGTATATTGCACTTGTATAATTTTTTAAAATTAAAAATAACAATTATATCGTAATCCAAAATGAGTTGGGGTTGGCTATATGAATTTTCACACGACCACATTACTCTATTAAACTTTTCTCATGCATATATTATGTATAAATTTTTACAAAATAAAAAATTAAAAAAAAATCCAATTCTACTTAAAAGAGGCACTCTTAAAATATCTTTATTGTAGGAGTATTGTTTTTCCTCTTTGTTACTGTGTTTATTTCAGGTAAGCAGGCTTCCTTTTTTGTCATATCTAAGCAAGGAAGATATTCTTTTACACTCAAGGTTACGTTTGGATGTCTCTCTTATCCATCTTAAAATGGTTGATGCATGTGCAATTACTAAAATTCTAAGAACAACCCTTTGTATTACTCTTGTCAATATTCCCTTGTCCAAAATAATATCGTTTGTCTCTCCCTCTGAAACCCAAATAAAATATTGCTTAACTAACATTTTTAAAATACCAATTTTCTCCGTACTTTTTCGATTTTTGGTATTTTTTATTCACTCTTAAACATTAAGATTTATTTTCAATAATAAATTCTTCAAACCAGTTTATTGTGAAACTGATCAAATGTGAACACAGAAAAGCAAAAGCCAGCCTAGCTATTTGGGACAACGGAAAAGGGCTAAATATACTTTGTACATTAGCAGGAGGCGGCCCTTTCATAAAGCAAGTACAGCAACTACTTTAGGCCTCACATTTGTGGAGGCCCGTTTTTTTATTAAACTTAATAGGTTATGTATATGTTTAAGGTTCTATGAAGTGAAAAAGTTTGATTTCTTTCTTTAATAAATATAGAGAAGAAGGATTTGCAACTGCTATGATTTCTGCCAAGAAAATTGCACTTGAAATAAATATTTGAACCCGAATTTTTTTAAGAAACGTGTGATATATAGGAAGTAAAATTTGATGAGAATGTTGATATAAAAATCTCAAAAAAATTTCGAAGTAGTCCCTTTTGGAGTTGAATTACGTTTTATACATAGTAGACAAGACTATTTTTTTCACTTCAAAAAATGAAATTGAACAATTCGAAACAGTATGAAAGTATTTTTTATTTATTATTTAGGGGTTAAAATTTAGATCACTAAATGATGAAAATTTGAAAAAATATTGTTTTAATCTTGAATGTTCCTTAAGCATAATAATCAATTTGATAATGATTGTTTAGATTTATTTTTTGAATTAAATGTATGAAGAAAAATACTACAATTAGAAGATAACAGTTTTAATTATCAATTAAGAAAGTACTTATTAGGAATTATTGATTATAAAAAAAATTATTAATAACTTTGTATCTAAGTAAAGCAAGAAAAATAAACTTCAGATAAATAAATTGTTTATTATGAAAATGGTAATAACAATTAAATTTGTTGATGGGACTCTAAAAATATGTGATCTATTTTTATACTAGTTGTTAAGCAGATGATGCAACGTATATGAAGTTTAGAGACGAAGTACGAGCTAAAAATGAGATGATAATCAAACCGAGAGGCTGACAATCGAGGCCTCGAGCTTGTCGATATGGGGCTTTGAGGTCGATCCAGTAGCTCGGTAACGAGCTATCGGGGGCTATCGGGGTAGGGCTAACAGTTATGTCGAAATTAATAAAGGCTCTTTAGTGCCAATGATAAGCAATAAATGATGAACAAGTATGAAGATAATAAATGAAAGCATAATAATAACAAGAAAGTATGTCAGAAAACAGGGAGAATGTTCTTCATATATTCGTGTGGAGTAACTGGAGCAACAGAGAGAGCTACATATTGACAAGGATCCCCTTTATATAGGAGGGAAATCCCAACGAAGTACAAGAGGCATTAATTACAAAGATAGGGAGACGGGACAGCTATATGACGCCCCGACTCAGATTTAGAGTAGATCAGCAGACTTTGTCAGTCCTAGGCGTGTGCCTTGGAAACCTCCCATTTCCACCATCACCGTGATCAATGCTACCGTGAGGTCAAGCATCGCTGATCCTCGAGGGAGGGTGCTCGACCATGGCCTCGAGCCTTCGGGGTGACCTTCCGAAGCGCTTTAATGATGAAAAATTGGACCCTCCGATTTTATCCGTATACAGATAGTCCCCGCATTTCCTGGAACGGAGTGATAGGAAACGATTTTGATATCAAACTCTTCGGTCTTCCCGTGATGACGTCATACTGATGATATCGGCTTGAGACGCGAGCCTTCACAATAACCGGGGTGTACCATGGACTTGTCTTTTCAGCGCCATTCAAAGAACTGCCGATTCTCATTCCCCAAAGCGACAGTACTACCGTCAATTCGGTTTTCAATAATGCATTGATTGCGCCTGCCGATCCGTCTTCCAAAGGCATTGATGGCCACATTATCACCCCTTATAAATGCGGGTCTTCCGGCACTATCTCTTTATCCATGTGCCTTTCTACATCTTTCCATCCCCTTCTTCTTACTATTCTCTTCCATTGCTATCAATCATGCTTGGGGCCTATGGCCTCAAGGTTATACGGTGGCGTTCTTACCAGCCACGCCATGGCCTTTTGTCCGAGCTTTCCCTTGTTGAGCGAGATCTCGTTGTTTTGTCTTTGTTGTTATTGTTACGACTGCCATTGATGTTGCCGTTGGCTCGAGGTGATGAGATATGGGGACCGATCTTTTCCGAATCAGGAGGACATTTGGGCTCCATGCCGCTGCTCGGGAGAGCGTTCGGATTATACACCGCTGCTCACTCTCCTACCCTGGCCTGGTGTGGCACTTCATCTCTCGGGTTTCCCGAGGGGTAAAATGGCACAACCGGCCATCAGACTTGCTCGGCGCAATGTCCCAAAAGGTGGGCTCGGAGCGGCCGTGCAAGTAGGGTTGATGCCCGCCGAATCTTCAACCTTTGGCTTCGGCGGGCTATGTCTCTTTTTTTTGCCTCTTCCGCCTCACTTTCCTCCTCTTCACCTCCCCCTCTTTCTCTTCTTCATCTCCGCTCTCAGGGGCATTATCCCGTGGGATTGAGATGGGAACCTAGAGGAGGTGGCGGTCGAAGACATCGGCGTCGACGATGCATGCTCGGAGATGCTGCTACCGGAGATGGACCTTTGAGAGTAGACTAGGTTCTAGGCTTTTACCATATGTGTACCCTTTCGCTTCTTCGTTTCTGTGTAAGGACCCCTCATGGGCTTTTGTAACCATGTGTAAGGACCCCTCGTGGGATTTTGTAATCGAATGTTTATGAATACAAAAATGCTTCTTTAATTCTGTCTTTGGTGCTTGCTGTTTTTCCTTTTATCTGTGCTTACGGAAACCTTGAATGCATGATCCTAGCGGTCGTTGTCGATATAGAGCCCAAGTGGGAGTGTATTTCTCTGGCCTTTGGTTGTTTAGTACGGCTCCCCGCGGAGCCGTTTGCCTTTCCTCGGATCAAGCCCGGATTGGGCCGATAGACTCGGGTCGTCGGAACCATTACTTCGGGTCGAATGAAGATAACACCTCGAACTTTCAGACTTTCGAGAATAGTTTTAGGCCTTGCAATACTCTTCGAGGGAAATTTGCTCGGGAGTCCTAGAATAGGGTCTGCCTTTGAGCTCTCGAGGGCAGTCTCCGAGCGGGGTTCGTTCAAACTCGAGCCACCCGAAAACCCGCTTTGAACTTAGCGTAGACAGCCCAAAGGCGTTATAGGTAGATCACAAATGATGTTTTATTAGAACTTTGATGATATCCCGTGGTCAAGCCTATATGGGTGGAGTTTAAATGTTTATTTCTTTGGAGCTTAACTTCTTCTTGGTAGAGATCCTCGAGGTCAGGTATCACCTCAGGATTGGCGATAATGTTGTCGGCTACCTGGAGCCTAACTTTTCTTCGATGGAGGTCCTCGAGGTCGGGTACCACCTCGGGATTGATGATGCCGTTGGCTTCCTAAAGCCTAACTTTCCTTTGATGGAGGTCCTCAAGGTTGGGTACCACCTCGGGACTGGCGAAGATGTCGTTGGCTTCCTAAAGCCTAACTTTCTTATTGGTGGAGATCCTCGAGGTCGGGTACCACCTCGGGATTGGCGAAGATGTCGTTGGCTTCCTAGAGCCTAACTTTTTTTATGGAGATCATCGAGGTCGGGTACCACCTTGGGATTGGCGATGATGTCATTGGCTTTTTAGGCAGGTGGGTCGTCGCCGCTTTTCCCTTATATAGGGTCGTTCGAACCCCTTTGGAGATCCCACTATTCCAAGCGGTTACTTTTTCTTTTCTATGTTGAACCTTTCGTTATTTCAGTGCTGACGTACTTGCACAAATTTCTGCTCTAGCTCTCCGATTTTGCCACCTCCATGACCACTACATCGGGGTTTGTTTGGAAGAGAGGGGAGAATTCCGCCTCCGATATTAGGACCAACAAGAGCGTACCTCGAAGATTGCTTCTTTGATAAGAGAAGAACACCTTGGGTTAGTGAGAAAAGACTGTGGCTGGGGGGAGAAAGCGGTGTTGCAGATACTTTCCCTGGATGAGGGCATCACGGATCGTGTCGATGGATTCTTGAATGTATACACGTATCCCTTCACACTGCGCCCCCTTGATAGGGTTGTGCTAGATTTCTGTTTGGAGTATCAGGTTACTTTGGCGCAGATCCATCCGTCATTTTGGCGGATAGTGTTGATGATGAGATTTTTCATGGAGAAGGCGGGGCTTGACTTCACGCTCAGTCATCTCATCAGGTTGTACCATCCCTTTCATCATCGGGGCCTGTTAACCTTGCGATGCCGGTCGACCACGCCCTTCGTCATCGATGATGAGGAGGATGGGGATCGAGAGTGGATGAGTCGATTCGTGCGAGTCCGAACGGCTGACATCATCCCTGTGGAACTTATGCCATTCCCTGAAGAATGGAATTATACACATAAGTGGCACATTCCGTACCTTCTCAGTTTTGCTTGTGGCGAAGGCTGATATCGTGGCCGTTCCATCTTTTATTCTTCTGCAACGATTGCATGGGTGCCAGGTGACGTTCCCGATCTGCCGGATTGGGTTCGGAAGTTGGCGACCCGCTCGACTTATGACGAGCGCAGGTGGCGAGCTGTGTCCCGGGGCAAATAGGAAGCAAAACGTTATGGTGATTGTTGTGCTATTTTTTCCTTTCCCTTCCTTCATTTGGAGAGGCAATTTCCCTTTCTGTATGTTAATCTTGTTGTTGTAGGAATCGTAGAGCCTTCCGAGGTGAGGCCGCGCTCCCTTGAGGAGAGGGAAGGGTCGCTAGCCTCCTGGCTAAAGAACGACAACAATAAGCAGGAGATGCCTTTACAGGGTGATGGCGCTCAAAGAAGGGCGAGGCTGGACCCGGGTTCCAGGACGGAAGCATCATCCGAGCCTGCCGTGCCCGTGGTCCCCGATTCTGAAAAGGTGGTTTCTCCGTTACCATTGCCTTTTTATTCTGCTGATAGTGCTTCGGGGGATACTAGAGTCTCGGGGTCGGCCATTCCGAGCGACCGTGTCACGCCCGGAGTCAATTCTTTTAGAGCCAAGGGAGCTAGGTTAATGGATGCACGTTCGGCCTTCGAGGAAGCCCAGCGGCTTCACTTCGTGGTGAGTTTCGACATATGCCCTTTAAATTTCGCGCCTTGCCTTTCTTATTGGGTTTCCTTTTCCAGGCCTTTGACAGACTTAAGTTCGGGCTGCTTCATCGTGAAGCCCGGCTGCGGAAAGCTCTAGATGAGGAGAAATCCCTTAGGCTCCTTTGCGATGAAAAGGAAGCCGAGCTGGAATATTTGCAGTATGAGGCGAGACGGAGCTTGAATTACGAGAGATTTTTGGAAGAGCAGGTAACTTTCCGCCCCGGGTGAGTATGCGCCCTGCCTCCTGGCTTCTAAGGCTAATACTTCGTTTATTTTAGTTGCAGAAAAGGATGGAGGCCCAGCAACGTCTTCGGGATGAAGCCGGCCGAGCCGAGAGTGAACGTGATGAGTTAAGAGCTCTGGTGGAGGTTCAGGCTTTAGAGGAGAGGGATGCCCTGGCTAACGTTCCAGACCTCGAGGCCCAAATCCGCTTAGCCTGTGATGATGCTTCGGCTCAAGTGGACGCGATTGCAAAGCTCGAATCCGAGCTTTCGAAGGTAAGGGCCGAGATCGTTGATGCTCGAGCTGAAGCTGTAATAAGCCGAACTAAGGCTGACCAGGAGATGGCGATCCACTTAAAGGATGCTGCTGATGCTCAAGCTGGGTTGAGAAGGACCCTCGATCGTGAGGGGAGGATTAAAGAATATGCTCGTTGCAAGTCTCGAAGGAAGACTCTCGAGGAGATCTGTGCTAGGGAATTTGTTCTCTTGGAAGAGTTAGCGCGAGCGAGGGCGGACGAGCGTGATGCTCGGTCACTCCTATCTGACGTTGAGAAAAGCGAAGATGAGGCCGGCGGGCCGTAGCTCCCAGGGGGAGCATAGATTTTTGCCATCTGTATGTAGTATTTTCAAAGCATGTTTGTAGATGGAGATTGCGTTTTTCGTATATGTGTATAATGAAACCCTTTTTCTTCCGTATCTCTTTATGTCTCGAATTTGGCCAGGCGAATTGGTCTTTGATTTGGTAGGAATCTTTAGATTCGCGATATGGCCCTGGGGCTCATTAAGCTGGCGATAATGGCTTTTATGCCTTGGGTCGAAGTGACCATTCAGTGTAAGCTGGCGTTTGAGCTCTTTATGCTTTTTGCCCTGGGGCATTTTTAGGTAACTATTTTGGGTTCAGTCTCCGAATCGGGTTGACATTCGAGCTCATTCGATCCTCAAGTTTTCAAATTTGCATGGGCTGGCGACAATGGCTCTTACGCCTTCGGTCGAAGCGACCTTTTATGTGTAAGCTGGCGTTTGAGATCTTATGCTTTTTGCCCCGGTCATTTTTAGGTACTTATTTTGGGTTCAGTCTCCGAATCGGGTTACAATTCGAGCTCATTCGACCCTCAAGTTTTCAAATTTGCATGGGCTGGCGACAATGGCTCTTACGCCTTCGGTCGAAGCGACCTTTTATGTGGGCTTTGTTCTTCCCTCGTTAAGGACTTTTGTGATGATTTTTGCCTGACTCTTCGATGATTCGAGAAGAACCTCGACTATGAGCCATTTTGTGGCGATGATCGAGCACCTCGGGAGGTTTGGATCGGAGGCTGAGTAGCTCAGAGCCTGTGATTTGGAGCTGACATGGTCGAAGCTCTTTTGCCTACGCCGAGGGTAGCCTGTTTAACCGGTTCTTTTCGAAGTAGATTCGATGTAATTGAAGGCCTGTGAATTTGTAGTGACGGTCGGGCATCCCTGAGTCGCGTTAGTTTGGCTAGTACAGCCTTATGACCGTAGTCATTTGTGCTTGGCCGGAGCCGTTTTTGATCCCAAGTGAAGTAATTTGGGCATCTATATCGAGGGTATGCGTTTTTAGGGGTCTTACAAGTTCGATATATAGCCTAAACTTTGAGATCGGGTTTATGCCTTTAGCAAGGTTTTACAAAGTTTTCATGCCGTTGAGGTCTTACAGTTTTTAGATACTTGGTACAAGTATAGTTCATGCCTTGCTTGAGGTCTTACATATGTTGTTTCTGCCTTATGTAGGTCTTACGAGACCGAGTCTGCCCGCTCGAGGTCTTATGGCCTCGGGTTTTGTAATGAATGGTGCTTGGCGACAGTCCCCGAGTTAACGAGGGCATCCTGGCTCGGAAGCCGTATGCTTGGTGTTGCCTCATTGAGGGCTTACGACTTTGGCGATTCCGACCCTGAGGTCATACGATTTTTGAGATTTTGACGCCAGTCCCCGAGTGTTCGGGGCACTTTCGGCCTTGGAGTCATTTTGTGATTTTTATGTTGACTCGTTGAGAGCTTATGAGCTTGGAGTCCCGAGCCAGAGGTCGTTCGGAGATAGATTTGTCGACGCCAGTCCCCGAGTGTTTGGGACACTTTTCGTTTTGGAGATGCTTTTTGCTAGAACATTTGAGTTTCCTTTGAAGCGTGAAATATTTTAATGAAAAGTACTCTCCGACTACTTGGTGCAAGTATACATGTTTTTGCTGTTAGGGGCTCAGTTGCTCTATACGAGCACGGTTCGTTCGACCGTTTGGCTCGGTACATTGCTTTCCTATCGATGCCTCATTTTGAGATAACCTGGCTTTCCTGAGCAGGTGACCTTTCGGGAGGGGGGGGGGGGATTCCCCCAGTATTGGAGGTGGATTGCAAAAGAAAACCTTGAATACTTGTTGAGCCTCTTTAGGTAGCATATGGTCGTTGCCTCGTTAAAAACCTTGCCGGTAAAAAACCTTGTCGGGATAAAAACTCGGCCGAAGGAAAAGAGTGCAACGGATGCTTCAAAACCTTAAGGTCTTCGAGTTGGATCAACTTCTTGACCGCTTCGATCGGGCGCCTACATAAGAGTTAGTACGAAATACAAAATGAAAAGGGGAGATGGTGATACCTTAGCGAGGATGTGCCGGCGGTGTTACGAGGCCCGGTCCTTTGTTGGTGTTTGTGTCACATCGTGCACGACAAACATTTCCCTCGCTGCATGTTGTTCCCCGTAGACGGTTTTAATCTTATCTCATCATTTGGTGGAGGGTGGATGGTACTGCTCTCATGTAGTGTATCCATGGTCTCCCGAACAAGGCGTTGTACCTCATGTCTCATTCGATGACATGAAATTTGACATTCTGGGTCGTTCTGGCCACATTGACCGAGAGGGTGATTTCTCCTTTTGTCGTTTCGCTTCCCATGTTGAATCCGTTAAGGACTCGAGTGGTGGGCACGATTTGGTCAAGTAGTCCGAGCCGCTCTATTACCATTGACCTGATAATGTTGGCCGAGCTACCTGTATCCACGAGTACACGTTTTGCTTGAAATGTATTTACGAGGAAAGAGATTACCAGTGCGTTATTGTATGGCTGAGATAAGGTCTCAATGTCCTCTTCGCTGAATTTGAGGGCGTCCTCGGGTATGTACCCCCGGGTTCGATTTTCTCTAGTGATGGATATTTTTGTACTTCTCATCACGGGTTCTTGCGGCGTATCAACACCTCCCAAGATCATATGGATGCATGTTGCGGCTCGTTCGTTTCGTTCTTCTTGGTCGCCTCTCTTTTTCGAAACTGGTTTTTGGCCCGATCACTTAGGAATTCTCGGAAATGACCTTTGTTGAGTAGTCTGGCTGCTTCCTCTCGGAGATAGTGGCAATCCTCGTTCTTGTGTCCATGTGTGTTGTGAAATTCATATATTAAGTTACGATTTCTTTGTGAAGGATCCGACTGCATGGGCTTGTGCCACTTGGCATCTTTTATCTTGCTGAGGGTGAAGACAATATCTGATATATCGACATTGAAGTTGTACTCTGACAGGCGAGGCGCCTCTGCTGGTCCTGCGTTCGAGTCGAATCCGGCTCTGTTGATGAGTCCCCGAGGATTCTGTCCTCGGTCAATCCTTCGGTCGTTTCGAGGCGGGTTAGGCCTTGGGGCGTTCCTTCGCTCTTCGATGTATGGTTGATATCTTTCTTTGTTTGGCTTTGGCTCCTTCGGCAGGAGTCTGCTTGGGTATACCGAGCCCGATGGGGCTCCCTGCTAATCATCCTTGACCCTGATTTTCGACTGGTATCGGTTATGAACATCCGACCAAGTCACGGCGGGTACTCGACTAGATTCTCTTTCAGCTGCTTCGAAGCTACCGAGCTTCGCTCGTTCAAACCTTGAGTGAAGGCCTGTACTGCCCAGTCATCAAGGACCGGTGGTAGTTCCATTCTTTCCATTTGAAAACGAGACACAAATACTCGCAACATCTTGTTCTCCCTTTGCTTGATTTTGAAGACGTCGGATTTCTTGGTGGCCACCTTGATAGCCGCGGCATGCGCCTTTATGTAGGAATCTGCCAACATGGAAAATGAGTCTATAGAGTTTGGAGCCAAGTTATGATACCACATCATCGCCCCTTTAGAAAGTGTTTCTCCGTAATTTTTCAGAAGGACGAACTCGATCTCATCGTCCTTCATGTCGTTACCCTTCACTGCACAGGTGTAAGCGGTAACGTGTTCGTTGGTGTCTGAGGTACCATTGTATTTCGGAAGATCCGCCATTCTGAACTTCATTGGAATGGGTTTCGGGGACGCTTCCTGTGGGAACGACTTCTGCACGAACTTCTTTGAATCCACGCCCTTCAAGATCGGGGGCGCTCCTGGAATTTGGTCGACCCTAGAGTTGTATGTCTCGACCTTCTTATCGTTCGCTTCTATCATTTTCTCGCTCGATTCGATCCTTCTAGTGAGGTCCTCGAGCATCCTTACGATGGCGGGATCGACTATCGACCCATTATTGTTTGACCTTTCCGGTACCTATTCGGCCGGGGGAGCTGTCCCCGGTGCTACTGTGGTAGGAGTTTTCTGGTGACTTTGTAGCTGAGCAATGGCCAGCTGTTGTGCCTGCAACATTTCAAAATTAACATGAATGCTAGCTTCACATTCTTCCCGAGCTGGGGTTTTTTGGGCTTCCTGCTGGTCGCCTTGGTGTATGCTCATGTTAGTGCTGGAGCTTATTTTAATGTGTCGAGCATCGCATGAGACTTGGTCCACCGGAATCGGTCCTGGTGCGTTCTCAAGGTTTTGTGGTGGTTCACTAACACCTGAACAGCCACACCATTCTCTCCGTGGTTCTCAATATTGTTGTTCACTGAATTAGACATTACGACCTGAAATCAAAGATCTTTTGACAAGAAAAAGTGTGAAAGATAACTTGCGTTCTGTAATGGAACCAGCAAGAAAATATTCACTATTATTTTTAACCCCACGGTGGGCGACAAAGTGTTTACCGTAAAAATGGTAATAACAATTAAAGTTGTTGATGGAACTATAAAAATATGTGATCTATTTTTATGCTAGTTGTTAAGCAGATGATGCTACGCATATGAAGTTTAGAGACGAAGTACGAGCTAAAAATAAGGCGATAATCAAACCGAGAGGCTGATAATCGAGGCCTCGAGCTTGTTGATATGGGGCTTCGAGGTCAATTCAGTAGCTCGGTAATGAGCTATCGGGGCGATCAGGGTAGGGCTAACAGTTATGTCGAAATTAATAAAGGCTTTTTATGGCCAATGATAAGCAATAAATGATGAACAAGTATGAAGATAATAAATGAAAGCAATAATAACAAGAAAGTATGTTAGAAAGCAGGGAGAATGTTCTTCATATACTCGTGTGGAGTAACTGGAGCAACAGAGAGAGCTGCATAATGACAAGGATCCCCTTTATATAGGAGGGGAATCCCAACGAAGTACAAGAGGCATTAATTACAAAGGTAGGGAGACAAGACAACTACATGACGCCCCGGCTCAGATTTAGAGTAGACCAGCAGACTTTGTAAGTCCTAGGCATGTGCCTTGGGAACCTCCCATTTCCACCATCACCGTGATCAATGCTACCATCAGGTCGAGCGTCGACGATCCTCGAGGGAGGGTGCTCGACCATGGCCTCGAGCCTTCCGAATCACCTTCTGAAGCGCTTTAATGATGAAAAATTGGACCCTTCGATTTTATCCATATACAATATCCCTGTCCGGTGGCATGCCCGGCAGGTCTTCAGGAAACACATCGGGAAAATCCCTCACAACTGGAACAGAATCAATGGTGGGAGTCTCTGCACTGACATCCCTCACAAAAGCTAAGTATGAAAGACAACCTTTCCCAACCATACGCTGGGCCTTCATAAATAAGATAACCCTATTGGGAATATAATCAGACAAACCTCGCCACTCAATCTGTGGCACGCCCGGCATAGCT
The DNA here is from genome assembly GCF_001879085.1 of Nicotiana attenuata. Taxonomy (NCBI): domain Eukaryota; kingdom Viridiplantae; phylum Streptophyta; class Magnoliopsida; order Solanales; family Solanaceae; genus Nicotiana; species Nicotiana attenuata. The sequence goes on from NC_031995.1 coordinate 33,649,564, forward strand.
AACGTCACTATCTTGGCATGACAGTCCAAAATAGCCCGGCACAGAGATAACCAATCCATGCCCAATATCACATCGAAGTATACCATACATAGCAACAGAAGATCCACTCGGGTCTCCAGACCCCTAATAGACACAGCACACGACCGGTACACATGGTCTACCACAGTAGTATCGCCCACCGGAGTAGAGACATGAAAAGAAGAAACGAGAGACTCGCAGGGCGCATCCAAATAATGGGAAAAATAAGATGACACATAAGAGAATGTAGAGCCAGGATCAAATAACACAGAGGTATCGCTGTGGCAGACTGAGATAAATACCTGTAATCACCACATTTGAAGCAACAACATCTGGTCTAGCAGGAAGTGCATAGAAACGGGCCTGACCACCACCGGATTGACCTCCCCCTCTTGGGCGACCCCTAGATGACTGTCCTCCACCCCTAGTTGGCTGGGTGGATGGTGAAGTAACTGGTGCCGAAGTCGAGGGCTAGCCCCTCTGCTGCGATGAACCCCCAAGGTGATGAGGACACTGCCTCCACATATGTCCCAACTCTCCGCACTCATAACAACTCCCTGGTGCCGGAGACGGGGATTGAAGAGGACCCCTAGCACTAGAATGACTAGCAGACACACTTAGCACAGAAGAGTCCTGAACTGATGGAGCACGGGACGAACCCTAGGCTGGAAGGGCACTGAGTATGGAATGACCCTTCTGAGAACCGTGAGAACCATTGCCCGATGATGCCCCACGATAACCTGGGCGAGCTGACTGAGCATGCCTGAAAGGGCGGCCTCTGCCGTGCTGAAACTGACCTCTCGAAGGAGCACCCCCAAAACTACCAGATCCTCAAGGCCTCTTGGCCTCCCTCTCCTCGTGCTCCTGGCGCCGAACTAACTCAATCTCACGAGCGATATCAACAACCTCCTCAAACATAGCACCTGACACCCTCTCCTTGGTCATGAGAATCCGAAGCTGATATGTGAGGCCATCAACGAACCTCCTGATCCTCTCTCTCTCTCCGTAGCAACCAACCAAATAGCATGATGAGCTAACTCAGAGAACCTCATGTTGTACTGTGTCACATTCATATCCCCCTGTCCCAACTGCTCGAACTGCCTACGCAGCTCCTCTTTGCGGGACTGTGGCACATACTTCTCCAAAAAGAGAGCGGAGAACTGCTGCCAAGTAAGAGGCACCGCACCAACAGGCCTACGCCGCTCATATGCCTCCCACCAAGTGAAGGCAGCTCCCGTAAACTGAAAAGTCGTGAATGCAACCCCACTGGTCTCCAGAATACCCGCGGTGCGAATAATCCTCTGATATCTATCCTAGAAACCCTGGGCACCCTCGCCCTCTGCACCACTGAAAGTAGGAGGCTAGAGTCTGCCAAACCTCTCCAATCTGCGTTGCTGGTCCTCTGTCATAACTGGAGCTACATAATCCTGAGCAGCTGCCACCGGCTGAACTAGTGGTGCTTCTGGTGTCTGCAATCCCTGAACAACCTGATCGGGTGTGCGGGCAGCGGGCGTCTGAGTGCCTCCCCCGGCCTGAGAAGTGGCTGCGGTAGTAGAAACTGCGACCGCCTGAGCAAGACTCGTACACACGGTTAAAATCTGGGCCAAGGTCTCCTGAAGACTTGGAATCACAATGGGCACAGCTGGTGCCTGAGCTAGTGCTGCTAGAGCGTCGACAACTAGGACCTGATCCTGCATTGGGGCGGTTGGTGGATCTACAGATGCTGCCCTAGCTGCTGTGCGGGCTACACCTCTGTCCCTACCACGGCCTCGATTGCGTCCTTGGCCTCTAGCGGCCCCAGCTGGTGGTACTGGTGGTCGTCCATCCTAACCGGTCGCTCGTGTCCTCACCATCTGTGAGAGAATAGAATAACAAAAGTTTAGTACTCAGATCAACAAATTCGCACGACAAGAATATCAAGAATATGAAGTTTCCTAATGGTTCTGCAGCCTTTCGAGGATAAATACTGACGTCTCCGTACCGATCCACGAGACTATGCTAAACCTGCTCATGACTTGTGAGACCTATTTAACTTAGGCTCTGATACCAACTTGTCACGACCCCAAACCGGACACGGTCGTGATGACGCCTCTTGTGAAACAAGGCCAACCGACATAAACCCCCAGTTATAGTGATTCATAAGCAAGTCATTAATAAGTGATAGAACCCAAAATAGAGTGAAGTAGAACAAATGCGTAAAACAAACACAGCCCGACATCGGGGTGTCACCAGTCATGAGCATCTAAAATCCGTCTAAGAGTATGGAAAGACAAAGCTTCAGTAATAGCAAAAGCAGCCAATCTGGAATGGCCTAGTTTGCGAGGTCTTGATCATTTACATGGACCCACTTTTCATTCCATTTGTTGGAATTTGATGATCTATAACATAGTCTAATACGAAACTAGAACAAATGAAATAAAGGTATGAAGGAGAAGCACTGGGCTGCGAACGCCGAGCAACTACCTAGTCAACTCCAAACAAGCCTGCTGGAAGCAAATCAGCCCTCGCTAGTGTGACCCAAGACTCCTGAATCCGCACACAGGGGTGCAGGGAGTAATGTGAGTACGCCAACTCAGTAAGTAATAAAAGTAAAAGCAGCTAAGCGATAGGAAAACACATAAATACACATCCAAATGCTACAACGAGGCAGGGTAAAACCAACACAATACAGTAAAATAGTAAAAACTCATAAAAACTTCTTAGTTCAGTAAAAACCTCTTTAAAACATCTTTCAGCAATCCAAATAAGTGAATGAAAATGGGTATACAAGATAGAAACACAAATCAGCCCCTCGGGCAAAATACCAAGAGAAACCAGCCGCTCGGGCTATCTCACAATCACTCATATCAGCCCTTCGGGCAATATGATGGAAAATCATCAGCCCCTCGGGCTATAACACATCACAAACTGGGTACCCGCGCTTAGTGGGGGTGTAAAGACTCCGGGAGGGGCCCCTTACGGCCCAAGCGCAATAATAAGCCATCTCGCGGCATAATCAACAGGCTCTCGGCCTTTTATCAATCACAAGCGACCTCGTGGCCTAATAAATTTGGCCCTCGGCCTCTCATATATCATAATCAGTACCACATGATGCGACGCGCAGCCCGATCCCATAGTATCCTCACAACCCAGGCCCTAGGCCTTACTCAGTCAGAATCTCACAAGCCACACGGGCAATAGTAAAACATGATGCTCAGCCCAAAATATCATCTAAAATATCAAAATGAGTAAAGATGGTTGAGTTGTGAAATCAGTAGAATATAGCATGACTGAATACAAATACTAAGTCAAAACAGTGAGGAGTAGAAGTAAAAAATCCCGGCACGAGACCCAAATATGGCATTCAGCCCAAAACATGATGATAGCAAATAGTTTACAATCAAATACACAGATAAACAGTGATAGTGGACGGACTACGTCACAATCCGCAACGGTGCACGACCCCACGCTCGTCATCTAGCGTGAACGCCACCTCAAAATAGCACAACGATGTGAAATCTGGGGTTTCATACCCTTAGGATAACATTTACAATCATTACTTACCTCTATCCGGTCCAATCTCTAGCCCGCGATGCCTTTGCCTCTCATCTCGGCCTCAACTCGCATCGTATCTAACAAAAATCAGAATCATGACATCAAAAAATGCTAAGGGAACGAAGCCCATGCAAAAATAATCAATTTACGACATGAATTCCGAAATTAACAAAACCCAACCCCCGGGCCCACGTCTCGGAATCCGACAAACCTAACATCAATGGAATCCTTATCTTCCCACGACTTCATGCATATCAAATTTACCAAAATCCAACCACAAATGACCCCTCAAATCCCAAATTCTAGGTCACCAATTTCAAGCCCTAGTTTCTTCAATTTTACCCACAATTTTCCATGAATTTCAAGCCTAAATCAATGAAATAACACCATAGGAACGAGTTTTATGATCAAAATTCTTACCTCAACGAAGTTCCCTCTGATTATCCCTTCAAAATACCCCAAAAGCTCCAAAAATCGATTTGAAATGGTGAAGAGAGGTTTAGAATTGCGAAGGAAGATTTATATACTTTTTGGCCCAGGGTTTTTGCACCAGCGGCCCTTCCTCCGCATCTACGATTTTCACTAATGCGCCCATTTCCGCATCTACGATCAAGAAGCCGCACCTATGCTACCGCAGGTGCGATCGAGCAGCCGCTTCTGCGGTCCCAGCCCCACATGGCCGATTCCGTGCCTGCAACCATTTAGCGCTTCTGCGGGCCCGCACCTGCGGTTGCCTAGCCGTAGGTGCGGTTATGACAGCAATGGGACATCTTCAGCTGCCAAAACCAAACTCAAATCTTCCGTCAACCATCCGAAATCACCCCGAGGCCCCCGGGACCTCAACCAAAAGCACAAAAAAGTCATATTCCATTATTCAAACTTATTCCAATCTTCAAAACACCTCCTACAACATCGAATCAACCAAAACTTATCGGATTCAGGCCTGAGGTTCCAAAAATCTTCCGAATTATGCTTTTGATCAAAAAGTCTATCAAACCACGTCCAAATGACCTGAAATTTTGCGCACACATCCGAAATGACAAAACAGACCTACTGCAACTTCCGGAATTCCATTCTGATACCTATATCAACATCTCACCTATCAATCGGAAAGCGCCAAAAATCTATCTTCGCCAATTCAAGCCTAAAGCTATTCCGTACCTCCAAAACACATTCTGATCACTCTCCTAAGTCCCAAATCATCTCCCGAAGCTATCGGAACCATTGAAATTCACATCTAAGCCCTTTTTCACATAAGTCAACATCCGGTTCACTTTTCTCAACTTAAGCTTACCTAAAAGAGACTAAGTGTCTCAAGCCTTACCAAGACCATTCTGGATTCGAAACGACTAACCCGATAACACATAATACGGATAAACAAAGCATAATAAAGCAGAAATGGGGAAAACGGAGCGATAACACATGAATCGACCGGCCGGGCCGTTACACCCGACAAGCTGGGTGGCAAAGCAAGTCAGTAGAACAACTCACTAACTCTCTCTAACACCACAAATGGACAAATGTACTGAGGGCTTAACTTTCCCTTATTCTTAAATCTTATCACGCATTTCATTGGAAAAACTCTAAGAAGAACCTTCTCACCCTCCATGAATGCCACATCTTGAACCTTCATTTTGGCATAACTCTTCTGTATGGACTGCATTGTACGAAGCTGCTCCCGAGTCAACTTCACCTTCTACAGATCATCATGAACCAAATATGTGCTGAACACTCTAGCCTCACTAATCTCAAACCAACCAACCGAATAACAAAAGCGCTTCCCATATAAGGCCTCCAATGGATCCATTTGGATAGTACATTGATAGTTGTTGTTGTATTCAAACTCCGCTAGTGGTAGAAACTGGTTCCATTGGCTTCCAAAATTAATAACACATGCTCTCAACACATGCTCCATGATCTGAATAATTTGCTTGGACTACCAATTAATCTGATGGTGAAATGCAATACTCAACTCAACTTGTGTGCCCAACTCATGATGAACAGCTCTCCAAAAAGGCGATGTAAACCATGTTTGAAGTCTAGCTCCTACTTCGGAGCTTCATCCCCATATCTCACATATTGCAAAAGGCAAACTAAAGAGGGGAACTCAGTCGATAGGCAAAGAAAATAATGGATATGTTACACAAAAACAATCTAATGTTTGTCTTTATAAGGATTTATTTTCCTTGTCGTAGTTCATATTTAGGTACACCATGCAAGCGGACAATCTCTCTGACGTAGATATGAGCAAACTTTTGTGCGGTGTAAGTAGCCATGACTAGAATAAAATGTACAGGGTTGGCCAATCTATCCACAATGACACAAACAACGTCAAATCTCCTAAGAGTCCGTGGTAATCCTATCACGAAATCCATAGTAATGATCTCCCACTTCCCCTCCAGTATATCTAACCTCTGAAGCAAGCCGCCTAGCATCTAATGTTGATACTTGACCTATTAACAATTCAAACACCATGAAACATGCCCACAATGTGCTTCTTCATCCTTCTCCACCGATAATGCTGCTTCATGTCATGGTACATCTTTGTGACACCTGGATGAATAGAATACCACATACTATGAGCCTCCTCAAGAATAATGTCCCTTAAACCATCCATATTAGGAACACAAATCTGAATCTGAAGTCGCTTTACACCATCATCACCAATAGCCACCTCCTTTGAACAACCTCGCAACATTGTGTCCATAAGGAAAACAAATGGAAATCATAATACCGACAAGGCTTGATGTGCTAAAACAAGTATGACTGCGGGATAACACAAACTACTAGGTTCAGAAATATCCAACCTCACAAATATATTGGCAAAGGACTGAACATCAATAGCCAAAGGCCTCTCCACAGCTGGTAAAAATGCCAAACTCCCTATTCTATATGCCTATCATATTCCTTCAACAACTCCAACCTTCCCTGCTGCCTCAAATTCAAATCCTTTGTTGAACAAATGTTGAAGACTATGATGATCAATGTAAACCTCACAAGACACGCCATACAAGTAATTCCTTCAAATTTTGAGTGTATGCACAATAGTTTCTAATTCGAAATCATATACTGGATAATTCTTCTCATGGGGCTTCAACTAACGCGACACATAGGCAATCACCCTACCGTCCTTTATCAGCACACATCCAAGTCCAACACGTGAAGCATCATAATAGACAGTATAGTTCCCTGATCCTGAGGACAACACCAAAATTGGTGTTGTAGTCAAACCATTATTGAGCTTCTGAAATCTCTCCTCACACTCGTCAGACCATCTGAATATTGCAGCATTCTGAGTCAACTTGGTAAGTGAAGCTACAATAGATGAGAACCCTTACACAAATCGATGATAGTAGCCAGCGAAAAACCTACGAAACTCCCGATCTATGTAGCGGTTGACGGTCTGGGCCAACTCTGAACTGCCTCAATCTTCTTTGGATCTACCTTGATCCCACACTAGAAACCATATGGCACAATAATGCCACCGAGTCCAACCAAAACACTTGGAGAACTTAGCATATAACTTCTTCTCTCTCAAAATCTATAGCCCAGTCCTCAAATGTTTCTCTACCTCCACAGTACTACGAGAATATACCAGGATCTCATCAATGAATAAAATGAAAAAAAAGCCAAATAATGATGGAACACATTGTTCATCAAATGCCGTAAAGTTCCTGGGGCATTAGTCAAACTAGAAGATACCACCAAAAACTCATAATGCCCATAACCAGTCCTAAAAGTCATCTCAGGCATGTCTGAAGCCCTAATCTTCAACTAGTGATAACTTGATCGCAAGTCAATCTTCGAGAACACTCTGGAACCCAAAAGTTGATCAAACAAATCATAAATGCGAGGAAATGGATAATTGTTCTTGATAGTCACTTCGTCCAGCTGCATATAATGAATGCATATCCTCATGGAACCATCCTCTTTCTGTACAAACAACACTGATTCACCCCAAGGTGCAGCGCTCAGGCTCCTGAAGTACATTTTCTACAATTCTTACAACTAATCCTTCAATTCCTTCAACTCAGCTGGAGCCATGTCATACGATAGAATAGGTATGGGTTAAGTGACATGCACCATATCAATACCAAAATCAATATACCTATTGGGTGTCATACGGTAGGTCTGCGGGAAACACATCTGGGAACTCCCTCTCTACTGGAACTGACTCAACTATAGGATTATAATCACTAACATCTCTAACAAAATAAAGATATGCCAAACACCTCTTCTCAACCATCCGATTAGCCTTAAAAAATGAGATCATTCTACTAGGAGTGTGACCAAGAAAGCCCATCCATTCCTGTCACGACCCTAAATCCCAACACGGTCGTGATGGCGCCTCTCGTGAAGACAAGGCCAGCCAACTAAATCCAATTTACCTTTTTAAGCAGTTAAACATCATAAAACATTCTAAAACATGATCTAATAGCATTAAGTAGCGGATAATGTCAATAGAATGCGGAAATATGACCAAACACAGCCCTAACCGGGGTGTCACAAGTCACGAGCATCTATGAGCCACAATACAGTCTGCTAAAATCGTAAACTACTAAAATTGTTTGAAAAGGGACAGGAATGATAGAGGAGTAGAGACACGGGGCTACGGACGTCAACAACTACCTCGTAATCTCCGAAAGGCCCGCCTGGGACTGGAGGAAATCAGCACTCTAGAGCGGAACCAGCTATGCCTAAATCTGCACACAGGGTGCAGGGAGTAAAGTGAGTACTACAACTTAGTGATTAACGAATATAAATAATGACTGAAAGTAAGAAAACACGAATGGCACACGACAATCTATAATGAAGCAGTAAAATAATTTAAGGAACAGTAAAACAGTGAAAATCAGGAAAAATCCCCTTACAACAAGTAAACAAGAAATTAACAGGTAACTAAGGAAAAGTAACCAAATAGAAGTTCGCCCCTCGGGCACAGTAACACCACATCCGCCCCTCGGGCAACGTCTCACAACAATAACAGCCCCTCGGGCTCAATCTCACATCACAATAGGTACCCGCGCTCACTGGGGGTGTGCAGACTTCTGGAGGGGCCCCTTACGGCCCAAGCGCAATAACAAGCCATCTCGTGGCATCAAATCTAGGCCCTCGCTCTCATATCAATCAAGCCATCTCGTGGCGTACATATCTCAGGCCCTCAGCCTCAAATCAGTACCAGTGTCTCCTCACAACATAGGCCCTCGGCCTTTCTCAGTCAAAATTACTCACAAGCCCCTCGGGCAATAGTAAAATAGTGTTTCTCAGCCCAAAACATCATTTAATATATCATTTAAGTCTCAACATCAAGTAAAATGGCTGAGTAGTAAAACAGTGGAAATTAACCTGACTGAGTTCAAATAGCATGTCAAAACAGTGAGGAAATATCAAATAGAAGCCCCGAAGGGTTCAAATAGTTGGCACGAAGCCCAAATATGGCATTCAGCCCAAATCATAGTGATAGCAAATAAGTTTCAGTCAAATACGCGATAAAATCATCAACCGCGATGGATCAAGACACAATCCCTAAAAGTGTACGACTCTCACCTCAACATAGCACTACGATGTGCAAATTCGGGGTTTCAAACCCGCAGAACATCATTTACAATCATTACTCACCTCGAACCGGCAAAATCTCTAGCTCGCGACGCCTTTGCCCTTCGAATTGGCCTCCACGCGCATCGAATCTATCCAAAATCAGAACGAAGACATCAAAATATGCTAAGGGAACAAAACCCAAGCGAAAATAATCAATAAAGGGCATAAATCCCGAAATTACCAAAACCCGAGCCCCGGGCCCACTTCTCCAAACACAGAAATTTTTACATCGATAGATTCCTTATCTCCCCACGAGTTCATACATATCAAAAGTATTCAAACCCGACCCCATATGGACCTTCAAATCCCAATTCAAAAGTCCAATTTCTCAAGCCCTAGTACTTCAATTTTTGGCTTAGTTTTCATGATTTTCTAGGTGGAATTGACATAAAAATCGAGTTTTTAGTCCAAGAATCTTACCTCCCAACGATTCCCCTTGAATCCCTCTTCAATATCCTTCAAAAATCTCCAAAACCGAGTAGCCATGGGTGAAAATAGACCCACATTCGCGAACAAGACGAGTTTAAAAACATTCTGCCCAGGTCTGACCTTCCTTCTTCGCGAACGCGGTCAAACTCTCGCGTTTGCGAAGCACAAACTTACGTTGACCACTTTTTCCTCTATGCGAATGCATAAAACCCATCGCGAACGCGATAATTCCACCATCTAACCTTTTGCAAACGCGCTCACACCTACGCGAACGCGATGAACAAATGACCTTGAATCCATCTGACCCAACTTCCTCTACGGGATCACGAGTGCCTTCTCGCGAATGCGATGTACAGCTTCATAGCCCTTCGCGAACGCGGCACCTGCCTCGCAAACGCGAAGGCCAAATATTCACCTCCCTCAGTAGACTCTTCGCGAACGCGAGGGTCCTCTCGCGAACGCGTAGACCAAAATGTCTACAACTGCTGGAACTCAAAATCTGCAATTTTCTCAACTCTGAAATGATCCGATTGACCACCCGAAACTCACCCGAGGCCCCCCGGACCTCAGCCAAAGGCACCAACACATCCTAAAACCTTATTCAAACTTGTTCCAATCATCAAAACACCTCAAACAACATCAAATCGCCCAAAACACATGGGATTCAAGCCTATGTTTCTAAAAACTTCCAAATTCCGCTTTTGATCCAAAACCCAACCAAACCACGTCCGAATAACCTGAAATTTTGCACACACATCCAAATCACATAACGAAGCTACTGCAACTCTCGGAATTCCATTTCGACCCCTATATAAAAATCTCGCCTATCAACCGAAAATTGCAAAAATATCAACTTCGCTAATTTAGGCCTAAATCTATTCCAAACCTCCAAAATACATTCCGATCACACTCCTAAGTCATAAATCACCTCCCGAAGCTAAACGAACCATCGGAACTCACATCCGAGCCCTCTAACACATAAGTCGACATCTGGTTGAGTTTTCCAACTTAAACTTCCTTAAAAGAGACTAAGTGTCTCAAATTTCACCAAAACCATTCTGAATCCAATACGACCAACCCGATACCTCAAAACATGGATAAAACAAGGCACAAAGAAGAAAAAATGAGGAAAACAGAGCGGTAACTCATGAGACGACCGGCCGGGTCGTCACAATTCCAACCTTAGCAGCCTTGGCATAGCTAACGTCACAGTCTTAGCGTGACAATCAAGAATAACATGATATGGAGATAAGCAATGCATACCCAAAATCACATAAAATACTTCCATATTAAGAATCGGAAGGTTAACCATGGTCTTATAACCCCAAATAGAAATTGCACATCATTGATATACACGATCCACCATAATAGAATAACCAATAGGTAGATACATGAACGTGAATATCAATAGAACCACGAGGCATACCCAAAATAAAGAGAAAAATATGATGAAAAATAAGAATAAGTAAACCCCATATCAAACAACACAGAAGAATCTCTATGACAGACAAAAACCATACCTGCAATCACTGTATCTGAGGCCGCCACCTCAGGCCTACCCGGAAAAGCATATCATTGAGCATGACTACCAGTTGTCGAAGATCCACTAACCTGACCCCCTCCTCTTGGGCAACCTCTAGTTGCATGTCCTCCTCATCTAGCTGTTTGGGCAGGGGTGGGGAAACTAGTGTTGAAACTACTAGCTGAGAAAACTGTGGAGTCGTGCCCCTAACAAACCTGGGACAATGCCTCCTTTTGGGGCCAAACTATCCACACTCATAACAACCTCTAGCTGTTGAACCAGAACCTACCCCTGATGGCCTAAATACCCACTGAAAGAACGCTGAGTAGATGGAGCACAATATGAGTTCGTAGGGAGATCAATGAAAGATGATGGAGCTGGGGTACTGAAAGACAATCGATACACTACTTCACGTGCCACATACTGTGTTTAATGAGATAGCCTGCCATGATGGCCTCTGCCGAACTGACCTTTACCTCTACATCTGGTACCACTGAAGCTACCAGAAAAAAGAGGCCTCTTATGTCTCACCATAACCTCTTATCCCTGGCCATAAATATGTTCGTTCCTCCAAGCTATCTCTACAGCCCGGTGAAAAGTAGTCTCCATCTCTGACTTCGAGCCATAGAAATCATGATACCATAATTCAGACCCACAATAAGTTGCCTTACCCTCTCAGCCTCGGCGGGTATAAAAATAGCAACATGACCAGAAAATTATGTGAACCTCACCTCATAATTGTTCATAGTCAGTTGAAGATCCTTAAACTGGCCCCTCCACTCATTCCACCTAGTGTGTGAAATGTACCTGTCAAGGAACAACTGCGAGAACTGAGCCAAAGCAAGTGGAGGTGAACCTGCTAGCCTGCCCACCTCATAAGTCTACCACCATCTCCTAGCAGCTCCAGTAAACTGAAATATAGTGAAGTCCACTCCGTCGGACTTTACTAAGCCCAAATTAGAAGCATTGGGTGACATCTATCTAGAAAGCCTGGGCATCCTCTGATACACTGTGCTCAAAGTGTGGAGGAAAAAACCTCTGAAACCTCTTTAATCTCTTCTACTCATCAATAGACATGACAAGAAAAATCTCAAGTCTAGCTACCACAATAGGCTACTCCGGAGTATGGGTGATAGGGGTCTGTACTCCCCCTCCAGCCTGAGATGTGGCTGGGTCCACTAAAATCACTCCAGCCTGCATCAGTGCATCAATAAAACTGACTATCTTGGCTATTGCCTCCTGAAATACCAGTGCAACAACAAATACCTATGTGTGCTAGGTGGAAACTGGGGCCTTAACATGATCATCAACAAACTGATCATGCACCTGATCCATAGGTGTATCCACTGATATTGTGCGAACATGCTCCTAGGCTCCAGCGGGTGCTCTTCCCCTAGCTGCCACTATGCGACCCTTGGTGGGTGCCCTAACCTTACCCAAGACCCTACCCCTGGTGGCCACAGCTGGAGGGACTGCCTCTCTATCACCTACCACTACTGAAGTGCGAGTTCTCAGAATCTGTGGGTGAGTAGAAGAGAACATTTTTGACTCAATAAAATAATCAACGCACGATGAGAAGTCAAGAAAGAGAAAGTTTGCTAAAGCCCTATAACCTCTCGCAGATATATACTGAAGTCTTTGTATCGATCCAAAAGACTATGCTAGGCCTACTCGTGACTTATGCGACACTTTGAACTAAGAGCTCTAATTCCAACTTGTCACAATCCGAAATCCACCAAACACTGTGATGGCGGCTAACCCACTCTCTAGGGAAGAAAACACTCGAAAATATTAATCCACTCACCAATTCATGATAATAAATCAAAGAGGAATAGGTCATAACTCAAATACCAAATAAGCATAAATATCACAAAAAGGTCTACATGACCCCAACTGTCTTACAAATTCTTCGAAAACCCAGGTGTCACAACTAGTCACAAGCATCTAATAAGAGTACAAGATCTCAAATGAATACAAGGTCTGTCCGGAAATGACAAATACAAAGACAAATATAAAGAGTGGGGAACGAAAGACTCCATGTGTTGCATATCGGATCAAGTAATCAGCTCACCATGAAGTCTCCTAGTTGCACTCCTACTCTGCTAGGTGTATGCCACCAGAACTAGCCTCATAACCTGCACAAAAATGTGCAAAGGTATAGTATGAGTACAAAATATTATACTCAGTAAGTATCAAGTCTTGCCTCAAAGAAGTTTTGACGATAGTTCAGTAGTTGGACCTACTAACAACTCAATAATAATAAGAGGCATCAACAACATATGAAATAAAGCATGATATTATCAATAGTGTCTACCATAGAAAACACAAACTAGCTGATAAGTAGACGTGCCTTTTCAAAGAAATGATAACGCACAATGTCAGATATGTCAAATAATTCACAATCACGATAAGATTCAATCAACACTCATATAAGTATAAGATCCACTGCATGAGTCCAAGAAACCAATGCATGCTCACAGTCCAATATCAATTCTCTGCACAGTTCCATAAATACGACACTAACCGAGTGTCAAAATCAACAACACTTTGAGTATCTTGCGCTTACAAGGCCCAAAGTATTATGGGTAATCGCATGACTCCAGAGAGAAGATACTAAATTCAAGCATCATTGTAGCGTAAAAATCGATCCACATATATAACTATTGCGATGTGATACCCAATCCACATACAATACTATTATGGTGTGAAACCCAATCCACAAAAATATCATCAATAATTAATATCCGCTCATAAAGTTTATGGTGCCAAAACTCTCTATCCTTTCACAATATTTAACTCTCCAACTCATAAATGTATGTATATGAGAAAATATAATGAAAGACGGCATATCATAATAATAGAAATGTGGATAAAAGAACAAATGACTAAATGATAACTATGATTAATCATGTAATTCAATTAATCTCAACAAACAAATAAGCAATTGCATCGTTAGAAAGTCTCGTTATAATATTTAAGATTAATGAAACAAGTCATTCAACCACCAAACCATGAATAAATGAGACAAGTATGTGACTATGGCTCAAAAAAGAGCTCAATATAGTAAACAATCATTTATTCCTAATTCTACAACTCATAACAGTAAACATTCTTCTAAATCATAATTACGGGTTATCACGTAGTTATAGAATCAATGAAACATCAATAACAAGCTCACATAATCCAAACAAGGCATAAACATAAGCCAAACATTTACTAAATATTGTCATAACCTAGCTACGCATATACGATTGGTCTCCTCGCATATATGTGGCTCCTAAATGGAGCAACAAGTTGAACATAGATCACTTAAAGGGAATATTCCCTCTTACAAGGGTAGACAAGAGACTTACTTTCGCCTGGTAGTCTTCAACCTTCCAACACAACTTTCTTTCTTAAATCAACCTCCAAACAACTTAATGATATTAAACAAAGCTATAGAAATAAATTATGAACAGTAAAGTTTCAATCTTTAATTAAATCCCAAAAACTCAACAAAACATAACTCGGGCTCACATGATCAAAACCCGAGTCAATGGGTAGATCCTGACTATCTATAACCCACGAGTCGAAATATATAATTAGATTTCAAAACCGAGTCCAAATCGACTTCCACATCCTTAATTTACACTCTCCGAAATTGTAGACAAACCCCCCTAAATTTTTCTTTGAAATTCTATAATCTAGGTGTTATAATCAATGAAAAAATAAGGTATATGATAAAAAAATATAGTAAAATTCACTTACCCTCAAAATTATGGTAAAAATCTCCTCCAAATTCGCCCGCACACGAGCTCCAATACTCAAAATAGTAGAAAAAATAACTTAATTCCTCGAAATATAACTCGTTGAAGGGATCTTGCATTTGCGGCCCTCATTGTTGCTCCTGCGATATCGCATTTGCAACCCAAAGCTTTGTATCGGCGGGCTTCACTAAACAACCAACAAAAGTTTTGCTCCTGCGACACCGCATCTGTGATGCTCATTGTCTCAGATGCGACCACTGCCAACTAATCCGCCTTTCGCAAAATCACATAAATCCATCACAAGCATGACACTGCACCTACGCACCAAACTCCCCACAGGTGCGACATCTGTCCAGGACCTCCTACCTTCGCATATGGGAATCATCACCTCACATGTGCGATTTCGCACATGCCCTCCTCACTTCCACAGGTGCGTTACACCAGTACTGGCAAAGCCAATATTCACTAGCATAGCCTAAAATCAGAAATGCACCGAGCCTCCCGCGACCATGTCCAACCATACCAACAATTACCAGTACCTTATTCAAAATTATTCAAATTCTCGGAACACCATGATTAACATCAAACCACGAACCAAAGATTAAAAATCTGACTCTTATTTTTCTAACCTCTTCAACTTCGGCGAACATGTCCGAATCATGCTTACATATTTTGGATTCTCAGCAAACTTTACAAACAAGTTTTAATCAACCAAATGAACCTAGACAATGTTTCGGAACACTAACCGGAACCCAAGAATATCAACGTCAACTTACGGTCAAACCTACCAACTGTCTAAACCTTCAAGTTGTAAACTTTCGGCAAATAGATCCAAAACCTTCTAGGAAATTCCAAATTCAAATCCAAACATATGCTTATGTTGAAAATTACCATACAAACCCATTGAAATTATCAAATCAACAATATGGGGTCATCTATTTAAAAATCAAATCTTGATAAACTCTTACAAGTTAAGCTTCCAAATATAAAACTATGTATTCTAATTCACTTTCAAACCTTTTCGAAACCAAACCAACTATCCCCTCAAGTCATAAAAGAACAAATAAGCATACAAGAAGTATCAAATAGGGAAATGAGACTAAAAAACACAGACGACCGGTCGGGTCATTCCAACTGTATACGAAGATAATGATGCATGTATAACCTAGTTGAAGGGAGGATTCCTAAATGAAGATAAAACAAAGAATGTTTTACAAAAAATTGTCTACACACATGATCTCCACTAAAACGACAATATTGATGTGCAATAAATTCGATCAAGTGACATTCTCGTGAATTTGTTCACGAAATCTTTACCAAGTGCAACCTTCGAGAATATGATATATAAGATTGTAACGCAGAAATTAAGACATTTGAAATAATATCTTTATCAGGGGCTAATATACGTGTTGGACTCTTTCTCTTATCAAGGTTTTATTCCACTGAAATTTCCCGTTAAGGCTTTTAATGAGACAACTAGAATGCGTATTATTAGATAAGTGCACCTTTTTCTTCACCAGGATTGTTTTCCACTAGATTTTATCATATTAAGACTCCAACGAGGCACAATTTCTATTAATGAACATCTAAGGGGGAGTGTTATGAAAATACTATATTGTATATATTTATATAATACTCCACTGGAGATAATCTTCCTGAAGAAGCTTATTCGTTTAGTACTCAATTGAAGATAATCTTCCTTAGAATATTATCCAGTTAGCACTACGTTGAAGTTTATCTATAAGAAGCAGGCATGTTGCAAGTAGCCGATGAGGCAGGTTGCAAGCAACTCAATGAAATGACTTGCATCAGCTTCTTAATAAACAAACATGTTCCGAGCAACTCATGCAGACAACTTAAAAATAGCTCCAGAAAAGCCTTACAACAATTTCCTGAAAAGTCTCACCGCTGTTTCCTTTCTTTTAAATTGGGAAGAAATTCAGTTCATTACAAATACTCAGTTTTAAGTTAAATAATAGATCAGTCTCTCTCTTATTCAGATTTCTTCTTTAAAAGAAAGCTATTCTAGGGTATGTTCTGCTTCTCATTTTTCTTTTTCTTTTTCTGAAATGGTCATTGATAAATCTTCCAACGTCACTTTCTAGTTTCTAATACATTCAAAGTTTTCAAAAGAAGTTTGCTTCTTCATTTATCCTTACGCATATTCTGCTTCAAATTCTCTCTCAGTCGTTATCTCGTTTTTCCTTTTGAAAAACATATTATCATTATGTGGTTTTCACAATTATAGGGTAAGACAGCAGATATTTTAAGGCAAAACAAAGACTCAATTTATGACTTTTCTTTGTGACGTTCACCACACGTGCTGGGATTACATCTTGCATTTTCATATGTTAAAATTTCGTATTCAATTAATCAATGTAGACTCAGGGATTGAGATTATTTTTCGGTTATAAGCATTTATGCTATTTATAACAAGCGATAAGTAAGTGCCGTGAAGGGTAAAGGGTAAACGAACCAAAGAAAGTGAGTTCGTCGAAGTTTGTCAAGATGGGATAGAACACGGTCCGAGCTATAATACCGGTATTTATGGACTAATGCCATACAAGGTACCCCAGAACCACGATAAGTAGGGTACATAAAGTGTGTTAAAAGTGAGTAGTATTTTAAGTAATTTGAGATAATTCTTTAATATGTGGGTAATTGGTCAATTATTGAGTAATGAGATATTACCTAATTAACTAAGGAATTATGAGATAAAGATTAAACACCCCCCACCCACCCCTCCCCCAACGTGGCAGCACCCCCTTCACATTTAAGTGACTCTTATGTCTTGCATAGATGACATATTTTGAGGAATTAGGGTGGCTTAGTCATCCACTTAGTGGGCCACACCCACTAAAGGCTTTCCTATAATTTGTAAGATGTTACATGCCATCAAGTTTGCTTCACGTTTCTGCCATGTGAATTCATGTGTGCCTTATAAATCCAATTGAATCTCTTATGCAAAGAGAGTGGGTTCAGAAAGCAAAACAATTCCATACCAAATATAGATAATTTTGGTGGTTGATTCTGTAAAGCGTGAATTGCAAATTTTAAGAGAATCGATTCAAGTATGTTAAGGCTATCCATTCTTTCTTTTGGCATGATACATACGATACAACGAAACGAGCAAATGCACAACTTCCATAAATGACTCTATTCATAGAAATACTAGAGATGCCTATGTTCTTGATTCCCCATGTGCCCTATTATTCTATCATCTGTTCCTGGGTCTCAGAAAATACGTAGGTTGATAAAGTTTATTTCATGATATTAATCAGAGGCATAATGGTCTTATGACGTTCCGAGGGGTTTTATTGACGTACTTCTCCTGCATTGCATTCATTTATACATGTGCGTTGACTCATGACCAGATGGCCTTATTATATACGCACCACCACCTGATCAGCTAGTATTTATTGATGATTTTGCCCACAGTGGCGATGGTATGATGGGATGCCCTTAGAGGCTTGATAAAGTTATGTACACCTATACCTATGCATGACACGACATTTATATGCACGTGCATGGCATTATAAATATTTCAGGATTCACAAAGTTATTTAGACTTACAGGCGGAATTCTTTATTCCATGTTTCATCTATGTCTTTTATGTACTGATTTTCATGCCTTACATACTCGGTACATTATTCGTACTGGCGCCCTATTTCCCGGGGCCTGCGTTTCATGCCCGCAGATGAAGGTAGACAAGTTGACGGTCCCCCTTCTTAGGATCCTTGATCAGCGAGAGTTGGTGTGCTCCACTTGATCCGGAGCTGCATTTGATTTTTGTACCATATGCTTGTATACATATATGGGTATGACGGGGCCTAGTCTCGTCCTTGTATAGTTGTATATTCTATTAGAGGTTTGTAGACTGTACGAATAGTTGGATAGTATGTGGCATTACCGGCTTCGTGTTTTGGACATATAGTTGTCTATAGCAGCCTGTATGCTCGCCCTACGTATTTTGCACGTATATATATATGTCTTTGAACAGGTTTTCCTCACGCATGTTATTCTCGTAATTAAGCGGATGTTATTCATGTTTATATCTTAGTCGCATGCTTAAGGGTGTTCGATAGGTAGGACTCGGGCACCAGACGCGGCCCATCGATTTGGGTCGTGACAAAAGTAGTATCAGAGCAGTTCTGTCCTAGGGTTATCTTAAGACTGTGTCTAGAAGAGCCTTGTTTATGGGTGTATTGTGCACCACACTTACAGACACAAGGTTATAGGACGTATAGGATGTTATCCATAATTATTATCTTAGATCTTGCAATATAAGAATTCATGTTCCTAACGATATGTTATGTTTTCAGTGATGCCTCCAAAAACTACAGCCGCCCAGAAGGGCAAGTCCGTGGCTGGTGAGACTCGAGCGCCATGAGTTACTAGGGCTCGGGTAGAGTCTCATAGTGAGATTCTTTCTCAGACTTCACATACCCTGCCCTCTCCAGAAGAGCTCCGAGGGGCACCAGCTCCAGCGCCCGCCTCTGTACGTCCAGCTCCTCAGCCAGATGCACCGTGTCAGGAGATGAGAGATGCTATTCAGCTATTAACTCGATTAGTAACCGCACAGGCTCGACGTCAAGAGGTAGGTATTGGTCATGCATTTAGGTCTGTCATTGCGAGGGTTCGTGATTTCATTAATTTGGACCCTCCGGTGTTCACTAGAGCATATCCAAATGAGGACTCTCGGGTATTTATCGCTAAAACGCAGAGGATTTTACGGTAATGAAGGCTAGTATGACTAAGTCAGTTTAGCTAGCTTCCTATAGAATCCAAGATGTTACAGTTAATTGGTACGAGTCTGGGGAATTGTCGAGAGGTGAGGATGCCCATTCAGCAGTATGGCCAGAGTTTACAGAAGCTTTTCTTCGTCATTATCTGCCACCGGAGCTTAGACGGGCAAGAGTTAATAGGTTCTTGAACCTTCCGTAGGGTAATATGAGTGTTTGGGAGTACAGTCTTTAGTTTGACTCGTTTGCTAGGTATGCTCCCACTATTGCATCTAAGATGGAAGATCGGATTCACCGGTTCGTGATGGGGTTAGAGCCGCACTTGCTTAACGATTGTATGTCGGTCTCACTTAAGGCAGACATGGATATTTCTCGTATTCAGGCATACGCTTAGGGTGTAAAGGAGCGTAACCATAAGCAGACGGCCGGTCGTGAGCATGATATGGCCCAGAATAAGAGAGCGAGTTCTTCGGGTCCTTCTAGTGAGTTTGAGGTGGTCAGAGACAATAATTCCCAAGGAATCCAGCCCAGCCATCGGCTAGCACACCCCTTCAGTTTGACGGTAAGAGATTTGATCGTTCCACATATTCAGGGTCTGGTCAAAATTCCAGGCCCTCAAGTTCTCAATATAGGGGTGAGTCAAGTGAGATGAGGCCGCCTTTTCCACAATGTGCTCAATGTGGTAAGCAGCATGCCAGGCGATGCCATATAGTGTTGGGTATTTGTTATACTTATGGTTATCCGGGCCACGTTATGAGGGATTGTCCGACGAGAGGTGATGCAAGCATAGCTCAGCCAGTGGGATCTGTAGCTGGTTCTTCATCATCAGTACGCCCCCTGGGAAAGGTTCACAAGCACCAATGGGTCGTGGTAGAGGCAGAGGCGAAGCATCTAGCTCGATCGGTCCTTAGAACCGCAATGATGCGTTAGGAGGACGACAGGATGAAGAATCATCACCCGACGTTGTTACACGTATATTATCAGTCTCCTCATATGATGTATATGCACTGATTGAACCAGGTTCCACCTTATCATATGTTACTCCGTTGGTTGCTAGTAAGTTTGGAATAAAACCTCAGTTGGTTAAGCCTTTTGAGGTGTCCACACCTGTTGGAGAGCAGTGACAGCTAGGCGAGTATATACAGATTGTATAATAGTAGTTCATAGTCGATCTACAGTATCGGACCTAATCGAGTTAGATATGGTAGAATTTGATGTTATAATGGGTGTGGATTGGTTGGCTTCTTGTCATGCCAAATTTGATTGTAGATCGAAGATGGTCCGATTCCAATTTCCAGGGGAGCCTATTTTGGAATGGAAAGGTAATACGGCATTGCCGAGAGGTGGATTTATTTCCTCTCTCAAGGAAAGGAAGATGATCAGAATGATATATCACTTATTTCGTGTTCAGGATGTGAAAGTAGTATCACTAACCAGTCAATCTATCCCTGTGGTTAATGAGTTTCCCGATGAGCTTCCGAGTCTTCCGCCAGAGCGAGATATTGAGTTTGCTATTGACCTACTACCAGATACTCAACCAATATCTATTCCTCCCTATAGAATGGCACCCGCAGAGCTGAAAGAATTGAAGGAACAACTAAAGAACTTGTTTGAAAATGCCTTTATTGGACCTAACATGTCACCGTGGGGAGCACCGGTTATTTGTGAGGAAGAAAGTGGTTCCTTGCGGATGTGTATAGATTATAGATAGTTGAATAAGGTAACGATCAAGAATAAGTACCCCCTCCCAAGGATTGATGATTTGTTTAATCAGTTGCAAGCTGCCAAGTGTTTCTTGAATATAGACTTGAGGTTAGGGTACCATTAAGTAAGGTTTAAGGAGAAAGATATTCCGTAGACAGGATTCAGGACCAGATACGAGCACTTTGAGTTTCATGTAATTCGGTTTGACCAATGCCCCAGCAGTATTCATGGATTTGATGAACCGTGTGTTCAGACCCTTTTTAGATATGTTCATAATAGTACTTATTGATGATATATTTGTTTACTCCCGTTTTGAGGCTGAGCATGCATATAATTTGTGTACGGTGCTCAAACTTCTAACGAAAGAGAAGTTGTATGCCAAACTCTCTAAATGCGAATTTTGCTTGAACTCTGTAGCTTTCCTTGGGCATACTATTTCGGGTGAAGGTATCCGGGTTGATACACAAAAGATTGAGGCAATAAAGACTTGGCCTAGACTAACGACACCGATGGAAGTTCGTAGCTTTCTCGGTTGGCAGGTTATTACAGGAGATTTGTAGAGGTATTTTCTTCTCTTTCAGCACCTTTGACAAAGTGGACTCAGAATTGAGCAAAGTTCAACGGACTCATGCTTGCAAAATGGAGTTTTCAGGCATTGAAGGACATATTAACTTTAGCACCGGTTCTAAAACTCCCAGAGGGAACCGATGGTTATGCTATCTATTGTGACGCTTCGGGCGTTGGATTGGGTTGTGTACTGATGCAGCATGGTAAGGTTGTAGCTTTTGCTTCTAGACAACTAAGAAAGCATGAGATGAATTACCCGACCCACGATTTAGAGTTAGCCGTGGTGATTCATGCACTAAAGATGTGGAGGAACTACTTTTTAGGCATTCATGTTTATATCTATATGGATCATAAGAGCCTCCAGTATATCTTTAGGCAAAAGGAATTGAATTTACGTCAAAGGAGATGGTTGGAGCTACTTAAAGACTCTGACATTGATATATGATACCATCCAGGAAAAGCGAACGTAGTAGCCGATGCCCTCAGCCGTAGATCTATGGGTAGTATGTCATATTTACAGCCAGAGTAGATAGGAATAGCTCATGAGATTCATCAGCTAGCTAGCCCTGGAGTTCGATTATTGGATTCAGGTGATACCAGAAATACTATTCAGAACACGGCAACATCCTCTTTAGTAACTGAAGTGATGAAATGCCAATACGAGGATCTTGTATTAGCTCATTATAAGGATACAACCCCTCAGAAGGAGAAGATGTCGTTTGAGATTACAGAAGATGGGGTCCTCAGATATCGAGGACGATTATGTGTCCCTAGTGTTGCAGGGCTACGTCGGCAGGTCATGGGAGAAACTCACTATTATCGTTATTCTATTCATCCAGGAGCAACAAAGATGTATCATGATATCAAGGAAATATATTGGTGGGACGGAATGAAAAAGGATATAGCAGAGTTTGTTGTTGAGTGCCCTAACTGTCAGCAGGTCAAGATTGAGCATCAAAAACCCGGTGGATAATTTCAGGCTATGGAGATTCTGACTTGCAAGTGGGAAGTAATCAATATGGATTTCATCATAGGCTTACCTCATACCCAGCGTAAGTTCGATTCTATATGGGTGATTGTTGGTAGACTTACAAAATCAGTCCATTTTCTGCAACTAGGACTATATATTCCGCCGAGGATTATGCAAGGCATTACATTAAGGATATAGTATGACTGCATGGTGTCCCTATATCTATTATCTCGGATAGAGGAGCTTAGTTTACAGCTAATTTCTGGAGGTCCTTACAGAAAGGATTGGGGACTCAGGTAAGTCTTAGTACAACATTTCATCCCCAGACAGACGGACAAGTTCAGCGTACTATTCAGACACTTAAGGATATGTTACGGTCTTGTGTGATAGACTTTAGGGGAGGCTGGGATGATCATCTGCCGCTTATTGAGTTCGTATATAATAATAGCTATCATTCCAATATTCACATGCTTCCATACGAAACTCTTTACGAACGGAGGTGTAGGTCGCCTAAAGGATGGTTCGATGTTGGGGAAACTATGTTAGTAGGACCAAAATTTGTACAATAGGCAATCGAGAAAATTAAGCCTATGCAGGAAAGATTATTAGCAGCTCAAAGTCGTCAGAAGTCTTATGCGGATAATCGATACGGAGACTTGGAGTTTCAGGTTGACGATTGGGTATTCCTAAAGGTATCACCGATGAAAGGCGTTATGAGGTTCAGAAAGAAAGGAAAACTTATCCCTCGGTACATTGGACCATATAAGATCACACGCAAGGTAGGCCAGGTAGCATATGAGTTAGACTTTGCTTCTGACTTGGAATCTCTACATCCAGTTTTTCATGTGTCCATGCTCCGTAAATGTATCGGAGATCCTTCCAAATTTGTGTCAGTTGATGATGTTCAGGTCACAGAACAACTATCGTATGAGGAAACTCCCATTTCTATACTAGATAGATAGGTTCGAAGATTGAGGACTAAAGACGTAGCTTCGGTGAAAGTACTTTGCAGAAATAACAATGTGGAAGAAATGACTTCGGAGGCCGAAGAAGACATGAAGTCTAGATATCCTCACTTATTTCCTCTCCTAGAGCAGGATCCGACTGATACATCACATCCACAAGGTATGTGTATGGATTCTTGTGTTAGTTATTATCATTGGTCGTGTAAGGCCATTGTCATTATTGATGATTGTGCTCCTATGTGGCATTAAATTATTGAGTTTTCTATAAAAAGGGTTGACAGTAGTACTGTTACAAAGGCGACTCTGCCAAAATTTATATAGATCCCGGGGAGTTAAACATTCGAGGACGAATATTTCTAAGGGGGGAGGGATAATACATCTCGCGTTTTCAAATGTTAAAGTTTCGTCTTCAGTTAATCGACGTAGACTCGGGGATGAGATTATTTTGAGGTTATAAGCATTTATGCTATTCATAACAAGTGATAAGTAAGTGCCGTGAAGGTTAAAGTGTAAACGAATCAAAGAAAGTGAGTTTCGTCGAAGTTTGTCAAGATGGGATAGAATACGGTGCGAGCAATAATACCCGGTATTTATGGACTAATGCCATAAAAGGCACCCCATAACCACGATAAGTAGGGCACATAAAGTGTGTTAAAAGTGAGTAGCATTTTATGTAATTTGTGATAATTCTTAATTATGTGGGTAATTGAATAATTATTGGATAATATGATATTACCTAATTAACTAAGGAATTATGGGATAAAGATTAAAGCCCCCCTCCCATCCCAATGTGGCAGCAACCCCCATCACATTTAACTGACTCTTAAATCTTGCACAGATGGGACATTTTGAGGAATTAGGGTGGTTTAGTCATCCACTAAGTGGGCCACACCTACTAAAGGCTTTCCTATAATTAGTAAGATGTTACATGCCATCATGTTTGCTTCATGTTTCTGCAATGTGAATTCATGTGTGCCTAATAAATCCAATTTAGTCTCTTATGTAAAGAGAGTGGGTTCAGAAAGTAAAACAATTCCATACAAAATATAGATAGCGTTGGTTGTTGATTCTGTAAAGCGTGAATTGTAAATTCTAAGAGAATTAGTTCAAGTATGATGACTATTCCTTCTTTCTTTTGGCATGATCTACAACGAAACGAGCAAATGCACAACTTTCATAAATGACTCTATTCATAAAAATACTAGAGATGCCTATGTTCTTGATTCCCCATGTATCCTATTATTCTATCATATGTTCGTGGGTCTCAAAAAATACGTAAGTTGATAAAGTTTATTTCATGATATTAATCAGAGGCATAATGGTCTGACGTTCCGAGAGATTTTATTAACGTACTTCTCATGCATTGCATTCATTAATACATGTATATTGGCCCATGACTAGATGGCATTATATACACGTATATATGTATATGGGATAGGGGAAAAAGTTGCGTTATATACGCACCACCACCTAATCAGCTGGTATATATTGATGATTTTGCTCACAGTGGCCGATATGATATGATGCGATGCCCTCAGAGGCTTGATGATGTTATGTACTCCTATACGTATGCATGACACAACATTTATAGGCACGTGCATGACATTATAAATATTTCAGGATTTACAAAGTTATTTAGACTTACATGCAGAATTATTTATTCCATGTTTCATCTATGTCTTTTTATGTACTGATTTTAACACCTTACATACTCGGTACATTATTCGTACTGATGCCCTATTTTCCGGGGCCTGTGTTTCATGCCAGCACATGCAGGTAGACAAGCTGACGGTCCCCCTTCTTAGGATCCTTGATCAGGGAGAGTTGGTGTGCTCCACTTGATCCGATGTTGCTTTTGATTTTGATACGATATGCTTGTATACATATATGGGTATGACGGGGTCGAGTTCCGTCTTTGTACAGGTGTATATTCTATTAAAGGTCTGTAGACAGTACGCATAGTTGGATAGTATGTGGCCTTGCCGGCTTCCAGTTTTGGATATATAGTTGTCTATAGCAGCCTTGTCGGCTCGCCCTACGTATTCCACACGTATATGTATATATGTCTTTGGACATGTTTGCCTCATGCATGTTATTATCGTAATTCAGCGGATGTTATTCATGTTTATATCTTAGTCGCATGCTTAAGGGTGTTCGATAGGTAGGACTCGGGTACCTGTCGCGGCCCATCGGTTTGGGTCGTGGCATTGTAGACCCACAGCATTGGCAATAAAACTTGACAAGTAGGTAAGGAGAGATTGTAGACCCGTAATTACAAAAAAAAAAAAAAAGGAATAATATAATGCTATTCTACTTTCAAAACATAGCAATAAAATTTTCACATAATACATACAACCTCACACAAAATTCACAAAACTAGAGATTTTAAATATTTTTCTTTCTTCATTTCTTCTTTCTCAAATTTTCATCAAATCTATTTTGAGATTACATATTAATTTGGAAGCTATAGCGGTCGAAAACTTTGGAGCTCCTATTGTTATGGATTTTTCTCCTTCAAAATATGAAGTTAAAGAAAAATTTGAAATGAAGCATCACTAATTGTTGCTGGTAACTTATTTTGGATTTACTTCTAGAGATTTAAACATTATTATACATTGTTTTGGCGATTAAAACCTAAATAACAAGAGCCAGCAAACATTAAAGCTGAAATTCGGGTTCGCAAAATCGAAATAATTCTCGACTAGGTGTCATTTCGAGAGCTTGAAAACATCTTTAAGGAGCTTATATCTCAATTTGGAATGATCTGATGTAAACTACTGAGGTTTTGGGTTGATTTTCTTATTGAACTACAAGGTTAAAGAAAAATAATCTGGTATATATTACTGTATATTATATGTATATCACAAGTATGTCATGTATGCAGCTTTGATACATCACATACTTGACTATATACAAGATATACACATGCATGCGGTGATATAAATGTGACATAGTCATCTTCTTTTTTTATATTAAAACCAATTTGACATCAGTTCCTAATGCATTCAAACTTCATAATCAACTCCTCAAGGTTATTTCTAAGATCGATCAACACTCAGTTGACATTCAAAATAAATTATTAAGTTAAGTTGAACCAGCTTGAAACTTCAATTTGACACCGGAGGAAACTTATTTCCTTCTTAAATTCGACTTTCCAGTAGAAAATTCGACTTTCCAGTAGAAAGTATTTTTAGATTAATATTTATACATTATTAATTAGTTCAGTGTTTTTAATTTATTTTAAAATTATTTTAATTATTTTTATAAAATAAAAAGGAAGAACTAGGCTATTTAACATGTAGCCTCATCTCATTACAATTATGGCCCATTCAGATTTCAATTCTAACCCCCAAATTTCCCAGCCCAATTTTAACTTAGACCCGACCCACACCCAATTCAATTACCCGGTCCAGCTCCGATCTAATCTGAGCCGTTGATCAAATGAGATCAACGGCCAAGATTTTATTTCCTAAATTAAATCCCAACTACCTCCCCGACCCCTCATTTTTCACGAGACTCTCTCTCTCTCTCTCTCTCTCTCTCTCTCTTGGTCTCTTGCTCTCCCTTTTCTCTAGAACCTTCTGGTTCTCTCTTCTTCTCCGATGAATCCACCGCCTCTCCGGCCACCTCCAGCCTCACCTCTCTCGACCACCAGCCGCCGTGAAACCTTGTTTTGTTGATTCCCTCTATCTTCGAGACCCCAAAAGCCCCACCATACAAGATGGTCACCGGAAGCTTTGCCTGGTTCGTCTCCGGGCATTCTCCGATGGGTTTTGGTCCGATGGTGCTACGAACACCATTATTAACGAGTTTCACAGCCAGGTTTCTTACCTCTCACTGGTTTCTTACGAAATCCTAATTTCTACCTAGACCTCTTAAATCTTTGTCTTTTTAACGTTTTTTAACTTACTCTTTTGTGTTTTACACTACCCTCTACTCGATCTTTACGATTGCTCAAGTTTTCAACGTGTTGTTCTTCTTTTTAAAACTAGGGTTTCTGAACCTCTTTCAAAATCACTATATCTTCTGATTTTTTCTAGTACTATATGTTTGTGTTTGTATTTCTGCTTGTTTGTGTGATCTTCTGGGTTATTCCCCAATTTCTATGCTTTAGTTTTGTTCTAACGTGCCACTGATTCTGTGATCTCTTACTTAGGGTTCTTTGGCTTTGTGCCTATTGTGTTTAAATGGGTCTAATTGTTTTCTATTTACTAAATGTTCTGCTGATTCTGTGCATCTCTTCGAATCCCTGATTTTTGTATATGATTTCTTTGGAGGTTTTCCACTGATTTGAGTCACTTCCTTGTTTGTGAGATGCTTTCCTTACTTGGTGCTGATTCCCTGTGATTTTCAATCTCGTCCGTGACTTCCTGAACCAATTTTTGCAAAAATCAGTCTGTAATCCGTCTGTTTATGTGCACAATGTACTTTTATTTTACTTTCCTTACTTGTAATTATTTTGTACTTAGTCCCTATTACATGCATCATGCTATTCCTGTAAGAAAATATCAGTCTTGCAAAAAATCTTCCTTATTTGATGCAATTTGTACCGTTTGAGCTATGACTCCCTAATTAAGGGAAATCCGAGTCTTCAATTGATTCTAGAAGGTACTCTTTCCATAGTTGTAATCACTCTTTACGTATTACCTTATTTTCCACTTATTTTCAAAATTATAAATGCCATACCCTCTCTTTAGCAGAGACACGAACAAAAAATTCATTGTTCTGAACTCTCTCTTACACACATAAGCATACTCAGTGTTCTCTCTTGTTTTCTACACATCCTCTCTCACTTTCCCTGTTGACTACTGATTATTCAGTCGGCTGAAAGCCAAGACTGAGTGATTTTGGGGCTGCTCTACTATTCTACTGCTCTATACATTGCTACTTGCTTGGTCTGCATACTACTGCTCACTTCCCTGCACACTATTGCTCTATATTATCTCATCCTCGACTGGTATGCCCTCTATTTGATCTACAGCTTCCAAAACAATATTTTTTATAGATACTGCACTTTATTTTGTTTCTTTTATGCTTTTACTTATGGTTCTGTTGTTCTTATTGCAACTAACATGCCCTTGTGTTAGTTCATTACTGTGACTATCCTTCTCTTAATTCAACATGCCTACTGATTTGCTTAATGCATGTTCTCCCCTACCCCCTAGCCCCAGTACATTGTCAACATGTAATCCTGAGCCCTTTTGGTTGAAACCTGGTGTGACTGTCTAAGTGTCCTAAAATGTTGTCTGTGTTCCTACATGTGAACTATTTGTCCCCATTCCCCTTTTTCCCTGTTTGTGTTTACTTCCCTGAACTATATGTGGTATTTTGGTTCTGAGGTTGTCAGAATTGTCACATTGTTTTCTTTCAAAACTGGTTCTATGTGGATCATTTTTAAACTGTTTTTCAACTCAATTTCTTTAAAAACTCTATCACACACTCTCACTACTCCTAGAGTTTAGGTTCTACCCCCTTCGTGTAAGTATTGCCTTGGGTACCATTGAGTGCCCATTGAACTTTGATGCACAAGGCTGGTAATTCCATACTGAACTTGTTCAACATTTTGGTAGTGTTTGGGTGCTGGTATTGGCCGAGGACCCCAATGGGCCCTTAGGGAGCTTTGCCGCACCCAAACCATGGCCAAGGCTGTGAAATTCGAAAGAAGTGAGGTTGGAAGATTGGGCCTAGTTGAAGGTTCCCTATAGAGTAACTTCTTATTATATTTTTCATTATGTAATTCAGCTATCACGGTTTGTAATAACTTGTAAACAACTGATTGGGGCTATAGTGAAATTGGGTGGGATTATGCATGTTTAGTATAATTAATGGGTAGAGAACATGTCTATAGGGCTTTACTTCCCTATTTGTGCATTAGAAACCAAGTGTAGGACATGCATCTTACATCTAGATATCCTGTTTTAGGCTCTTTACTTTCAGATTGTCAAACTCACTTTGTAATTAGTTAGTAATCGGCAAACAACTGTCATAAAATTACTACTGCATTTAGAGACCCTGCTTTAGGAGCTTTATGTGCATTAGATATCATGTTACTTAGGATTTTATTTCATCTGAGTTGCAATTGTTGAACGCCTCGCCGGTTTGTTTAATTTAATAACACAAGTCTGGGCTAAAACTGCGTCTTCTCTTTAAAACTGGAACTAATATGCATGTTCACCTTTTCAAATAGGCAATACATACGATGCCTAGGCAAGCCTTAGGCTAATAATAATACAAAAAACCTGATTGATCTTGTTTTACAAGTTTCAGACTACTCAGCCGTGTTAAACTTTCCCAACTCTGTTTTTTTATCTGTCTCTCTGAAGTTCCCTTTTTACTGAAGATCTCTCTACCTGGAAACCAGTTCCATATTTATATACTCTCACTAATTTTCCGATTCTTGCTCTATTAATCTTTCAAACTACTGGGTTATCTCTCTGCCCAGGAACGCGTTATTTTGATACTGGTCTAATTAAACTACTGTATTTTCCAATCTCTGTTTTTTTCAAAACGATGTTTTAACTGTTCCCTTACCTTTACTTATTCAACTGTTTTTTAGATGTATTCCTGAAAAATCAAACCCTTCGGGTCATTTAGTTTTGATTAAGCCTTCTGCTTTTACTGAAACTTCTCTTTTTCCGGCACCCCTTCTTTTAAACTCTCATTTTTTAAGACCTTAAATGTGTTTGAGACGTGCTAATTACATGTTTACTTGTGGAGGGATTTGTGAGCCTCTTATTCGCTTTTGTATGTTCCCTTTATGTGTAGTCCTACTTGTTATGAATGTCGCCTAGCATTTTGTCCTTTAAACCTAGGTGTTCAGCCTAGTCCTTACCTTGTAGGAATAGTGGTCCTAAATACCCTCTAGGACTTATAGGATGGGACGGGTAATAGCACGCAATAAGCATTCGTGACCAATCATGCGTTTAAATAACCTTTACGGGGTGGGAAGGGTAGAATAGGGAAATGATGACCGATGCGCTAATATCACGTGCGACCCCTCTTCTGAGGAGTGATTGTTGGATATTGCATTGACGTGATCCATATCAATCATAAACCTAGGAACCCTCTTCCTTTATTTTCTTTTCATCCTTTCTTGTAAAACTCTTTAAATCTTTCTTTTCATAAAATTCTGCCGTCTCTACTTATCTTCACAAGTTTTCATCTTATTGCATTATGATATGCAAATCCTTATCTGAGCCTTACTTGTAAAGTCACAAATGTAACATGGCCGGGACCACACTAGTGGATCTTGAGGGGTGCCTAACACCTTCCCCTCGAGATAATTTCTAGACCTTACCCTAATCTCTGATTTCTTCAATTCAAACCCTTCTTAAAGTGTCCTAATGCACTATAATCATTAGGTGGCGACTCTCCAATTCCAAAACCCAATTCTCGCAAGGGAATAGAGTTGTCCTCCCAAATATCGTAAACCCAATTTTGCCTTAGAGAAAGGGGGCGTCGACAGGTTCGTCGGTCAATGTCGATGAATTCAGTTTGGGAACGGTGGTATAACTCATGAAATCAGTGATAGAGGACGGCAACGCCGACCTAAATTCGACGAGTTTAACTTGAGATTGCAGGAACAAGCACAAAGACTACATGAAGATCAGAAAATTGCCTTCGAATCCCAAAGAATCAAGGGCCTTTCATACCAAGGTTGCCAGATTTAGCTTGGTCGAAGGTACAATGTTCAGAAGAACATTCAACGGCCCGCTAGCCAGATGCTTGGGCTGGGAGATACCGAATATGCCTTGAGAGAAGTTCACGAAGGCACTTGCGGGAACCATTCGGGGGCAGAATCATTGGTTCGCAAATTAATCAGGGGTGGCTAATAGTAGGCCGAAATGGAGAAAGATGAAAAAGACTTCGTGCGAAAGTGTTATGACTGCCAGAGACACGTCCCGGTGATACATCAACCAAGGGAAATACTCCACTCAGTTTTGTCTTTGTGGCCATTTATGAAGTGGGGAATGCACATCGTCGGTCCCTTATCATGGGCACTTGATAAGGCTCAATTCATACTATTCACGATCGATTATTTTTCCAAATTGATCGAAGCTCAAGCGTTAGAAAATGTCTGGGAGAAAGAAGTCATTGACTTCATTCGAGACCACATAATATGTCGATCGGGATAGCGGCCGAGATCGTTTGTGATAATGGGAAACAATTCATCGGCAGCAAGGTAAATAAATTCTTCGAAGATAACAAGAATAAGAAGATCCTATCAACACCATACCACCCTAGTGGGAACGGACGGGAAGAATCAACAAAAAAAATCATACTTCAAAACCTGAAAAAGAGGTTGACCGATGCCAAGGGGGAATGTAAGGAAATCTTGCCTGAAGTCCTATGGGCATACCGTACGACCTCGAAGTCTAGTAGCGGAGCCACCCAATTTTCAGGTTCCAATATATGACAGAAGAGTCAAACGACAAGGCCATGATCATGAGCTCGGAGCTATTGGATGAAAGGCGGGAGGCCGCCTTTGTCCGGTTGGCCGCCTAGAAACAACACATAGAAAGACACTACAATAGAAAGGCCAACCTCTGACACTTTAAGATCGGGGACTTGGTGTTGAGGAAAGTAACATTACACACCCGGAATCCGAATGAAGGGAATCTGGGATCAAATTGAGAAGGACCATATCGATTCATCGCAATTACTAGCAAGGCTCGTACAAACTCGATGTAGGGAGTGATGTGCAACTACCGAACAACTGGAATGTGACACACTTAATGTGGTACAACTGCTAAGGTACAAACACAATTACACTTTAATCATGTTATGAACCGGACTAACATTTGTAGGCAGACTGTCGAGGATGGATGTGGCTTTTAGGTCTAAAAGCATGCGTTTTTTTCCGTTGAACAGGTTTTGTCCCAAAATGGGTTTTTTGACAAGGTTTTTAACGAGTCAACAATAAAATATGCTAACTTAGATTTGAAGACCGGTCTCAAACCGGTGTCAATGATCGTTCACTTCATATCAACAGTATCCGAGCCCACTCGACCTCGACCTCGAATATTGGGGGCCATTACCCTTGGATTATAGATTTTAGCAAGGAAAAAAGAAGAACCTTGTATCTTAGAATCTAAGGCTTAGTGGTTAGGATCCATTGTAAGGGCCAAACGGTCATATGAACCGTGCTCACATAGTCCACTCTAGCCATGATACAAGTTTATGCGCTTTTGATCATGTACTTTACACGCTGAGAAATGAAAGAAAGTTCCACCTGGCTACTACGTATTTTCTTGCTTCTTTAATTCTGGATCCTAAGAGCCCACGGGTCATGCCTACTCAGGGGCTATCGAGCCCATGAGCTACCCCTACTAAGTGACTATCGAGCCCAAGGGCTACCCCTATTCAGGGATTGTCGCCCGAAGAAAGTTCGGACAACCCGGGCTACCGAATCCTGGAGGTATCAAACCTATTAGGTAGTGCCCAAATACAAAAAGCTACGACCACCATTAGAATGTCTCGGAGATGTCCGAATCTCATAATCAGCAAATAAGGCCTTTAAAAAAACTCGAAACTTGCTAAAAGGTTACACTCGGCAAAAGCATCGTTTGAAAATACTTAAGCATCTTATAAACTTCCGTTCACACTAAGGTTTCAAAGCCTCGAGCAAACAAAGTTTTATCGAGATCGGGCTCCGTTCAGACATCCTAAAAGGAATGCGCCATAACTACATTTGATTCTATGCTAAGGCATCAAAACATTACATGAATATAAATTATAAAAAGATGCTGGAAAAGTAAAGACACGATATTGCCAGAAATGGAAAATTTCATATATATTCTGACATATATTTACAAAGGGCCAAAAGACGACCTCTAAAAAAACAAAAAAAAAATAAAATATACATAAGAGAAAACAAAAAAGGTACTGAGGCATCTATGCATGGTCTTCATCGAGGCCCGACTCATCGCCAGAATTGTTGGAGCTGTTAGATCCCTCGGAACCTTTGGCACCCTCAAGATCGTAAAGCTCATTTACCTCAGCCTTGATCTTCTAAGGTTCCTCAATCTCGACCGATAAATCAAATCCTCGGGCGTGGATCTCTTCGAGGGTCTCCCTTTGAGACAACCGCTTTATGTATTAAGCCTTTATCTTTAGGCGGATCTTAGCTCCCTCCACATCGGCCTTGTACTGGGCCACCATTTCCTCGGCATCAACGAAGGTTGTGTCCAATTTGTACTTTAATGCCTCGTATTCTCTTCCGAGGGCGTCCTGCTCTACGACAGTCGAGCTCAGTTGTGCTCGAAGATCGTCATTCAGCTGAGACCATTTGTCAACTTTTTCTTTTGCCACCAGGAGTTGGTTCTCAACCGATGCCAGCTCCCCTTCGCGGTTCCCTTCTCCAAAGCCAGAAGGTCCATACTTCCTTTCCACCCTTCAGCCATGGCCTTGACCTCGTTCATCTAGGCTCGAAGTTGGTCGATCAGGTCGATCTTCTGTCGGACCTGCTAGATTGTGATGTTAGTCACCACGACTAGCTCCTCGTTTTTAGCTTCAAAGACCTTTAACTTTCAACCAAGTCAGCATGTTCCCTCTCCAGGGTCGAAGCTTCCTTCTGAGCCTTGTCCAGCTCGTCCTGGAGATCTTTGAGGGCCCCATCTTCTGGCTCACTGGGAAGCATGTACATGTCCTTCTTCCGGACCTACTCTTTGAGCTCGAACTCAAGATGGCTAATTTCACAGTGCTATCGAAGGATGCTTTCATGATGAAGCGTCGAGGCTTATAAAACAATAGAAACAGTAAGAGACATCAAAACTTAAGCGAAATTCACAAGAGGGTGTAAAATTGTTGATGTCTTACCCAATTTTGCGCCTGCTGTTCCTCGTTAAAAAGATTTGACGCACCCACCTCGTTCATCATTTCGTGATCGTCCTCGATCACCAGGAATCGGAGGTGGCTATGCTCACTGGGGTGAATAGGACCTGTGCATCCTCCGGGACTAAAAGAACGACTGTTCTCTTGCGGCCGAGATCCACGCACAGTGCGAGAAACTGCTTCACCAATTTTGGACTCGAACTTGGCCCACCAGCTCCTAAGGACACGTCTTTCTTCGGGATCTCCAAGTCGCCCAGTCTGGAAAAGTCCACCAACATAGACATGTCCATACCAACGAAAAAGTAGTTGAGGGGGTCATCTTAACCATACACTCCCTCACTTGATTTTTCTTTGCCTGCCTGGGCCTCCTCGAGCATGGAATCGATGTCGGAGGGCATTTCTATAATGTCTATGACATCGGTCACTTCCTTAGGAACATAAGCGGCTTCCTAGAGGTCACAAACTCTATCTCCCCCTCAGGTTCTCGAGACTGAAGGGGATCGACCTTGTGGCCCTCTTCCCCGGTCTTCGCCTGCTCCTCAGTGGGGGTCGATCCGTGGGCGACGAAGATGTCATCTTCTTCAGGCTCGTCCATGAGCCGGTAGAGATAACCAGGGTCTGGTGCCCTGGACTTGGTACTCTTTTTGGGCTTCCGGGACTGAGTGTTCGCCCTTTTCTTCCTCATTCCCTCAGGATCCGGGGAACCCGGGGACTTTCTCTTTTTCTTCTTCTCTTTCTTTGCGGCAGCCCCGGGATGTCTTGAGACAGAGGGCTTAGTAGGAAAAGACGGATCTTCATCCTCATCGAGCAGCCTAAGTAAAGTGGCCTTAGGCAGACTAGCAAGAAAAGGGGAGAAATTAACACTATGTAAGTTAAAAATGTGATGATAACAATTCGGGAAGGAACCTCACCATGAGAACGGGACTTCCATCTACCTTTAGAGAGCTTATGCCATGCGCACTCAGAGTAAGGCATATTCTTACAAATCCTGTTAATCCACTCCTTGATTCGAGAGATTGCATCTGGAACGCGGGCAACGGTAGCACGACCACAAACACAAACGATGAGAAAAAAGAAATAGAAGGAGAGGAACACTTAAGAGAGACAACACTTACGGGATGTGTTCCACTTCTCAGGGAACGGTAGAAACTCAAGGAGAATCAGGTGTTCGGTCTACACCCGAACGAAACGCCCCTGCCAACCTCGGTCTTGGTCCTCGTCAATGCTTGAGAAATGAGCCTTGCTTACTCGACGGGTGAGCTTGATTAGCCCCCCTCAGAAGATTCAGGGGCTGTATAAACGAAGTAGATGGTCGAGGGTGTACTGGCGAGATTCGGTATTATTCACAAAGTAGCGCAAAAGGATCACGATCCTCCAGAAGGATGGGTGGATTTGCCCGAGACATACCTCGTATTTCTTATAGAAGAAAAGAACTACGAGATCCACAGGGGCGAGCGTAAAGGGGTAAGTGTAAACACTCAGGTACTCCTTTCACGTGACTGGTTATATCATCGTCAGGCCCCGGGACAACCACGTCCTTACCCACCCACTTACAGTCCGCTCGGACTACGAGTAAAGTTTCTTCGGTGATAGGGCATATGTATCTCAGTGCTCCCTCACCCCAGTCTTGTTGGCTAGAGGCCTTCTCGACCTTGAAGTAGTCATTGATCGAACAACCCCCAGGTATGAAACTATTCATGGGGGGTTCTAGGGCTTCCTCGGGGCAGCCACCACGGCATCTACAGCCGAATGAGAAGATGAAGGGGCAGCCTTTTGAGGGACGGACTTAAATGTTTTGGCCATCATAAATATGGGAAAATATATGAAGATTTTAAGAAAGCGTATAATGTTTTGAAGGTTAGAAGTGAAGATATGAAATTCTTGGTTGAAAATCCAAGAAAAAACGTGAAGCATTGAAGGTTAAAGATAAAGATGTGAAGGTTCAAGAAGCGAGGTATGAAGATTTGAGAAAGTGGAAAGACTCTATAAAGTCGAAGCTACGAGGTAGGATCAGAAGGTGAAAGAAGTGAAGGGGGTCGAAACATTTATAGTTGGAAATGTAATTAATACGCGACATTCCACATTCAAAGGCAACCAACTGGTGATCGACACATATCCGAAGTCAGAACAGAGCAACTGATGGGACATTTCGGCTTATTCGTCATCTCGGTTGTCACCTACGAAGGAAGAAACTGGGGTTCATCTATTGTTTCCATTCGTTTCGTCAAACCTACTCTCTAGGAAACAAGGGTAATATCTATATACGGGTGAAATCGGGGTTAACAGACACCCCAATTTCCTATGGGTGAAATGAAGCAAGGATATGAAAAACCGGAGCTAAGAACTCTTTGTACCGAGGCCAGAATGGTGTGGTCACCATTGGACTTGATAAAATGATGAACTTCGAACCTGGAATGAGATTTGAGACTTCGAGAAGCACATGAACGGTTGTAGGCGATCGGATATCATGGCGGGGATCTCGCTCGATGGCTGTTACAGATCGGTAATCAGCGAGAGAGGATGATTTTTACCTTTTTAGACTTGTACTATGGGTAAAACTCTCCTACTATATATAAGGGAAGTTTTTTTCTTTGATAGGACACATTGTATAACGTTGGATGTACTGTGCACTCCAATCTTGTAGAATACACTGAAGGAATAAAGCTGGGATCCAATGGTATCAGAAGTGGTATTAGTATGTTCACACACTCAGTTTGGAGAGGATAATTCAATATACATGTTATGCTTGTTTAGTAAGCAGATGAATTATCAGATGCTTTGGGAAAATTCAGTATACTGCCTTGATTTGAACTGGAAAACATTATGGAGTTGTTCATTCTGGAGCAACATTGAAGATTGGAAGATTTTGCTTGGCTCAATTCAGTGGTGTAAATGTTTTGAATTCATGCTAGACTTGTCTATTTTCAATAGAATGCATACCCTGGCTCCTGGTGAGAGCTTGATAGGTGCTACTTTGTATTTGTCCTGGCTATTAGATTGACATACACTGATTGGTGAATGAAGCATGCAACTTATCATGTTGTAATAACTAGTTCCTTAGATATTAGTTATTTCATCTTTCTAGTAGCTAGTGGCTTTGTGCAATTTGTATTTAGTTTTGGACATCATGTAAGCTTTGGATTTGGGATTTTATTTATATATTAGCCACTAGGCAACATGCCTAGTGGTATATTTGCTTAGAAAAACACGCATATCAAGGCAATAAAAACTTATTTCTCTGCGCTCTAGCTATTGAAGAATTCTTATTTTATTTTTGTTCTTCATATACATTTAGCTTCAAATCAAGGGTAATACTTGTCGCGCCCCCTTTTTATCGCGAAATCGGGTATTGACATTTTTGGGACGACTCCTTTTTGAGAGGGTTAGAAATTTGAATTGGAAGAGTCACCACCTAACGGATTAAGGTGCGTTAGGGCACCTAGAGCAATTAACTCATATAACTAGTTTACATCACCAGAGATCGGGTAAGGGCTCGAAATTACCTTGAGGGGAAGGTGTTAGGCACCCCTCGTGGTCCACAACGCTGGGTCCCGGCCGAACATAAATTAAGCGAATTAGTCTAAAAAGGGAAGAAAATAATTTGGACAAATACAATATTCGATATATATTTAAACAGGAGCATAGGGGGTGATCCTGAGTTTTTTAGCCTATAGGATCATTCCATGCAATACTTTGTAACTCCCTCAAGTCGGGGTGTTACTCATAGCATTAGCGCACACACTCATCTCCTTACTACCCAATTACTATCTTTATGTTGTTACCTAAATCGTACTAGTTGATTCGGAACCGTACCTTATGCGTGCACTACCTGTCCCATACCTATGGTCCTAGAGGTATTAGGACCTCTATTTGGGATGGTTCTAGGCCAACCTATGTTACTTAAAAATGTGAAAGCTAGGCGAAAAACAAAAACAAATAGGACATTCAGATAAAGAACAAGCATGGGCTCACATTGACCTCCACACATAGACAACAAAAGCATGCAATTGAATCAGTGAACTTTATTAACCCTGGAATCCTATAGGCAGGATATCTATGTGAGAAAATAGAGTGCAGAGACGGCTATGTTAAAGCGAGCATTAAGACCTATTTGTTTGCCTACAAATTTTATTCAGCATGATTTGGGCACTTCAGGCAGTAATATGTCACAGTTATAAACCCAGAATCATTATTAAGTTCAGTAGATATATTGCCTAAGTGATTGACAACAACGAATGAATACAGGATCGATCGACAGAATCCTAAAGGCACGATTTCTACAAGCTTGTTGATTATAGACCTATAGACACGGTTCTAAGCGTAGCACTGATTTTGACTTGCAGGGATAGATTTTATTCCCTTTTAACCTTATAGGCATGATTTCTAAATGGGAAATTGATATTTAGTCCTATAGGCATGATATCTATTGCTGGATTGATTTAAACCCTATAGGCATAATTTCTAGGTTTGATTGGATTTAGATCCTACAGGCAGGATATCTATTAACTGTGTACGGGCAGAAATTAAATAGATTGTCAGGAAGGAGAGTTATTCACACAACAAGATCCTATAGGCATGCTTGCTAATGCACATTTGTTGAAAACATGTATAGATCCTATGAGCGAGATTTCTAATACATAATTAAATGAAAGTCCTATAATCAGGATTTCTAGTATGCCAATGTAAAATACGGAGAAATGATCACGAAAGTCCTACAGGCAGGATGTTTAAAGACAGTATAGAACTCACACAGTTTTCACTTAAACGAACACAATTGACAGCACAATTAAATCCTATAAGGAGGATTTCTACCCAGTTTTAACAAACGATATAAGAAGAAACCCCCCGCCCCCCAGCTTCACTAAATATCCCCGAATCTATTATTGTAAAGTTATTATAGCCCAGAATAACAAACGAATTATATAAAGGTATCAGTTGCACTATAGGGAGCCTTCATAGGCCCAAATAAACCTGAGAACCAGGCCTTCCCACATAAAAGCTTTGAAGCATAGCAGTGATTCATCCACATCACATTAGAACCAGGCTTCCAGTGTGTCCAAGTTCCCAAGGGCCTCAGGGATCCCGGGCAATGCTCACACCAGAACCACTCATTTAGAAAGTACTTCCTCCGTTCCAATTTATGTGAACCTGTTTGACTGGGCACAGAGCTTAAGAAAAAATTAAGACTTTTGGAATTTGTGGTCCTAAACAAGTCTAAAAGGGCCCCAGAGTGTTTATGTGGTTATAAACACTTCTCATTAAGGGTAGAATTGTATGTTTAAGCTAAATTGTTACCAAATTCAGAAAAGGGTCATTCTTTTTGGAACAGACCAAAAAGGAAATAGGTTCACAAAAACTGGAATATAGGGAGTAATTCATAAGAGATTAGAAAACCAGCCCCCAGTGCGTCAGAGTTGAAAGAGTCTCATGTGGACCCTAGGCAGTGCTCACACTGGGTGGTTGAGAACCTAAGGGACTAAGAGTATATAAAGGAGAGAAGGGGTAGGTTTTCTTTAAAAGATAGTTGGATTTCAGAAGAAACAGGATTCAGAACATAGAGTTGCATGCAGAACTACACCAAGGAAACTTACAGAATTCATGCTTAAACACATAGTTCAAATAAGTGAAGTCTAGTTAAGCTAAATACTCATGCTAGTACTTAAGACAATCATGGCTTAATCACAGAAACAATTAGGTAGAAACGATTAAACTGGTCATACATATGAATTACACAGGCAGGGCAGATGAGTTAAGCAACAAAATTTACTGATTACATGTCCATAGTGTGCAAAGTTCAGAACTGGTATAAAGTTAAAAAACACTGCAGGAGACAACTTAAACCTTAGGCTAAACTATGAAAATGATTCATATTATTTAGAATAACTTAGTCTTAAGTTAACAATGTTACTAAATGAGATCATATAATCATATAAAGGACAGAGTCATGCTAGGAATTGAAACAGACTAGTCAAGCAAAGCATAGGGAATGGAATTCAAAAGGTTAGGGCATACCAGTTAAGTAAGAAATAAGCAAGTATGCCATAGTAGGGAAATCCCAGAATAACTTGGCCTTGGCTTTCAGCCGGCCAAAATCAAAAGACAACACTTAGCACAGAAATCAGAACAGCAGAGAGAGCTTAAGTTTTTAGTGAGAAAATATGAGTGTTCCAGTCTTGTTTAAGGGGAAATGGGAGAGGGATTAAAATAGTACTCAACAAGACAGACAAATAAGGTAATAATTCAAACACACACAAGTATGGAACGAAAATAGAAGTAGATTCAATTTAAGTCGGATTCAATCAATTAGCAGAACACAACCGTGTGTAATCATGCGAGTACTATTTAGACTAAGATACAGAATCAATCAATAGTCAAGTACCAGATCAAATAAGGTAAGTGTTTACCATGAAAATGGTAACAACAATTGAATTTATTAAATGGGACGCTAAAAATACGTGATCTATTCCCAAGCTAGTTTATTAGAGCAGATGATGCTAGTATTATGAATTTTGATGATGGGAGGGGGGGGGGGGGAGACAAAACGAGGTAAAGAGCGAACCAAAGGGTCTGTTACCCGGGTGTAAGCTTGGTCGATTGGCACATCGAGGTCGACCTCGGGGTCGAGCTCGGGTTGACGGGGATACTCGGGAGTAAACTAACAGTTAGAAATATAATCAAATAAAGCTATTTACAACCAAAATTGAGTTTGTACGACGAAAAACACATATAAAATGAAGAACACGTATAGAGGCAAAAGATATCGAGGTATCCTCAGTATTGGTGAGGACCAATGAGCTTTAGTAAGAAAAGAGAGAGAGATATTATTGCAATTTGTAGAATTGTGGGAGCAACATCAGTTCCTTACAAGGTAGGGTGAGTCCCCTTTATATAGGTGAGAAAACTCGGGATACATGTATATTTAATTCATAAAGTATGAAGATGTGACGGCTTGACTCGACACCCCAGCGTAGGCTAGGGGTAGGCCGGTCCTGTCAGACTCAACTGCTTGCCTTGGGGGCTTCCTTTCTTTATATCGATCTCAGCCTCGAATCAGGTCTCGATAGGCCCCGAAGGAAACGACTAAACTGTGACTTTTGTATCCTCGGGGTCTCGAGATATCTTACCGAAGTAGCTTAATGGTGGGGAATCAGGCCCTCTGATTTTACCGCATACAGATAGTCTCCGCGTTTTCTAAGACGAAGTAGTAGGAAACGATACTGAATTGTCGTCTCGAGGTTATCATTGCTATGATGTCAGCTGTCTAAGAGCATTAAATGCCACTTCTCAGAGGACCGTGCAAGGCCGCCGTCTCGAGGAAAGTCGCCACATCGGGGAAACCCCCCAATGCTCCAGGTCATCGAGAGCATGTGTCGAGGATCACTTCATTGGTGAGGGAGGAAAACCTCTAGACGATTAGGAAAGAATGCGGATGGAGGGAGGGTACGATCTTGCGGGTACCCTCCCTCGAGGAGAATATAACGACATACGCTGAGGGGTTCTTGAGTGTGTATGTCCACGCTTTCACGTTGGGTCCCCCGGACCGGGTCGTGCTTGATTTCTGCCGGAGGTATCAAGTAACATTGGCGCAGGTTCATCCCTTTCTTTGGAGAATAGTGCACTCGATGAGATACTTTGCTGACTGGACCGGGATAGAATTCACCCTTAGTCATCTCGTGAGGTTGTATCGGCCATTGTGTTATTGGGGCTTGATCGCTCTCCAGCGTAGATCCGCTAGAGTTCCTGGGATTAGCAGCGAGGGGGACGAGGTCTGTGAATGAATGAATTGATTCGTGCGAATTCGGACGACCGATGTTATACCTGAAGAATTTGTGCCATTTCCTGAGAGATGGAACCTCACGCGTAAGTGCTTAGCTTGAACTTTTTTTTAACTCAGCATGGGGTTGTCCCCATAACGGCGTCTTTCTGCTCTTTGTTCATAGTAACTCGCTAGTTGCCTGGCGAGATCCCGGACTTTGCCGAATGGTCCCATAAGCTAGCAGCTTGCCCGGTTCACAACAGGCGTCGATGGCAAGATCTATCAAAGGGGAGGTGTCAGGTGAAGCACCACGGTAGGTGTTCGGCGTCTTGGCTTGTTAAGGAGCGGCTTCCTTCTTGCTGGCTCATTTGGTATATCAATTGCAGGTGCCGGGAGCTTCTTCAAGGTGAGGCCGAATTTCCCGAGGGAGGAAACGACATCGTCGACCCCGGATCTAGGGAGCATCGGAAAAAGGAAAGATGTCCCAGGGCGCGAGGAGGCCTGTGATGGGGCGACCCTTTCGCGGCGGTTAAGGGGAAATGATCCGGCCGATCGACAGTTTCCCGGGGTTGGGGTATCGTCGGACGTTGCTTCAGCCTTCGGCGAGGCTCATTGCTTTGGCTTGATGGCGAGTTCCGGTTGCTGTAAGGATGATTCGGACTTACGTCCTTCCCTTTTCTTTTTTCCCACCTGACTTTCTTTCTTAGGTTTTTGATAGGCTCAGAGCCGAACTGCTTCGTTATGAGGCCCTATTGCGGGATGCTCGGGACAGGGAGAAGTCCTTAAGATGTCTTTGTGCGGCAAAGGAAAGCGTGCTCGTCTCTTTACGACGTGAGGCTGACCGGAGTAGGGTCCGGGAGGCCCTTTTGGAGAAACATGTATCCTATATTTTGTGCTCAATTTCACTCCCTTTTGCCGTATCGACGTGTTGTTATTTCCACTGGAGGACAGGGTAAGCGAACTGGAGCAACTTTGGGGCGAAGCCGGCAAAGCAAAACGTGAATTCACCGAGCTACAGGTGCACGTGAATATCCATTCTGAGGCGAAAAAGAGGGCTTAGGTCGGATTTTCCGCCCTTGAGGCGCAAATTCAGGCAGATCGTGCGAATGATTCCGCCCGGGTGAAG
The DNA here is from genome assembly GCF_001879085.1 of Nicotiana attenuata. Classification (NCBI taxonomy): domain Eukaryota; kingdom Viridiplantae; phylum Streptophyta; class Magnoliopsida; order Solanales; family Solanaceae; genus Nicotiana; species Nicotiana attenuata. The sequence goes on from NC_031995.1 coordinate 33,693,074, forward strand.
ATGATCATGAAATTGTCATCCGATCTTTCGAGGCCAAAAACTGAGTTGGTGAATGCTCGACCCGAGGTGGTGATGCATGATACCAGGTCGGGCAGAAAATGGTGGCTTACTCGAGGGATGCCGATGCCGCTAAAGTGGAGGTTCAGAAGACCCTCGATCGTGCCAAAAACAGCAGAGAGTACGCGAGGTGCAGATCCCGGAGGGAAATCTTTGAGGAGAGTCATTCAAGGGGATTCGATCTTTCAAGGGAGATCGAGCAAGCCAAAGGAGAGGAGCGCGATGCCAAGTTCCTGCTGTCCGATGCCAAGGACGATTAGGAGGAAACCGCTGGGCTATGACTGCCAGAAAAAGCGAAATGGTCGCTTCTTGCCTCCTTTGTTATGTATGTATGGTTTTCACTATTCTGCGCAGGTTGGGGCTGCGCTTTGTCGTTAATATGTAGCAATAAGAGGGTGAACACCGCAACTCATATTCTTCGTATTTCCGTTTGTTGGAATTTCAATAGGGTCGATTCGATCCCGGACTTGCCCTGAGGCTTGTATGCTTTGCTCGCTGTCGGGTTCAGTCTTCGAGTCGAGATCTGACTCGAGCTCGATTTACCTTCAAGATTGGCGCTCGTCTGGGTTGGCGGCGGCGACTTTTATTTCTCGCCTTTGGGCGTTTGGTCGCTTTAGCTTATTCAGGGTCCAGCCTCCGAGTCGCGTTGCGATTCGAGCTTTAATTGACCCTTAAGCTGTCATTTTTGGCTGGCGATAGGGGCTCTTACTCTTTTTGGTCGTAGAGACCTTTTTATATGTGGCCCGTAGGCTTGTTTAGTAAACCATTTTGGATCCGGTCTCCGAATCGAGTTACAACTCGAGCTCACTTTAATCCTCAAGTTGTCAATTTGGCTGGCGACAGTGGCTCTTACACTTTTTGGTCGTAGAGACCTTTTATTATGTGGCCGGTAGGCTTGCTTAGCCAGAGACAATGGCTCTTACGTTGTTTTTACCCGTGGGCTTTTTGTTGGCTTTGTTTTCCGCACATTAAGGTCTTTTTGAAAGATTTTTGCCTGACCCGTCGTCGGTTCTAAAAGAACCTCGATTTCAAGTCGTAATCGGCGATATTTCGAGCTCCTCGGAAGGTTCATAGCCCATTGTTTGCCTGTTGAGGGAAGCCTTTTGTAACCGGTTCTTTTTGAAGTAGTGGCCTGCAATTTTTTTTTAGCGATGGTCGGGCATCCTCGAGTCACGTTTTTCCGGCTGTATCAGCCGTTTTGACCATAGTCATGTGCATTTGGCCGTACCCATTTTTGATCCGGAGTGATAGTTTAGGCATCCACATCGAGGGTATGCCCTTTCGGGATTCTTACAAATGCGATGTATAGCCTAAACTTCGGGATTTTCATGCCTGTTGAGGTCTTACAATTTGCCATGCCTGTTAAGGTCTTACAGTTTGTCATGCCTTTTGAGGTCTTACAGTTCTTGGGTGATGTAGAATGGACCTGGTTATGCCGAGTTTGCCCGTTAAGGGTCTTACAGTCTCCGAGTCATCAAGTTGTTTAAGCGTGAAGACCGCTTCTTGTGAGCTCGGAGTTGCCTTGTAGGAGATTTATGAGCTCGGAGTTTCGATCCTAAGATCGCGCGAGTGCCTAGTTGTAGGCATCGAGCCCCGAGTATTTCAGGATGGAGTCGGTGGAGGGGGGCCCCCTGCCGGGGATATACTTGAGATTTCTATGTGCGGAGAATAAATGCCGAGAAAATACCCTTTTATTGCTTGATATAGATGTACATTATTTCTCCATCGTGAACTCGATCCGTGTGTACACAGATTCTTGGACCGTTCTGGCCCAGCATATAATTCCCGACGGGGTTTCAGTCCGCCGTATCTAGTCATTTCAACGGGGGATGCTCTTAGAGGCAAACCATTGTTCATTGTTGGGCTATCGGAATAAATCTCGTGGCATCATCGAACCTTCTTCTGGTATGCTATTCTGCCAGTAATCTTGCCGATAAGGTTTCTTTCGGGGCGAAAAGCTCGGATGAAGGGAGAAAATACGGCGGTCGCCTATATGCGGTCTAGGAATCTCCGGGTAGAGTCTTCAGAACCTCCGAACACCCTAGCTAGCTGTCTGCGCTCAGGTTAGTAAAAGGAAAACGAAGGAGCAAAAGCAGTTCTTTCTTACCGCGGGGTGTGTAGGTGATGTTCCGGGACTCGATGCGTCCCTGTCGGCTTATTCTAGTTTTGCCCTTTGCGAGGAATCTCGCTCCTCTATCGAGATGGGACCGTCGACGCCTTCAGGTAGAGTGTTGGTGGTCGCCCAAATAAAACGTTTATACTTCGTGCTTCCTTTTACGGTGTAAAGCTCGAGGTCCCAGCTCGAATTCAGGCGGGCTGTATTGAGAGAATGGTCTTTTCGGCGACTTGTTACTTGGAGTTCACCAAGGATTCGGGATGTGGGGGCGATTTGGTTCGCTAATGCGGACCGCCCTGTTGACCCTTGGTCCGATACCATAGTTGCGGGTGACCGAACTTCCTAAATCTATGAGCACGCGATTTATTTTAAGATTAAGCGGATGAGGGAGAGGTTTACCATTGTGCCATCGTGACGCTGGGGTGGAGTCGTGGTGCCCCTTTCCCTGGATGCGAGAGTATCCTTGGAAATATTTCCCTGGATCTGTCTTTATCCCGGTGGCGGGTATTTTTGCTTCCCGTGTAATGAGTTCTTGGAGGGCGTCGCCGTTCCTCCATCGCCGTGGTGATACGTCGCGGTTTGTTTACTTCTTCCTTCCCAGTAGTCTTATTTCCTCGGGGCCAGATTTGAGCCTAACCGTTTGATAGTACTTGTCGTCGAATTTGACTGAGCAGCATGGCTGTCACATTTTAGGGACGAGAGTCATTCGTGGCCCCGCTGTCGTTTGCATCCCGCGGATTCCACATCGGGTTGTGGTTCCTTCGAAGGGGCCTTGGTCGAGTAGGCCTGAGTCGCTCAGCGTTCCTGGTTTCGCTTATGGTGACTATGACATTTGTCATAACAATGTTGAGCCCACACTCTGGTGGACGAGGTTCGTCTGCCGGCTGTGCCTCACCGGATCTGGTTTCGCTGGATGTTCCCCGGGGGCGCCTCCCTCGAACTACTCCCCTACCGCTGCGAGGTATGTTGGATCTTGGGGGGTTCATCCCATTAGCGGCGCATGGATGGTATCTCCATCCGTTTGGCATTAGTTTCTTTGTGGGAGGCCTGCTTGGGCGTGCTGTTTCTGTAGTGGACGCATTAGTGGCCGGTGCTGGGTACGGACGCATGGCCAACTCTTGGCCGGGTATCTGGCTAAACATTGTTTGAAACGACCTGGATTCGGCGAGTATGCTCTGTTTAAACCCCGAGCAAAGGCCAGGGTTGTCTGTTTATCCGAAGCAGGATGCGATCCCATTCATCCTATCAGGGAGAAGGATGCGACTTCTTGTGGTGTTTCTTCCTTTCTTTGTTCGGCCTCTGACTTGTCGGTTTCCCCCGCTGCTTTGATGACATTGGCGTATGTTTCTGTGGCGGGATCTTCTTGAAAGTCACAGTTTTTTTTGCGTATGCGCGAGCGGTGGTGCGCTCGTCGGGGGAAGCTGTCTCCGGTGTCGCTACGCTGGGGGTCCTCGGATAGTTTTGCAACTGAGCAATGGCCAGCTGTTGTGCCTGCAACATTTCAAAAATATTGTGAAGACTAACTTCCTGTTCTTCCCGGGCCGGGGTTTTTTGAACTTCCTGTCGGTCGCGGTGTACCACGGTTCTGTCGGCATGAGAAGTTTCGTTAACTTGTTGTGCGTCCTGTGATTCCGCGTCCGCTAGTATTGGTCCGGTTGCATTATCGGGATCCTGTAGCGGTGCTCCGGTGGTCGGGATAGGTACACCATTTTCCCCGTGATCTTCGAGGCGGTCGTTCTCAGCTCCGTTCACCGAGCCAGACATTTTTACCTGAAATCAAAGGATCTTGGACAAGAAAAAGTGTGAAAGATATGAGCGAGGTTCACTTAGGTCTCACGGGTCATGAGCATGAGCATGAGCCAGACATTTAATGGATTTTGGGTCGTGACAACATAGTGTCAGAGCACTAGGTTCACTTAGGTCTCACGAGTCATGAGCGAGTCTAGTAGAGTCTTGAGGATCGGTACGGAGACGTCTGTATTTATCTTCGAGAGGCTACAAGGCTGTTAGAAGCACTTCCCTTCTTGATTCCTCATCCTGCGAATTGATCCTTTTGAGGCTTGTACCTTTATTTCATTCCTATTCAATCTTATGCGACGTGAAGCACTTGTTATGGATTGGGAATCGAGGAATTGTCATGGTACTACAAATATGGTGCAGGATGTTTCTATCTGCATATTTGATTGGGCTATTACCGTCGTCTTTCGGAAGGTCGTCGTGTCGTTTCAGCTTAACTTCAGTATTACCTAAGGTTTTGAGATTTGGCATTGATTGTTATGATGATTCATGCGTTGCTACCGCCCGGTGTTTATGTAATGATATGATGCTTTTCTAGGCATCGAGGAAGTGAATGACCTGAACGGAGGTTTTTCCACATTGTATGATTCAGAGATTCGATATTCTATTTCCGGCAGAGGAAAGGATATCGGATAAGAAATGTTCAGATTTGGGTTGATGTAGTGATGAAGGTTGGTATTTTCGAGCATGGTAGAGTTCTCAATTGTGATATGGTTTCATCATCCTTGTTGAACGCGTTAAGGTTCGCTGACTTTATGGCCTTCTTCAATTTTCCTTTGGGGCATGGTATTGTGAAATGGTGCTTGTGATGCTGTTGTCATAGATAACAGAGTGTAGCAATTTCGGAATCGAATTGGTACTTCTAGTATTGATGGCTCGAGAAAGATGATCTTCTAAGAGGTTTAGTGTTGGTAGCAGCGGTGGTTGAATTGCTAGAAGGTCAAGTGTGAGAAGTAGAAGTCGAGGAGTTACTTAAAGGAGAGGGTTGAACCAATGTGGGAGAGTGGCAGAGTAACATATGAGTTATGTGGTAGGATGGTCACACGCCTTGAGGAAAGTCTTCAGCCATTTGGGAAATTCATGGTGGACAACTACCATGGATTTTTATTTGAGTTCGACATGACTTCGAGTTTGGAATGCGTTGTTTGACTTTTAGCTGATGCCAATGGGGAAGAAGGAACCTCGGTGGATCTCAGGGTTATGTAATTATAGCTTCAAGCTAAGTGGGAGGGCACCACCGTCTAGGATTGGACTCCGTAGTTGTCTACTTGTGCAGTTTCTGGTTATCGGTGTACTGTTGGGTTATTACGACTAAGGAAAAAAACATTAGTGGTAATTTGAGCTAAGGACTTGAGGAATATCTGCTATCTTTGGCCTTATCGGTTCATGCTCAGGTTTTGGGAATATTCAGGATTGTATGCTTTGTGTAGAGGTGATTTACAAGAAAGGTGATTAAACCAGGTGCTTCTTTGAGAGGGTGTTCATGTGCTAGCAAAGCCTTGGGGGTTTGATTATATTCGGGACCATGTCAGAGTGGGTGACTCTCAACAACAGTCCTAGTGGATTCAAAGGTTAATGTGTGGTGCCTAAGGATTCGATTCTGTTGTTTGGTTAAGTATTGATCTTTTACAGTGGATTATGAAATGGGCTTGGAGTGTTCTATGTTATCTTCGGTCTCCGGTATAGTATTGGAGGAATGGGAGAAAATAACTTCGGATTCATAGAATAATTGTCAGAATGGATATACCAGTTGAAGACACGATTATGTGCACAAGGAGGGTATGAAATGGTTAGCGGGTTTTGAGATGACGTGGTCTCATGAGATCAGGTCACTCAGGACGAGTGCAGAGTTGGGTTCGTGATGTTTTGAATGGGGCTATTATTATTCCTATGTCATGCCTAGAGTAAAATAGAAGAAGTTAAATAAGTTAGCAATGTTTGAATTGGCACGATGGTGGCAATGATCAGTTCCTTCAGCGTGATAAGTTATACATGTGCTTGGTGGTGGTGCGTGCGAGACTTGACGGCCTCCGTAATTGATCTTATGTGAAGGCATTCGAGTGTTATGGTCTGTTATATGCAGATGGATCCTGGAAGGGTTATGGTGGTTTAGATGACGACTGGAGGTTGTATTTTCTGCGGTTATAGGAATCCAGTTACATGTTGCAATGGTTCTCTTGAAATGCGTTAAGTAAAAGGTTTCTATATGATGAAGTGTTTACCCTATTAGTGGTTCAGGAGTTATGATGGAATTCTTGAACTCTTGCGCATTGGCATGATTAAGTGCATCGAGTAGCATGGGCTTTGGAAGTTGAGGATCAAGGTTGCAGTTTGGTATCGACAAGAATGTCACCAGCTCGGATGAGCAGAGAAAAAGGATTCAGATGGTTAGAGTAAGTTGGTGTTGTCTTTAGCATCACTTGAAATCGGTGTCCGGTGTAAGAGGCTTTGAGTACTGATTTTGGATTTTTGATTTGCTTTACAGCATTAGTGCGACCGGTGGTATGGATGTGCATACTTGTTACCTGGTGCGGAAGGTCGTGGGAGTGTGTCCCATGGGAAGATGGTATAAGTGTGACATGCAGTGACATGATTGATCGAAGATTGGAACCAAGTATGGAGATTGTGGTACTATCGTTCATGTGAGAATTTATGCCTGAAGGGCGCTAGGTTCATTTGGTTGTGGACTATGGATGTTTGTTCCAGGTCGGCAGTTGTCCTTGGTGTCATGGGAAGAAGGGTTATTGTGCATCGCATAGAGACTGACTTGGTGTTCGTATGTTAAGGTAGGACTGGCAGAAGATTCCAGATGTTGGAATTTTTCTCTGAGGCTAATTTCCCTAAACAAAAGGGGAATCTCTATATTTACTCGAGCCAATGTGTTCAACTGAGTTATGGTTGCATGGATAAGTGTATGAGGTGTTAAATAGCGATTTCGGACAACTCCAGAGACGTTCTTAGCACGTTCGAGGATGAATGCATGTCTAAGTGGGAGAGAATGTAACGACCCGACTGATCGTTTTGAGCTCTAGAGCATTGTTCGGCAGTTTGAGGCCATGGGCAGCTTCACTTTAGGTATTACGACTTGTTGGCGTGGTCAGAATTGAAATTTGGGAAGTTCGGAGTTGATTTGGAAAGAGAATTCTCATTTCGAAAGCATTAAGATGGAAGATTCTGACTAAGGTTGGATTTGAGAAAATGACCTCGGAATCGGAATTTGAAGGTTCAAATATGTTCGTATGATGATTTTGGACTTGGGTGTATATCCGGATCGGGTTTTGGATGACCCGGGAGCGTTTCGGCGCCTATTTTGGAAGTTAGCATTTTGGAAGAATTTCATAAATTTGGGTTGAAGTGCATTTCAATGTTATCGATGTCCGTTTGGGATTCCGAGTCTAGGAATAGCTCCGTATGGTGATTGTGGTGTTGGGAGCGCGTCTATAAGTGGATTCGGAGGTCCGTAGGTCATTTTGGGATCATTTTGAGAAAGTTAGAAATTTGAAGGTTTTTGAGGAGTTTGACCGAAAGTGGACTTTTTGATATCGGAGTCGGATTCCAATTCCAGAAGTCGGAGTAGGTCCGTAATGTCAAATGTGACTTGTGAGCAAAAATTGAGGTTAATTGGACGTGATTTGATAAGTTTCGGTATCGAATGTGGAAGTTGGAAGTTCTAAAGTTCATTAAGCTTGAATTGGGGTGCGATTCATTATCTTGATGTTGTTTGATGTGATTTGAGGCCTCGAGCAGGTCCGTGTTACGTTATGGCATTGCTTTGTGGGATTGGGGTTCCCGGGGGCCTAGGTTGTTTCTGAGGTGTTTGGGTTGTATCGCGCTCTTATTTGATGTTTCAGCGTCGTTTTTTAGGCATAAAGGTAGCTATATTGAGGAAACAACCTTTGATATTTGATTGGATTGAACCATCACATCCTTATCGTAATTACGGAGCCATAGCAACAAGAATCGTTCAATTTCGATATCGTATGAGAGAGTAATGTCCATTTCCGTGTCGGACAAAATTGCTGGTTTCTGGTGAAATGATTTGTTCTTCGCGTACGCGTGAGAGGTTCCGCGAACGCAAAGAAGGATTTCTGGGTTGACCGGTCAATGCGAAAAATTTTTCTTCACGAACGCGAAGGTCTCCCGCGAAGGAGATGAAGAAAAATTGCTTGGACATTGTTTTAAACTGAGAATTTTAGTATTTTGGGCATATCTTGAGTTCTAGAGCTCTGTTTGAGGTGATTTTTGCGGCGTTGTTCTTTTATCAACAAGGGGGTCAATATATAACATTTATGTTGATTGTTTCTACATGATTATTTCTGTTGTTATCTATTTTTATCCGTGTTTGGATTGTAGAAATTGTTATTTTGAGCCCCAAAGTTGAAAAATGGTAAATCCTTGATTTGAGGGTCGAGTCATGAGGGAAGTTGGATGAATTTCTTGATATAGACCATGTGAGTTATGGGTAATATTTATTTTTAATAATTTTCTAAATACGGGCACGTGGGCCCAAGGTTTGAGATTATTGACTTTTCGAGCGGAGTTGGAGTTGTTACTAATGAATTTATTTTGAGTATTAGAGTATATTTTTATTGTTTGCACATTGCTTAACTAGTTTTGGAGCGACGTACACCGGTTTGAGGTGTTAGAGCAATGTTGGAGCCGGTTATGGAACTTCGAAACGAGGTAAGTCTCCTTTCTAACCTCGTAAGAGGGTATTAACCCCATAGGTGAACTAAATTATTATGTGCTTCTATATGTGGGGACTACGTACGCATGAGGTGACGAGAGTCCGTATGTAGCTACTAGCTATGCCTACGTCCTGGTAGTTTTAGGCTTATATCATGCTTGGTTGTTATTGTTATTAGTTTATGATTATTGTTTGCCTTGAGAAGGAGCGAGATTGAGTTTTCTTATTAAATATTTTGAGAGGAGTTGAAATTGAGGAAGAATTTGGAATCTTAAAAGTTTTCATTCGAACATCGTATTTAGTAAAGAATGGAAGAATACTAAATAATAACTTAAGAAATGTATGTGTAACTGCATCGCAAGTATGAATCCGCGAGCAGGGTAATTCCCTAAATTTATATTTCACCGCGTCGCAATTATGATTCGCGAGCGGGATAATTTTTTAAACTTATATTAGACCGCGTCGCAATTATGATTTGCGAGCGGGGTAACTCCTTCTACTACTCTCATGGGAGCGGGCCGATCGCTTCGGCAGGTTAGTAGACAACAAGGCCCCGGCTATACCTCAAAAGTTGAAGTCTACAACAAAAGATGTACAACATAACCCCTTGAAGGAGAAAGGGGCTCACCAGGACTTTGAGAAGAGGACATTCCGCTACGCGCGATCGGCACTGTCCGCTATGGAGCCACCTACATTCATTTAAAAATGTAGCGCGCCCGGCAAAAGGGACGTTAGTACCATGGAATAGTACTAGTATGTATAACTAAACACCATCTAGTTAGAAAGAACTTTCATACGATAATAAGGAAATCACAAGTATAACTCAAAAATATTGAACGATCACCACATTATCAAATAAAAGAATCATACAATTTTCACATCATTTTTCCATAGCTTTTAGTTTGGGGCATTTCACACTATTCATCATTGTTCACAATACCACCGCTATCTTGAGCAAAGTCTGATCTCGACCCGATCAGCTAGGATGCCGCATTTGAGACACATACTTCAATGACAATCTCATTTTCCCTTTTTTCGGAATTCAATATCAGTACAATACCACTATGTTTGCGGCATGGCGTCCGATCTCGGACCGATCGGCTAGGCTGCCTTACCAAGGCGTTGTTCCCTTCTCATTACTCATCTCGTTTCAATCTTTGTTTCACATATATCATTTTATAGGCACTTGGGGCCACAACTATCACATCATTTTTGGCACTAGGCCATATTTCACATCATTCCCAATTTCAATGTTAGCTTTGCAATTTAGGATAATAGGTGCACACAAGAGCAATTTAAATTGTAATCATAGATAAGACTTCACATAGATGGCACAAAAAACGCAGCTTCAATCTTGATTTAAGGTCTAAACATTTCAATACATTATTCATATTCTTAGAACCTTTTCAAGTTATCAAGAATAGCACATTGATCATATTGAGACGTATCTATCTCGTATATAAATTTGCAACGCCAATTCATGTGAAATAACAAACAATACAACAATCCAACTTTAACCTTACCGCGCTTACACAAACACCAACGGAGCTCAATTTCTAAAAGACGGGGTTTTAGCCATACATACCTCAATAGAGCTTTCCTTAAATTCTTACAAGGTTCCGGGACTCTTAGCAGCTTCAATCTATTTTATAGGAATTACAAATTGAACCAAGAATTAGAGACATGATTAAGATTCTAGCTCATTTGAGCATATTATCAAGCACTGAGTGTGCATTGTGATTTTAGGTCCCTTTTTGTGGGAGATTTTCATCATCTTACACCCCAATTGCTATCCTTTTAACTCAAAACCTCCCCATACTCTATTGCCACTCATGCATGCAAGATTATCAACCCTTATACCCATGAACCCACTTGCTAATCACTTATTTTAATAGAAATTTCGAAATTGTAGATTAGGGAACAAGTTCTTACCTCTTGGGGTGTAGACCTAGTAATTTCACTTGACAATCTTCAAGGATTTGGGGCAAGAACTGAGTGGGGACTTGATGAAGATCACTCCCTCTCTCTTTAGAACTTCCTCTCTCGCTCTATTTGCAGTAAAATAACATAAAAAGGGTCGGATGGGGTCGGGTTTTAAAAGTTAGAAAATAGGAGCCCCGACACAATCTGCGATCGCATATGCGATCTCATAATGAACATGCAGCCCACGAAATGAACCGCAAAAATGGCTTCAAGAACCTGAACAAATTGTCCGAGTATGCGAAGGAATGCGGTCCGCATACCTATTCTACGGTCGCATAATGCACCACAGAACTGCCCCTCACAAAATTCCAAGGGGATTATGCGATGACTATGCGGCCCGTATATTGATTATGCGATCGCATAGTTGGCCGCATAGTTGACCTCAAAATTACCATCAAACTGTCTGACTCTGCGGCGACTATGCTGTCCGCATTGCTATTATGCGACCGCATAATGGACCGCATAAATGCACTTTTCTTGAAAACATTATTCCTTAACTTTTAATGCATAGATCAGTCCAAAGGGTCCGAACCGAGGCGATCTTGCTCGCCGCGAAGAATTTTAAAAATTTCTAACACGTATTCCTAACTTGGCACTTTGAGCTCTCGGGGTTTGAGTAGAAATTTTCACGGGGCCTTACATCCTCCCCCACTTAGGTTCATTCATCCTCGAATGAGGATCAAGGTTCACTCATTAGCAATCTTTATGCAACCTTTGCCTTTCACAATCATGGAACATATCAACAGCTTCAAATTTGGCTAACTCCCTAAATTTCCAAAAATTTCGCCAGAGTTTCCTTTGTATCTAGGCCTATCCACATGTTAGAGAGCCCCAGAAACATCTCCTAACAGCATATACATATTCCATAGACACGACATCACCTGCAAAACACTAATCATAGCCGCATAGGCAACATATAACCAAAACAAAACCAAACAGTTTTACATAGATCAAATCAAGGAAACAGAGTTCATAGGGACCAAATGCATCAAAGCTATTACATGGCTATACAAACAAATTTTGGTACTTCCTTCTCATTTCTTCCTCGGCTTCCCAAGTGGATTCCTCAACCTGCTGGTTCCGCCATAACACTTTTACGGAGGCAATTTCCTTATTTCTCAATTTCCGGACCTGCCTGTCAAGAATGGCAACTGGAACTTCTTCATAGGATAGTTCTTCATTAACCTCAATAGTTTCAACTGGCACAATAGTGGACGGATCTCCCACGACCTTCTTCAACATAGACACGTGGAAGATTGGGTGTACCAATGACATCTCGGGTGGCAGTTCGAGATTTTGTGCCACCTGATCAATCCTCTGAATGATTTTGTACGGTGCGACATACCTTGGACTCAATTTTCCTTTCTTCCCAAACCGCATGATACCCTTCATGGGGGAAACCTTCAAGAATACCCAATCATCTTCTTTGAACTCCAAATCTTTGCGACGAACGTCCGAATAAGACTTTTGGTGACTCTGAGCAGTTTTCAACCTTTCCTTAATAATTATGACCTTCTCCATGGCCTGATGCACAAGGTCTGGCCTTATCAATTCAGCCTCTCCAACCTCGAACCACACAATAGGAGACCTACATCTCCTACCATACAATGCCTCAAATGGCGCCTTCTGGATACTAGCATGGAAGCTGTTGTTATAAGCAAACTCTATGAGTGGGAAATGATCATCCCAGCTACCTTTGAAATCTAGAGCACAAGCACGCAACATGTCCTCAAGCGTCTGAATAGTCCTCTCTACTTGCCCGTCGGTCTGAGGGTGAAAAGTTTTGCTGAGATTTACCTGCGTGCCCAAACCTTGCTGAAATTTCTTCCAAAATTTGACCGTGAACTGAGCCCCTTGATCTGAAATGATTGAGAGTGGAGTACCATGCAACCTCACTATTTCCTTGATATACAACTGAGCATATTGTTCCACTGTGTCGGTAGATTTGACTAGCAAGAAGTTCACTGGTTTCGTGAGTCGATCCACGATCACCCAAATTGAGTCGAACTTGCGCGGAGTGCGCGGTAAGCCTACCACAAAATCCATGTTTATCATTTCCCATTTCCACATAGTAATTTATATGTTTTGAGCCAATCCACCGGGCCATTGATGTTCGGCCTTCATTTGCTGACAGATCGCACATATTTCCACAAAGTCCGCCACCTCCTTTTTCATGTTGTTCCACCAATAAACTTCCTTGAGATCATGATACATTTTTGAAGAACCTGGGTGCACAGAATTCCTGGAAGTGTGAGCTTCTACCATGATCCTTTCTCGAAGACCGTCAATATCCGGAACACATAGGCGGCCTTCATACCGTAGGGTACCATCATCCATGCCAAAGGAAAAAGCTGTGGTCTTGTGTTTATGAATCCCCTCTTTCAGTTGTGCTAATAATGGATCGTTGAATTTTTTCTCTTTCACCTCCGCCACAAGCGACAATTCAGCCCTATTCTACACAATTATACCTCCTTCATTAGAGTCCGCAAGGTGAACTCCAAAGCTAGCCAGTTGATGAACCTCCCAGGCCAACGGTTTTTGATATGCCTCCAAATGAGCTAAACTTCCCATAGATTTTCGACTTAGAGCGTCCACCACAACATTAGCCTTTCCCCGGTGATAGAGAATATCAATCTTATAGTCCTTGAGTAACTCTAGCCATCTTCTTTGTCTCAAATTCAACTCCTTCTTCTTGAAAATATATTAAGGCTCTTGTGGTCCGTGAATACATCCACATGGAGCCGATATAGATAATGTCGCCAAATCTTTAGCGCAAACACCAATGCTGCAAGCTCTAAGTCATGGGTTGGATAATTCTTTTCATGATTCATGAGTTGCCTAGAAGCGTAGGCTATAACCTTGCCGTGTTGCATTAACACATACCCAAGCCCAATCCTTGAAGCATCGCAATACACCACAAAACCCTCTGCACCCTCTGGCAGGGTTAATACCGGTGCTGTAGTCAATCTTGATTTCAATTCTTGAAAGCTCCTTTCACAAGCATCGGGCCACTGGAACTAAACTGCTTTCTGGGTCAATTTAGTTAATGGAGAGGCAAGACTAGAAAATCCCTCCACAAACCTTCTGTAGTACCCAGCCAAACCCAAGAAACTGCAAAACTCTGTTGGAGTGGTAGGTCTAGGCCAATTCTTTAGTGCTGCAATCTTTTGAGGATCAACCATAATTCCTTCCCTGGAGACGACATGACCCAAGAACGCGACAGATTCAAGCCAAAATTCACATTTCGAAAATTTCGCATACAATTGGTGTTGCTGAAGCGTCTGCAGAATTGCCCTGAGATGGTTAGCATGATCCTCTCGACTTCAGGAATACACAAGAATATCGTCAATGAACACTATCACAAAGGAGTCTAGAAAAGGCTTGAAAATTTGATTCATGAGATCCATGAAAGCTGTCGGGGCATTTGTTTGCCCAAAAGACATTACAGAAATTCAAAGTGCCCATACCGAGTCCTGAAAGCTGTTTTCGGAATATCCTACTCCCTTATCTTCAATTGATGATACCCGGACCACAAGTCAATTTTTGAAAAACACGTAGCACCTTGCAAATGATCAAAAAAGTCATATATCCTTGGTAGAGGGTATTTATTTTTGATTGTGACTTTGTTAAGTTGCCGGTAGTCAATACACATCCGCAGCGACCCATCTTTCTTCCTTACAAACAAAACCGGTACGCCCCATGCTGACACACTTGGCCGAATGAAACCCTTTTCTAGCAAATCCTTCAATTGTTCCATTAGCTCTTTCAATTCTACCGATGCCATTCTGTAAGGTAGAATTGATATAGGCTGTGTGCCTGGCATCACATCGATCCCAAAATCAATCTCCCTGTCCGGTGGGATCCCAGGGAGCTCACCTAGAAAGACATCCGGAAATTCATTCACAACTGGCACAGACTCAAGGCAAAGTGCCTCGACATCGGTGTCCGTAACCCGAACTAAATGATAGATGCACCCCTTCTTGATGATCTTGGTGGCCTTAACGTACGAAATAAACTGACTTTTAGGCACTACATTATCCCCTGTCCATTCAACAACGGGCGCATTAGGAAACTCAAGCCTCATAGTTCTAGTCCGACAATCAAGCTTGGCATAACATGAATAAAGCCAATCCATTCCTATTATTACATCAAAATCGACCATCCCCAATTCAATGAGATCAGCCGTGGTATCCCTACCACGTACCATGACAACACAACCTCTATAAACTCGAGCAGTCGTAATTGACTCACCAACCGGAGTAGACACCAAAAATGGCTCATGAAGTTGATCCGGTTCTATCCCAAATTCCATAGCAACAAAGGGCGTAACATAGGACAAGGTGGAACCGGGGTCAATAAGTGCATACACATCATGAGATTGGACAGCCAGAATACCTGTAACAACATCTGGAGAAGCCTCTGTAGTCTGGCGACCACTCATAACATAGAACCGGCTGGGTCCTCCCAAATATTGCGCACCACCCCTAGTTGCACCACGCCTCGCGGGTACTGGGGTACCTCGAGCTGGAGAAGGGGCTGAAGATGTAGCAGCTGCTGCACTGGCTGGCTGTGTTGTGCCCCTGCCCGCTCCCTGGAGAGATACACGGCAATGCCTCTGAATATGACCCCTCATCCCACATCCATAGCATACAGGTAACTCCAAGTAGCAAATCCCTAAGTGCACCTTCCCGCACATGGGGCACGGGGACCTCTGCTGTTGCTGGGATCTCTCTCTCCTGACCGACCCCGCTGGTAGGATTCCCCGTTGCACTGACTGGGCCTGAAACGAATCCACTGTTGCTGCTAGCTGGGCCTTGATAGCGGTGCACTGGCTGAAGACTGTGCAACAGATTGGGATGGCCCTGATGATCCTCCCTGGAAAGATAATCTTCCCCCATCTAGTGACTCACCCATGTTGCCCGCGGACCGGGTCTTTCTGTTACCCTCTATCTCCATCCTGTTCTTCAGTTTGCGGTTCTCTGTGGCCTGAGCAAATGCCACCATCTTCCCATAATTCATGTCAGAATTCAATGTAGCTGTAGAAGCCTCATTAATAGTCAAAGGATTAAGGCCCTGAACAAACCGGCGCACCCTAGCCTCCATTGTGGACAACATGTGAATAGCATATCTGGACAGGCGGGCAAACTCCATATGGTACTCCCACACACTTCTGCTACCTTGCTTCAGATTCTCAAACTCTACTGCACGGGCTGCCCTTGTCTTAGCAGGCAGGAAATGATCTCTAAATGCATCGGCAAACTCGTTCCACCTCGCCGGAGGGCTCCCCTCCACGAATAGGCCACCCCTTTCAGAGGGTAGGTAGCTAACTCTACTCCCTCTGTCTCCGTTGCACGCATAACCTTGAGGGTCATGTGCATCTCATCAATAAAATCATGAGGGTCTTCTTTCGGATTGGCACCCGTAAACAATGCAGGGTCTAACTGAAGAAATCTGTTCACCCTGGAACTGGTGGAATCCCCTTGCTGGCTAGACGAACTAGGTGCGGCATTTGACCTTTGGGCCTGTGAGGCCACTAGCTGAGTCGACATCTGAATAGCTCCCCTAAGATCCCCATCAGAAATACCAGAACCGGAAGCTGGGGCTGGAGGTGGAACAGGAGTATCAATGGGAGGGATAGTGGTATCCCCCGTAGATGTAGGAACTGAGGTAGTCTGCTCCGGAATAGAAGAATCAGGCAGGGTGATAGCAGGGAGATTATCCTCCTTCGCAGTATCAAGTAGTGAATCATCGGTCACTCCTGGGGTGGCACTGGCTCCTTGGCCAATTATGGATTACTTCTTAGGTTCCATGTACTGAAAATTGAAGGAATGCACTAGTTAGAGGATAAATAGTTTCACAATTGCCGCACGATCCAGAATATCAACGAAGGGTGTTATTCCTAAATGCCCAAGTACCCTCCAACTTATAGATGTGGTCGACTACGCAACGATAAGAAGGACTCTACTAGACTCGGCTCCGAGACATCCTAGGACATTTTAAAACATTAGGCTCTGATACCAAGTTTGTCACGCCCCAACCTCGGGAGGCGCGATCGGCGCTGAATCGAGTGAACCCAACTGAGCAAGCCTTATAAACACTTTCTACCCAACTCAATACGATTAAGGAAACCATGCTTTCGTTTATTTAGACAATAGCAAGATCGAACATTCAACATTGTTAGTTCATTTTTATATCACAAATCATAAATCATGGCTATGTTTACAAGATTTCATATAGTTATAGATTAGAAGAACTAGAGTATGGAGTTACAACACAGTTCATTAACCCATCCAACACCCATACATAACCCACACAAACGTCTACGGAGCCTCTATGGATACAAAAAAAAAATTATGACAACGCCGGCAACAAGGCCCCAGCTATACCTCAAAAGTGAAAG
The DNA here is from genome assembly GCF_001879085.1 of Nicotiana attenuata. Classification (NCBI taxonomy): domain Eukaryota; kingdom Viridiplantae; phylum Streptophyta; class Magnoliopsida; order Solanales; family Solanaceae; genus Nicotiana; species Nicotiana attenuata. The sequence goes on from NC_031995.1 coordinate 33,710,114, forward strand.
TCTACAACAAAAGATGTACAAAATAAACCCTTGAAGAAGAAAGGGGCTCACCATGACTTTGAGAGGAGGACACTCCACTACCCGTGATCGACACTGACTTCGTATTTAAAATTCTGCATTATTTCCAAATATTGAAACCAACATATCTCCTTCATTATAAGGTCAAATGGAGTGATTCAAAATCCTAACTTGACTGATATTTCACAAGGAATCCATTGGCGGCATTACAAGCGAGTTTTTGAATTATTTGGCATGCAAAACGAGGCAGAACAGGTGGGCAAAAATACTTAATATTGAAAGTTTGTTCATTAGGTCATATTTTGATTTGGGGAGCTCGGATTTGGACAATTTTTGGAGGTGATTATCACTATATCGATTGGGTAAGTGTTCTATTCTCATTTTGATTATATTTCATAAATCCATCTTCATTTTAGACATTTGATTGATGATTTCAAAGTGAAATTTGGGGGTTGTCTAAAATTTCATAAAGTGAATTTTTGAGTTTTGAATATCGATTTGGAGTTGGATTTGAGTGAAACTAGTATTGTGGGGCTCATCATTGAATGGGTGTTCGGGTTTTGTAAATTTTGTCGGGCTCTGAGGTGTAGTCCCGGGGAGTTGACCTTTGACGACTTTTTGTAAAATGTGTAAGGATCATAGCTTTGTTAATTGAAATTGTTTTCTCTTGCATTGTTTGATGTATTTAAGCCTTCTTTGGCTAGATTGGGCCGAGCGATGGTGAATTGGTAAAGGAAAAGCTAAATTGAGTATTGAGTTGGCCAAATTGAGGTAAGTATCCTGCCTAACCTTGTGTGGGGGATTTCACTTAGGGTTTTAGTCTTCTATGTTTATTGTAGCTCGTGTACGCGAGGTGACGAGTGCGTGCTTGGACTTATTTGTGAGAAATTGGACTTTCAGAGTTCTTAGGTCCTTATATTCACTGTGTACGTTGTTCTTGGTATGACTGAGTTCATATTTACTGGTTTCACCTCTACTTGCTTATATTAGAATTAATTGCTTTAGCACTCTTATTGCCTATTCGACTCTTGATTGACTTAACTGAATATTTTACCTCTTCTACTATCACGCTATCTTTTCATAACTGTTATCTTTATTTGAAATTATTGTCATCTCATCTTATAATTGTTTAGTCTGAATTGAGGTTATGATTATCTTTCCGCTGCTTATCCATAATTGAATTGTCGAACATCCTCGAATTTGCTCAACCTTAAAAGAAGTTTAGACATCCTATATCTTAGTTGACTTGTCTTTATTTGAAACTATTTGACTCGTGTTTGCTTCCTTACTGCTGAATTGTATATTTTGGGATCGTTTCTACATATGTTTTCCTTTGTTGAACTGTTCTCTTTACGCCTAGCAGTCTTTACTGTGGTTATTCCTTGTGAAATGGTTCTACCATTTCTTTGTGATTTAAAGTTCTTGGGTTGATTTACTTGTCGTACTTTGTATTATTGCCATTGTTGCTATTATACTTGTTGTGGTGATGCACGAGGTTTTTGCCCGATCTTCGGAACGGTTTTCCGGGAGATTCCCCTGCATATTTATTTTGGGACTACGGAACGGTATTCCGGGAGATCCCCCTGGATTGCATATTTACTTTGGGACTACGAAACGGTATTTCGGGAGATCCCCCATCATTGCATATTTACTTTGGGACTACGGAACGGTATTCCGGGAGATCCCCTTGCACATTTACATTTGGGACTACGATACGGTATCCTGGGAGATCCCCCGTTGTTATCACTATGTTCTGAGCTGTTGTCTTTCATTGATTCTATTCCTATGTAGACATTCGACGTGCTGTCCGTTTATTTCCTTATGCTTATCCGGCCGGTCGTTTCGTGAATTATAGCCCCATTTCCCTTATTTCTGCTTTATTATGTGTTCCTCAGCTATATTTCATCATATCGTATTGGTTGGTTCGGGTCCGGAGTGGTTTCGGTATGGAGTGAGACACTTAGTCTCCTATTTAGAAGCTTAAGTTGGAAAAGTCAACCGGATGTTGACATATGTGTAAACGATCTCGGATGTGAATTCTGATTGTTCTATTAGCTCCGTTAGGTGATTTTGACTTGAGAGCGCATCCGTAAAGTGATTTGGAGGTCCGTGGTAGAATTAGTCTTGAATTAGCGAAATTGAAAAATTAGGCCATTTTGGTCGGCAGTGGAAAATTTGATATCGGGGTTGGAATGGAATTCTAGAAGTTGGAGTAGGTTCATAGTGTCATTTTGTGACGTGTGTGCAAAATTTCAGGTCATTCGAATGTGATTTGGTAGGTTTTTGTATCGTTTGAGGAGTTTGGAATTTAGAAGTTCTTAAGCTTGAATCCGAGGGTGATTTGGTGTTTTGATGTTGTTTTGAGCGATCCGAAGGTTCGACTAAGTTTGAATGATGTTATGTGACTTGTTGGTATTGTGGGTTGAGGTGCCGAGGGTCTCGGGATGAATTCGGATGGTTAACAGAGAGTTTGAACTGGGAAATGCAGTTGAAGCCGATGTGTTATGTGATAACTGCACCCGCATAGTGGGGACCACAGTAGCGAGGTCGCAGGTGCGGTTGGGAAGCCGGAGATGCAAAAATTGAGGGCCAGGAGAGGAGTCGCATCTGGGGGCCCGCAAGTGCGAGACCTGGGGCGCAGGTGCGGTTTTAGAAGTTGAAGTGACTTCCATAGAAGCGGACTTTTGGGCGCAGAAGCGGAACCGCAGGTGCGCTATTTTGGCCGCAAAGGATTTCGGGATTTGTGCCTAATTTGATGGTTTTTCTTGTGGAATTCATTCCATTAGGCTATATTTAAGGTATTGTTCTGATTGTGAATATATTCAGAGCGTTTGAAGGCCGAGTCGAGGGGCAAGAGCATCGCGGAGTAGGGATTTGACCGGTTTGAGGTAAGTAACGATTGTAAATCTAGTCCTGAGGGTATGAAACCCCGCATTTCGTATCGTTTTACTATTTTGAGGTTATGCGCATGCTAGGTGATGGGTGTGTGAGCGTGCATCGTTAGGGATTGTGACTTGTTCCATCCCGTAGCAACTATAAAGTTGCGTATTTGGTTGAAACTACATGATACATATGTGTTTTAAGAAAAGAGTTTGTGTAAATTGGGCGGAATGCCATATTTCGGCCTTGTGCCAGAGCTGTTTGGACCCTAGGTGCCTTTTCTTACTATCCTCTTACTGTTTTTGGTTGAAAATCTATACTAAGTCTTGTTACACTTATTGATTTTGTAACTCAATCCTTATTACTCTTTTGATGCATATAAAATGTTGTTTTAGGCCGAGTACCCTGTTTTTCTGAGAGCCCGAGTGGCTTGATAGGTTTATGACTGAGTGAGGCCGAGGGCCTGATTTGTGAGGATATTTATGGGATCGGGTTGCACGCCGCAACAAGTTGTACTGATTCATTATTGAGTGAGGCCGAGGGCCTGATTGATTTATGCCACGAGGTGGCTTGTTATAGCACTTTGGCTGAAGGAGCCCCTCCGGAGTCTGCACACAGTGTGCGTGGGTACCTTGAGTGTGAGTGATATGAGATATGCCTGAGGGGCTGTATACGAGTGACTAAGAGGTTTGCCCAAGGGGTTGTTCATGAGTGATGTTTTGCCCGAGGGGTTGTTTATGATTCCAGCATTTTTGCTCATTGTTGCACCGAGCCTCAGTCTAAGAAATGTTGAAAAATATCTTCAAACGATTTTACTGAAACTGAGTTTAGACGAAATGGTTTTGATTCAAACTTTGCATTTAAAAGCCTGTTGCATTTTTGCTGAGATTTTTCTATTATGAACTTTATATGCTTTATTGCTCGTCACTGCTTCTCAACCTTTATTTACATTGGTTACTTACTGAGTTGGCGTACTCATGTTACTCCCTGCACCTTGTGTGCATATCCAGGCGTATCAGGACTCGGTAACGGCTGTTAACTAGTCCAGCTATAGATTCTTCTCGGAGTTGGCAAGGTAGCTACTGGCGATCGCAGCCTTATTCTTCTCCCTCCTATCTTCCTATAGTTGTTATAGTTACATTTCCAGACTGCTTTATTCTCATTATTTTGGACAGATATTAGTAGATGCTCTTGATCAGTGCACCCCAATGTCATGCTTTTCTTTCCGCACTTTCATTATTCAGATTTTCTTTATTAAGTTTTATTATTAAATATCTTGAAGTTATCGTTAAATTGAAATATCAGGTTTGTTTGGTAAAAAGTCGGCTTGCCTAGTACTACGATAGGCGCCATCACGACATGGTAGTTTGTGTCGTGACACATACACGTGGCTAAGAACCCTTATCGGATAAGAGGTTTTCTTGATATCGTTGAGTATAGGTGCACACCCTTATTTACTTGCCTCCTATGTGAGAGTAGCTCTATTTGGCACGTGAGTTGACAGCATGATTATGAGGTGTGATGAGGGCACAAGATGCCAAGTGTTAGGGTTCAAGTATTTAGACCCATGAGTTGTAACTTATCCGAGATTCGATACTTCGTGAAGGTTGTTGACTAAAATCCAATGTGAAAGTTGTCGTAGTTGTTGAGTTGCTATTTGTCCTTGCTGTATCTGTGGTTTCAGATTTAGGTTGTGTTTCCACTCACTCTTCTCTGTCATTATTAGGGTATTCCGCTGGTACTTATCGTTTTCTTATTGTAATTACAATATTGTTAATCATATTGCTTAGTTTTCATGTAGAAATCATGCGCTATTGTTCTTATACTTATACTTGTTCAATTTTTCAGACCAGTAGGTGTCTTGATTGTTCCTCATCACTACTCCACCGAGGTTAGTCTTGATACTTACTGGGCACCACTGTGGTGTACTCATACTATATTTCTATACATTTTTGTACAGATCCAGGTAACTGCTCGTTAGTAGCTGTCTGGATCGTTACTGTGGAGACTCACGGTAAACCTGTTGCTGTGTTCACAGGCTTCAAAATCACCTTCCTATTTTTGTGTTCACACTATTTACGTATTTCCAAACAGTTGTATTTAGAAGCTGTAGTAAACTCTGTAGAGCTTATGACTTGTACTGCCGGTTTTGGAAAATTGTAAATTTTGTAAAGATTTCAATATCGAGACTGTTAGATTTTCTTTATTATTGTGGTTGTTCGGTAAATGTTAGGCTTACCTAGTCCCTAAGACTAGGTTACATCACGATACACAACTCAGGGGAAATTGGGTCGTGATAATTTATGATCTCAAAAATATAAAAATGACAATTTTATTAACTATTTAATGTTGGCTAGCCTGACATTGATGTCCGGCGCCATCACGACCTTTAATGAATTTTGGGTCGTGACATTAGCATTTTTAATTATTTGTGTTGAATCATCCACATATCCTTAAAATCACGTATAAATTTTATTGTTATCCGTTTTAAGGGTAGACGTAATCATCAATGAAATTTTAGCTGCAGAGATCTCCTATCATATTCTAATCTTGCAATACACGATTTAACGTGCAAATAAATATCTTAGCTAGGAAATAAAAGAAACCAATATACCCAAACACTTGTGTAGGGGTCTTCTGTGCACGGTAAAATCGGAGGGTCCAATTTTCATCGTTATGAAGCCCCGTAGACATACTTCACAAGGCCCGAGATTGGGGTCGAGGTTCACCTTCGAGGGTTGTCGATGCTCGACCTCGGGGCAATGCAGATCAACGGCTATATTGGAAAAGAGGGGAGTTCCCAAGGGGTGCAGATAAAGCCGGTAAAGTCTGTGAGGCTAGTCTAAGCCCGCGTCATGACGTCAACTAGCTGTCCTATCTCCATATCTTTGTAATAAATGCGTTTGTACGATATTGGGATTCCCCCCTTCCCATATAATGGGGGTCCTTGCCATATTATAGGGATTTGTTGCTCCATACTAAATACATAAGAACATTCTCTCTGCTCTCTAACACATTCTCTTGATATTATTGCTTCCATTTATTATCTTCATTATTGTTCATCATTTATTGCATATCATTGGCCATATAGAGCCTTCAATGATTTTTTTACAACTGTTAGTCGCTCTCCAACTGCCTTCGATAGCTCCTAACCGAGCATCGAAATCGACCTCGAAGCCCCCGAATCGATAAGCTCGAGGCCCCGATTGTTAACCTATCGGTTTGGTTATCACCTTATTCCTAACTCGTATCTCGTTTCTAAGTCTCACACATAGCATCAACCGCATAACAACTAGCAGAAAAATTGATCATGTATTTTTAGAGTCCCATAATCAAATTTAATTGTTATTACCATTTTCACGGTAAACGGTTTAGCGCCCACCGTGGGGCTAAAAATAATAGTGATTATTTTCTTGCTGGTTTCATTACGCAACACAAGTTATCTTTCACACCTGTTCTTGTCCAAGATCTTCAATTTCTTGTCGAAATGCTTAACTCAGTAAATAGAGGTGAAAACAACTATCTCGAGAACCACCGAGAGAATGGTGTGGCTATTCCAGGTGTCGGTATACCGCCACGAAACCCTGTGAAAGCGCCAGAGCCGAGCTCAAAGGGTACGACCACACGCGACGCCCAATGCATTGACACCGCTCCTCGCATTCACCAGAAAGCGCGCCGAAAAGTTCCGCGAGAAACTCGGCAAAATCTAACCTGGGCAAAAAAAAAGATACCCCGGCATGTCGTTCGTATGATTATTAGAGGGACCGACATTCTCCAAGGGCCCATGATCAAACGGACAAAATATCTGCTGCATTAGAAGGGCCGATCGGAGACCGCGTAGCCGAAGACACCCTCGCATTCAGCGAAGAGGATCTCGAGACCTTGGTAGAACCATGCAACGACACACTAGTAATCTCGTTTCTTTTAAGCAACATTCGAGTTAAACGTGTGCTCGTGGATCCAGGCAGCTCGACCAACGTAATCAGATCAGAGGTAGTAGAACAGCTTGGATTGCTCGTTCAGATCATACCCGCCTCCCGGGTCCTCCACGGCTTCAACATGGCCGCTGAAGTAACAAAAGGAGAAATCACCCTCTCAGTCGACACGTCCGGTGCGATTCAGAACACCAAGTTTCAAGTCATCAGTGGAGACATGAGGTACAATGCATTGCTTGGAAGGCCGTGGATACACAGCATGAGGGCAGTACCGTCAACTCAGCACCAGATGATAAAATTTCTGACAAAGGATGGCATAACGACCATATATGGAGAACAACATGCGGTGAAAGAAATGTTCGCGGTTTACCAGGAGGCGTCGACCCCCATACGCCCGACCTCGGATGAGCCTTGGAGTAGACAGACCCCCGAGGAGGACGAAGAAGATTTCCTCGCTCCTCGAACTTTCATTGCCCCCGAAGAGTTGGATGCATCGAAATCAACTATTGAAGGTCTAGAGCAAGTTGTTCTAATCGAACACCTCCTAGATCGTAAGGTATACCTGGGAACGAGATTAACCCCTGAACTCAGGAAAGAATTCATTCAATTTCTTATTAAAAATATCGACTATTTCGCTTGGTCCCACTTAGATATGACAGGAATTCCGTCGGAAATAACCTCCCACAGACTGAATGTCGACCCCAGTTTTAAACCGGTGAAGCAGAAAAGAAGACCCCAGTCCGAGATAAAACACGCATTCATCAAGGATGTGGTAATGAAACTTCTTAAAATAGGGTCTACTAGCAAGGTAAAGTACCCCGAATGGCTGGCCAACGTAGTAGTGGTAGCCAAAAAGGGAAATAAGCTAAGAATGTGCGTAGATTATAAAGACTTAAATAAGGCGTGTCCTAAGGATTCGTTCCCATTGCCTAACATCAATCGTCTGATTGATGCTACGGCCGGCCATGAGACCCTCATCTTTCTCGATGCCTACTCGGGGTATAATAAAATTCAGATGAACTCCGAGGATAGCGAGAAGACTTCGTTCATCATGTAGCACGATACCTACTGTTACAATGTAATTCCCTTCGGACTAACAAATGCACGGGCTACATACCAGCGCCTAGTAAATAAAATGTTCGAGCATCAAGTAGGAAAATCCATGGAAGTTTATTTTAATGATACGCTAGTTTAGTCCCTGTGCGCAGAGGACCATTTGACTCATTTGTAGGAAACATTCGACATCCTCAGAAGTTACAACATGAGGCTCAAACTCGAGAAATGTGCCTTCGGAGTGGGTTCGGGCAAATACTTAGGCTTCATGGTATCAAACAGGGGGATCAAGATTAACCCCGATAAAATCAAGGCCATCGAAGAAATCATGGTGGTAAATAATGTAATGGCCCTACAACGCCTGACAGGGCGAATAGCAACTCCGGGAAGATTCATATCAAGGTCATCCGACTGGAGCCATCATTTCTTCTCTTTACTCAAAAGGAAAACCAACTTCGAATGGACTCCAGAATGCCAACACGCCCTAGAGGAGTTGAAACGATATCTGACTAGCCCACCTCTGCTCCATACGCCAAAGGAAGATGAAACATTGTATCTATTCTTGGCCATATCCGAAATAGCGGTAAGAGGCGTACTAGTCCTAGAAGAGCAAGGTACGCAATTCCCTATTTATTATGTAAGTCGGACCCTAGGGGATGCCGAAGGTAGGTATCCACACCTAGAAAAATTAGCTCTTGCGTTAATAAGCTCATCGCAAAAATTGAAACCCTATTTTCAATGCCACCATATTTGCGTTCTAACGACATACACCCTCCGGAGCATATTGCACAAACCCAAACTATCGGGTTGATTGGCCATATGGGGCATCGAACTCGGGTGGTATGATATCGAGCATCAACCTCGAACGGCCATCAAGTCCCAGATTCTGGTGGACTTCGTGGCCGATTTCTTGCCCTCCCTCATGCCCGAGGTAGAGAAGGAAATTTTACTAAAATCAGGCACATCTTCCGTGGTATGGACCCTGTTCACTGACAGTGCCGCAAACATGAGAGGATCTGGACTCGGTATAGTCCTAAAGCCACCTACGGGCGGCGTGATCAGACAATCTATAAAACTGCAAAAATGACTAACAATGAAGCCGAGTACGAGGCTATGATTGCAGGTTTAGAGCTGGCCAAAAGTCCGGGAGCCGAGACCATTGAAGCAAAATCCGATTCACTCGTGGTAGTAAACCAGGTGAATGGGAGCTATGAGGTCCGAGAAGACAGGATACATAGGTATTTGGACGAAATCCAAGTTGCATTACGTTGCTTCAAAAATTGGACCTTAGTCCACGTACCTCGCGAGCAGAATAGCGAGGCCGATGCCCTCGCAGACTTGGGATCATCTATTGAAGAAGATGACCTACTCCCAGGGCTGTTATTCGGCTATCTAAATCAGTGGTCGGGGAAGGTCATACTGAGATTAATTCCACCAGCCTAACATGGGACTAGAGGAATAAATATACCAATTATCTAAAAGACGGAAAATTGCACGCGGATCCAAAGGAATCGAGGGCCCTGCGAGCCAAAGCAACCCGATTCTCGCTCGATGAAAACAAGACTCTGTACAGAAGAACTTTCGATGGCCCCCTAGCACTATGTATGGGGCAAGGGGATACAGATTATGTGCTCCGAGAAATTCACGAGGGTACTTGCGGAAACCACTCCGGTGCCGATTCCTTGGTCTGAAAGATAATCAGGACAAGCTACTATTGGGACAACATGGAAAAAGATACTAAGGAATTCGTCCGAAAATACGATAAATGCCATAGATTTGCCCCTATGATTTACCAACCCGGCGAAAAACTACATTCGGTCTTATCACCATGGCCATTCATGAAATGGGGAATGGACATCGTCAGGCCCCTGTCGACGGCACCAGGTAAAGCTAAAATCATTTTATTTATGACGGACTATTTCTCAAAATGGGTGGAAGCGCAGGCCTTCAAGAAGATAAGAGAAAAAGAAGTCATTAACTTCATCTGGGACCACATTATGTGCCGATTCAGGATTCCTTCCGAGATATTATGCGATAACGGGAGGCAGTTCATCGGAAGCAAGGTAACACAATTCCTTGAGGATCACAAAATCAAGTGAATCCTATCGACGCCTTACCACCCATGTGCGAACGGCCAAGCCAAGTCTACAAATAAAACCATAATCCAAAACTTAAAAAAGAAGCTAGAAAGCGCCAAGGGAAAGTGGACAGAAATGTTGCCCGAAGTGCTATGGGCATACCGAATGACTTCAAAATCAAGCACAGGGGAAAAAACTTTCTCTCTAGTGTACAATGCCGAGGCTTTGATACCAGTGGAGGTCGGGGAGCCGAGCGCCAGATTCTAACATGCCATCGAGAGCTCAAACAATGAGGCCATGACAACGGCCCTCAAACTATTAGATGATAAACGAGAAGCCTCGCTGGTCTAAATGGCCGCCCAAAAGAAAAGGATCGAGAGATATTATAACAGGAGAACAAACCTCCGACATTTCGTAGTTGGGGACTTGGTCCTAAGGAAAGTCACCCTTAACACCCGAAACCTTAGTGAAGGAAAGCTAGGGCAAAATTGGGAGGGACCGTATCGTGTCCTCGAAGTAATCGGCAAAGGGTCTTACACGCTCGGTACCATGGAGGACGAACCGCTTCCAAGCAATTGTCATATCAATGCTACAACAATATTACTGCTAGGGTGTCCGATTGAAAATTCATAAACACCCTCGAGCATGCATTTCACTCTTTTCCTTCGACTAGATTTTGTCCCTAGAAGGGTTTTACTGGCAAGGTTTCTAACGAGGCCACGTCTATATGCTACCTAAGAAGACTCAACAAGTATTGAGGTTTTTGCCACGTCTATATGCTACCTAAGAAGACTCAACAAGTATTCAGGTTTTCTTTTGCAATCAACCTCAAATACTGGGGGGCATCCCCCCGGAAGGATACCTACTCGGGAAAGCCAAGGTACCTCAATTGGACCCTAGATAGGAAAAGTAATGTACCGAGCCAAACACTCGAACGAATCGTGCCCGTATAGAGCAACCAAGCCCTTAACAGCAAAAACATGTATATTTGTACCATGTAATCGAAGAATACTTTTCATCAAAGCATTTCACGCTTCAAAAGAAACTCGATGTTTTAGCAAAAAGGACTCCTCTATCAAAAATGTGCCGAACACTTGGAGACTGGCGTCAAAATCTCAAAAAATGCATGACCTTAGGGTCAGAATCTCCGAAATCATAAGCCCTTAATGAGGCAACACCAAGTTTACGATTAACGGCTCTCGAGCCAAGGTACCCTCGATGACTCAGGCACTATCGCCAATCACCATTAATTAAAAACCCGAGGCCATAAGACCCCAAGCGGGCAGGATCGGTCTCGTAAGACCTACATAAGGCAACAACAATATCTATAAGACCTCAAGCAAGGCATGAACCACACTTGTACCAAGTGGCAATATCTGTAAGACCTCAAGCAAGGCATGAATCATACTTGTACCAAGTATCTAAAAATTGTAAGACATCAAAGGCATGAAAATTTTGTAAGACCTTACTAAAGGCATAAACCCGATCTCAAAGCTAAGGCTATATATCAAACTTGTAAGACCCCAAAAGGCATACCCTCGATATAGACGCTGAAACTACTTCACTCGGGACTAAAAACTGGCTCCGACCAAGCACAAATGACTACGGTCACAAGGCTGTACCAGCCAAACTAACGCGACTCGGGGACGCCCTACCGTCGCTACAAAATCACAGGCCTTCAAATACTTTGAATCTACTTCGAACAGAACCTGTTAAACAGGCTACCCTTGGCATAGGCAAAAGTGCTTCGGCCACGGCAGCTCCAGATTACAGGCTTCGAGATACTCAGCCTCCGAGCCAAACCTCCTGAGGTGCTCGATCATCGCCACATAACGACTCGTAATCTAGGTTTTTATCGAACTGTTGAAGAGCCAGAAAAAATTTATTTCAAAACAGTCCTTCACGAGGGACTAAAAAGCCTATTAAAGGCCGCTTTGACCCAAGGCATAAGAACCATTGTCGCCAGCCCACATAAAAGGTCTATTCGACCCAAGACGTAAGAGCCATTGTCGTCGGCCCACACAAATCCAAAAACTTGAGGGTCGAACAAGTTTGAGTGGAAACACGACTCGAAGACTGAACCCAAAATAGTTAACTAAATATGCGTAGGAGAAAGGCGTAAGAGCCATTGCCGCTAGCCCACATAAAAGGTCGTTTCGACCCAAGGCGTAAGAGTCATTGTCGCCAGCCCACACAAATCCAAAAACTTGAGGGTCGAACGAGCTCGAGTCGAAACCCAACTCGAAGTCTGAACCCAAAACAGTTAAATATGCCAAAAAGCAAGGCGTAAGAGCCATTGTCACCGTCCCACATAAAAGGTCGCGTCGACCCAACACGTAATAGCTTAAGGGCCACCTTCAAATTCTAAAACTTGTGGAACAAATGAGCTCGAGTCGAAACCCTACTCGGAGACTAAGACCAAACAAATAAAAATGCCTAAGAGCAAAAGCATAAGAGCTCAAATGTCATCATACACTAAAAGGGTGTACCGACCCAATGCATACGAGTCACTGTCACCGGCGCTAGAATCAAAGGTCGTGCCTACCGAATGCATAAAAACTAGGTCTGACCAGAGAGACTCTCGAGGATTGATCTTCGACCGTTACGGGTTGCCCGACAATAGCAAAGCCCAATGGTCTAACCTAAGACCTGGGACCTCGGGTCGAAAGTCAAAAGACATCATATAGTATTTCCGAAAAAACAAAAGGTAAAAGAAGGGATAGGAAACATAAAGCATTTTTATGGCCCACAAGGGGGGATGTTTATAAATACCGAAAAAGCCCTTACAAGGAAAGAACCGAACAGGACCCTAATATGTCATCAAGCCCACATCTACGATGGATCGATCGAAGGTTGCACCCCAACGACTCCGGCTCCGCCTTCATTTTTATCACCTCCTGAGCCACTGCCTGCGCACCTCCGAAAACAAGCAAGGCAACACTTTTCTTCTCTAGGGTCTTCATCCTCCCGAGCTCGGCAGGCAAGATGATACCTCCCACATGAATATCCCCAAGAGTCTGCCTCCAAGATCCCAATTGAGCGTGGTCCACAGCTCGAGTCAATTTTGGCTCAGCCTCCTCAGGCGCCCTCCCGACTTGAGCGCTTGTCGCAATGGCATCCTCTCTATGCAAAGATATAAGCGCCTTGGCTTTAGTGTTGATCCCGGATAATGCAGCTACTAACTCAAAATGGAGACCTCTATACTTGTCGCTATCCTCCCTCGCGTCACTAAGCTGAGCCCCAACTAAGGCCACCTTTTCCTAGAGGGCATCCCTCTCAGAAGTTATCTCTCTCACATGTCGTTTGAGTTCGGAGACTTTGGAGTCTCTAGCGTAGAGCTCCTCCCTCAGGTAATGGCATATGAGGATTAGGTAACTTGTTTAGTAAGGTGAGCCTTCTCGCGCTCGTGACGGGTCACCTCAGCCTGATACCGGGTGAAAGTGTGATTGTAAAACACCTAGGCCTGAAGCCACGAAAAATGACAAGTTAAGAAAACAAAGGCTAGAGCGACAGACAACATTCACAAAAATTACCTGCTCGTAAAGCCAGCTCATCTCATCAAAGACGAGTGAAGCATCGATCTCAAGGATTCCCTCGGGAACAGTTGGAAGTCGTTTGAGCGCATCTCCACCTTTGAAAGGCATCCCCGCGTCGGAGGATTCTTCATGCGGGACATCTTGCACCCTCTTAGGATGTAGGGTCTTTCCCTGAGGGGAATCGATAACGACCACGGCACTAGCAGGGTCAATCAGGACCATCCCTTGTCCATTCAGGGCCCTAGAACTAGGCTTCTCCGAACCACCTACCGAAGGCATCCCAGCCCGAGGGGAACTCTAGCCACCAGCCAGCTCGGGCGCAACACCCGATACTCCCTCAGTTGTCTCTCCACTCTGAAGTTGGACTGCGACGATGTCATACTCCGGCTCGGAAGCCACCACCTCTACGGCCCAAGGATCGGCCAGGTTTATCCCTTCCTCGGGCGCTGTCGAGAAGCTATTTTCTCCGTCACCTTCAACTCGAGGATTTCCTGCTATTTCCAGAGTGAGGGCTGCCAAGTCGCCTTTAGTTTTTTGCGCCTTAATCTTCTTGGATTCCGAAGGTCCTGTCGATGGATCCCTCTGTATTTTCTTCCCTTCATCGGGTACCAAGGCATCCTCCCCACTAGGCAATGCTCCCTTCATCAAGGGGACTTCCCCCAGACCTACATAAATGCAAGAGGTAAGCACAGGGAACGAGAGCGTTGCCAGTAGCGATTTAGGTCGAAAAGTGTGACTACAGCAGGGGTAAAGTCTCACCATGACCTTAGCTTCCACCGAGCTTAGGACAAATCACACCATACTCGCTCAGCTTACGGGTAAATCGAGTCCAGACGGCCGACCCAGCTCGGGAGGTCCGTGACCGCGCCGAGATAAATTGCTACAGCTGCATTAGCAAGAAAAATGAAGTTCCCGGAAGAATGTAGTCAAAGAAAAACAAAGGAATGCTAGATAACGTGTCTACTTACGTTCCATATTCCACCTCTTGGGGAATGACATCCTTTCCATCGGGATCAGGTCAGAAGTCCATACCCGGACAAAGAGGCTTATCCATCCCCCATTCCCAAGCTCCTCGGTACAAGAAAAGAGGGCCCAAGGAGATCGGTAGCGGAGCTTGACCAAACCCTCGCGGAAGAGTTAAGGGCTGTACATCCCGATCAGATGATCGAGGGTGAAGGGCATCTCCTCAATCATGTTCACATAGTACCTGATCATATAAACAACATGCCAGAATGAAGGATGAATTTGACCGAGGGTCACTTGATACCGTTGGCAGAAGTCGGGAATCACGAGATCAATCGGGGGCGAGGATGGCCCCACCGGCCCTAGGGTAAACGGGTGAGTATACATATTGAGAAAATTGGCTTTGTATGTCGTTATATCCTCCTCCCAAGTAGGGATCTCCACAAGCACCATGTCCCCCCAGCGACAATCGGTTCTCACTCTTCCGACGTCTGTTATTGAGCTAATATACTGAGATACAGGCTCACAACGCCCCGGCTTCAAAGAAGGCCTCTCGACCTTAAAATCAGAAGCCATCGCAAAAAATCCTGGAATGCATTCCTCGCCACGAGGAGGCATTGCCGCTTCGCCTTGAGATAGAAGCGAACAGGATGAGGTCACATTCTCCTGAGAAGCAGAGGCGGAAGTTTTTGCCATTCCTAAAAAATTTCGGGAGAGAAAAGGAAGTTGCATTCCTAAGAAAGAACAATAGTAAAGAAGAAGGAACCTTTTTTGGGGTTTAGTAATGTAGTGAGTTCTAAAGAACGAGAATGGGAGTATTTATAGAAGCCCCGCGTGCGCGTTAAAGGATGCCAAGGGAAAACTAACTGCCATAATCAATGCGAAGGCTTTCAGGGATTGCATGTGCGTCGTCTTTTGACACCTTGTGACTGTTGTCATTGCAAAAGTATCGGAGGGGAAAGAATTCAAGGCCGTTTCTTATCACTTTCACTCTAAGAAACGCGGAGATTATCTGTGCACGGTAAAATCAGAGGGTCCAATTTCTTGTCGTTATGAGGCCCCGTAGACATACTTTAGAAGGCCCGAGACTGGGGTCGAGGTTCACCTTCGAGGGGTGTCGACGCTTGACCTCGTGGCAATGTAGACCAACGTCTATATTAAAAAAGAGGGGAGTTCTCAAGGGGTGTAGATAGAGCCGGTAAAGTCTGTTAGGCTAGTCTAAGCCCGCGTCATGACGTCAACTAGCTGTCCCATCTCCATATCTTTGTAATAAATGCGTTTGTACTATGTTGGGA
This sequence comes from Nicotiana attenuata, assembly GCF_001879085.1. Lineage (NCBI taxonomy): Eukaryota > Viridiplantae > Streptophyta > Magnoliopsida > Solanales > Solanaceae > Nicotiana > Nicotiana attenuata. The sequence goes on from NC_031995.1 coordinate 33,725,872, forward strand.
TTCCCCCCTTCCTATATAAAGGGGGTCCTTGCCATATTGTAGGGATCTGTTGCTCCATACTAAATATATAAGAACATTCTCTCTGCTCTCTAACACATTCTCTTGATATTAATCCTTCCATTTATTATCTTCATTATTGTTCATCATTTATTGCATATCATTGGCCATAAAGAGCCTTCAGTGATTTTATTAGAACTGTTAGATGCTCTCCAACTGCCTTCAATAGCTCCCAGCCGAGCATCAGAATCGACCTCGAGGCCACCGAATCGACAAGCTCAAGGCCCCGATTGTTAACCTATCAGTTAGGTTATCACCTTATTCCTAACTCTTATCACGTTTCTAAGTCTCACACATAGCATCAACCGCATAACAACTAGCATAAAAATAGATCACGTATTTTTAGAGTCCCATAATCAAATTTAATTGTTCACGGTAAACATCTTCATTGTTTGGTTAAAAACTGATCCAAATAAAAAACCGAACCAAATCGATATTTTTTGCTTGGTTTTGTTTGGTTTCAAATTTAAAAAAGAGATGATATTTGGTTTGACCAAAATAGTATATATATATATATATATATATATATATATATATATATATATATGAACGTTCATTTCACGTTAATAATGGCACTTGATAATTTAAATATTTATTTATATGAAGGAATTAATGAATTTTTTTTGATGTATAATAATACAACAATCATCTAAATGCCGAAAAATATTATTACATTAGCATAATACATAAATTTAAAGTAAAAGTATATCATCAAAACTTACACAAATGATCAATTGTAGTTAGATAATTATATATTATGGTTTAAAAGTATTTAATCTGATGGTATCTTAACGAACACTGCTTTGTGGATAATTTTTTTGTGTATGTTTCCTCCTAATGCGTTGGTTGCTCTGCCTTAACCAGAACTTGTATTGTCGATCTTTATATCCCTCTTGAAAGTGCAACATAAAGTTGTTCGTGCAAGGAAATATATTGTGGTAACAATATTTAGGTTGTTTGTCCTTATGCTTTATTTATTATATTTGTAATACTTAAACATACTAAAAATTATTCTCACACAACTTTAAAAGCATATACCTTAGTTTCGGAAGACGAAAGTTGAATTCAGGGATAAGAATATATTTATCATAATTTTTGTATGTGTGACGTTATTGTCAAAACTTCTATATACCATATGTGTGCTATTACATAAGTTACTCGGTGTATCTAAGTTTTTCAGTAGAATGACAGGCATATTTTTCATCAAAATTAACCAATATACAATGGAAGATCAATTTTAACTTATTCTATTATATATACGGTGACACTAACATATGTAAGTGTAACGGCCCGGCCGGTCGTTTCACGAGTTGTAGCCCCGTTTTCCCCATGTCTGCTTCCTTGTGTGTTGTTCTGCTGTATTTCATCCTATCGTGTTGGTGCTGTTGTGTTCGGAGTGGTCTTAGGGTGGAATGAGACACGTAGTCTCTTATTTAGAAGCTTAAGTTGGGAAAAGTCAATCGGATGTTGACTTATGAGTAGGAGGTCTCGGAAGTGAACTCTGATGGTTCGGATAGCTTCGTTAGGTTATTTTGACTTGGGAGCGTGTTCAGAATGTATTTTGGAGGTCCGTGGTAGATTTAGGCTTCAATTGGCGAAATTGGATATTTGGCGTTTTCCGGTCGGCAGTGGAAATCTTGATATCGAAGTCGGATTGGAATTCTGAAAATTGGAGTACGTCCGTTGAGTCATTTGTGACGTGTGTGCAAGATTTCAGGTCATTCGGATGAGGTTTGGTAGGTTTATACATCGTTTGCGGAATTCGGAAGTTTTCGAATCCTTAGGCTTGAATCCGAGGGTGATTTGGTGTTCGGTGTTGTTTTGAGTGTTCCGAAGGTTGGAATAAGTTTGAATGGTGTTATGTGACTTGTTCGCTTTCTTGGTTGGGGTTCCGGGGGCCTCGGGATGATTTCGGATGGTTTTTGAAAAAGTCTGCACTTGAGAAAAAGCAGCTGGTGTTGCTACTTCTGTCATATTCGCACATGCGGATTAGGGTCCGCAGGTGCGAGCTCCGCAGGAGTGGATAAGAAGCGTAGATGCGTGGAGAACCACAGGTGCAGCTTGGTAACTGCATATGCATTGCCGTAGGAGCGGTGCAACCACAGATGTGAAGCCTGGCAGTGTTATGTGAATTCCGCAGAAGCGGAAGCACAAGTGCGCTTATGGGATCACAGTTGCCGAATCCCTGGGGCAGAAACTATAAAAGCCTCCCTTCTCGATTTTCAGCCATTCTTTCACAATTTTTGTGTGATTTTTGAGCTCCAAGCCGGGAATTCAAGGAGGAATTGTGGGATTTCAGTGAGGTAAGTTACTTGGGCTTTGTATTTGTATTTGTGATGATTTTTCCACTGCCTAATCATGAAATTAGTGGAGAATTTGGGGTGAAGTTGAAGGTTAGGGCTTGAGTTTTGGAGAGCTTTGATTGAGAATTTGAGGGGTCGTTTGAGGTCCAAATTTGGTGATTTTGATATGTATAGAGTCGTGAGGGGATAAGGATTCTAGTGTCGTGATTTTTATCGGATTCCAAGATGTGGGCCTGGGGGTCGAGTTTGGCCAATTTCGGGATTTTTGAGTTAATTTGATTATTTTCGCTTGGACTTTGTTCCTTTAGCGTGTATTAATGATGTGATACTGATTTTTGTTAGATTTGGAGCGTTTGGAGGCCGAGTCGAGATGCTAAGGCATCACGGGTTAGAGTTCGGTCCGGTTTGAGGTAAGTAATGATTGTAAATATTGTCCTGAGGGTATGAAACCTCTGATTTCACATCGTTGTACTATTTTGAGGTGACGCACACGCAAGATGACGAGCGTGAGGGGCGTGCACCGCCAGGGATTGTGAATTGGTCTGTCCCGTAGCAACTATTAAGTTGTGTATTTGACTGATACTACTTGATAATATCTTAAGTTAGAAATGTATTACTATGTTTTCGGCGGAATGTCATATTTGGGCCTCATACCAACTATTTGGACCCTTAGGGGCTTTCTTTACTAAAATTCCTCACTGTTTTGGTTTAATAACTGTACTCAGCCTTCTATGTTTTACTGATTTCATTACTCAGTCTTATTTACTCTTATTTGATGCATAAATGATTTTTGACTAAGCATCCTGTTTTACTGTTAGCCCGGGTGGCTTGAGAGGTTTCTGACTGAGTAAGGCCGAGGGCCTGTGTTGTGAGGATATCATGGGATCGGGCTGCGCGCCTCAGCATGTTGTACTATTTTGTGATGTGTGAGAGGCCGAGAGCCTGGTTTATTATGCCACGAGATGGCTTGTGATAGATCTAGGGATGTAGGAGCCCCTCCGGAGTCTGTACACCCCCAGTGAGCGCGGGTACGCATAGTGAGCGATATGTTGTTGCCCGAGGGGCTGATTACGAGTGATTGTGAGGTAGCCCGAGGGGCTGGTTTTGTTGATATTATACCCGAGGGGCGGTTTATGATACATGTCTTGCCCGAGGGGCTATTTATGACTTTCATTTTTTTTACTCTAAATTTCATTGTTACTCTGTTGAAACTATTAGAAAAACATCTTTTAAAGAATTTTCACTGAACTTGGATTTTTAAATGAGTTAAATGATTTCTATACTATTTTGAAAGCGTATTGTGCATATTGTAGTGCTATGACATGGAATTACCTAATTTCTTAATTTTCAGTTCTCATTTACTTTTATTACTTACTGAGTTGGCATACTCACATTACTCCCTACACCTTTTGTGCACATCCAGGAGTTGCGGGTCGCGATAGTGAGCGGTGATCGTCCTTTTAGCAGGTCTTTCGGAGTCGGCAAAGTAGCTGCTTGGTGTTTGCAGCCCTGCACTTCTCCTTCTTATCTTACTTAGACTGTTCTTCGTATCTTTATTTCCAGACTATAATAGCCTTAATTGTACTTAGATAGATCTTGTAGTTGCTCGTGACTTGTGACACCATGATATCGGGCTTGTGTTATTTATCCGCACTTGTTATTTAGACCCATGTTGTAAGATATTATCAATTAAATAGCTTAAAAATGTCATTTATTAGATACTAGTTTGATTTGGGATTTGTGTCGGCTGGCCTAGTTTCACGATAGGCACCATCACGACCGGGTCGGTTTTAGGGTCGTCACAAGTTGGTATCAGAGCCTAGGTTACATAGGCCTCTCGAGTCATGAGCGGGTTTTTTAGAGTCTCGCGGATTGGTACAATGATGTCTATACTTATCTTCGAGAGGCTGCGGAACCTTTAGGAAAAGCTTCACATTCTTGAATTCCTGTCGTGCGAATCTGTTGATTCTGGTAACTAAACTTCTGTTATTCTATTCTCTTATAGATGTTGAGAACACGTGCTACCGGACAGGGTGGACGACAACCAGTACCACCAGTTGGGGCCACTAGAGGCCGAGGATGCGGTTGAGGTCGTGGTATGGGCAGGAGTGTAGCCCGCACAGGAGGTAGGGCAGCACCTGCAGATCCACCAGTCGCCCCAGTTCATGGTCAGGTCCCAGTTGCGGACGCTCCAGCAGCACTAGCTTAGGCACCTGTTGTGGCTGTTGTTATTCCAGGCCTTCAGGAGGCCCTGGCCCAGATTCTATCAGTGTGCACTAGCCTGGCTCAGACGGTCTCAAATACTACAACCGCAGCTACTTCTCGGGCCGGGGGAGGCACTCAGACTCACGCCACTCGCACACCTCAGCAGGTCGTGCAGGGACTTCAGACAGCGGGGGCACCTCCAGCCCAGCCGGTTACAGGTGCTCAAGACTATGTAGCTCCTGTGATGCCAGAGGACGAGCATCGCAGATTGGAGAGATATGGTAGACCTCAGCCTCCATCATTTAGTGATGTTGAGGGTGAGGATGCACAGGGTTTCTTGGATAAGTGTTAGAGGATGCTTTGGACCGCAGGTATTCCGGAGGCCAGTAGGGTCTCATTCACTACTTTCTAGTTGTCCAAGGCTGCACTTAGTTGGTGGGAGGCTTACGAGTGGTGTAGGCCGGTTGGCACAACGCCCTTTCTTGGCAGCAATTCTCTGTTCTCTTCCTGGAGAAGTTTGTACTTGAGTCTCGCCGATAGGAGCCGCGCAGGTAGTTTGAGCAGCTCCGTTTGGGTGATAGGTCTGTTACACAATATGAGATGCGGTTCTCTGAGTTGGCTTGTCATGCGGTCTTGTTGGTTCCAACAGATTGGGAGAGGATCAGGAGGTTCATAGATTGGCCTCAGCTATTAGCTTTGGTTTCTTATGACCAGAGAGAGAGTATCTGATGCTACCTTTGATGAGGTTGTTGACATAGCTCGACAGATTGAGATGGTTCGTGGTCAGGAAGGGTCTAGAGGGAGGCTAAGAGGCCTCGTGGTCAGGGTGGATTCCGTGGTGCTCCTTATGGGGGTCAGTTTCAGCATGGCAAAGGCCGTCTGTTTAGACATGCTCAGTCAGCTCACCCAGTTTATCGTGGGGCATCATCGGGCCATGGTTCTCACAGTTCTCATTAGGGCCATTCCTCACATAGTGCCCTTCCATCCCAGAGTTCGTCCCGTGCCCGATCAGTTCAGGTCTCTTCCATGCCAGGTTCTTCTGCTAGTCATCCCGGTGCTAGGGGTTCCCTTCAGTCCCCGTCTCCACCACCAGGAGGTTGTTATGAGTGAGGAGAGTTGGGGCATATATGGAGGTAGTATCCTCATCGTCATGGGGGTCCGCCTCAGCAGAGGAGTCAGCCATCGACTTCAGCACCAGTTACTTCACCACCCTCCCACCCAGATAGGGGTGGAGGACAGTCAGCTAGAGGTCGCCCCAGAGGGGGAGGTCAATCAGGTGGTGCCCAGGCCCGTCCTATGCACTTCCAGCCAGATCCGATGATATAGCTTTAAATGCAGCGATTAAAGGTATTGTCTCAGTTTTCCACCGATATGCATCTGTGTTATTTGATCCTGGTTGCACTTTTTCATATGTGTAATCGTATTTTCCTCGTTATTTGGATACACCCTGTGAGTCTCTTATTTTATCTGTTCGTGCATCTACTCTGGTGGGCGATAATATTGTTGTGGACCGTGTATATCGGTCGTGTGTGGTGACTATTGGGGGTTTGGAGACCCGAGTGGACCTTCAGTTGTTTTTTATGTTGGATTTTGATATGATATTAGGCATGGATTGGTTATCTCCATGTCATGCTATTTTGGACTGTCATGCTAAGAAGGTGATGTTGGCTATGCCGGGTGTGCCACGGATTTAGTGGTGAGGTTCGACTGATTTTGTCCCCAGTAGGATGATTTGAATTTTGAAGGCCCTGCGGATGGTTGAGAAGGGTTGTCTATCATACTTAGCCGTTGGGAAGGATGTCAGCGCAGAGGCTCCTAGCATTGATTCAATCCCGATAGTGAGGGAATTTCCAGATGTGTTTCCTGCGCACTTGTCGGGCATGCCGCTGAACAGGGATATTGATTTTGGTATTGATTTGGTGTTGGGCACTCAGCCAACTTCTATCCCACCATATCGTATTGCACCGGTGGAGTAGAAGGAGCAGCTTCAGAAACTCCTTCATAAGGGGTTTATTCAGCCAATTATGTCACTTTGGGGTGCGCCAGTTCTATTTGTGAAGAAGAAGGATGGCACGATGAGGATGTGCATTGATTACAGGTAGTTGAACAAAGTTACAATCAAGAACAAGTATCCTTCGCCTCATATTGATGATTTATTTGACCAGCTTCAGGGAGCGAGGGTGTTCTCCAAGATTGATCTACGGTCAGGGTATCACCAGTTAAGGATCGGGGACTCGGATATTCTTAAAACGTCTTTCAGGACCCGATATGGTCGTTATGTATTCCATGGGATGTATTTTGGGCTTACTAATGCTCCAGCGGCATTTATTCGTTTGATGAACAGCGTGTTTCGGCCTTATCTCGACTCATTTTTTATTGTATTCATTTATGATATTCTGGTATACTCGCGTAGTCAGGAGGAGCACACAAAGCATTTTAGAGTGGTATTGCAGCGGTTTAGAGAGGAGAAGCTTTATGCAAACTTCTCCTAGTGTGAGTTTTAGCTTAATTCAGTGGCTTTCTTGGGGCACGTGGCGTCCAGTGAGGGTATTCGGGTTGATCCGAAGAAGATAGAGGTAGTTTAGAGTTGGCCCAGGCCATTCTCAGCCACAGAGATCCGCATCATTCTTAGTGTGGGGGTTATTACTGTCAGTTTGTTCAGGGATTTTCATCTATAGCATCACCCTCGACCAAATTGACTCAAAAGGGTGCGCCTTTTATGTGGTCGGATGAGTGAGAGGGGAAATTTCAGCAGCTCAAGACAGCCTTGACCACAGCTGCAGTGTTAGTTTTGCCATCAGCTTTAGGTTCATATACAGTGTATTATGATGCTTCTCAATGTTGTATTGGGTTTGTGTTGATGTAGGAGAGTAGAGTGATTGATTATGCTTCTCGTCAGTTGAAGCCCCGTGAAAAGAACTACCCTGTTCATGATTTGGAGTTGGTTGTCATTGTTCACGCGTTGAAGATTTGGATGCATTATCTCTATGGTGTGTCTTGTGAGGTGTTTACTGATCATCGTAGCCTCCAGCACTTGTTCAAGCAGAAGGATCTCAATTTGAGGCAGCACAGATGGTTGGAGCTGCTAAAGGATTATGATATTACTATCTTGTAACATCCAGGGAAGGCCAATGTAGTGGTCGATGCTTTGAGTATGAAGGCGGTGAGTATGGGCAGTTTGACATATATTCCTGTTGGGGAGAGACCTCTTGCATTTGATGTTCAGGCTTTGGCCAATCGGTTTGTGTGGTTGGATATTTCGGAGCCCAGTCGGGTCTTAGCTTGTGTGGTTTCGCGGTCTTCCTTGTTTGATTGCATCAGAGAGCGCCAGTATGATGATCCTCATTTGCTTGTTCTCAAGGACGGAATTCAACAAGACGATGCCAGAGATGTGACTATTGGTGATGATGGGGTATTGAGGATGCAGGGTCGGATATGTGTGCGCAATGTAGATGGGCTTTGGGTGTTGATTTTGGAGGAGGCTTATAGCTCGCGGTATTCTATCCTTCCTGGTGCCGCGAATATGTACCACGATTTGAGACAGCACTACTGGTGGAGGACAATGAAGAAAGATATAGTGGAATTTGTAGCTCGGTGCCTCAATTGTGAGCAGGCAAAATATGAGCATCAAAGACCGGGTGGCTTGCTTCAGCAGATAGATATTCCAGAGTAGAAGTGGTAGCGGATCACCATGGATTTTGTAGTTGGACTCCCATGGACTTTGAGGAAGTTCGATGCTATTTGGGTGATTGTGGATCGGCTAACCAAGTCCGCGCACTTCATTCTGTGTGTAATACATATTCTTAAGAGCGGTTAGCAGAGATTTATATCCGAGAGATTGTTCGCTTTCATGGTGTCCTAGTTTCCATCATTTCAGGTAGAGGTACTCACTTCACTTTGCAGTTTTGGAGAGCCGCGCAGCGAGAGTTGGGTACTAAAGTTGAGTTGAGCACAACTTTTCACCCTTAGACGGACGGGCAGTCCAAGCGCACTATTCAGATATTAGAGGACATGTTGCTCGCTTGTGTCATTGATTTTGGGGGTTCATAGGATCAGTTTCTACCGCTCGTGGAGTTTGCATATAACAACAGTTATTAGTCGAGTATTCAGATTGCTCCATATGAGGCTTTATATGGGAGGCGGTGTAGATCTCTAGTAGGGCGGTTTGAGCCGGGTGAGGCTAGACTTTTGGGTGCGGACTTGTTGCAGGATGCTTTGGACAAAGTGAATGTGATTCAGGAGCGGCTTCGTACAGCGCAATCGAGACAAAAGAGTTATGAAGACAGGAAGGTTCGTGATGTGTCTTACATGGTTGGGGAGTAGGTTCTACTGAAGGTTTCACCCATGAAGGATGTTATGAGAGTTGGTGTTTCAGTGTTGTTTTGAGTGTTGCGAAGGTTGGAATAAGTTTGAATAGTGGTATGTCACTTGTTCATATTTTTGGACGGGGTCCCGGGGGCCTCGGGATGATTTCGGATGGTTTTTGGAAAAGTTTGAACTTGAGAAAAAGCAGCTAGTGTTCCTGCTTCTATCATATCCACACCGGCGGATTGGGGACCACAGGAGCGGAAAGAGGCGCAGATGCATGGAGGACCGTAGGTGTGGCTTGGTAACCGTATCTGCGTTACCGCATAAGCGGTAAGGCAACCACAGATGTGAAGCTTGGCGATGTTAAGTGAAATCCGTAGTAGCAGATATTTTCCGCAGAAGCGGAAGCGCAGGTGCGCTTATGGGATCGCAGGTACGGATTCCCTGGGGAAAAAACTATAAAAGCCTCCCTTTGCGATTTTTAGACATTCTTTCACCATTTTTGTGTGATTTTGGAGCTCCAAGGCGAGAATTCAAGGAGGAATTGAGGGATTTCAGTGAGGTAAGTTACTTGGGCTTTGTATTTGGTGTTTGTGATGATTTTTCCACTACCTAATCATGAAATTAGTGGGGAATTTGGGGTGAAGTTGAAGGTTAGGGCTTGAGTTTTGGAGAGATTTGATGGAGAATTTGAGGGGTCATTTGAGGTCCGATTTTGGTGATTTTTATATGTATATACTCGTGAGGGGATAAGGATTCTAGTGTCGTGATTTTTATCGGATTCTGAGACATGGGCCGGGGATCGGGTTCGGCCAATTTCGGTATTTTTGAGTTAACTTCATTATTTTTGCTTGGACTTTGTTCCTTTAGCGTGTATTGATGATGTGATACTGATTTTAGTTTGATTTGGAGCATTTGGAGGCCGAGTCGAGAGGCAAAGGCATCACGGGTTAGCGTTCGGTCCAATTTGAAGTAAGTAATGATTGTAAATATAGTCCTGAGGGTATGAAACCCCAGATTTCACATCATTGTACTATTTTGAGGTGACGCACACGCTAGATGACGAGCGTGAGGGGTGTGCACCGCTGGAGATTGTGACATGGTACGTCTCGTAGCAACTATTAAGTTGTGCATTTGACTGAAACTACTTTATAATATCTTATGTTAGAGATATATTACTATATTTTGCGCGGAATGCCATATTTGGGCCTTGTGCCAACTGTTTGGACCCTTAGGGGCTTTCTTTACTGAAATTCCTCACTAGAAACGGAATTCGATTCATTCCCCATTCTCTCTTAAATAAATAAAGCTCGCCCTGGGTTTTCGGTTTAATAACTGTACTCAGCTCTGCTATGTTTTAGTGATTTCATAACTCAGTCTTATTTACTCTGATTTGATACATAAATGATTTTTGACTGAGCATCCTATTTTACTGTTAGCTCGGGTGGCTTGAGAGGTTTCTAACTGAGTAAGGCCGAGGGCCTGTGTTGTGAGGATATCATGGGATCGTGCTGCATGCTGCAGCATGTTGTATTGTTTTATGATATGTGAGAGGCTGATAGCCTAGTTTATTATGCCACGAGATGGCTTGTGATAGCGCTTGGGCTATAGGAGCCCCTCCGGAGTCTGTACACCTCCAGTGAGCGCGGGTACGCAGAGTGAGTGATATGTTATTGCCCGACGGGCTGATTGCGAGTGATTGTGAGGTTGTCCGTGGGGCTGGTTCTGTTGATATTATGACCGAGGGGCGGTTTATGGTACATGTCTTTCCCGAGGGGCTATTTATGACTTTCATCATTTTTACTCTAAATTTCATTATTTCTCTATTGAAACTGTCAAAAAAACATCATTTAAAGAATTTTCATGGAACTTGGATTTTTAAATGAGTTAAATGATTTCTATAATGTTTTGAAAACGTAATGTGCTTATTTTAGTGCTATGATGTGGAATTACCTGATTTCTTATTGCTTAGTTTTCCTTTACTTTTATTACTTACTGAGTTGGCGTACTCACATTACTCCCTGCACATTGTGTGCAGATCCAAGAGTTGCGGGTCGCGATAGTGAGCATTGATCGTCCTTCCAGCAGGTCTTTCGGAGTCGGCAAGGTAGCTGCTTGGCGTTTGCAACCTTGCACTTCTCCTTCTTATCTTACTCAGACTGTTCTTAGTATATTTATTTCCGGACTATGATGGCCTTTATTGTACTTAGATAGACCTTGTAGTTGCTCGTGACTTGTGACATCCCAATGTCGGGTTTATGTTATTTATCTGCACTTGTTATTTAGACCCATGTTATGAGATATTATCAATTAAATAGCTATAAAATGTCATTTATGAAATACTAGTTTGATTTGGGATTTGTGTCGGCTGGCCTAGTTTCGCGATAGGCACCATCACGACCGGGTCGGTTTTAGGGTCGTGATAGTAAGAAATAAGAAACTTGACAACAAACATTTATGGTAGAAGATCATTTGGTATTAAAGTTTTTAAGTATTCTTGGTTTTAATTAATTGTAACATTTTCTGCCGAGTCAATAATTGAAAAACATTTTGTTTCTACTATAAAATTTTGCGATCAACCTTTTATTTAGCTGATCAACATATTCATTTCTTCTAGCTAATATATCTTTTTAATTCTATTATGCGATTTGCACAAATCGCATTTTAATCTAATGATAAAAATATTTCACCTATTAAATGCACTATAATTACCATTTGGATTGATAACCAAACGTTTAGAATCATCCTTTATTGGATGCTCTTCTTCGTTTCCGACACGAAGCAAGAGGACACTGAATATTGGATCTGTTCTTAATTTATATTTCTTGTCAGTTGAATTTTTTTTCATTTGAGGCCAAAAGTATAACTTTGGCAAGCTAGCTTTTACAGTCTCTGCTTTTGCCGATTTTGGAACTGCTAGTAATACGTAACCTCCCAAACCATTAATTTTTCACCAAACAATTCATTAATATCCAATAGATCTCTAGAACCCTGATAAATTATTATAATCATTTGACACTTAGTCGTAAGTGCTTCATCACATATTATCAATTTTGCTTTCTTTATAAATTTTGTGTCATTGCTCTGCTTTGATATATTTGTGATGGTTATTTAAGTTGTTTGAAGAGGTATATCAAATCTAAAGTGGGTGGTCTCACAATAAAATCATTGTTGGTACACCACTTGCTATTATTGCTAACAATGTCATACCTCTTGACATGATATTTGTAAGTAATTTATGATATTGAAATGGAGGCACACAAAGAATAAACACGTTTTACCAGAGTCGGCTCTTTATAATATAGTCTTGAAAACTTGTTCTTGTTTTGGATATTGTAATGACCCGACAGGTTGTTTTGAGCAATTTCATTCGGTTCGACAGATTAAGGTCACGAGCAGCCTCATATTATGTGTATTGACTTGCGTGCATGGTTGGATTCTGTTTCCGGATGAATCAGAGTCGAATTGGAAGAAGGAATCTAGTTTTGGAAGCTTAAGCGGTGAGAATTTGACCGGAATTTGACTTTTGAGTAAACGGCTCCAGAATGAGTTTTTGATGATGCCAGTAGCTTCGTATGGTGATTTTGGACTTAGGAGTGCGTTCGGATTTGGATTTGGAGGCCCGTAGGGTAATTTGAGGCATTTCAGCAAAAGTTAGAAAAGTTGAAGTTAGGAAAATAGAGTGGTTTGACCTATAGTTGACTTTAATGTTATCGAGGTCGGAATGCGATTCCAAGAGTTGGAACAGCTCCGTTATATCATTTGGGACTTGCCTGCAAAATTTGATGTCGTTTGGAGTTGATTTGATATGGTTCGGACGCTTGGTTGCAATTCTAGAAGTTCTTGAAGTTCATAGTGATTTTCATGCATTTTGGCATCCGATTAGTGGCTTTAGAGGTTATTTTGGTGTTCCGATCTCGCAAGCAAGTTTGTGTTATCTGTTCGGACCTGTGGGGGTGTTTTGTTTTGAGCTTCAGGGGGAGGTGAGTTTCAGATTAGCTTCGGATTGCTTTGTTAATCTTTATGTGTGCTGGTTCTCGTTTTCTCGCATTTGCGATTTTGGTCACAATTGCGACTACCGCAATTGCAAGGTAGTCATCGCAATTGCGAACCTGGGCTGCTGGGAACAGGGTCGCATTTGCGATGGAATTACCGCTTTTGTGAAACCTTCCGAGTTCGCATTTGCGAACTCCTTATCACATTTGCTTTGAAGGAAGAACTATTCAAGCTCGCATTTGCAAAGCTTACTTCGCTTTTGCGAACCCAATGTTGCAAGTGCGACATCTGCAGCCTGCTAAAAGCTGGGTATTCCGAGTTTTTGCTCATTTTTCATATTTTTGAACCCTAACTTCAAGATGAGGCGATTTTGAGAGGGGATTTTCATACTAAAACGTTGGGTAAGAATCTTTAATCAATTTCCAACTATATTTTGTGATTATATCTTAGATTTAACATCAAATTCATGAGAATCCAAAGGAAAATTTGGGGAAAATTGTGAAATCTTTCAAAAATGTAAAATAATGATTTGAAGGACCAAGTGGTATCGGAATTTGATAATCTTTGTGTGGGTGAACTTGTAAAAGAATGGGTGTTTGGTTTTGGTAAATTTTGTCGGGTTCCGATGTGCGGGCGCGGGGAGTTGACTTTATGCAAATTGTGTAAGAATCATAGCTTTATTAGTTGAAATTGTTTTCTCTTGCATTGTTTGATGAATTCAAGTCATTTTTGGCTAGATTTATCCGACCGTTGATGAATTGGTAAAGGAATAAAGCTAAATTGAGTATTGATGTAATGACCCGGCCGGTCATTTCATGTGTTGCCGCTCCGTTTTCCCCATTTCTGCTTTATTATGCTTTGTTTATCCGTATTATGTGGTATTAGGTTAGTCGGTTCGAATCCAGAATGGTCTTGGTAAGGCTTGAGACACATAGTCTCTTTTGGGTAAGCTTAAGTTAAAAAAAGTCAACCGGATGTTGACGTATGTGAAAAAGGGCTCGGGTGTGAATTTTGATGTTTCAGATAGCTTCGGGAGATGATTTTGGACTTAGGAGTGTGATCGGAATGAGTTTTGGAGGTTCGTAGTAGCTTTAGGCTTGAATTGGCGAAGATGGATTTTTGGCGCTTTCCGGTTGATAGGTGAGATTTTGTTATAGGGGTCGGAATGGAATTCCGAAAGTTGCAGTAGGTCTATTGTGTCATTTCGGATGTGTGTGCAAAATTTCACGTCATTCGGACGTGGTTTGATAAACTTTTTGATCAAAAGCGTAATTTGGAAGATTTTTGGAACCTTAGGCCTGAATCCGATGTGTTTTGGTTGATTCGATGTTGTTGGAGGTGTTTTGAAGATTGGAATAAGTTTGAATAGTGGGATATGACTTGTTTGTTCTTTTGGTTGAGGTCCGGGGGGCCTCGGGGTGATTTCGGATGGTTGACGGAAGATTTGAGTTTGGTTTTGGAAACTGACGATGTCCCATTGCTGTTATAACCGCACCTTCGGCTAGGCAACCGCAGGTATGTGCCCGCAGAAGCCCCAGATGGTCGCAGGTGCGGAATTGGCTAGGTAGGGCAGGGACCGCAGAAGCGGCTACTTGATCGCACCTGCGATAGCGCAGGTGCGGCTTCTTGATCGCAGATGCGGAAATGGGCGCAATAGTGAAAACCGCAGATGCAGTGCATTTAGCCGCAGAAGCGGTAGCGCAGAAGCGGAGGAAGGGTCGCAGGTGCGAATACCCTGGGCCAGAAAGTATATAATCTCTCCTTCACGATTTTCAGCCTCTCTTTACCATTTCAAATTGATAGTTGGAGCTTTTGGGGGATTTTGAAGGGAGAATCAGAGGGAACTTCGTTGAGGTAAGAATTTTGATCATAAAGCTCTTTCCTATGGTGTTATTTCATTGATCTAGGCTTGAAATTCATGGAAAATTGTGAGTAAAATTGAAGAAACTAGGGCTTGAAATTGGAGACCTGGAATTTAGGATTTGAGGGGTCATTTGTGGTTAGATTTTGGTAAATTTGATATGCATGAACTCGTGGGAAGATAAGGATTCCATTGATGTTAATTTTGACGGTTTTAGAGACGTGGGCCCGGAGGTTGTGTTTGGTTAATTTCGGGAGTCGTGTCGTAAATTGATTATTTTCGCATGGGCTTCATTCCCTTAGCATATTTTAACGTCATGATTCTGATTTTGGTTAGATTCGACGAGAGTTGAGGCCGAGACGATAGGCAAAGGCATCGCGGGCTAGATATTGGACCGGATAGAGGTAAGTAATGATTGTAAATATTGTCTTGAGGTTATGAAACCCCATATTTCACATCGTTGTGCTATTTTGAGGTGACGTACACGCTAGATGACGAGCGTGGGGTCGTCCACCATTGGGTATTTGGACTTAGTCCGTCCCGTATGACTGTTTATCTGCGTATTTGATTGTAAACAGTTTGTTATCATCATGTTTTGTGCTGAATGCCATATTTGGGCCTCGTGCCAGGATTTTTTACTACTACTCCTCACTGTTTTGACTTAGTATTTGTATTTAGTCATGCTATATTTTACTGTTTTTAAAAATCAGCCATCTTTACTCGTTTTGATATTTTAAATGATATTTTGGGCTGAGCATCATGTTTTACTGTTGCCCGTGTGGCTTGTGAGATTCTGACTGAGTAAGGCCGAGGGCCTGTGTTGTGAGGATACTTTGGGATTGGGCTACGCGCCGCAGCATGTGGTACTGATTGTGATAAATGAGAGGCCGAGGGCCAAATTTAATATGCCACATGGTGGCTTCTGATTGATAAAAGGTCGAGAGCCTGTTAATTATGCCACGAGATGGATTATTATTGCGCTTGGGACATAAGGGGCCCCTCCCGGAGTCTGTACACCCCCAGTGAGCGTGGGTACCCAGTTTGTGATGCGTTATAGCCCGAGGGGCTGATGATGTTCCATGATATTGCCCGAGGGCTGATACGAGTGATTATGAGATAGCCCTAGGGGCTCGTTTCTGTTGGTATTTTGCCAGAGCGGATGATTTGTGTTTCTATCTTTTATACATATTTTTATTCACTTATTTGGATTGCTGAAAGATGTTCTAAAGAATTTTTACCGTTTTACATTGTGCTGGTTTTACTCTGCCTCGTTGTAGCATTTGGCTGTGTATTTACCTGTTTTCCTATCGCTCAGCTGCTTTTACTTTTATTACCTACTGATATGGCGTACTCACATTACTCCCTGCACCCTTGTGTGCAGATTCAGGATCTCGGGCCACGCGAGCGAGGGCTGATTTGCTTCCAGCAGGCTTATTTGGAGTTGACTGGGTAGCTGCTCGGCGTTCGCAGCCCAGTGCTTCTCCTTCCTACCATTATTTCATTTGTTCTAATTACGTATTAGACTATGTTGTCTTTCCATACTCTTAGACGAATTTTAGATGCTCATGACCGGTGACACCCTGATGTCGGGTTGTGTTTGTTTTCTGCATTTGTTCAACGTCACTTTATTTTGGGTTTTATCACTTATTAATGACTTGATTATGAATTACCAAAACTATTAATTGGTTTGAGGGTTTGTGTCGGCTGGCCTTGTTTCACGAGAGGCGCCATCACGACCGGGTTAGGTTTGGGGTCGTGACAAGTTGGTATTAGAGCCTAGGATACATAGGTCTCACGAGTCATGAGCAGGTTTAGTAGAGTCCCGCGGATTGGTACGGAGACGTTTGTATTTATCCACGGGAGGTTGCAGAACCTTTAGGAAACTTCATATTCTTGAAATTCTTGTCGTGCGAATCTGTTGATCCAAGTACTAAACTTCTGTCATTCTGTTCTCTTACAGATGGTGAGGACACGAGCAACCGGTCAGGATGGACGACCACCAGTACCACCAGCTGGGCCACCAGAGGCCGAGGACGCGATCGAGGCCATGGTAGGGGCAGAGGTGTAGCCCGCACAGCAGCTAGGGCAGCACCTATAGATCCACCAGCTGCCCCAGTGCAGGATCAGGTCCCAGTTGTGGACGCTCCAGCAGCACCAGCTCAGGCACCAGTTGTGCCCATTGTGATTCCAGGTCTTCAGCAGACCTTGGCCCAGATTTTGATTGTGCGTACGAGTCTTGCTCAGGCGGTCGCAATTTCTACTGCCGCAACCACTTTTCATGCCGATGGAGGCACTCAGACTCCCGTCGCCGGCACACCCGATCAGGTTATGTAACTCCTGTTATGCCAGAGGACGAGCAGCGCAGATTGGAGAGGTTTGGTAGACTCTAGCCTCCTACTTTCAATGGTGCAGAGGGCGAGGATGGCCAAGGTTTCTTGGATAGATGTTAGAGGATTCTTCGCACCGCGGGTATTCTTGAGACCAGTGGGGTCGCATTCACGACCTTTCAGTTTAAAGGAGCTACTTTCACTTGGTGGAGGCATATAAGAGGCGTAGTGCGGCACCTCTGACTTGACAGCAGTTCTCCGCTATCTTTTTGGAGAAGTATGTGCCATAGTCCCGTAGTGAGGAGCTGTGTAGGCAGTTCGAGCAGTTGCGACAGAGGGATATGATTGTGACACAATACGAGTTGAGGTTCTCCGAGTTAGCTCGTCATGCTATTTGGTTGGTTGCTACGGAGAGAGAAAGGATTAGGAGGTTCGTTGATGGCCTCACATATCAGCTTCGGATTTTCATGACCAGGGAGAGGGTGTCAGGTGCTACATTTGAGGAGGTTGTTGATATCGCTCGTGAGATGGAGTCAGTTCGTCGCCAGGAGCGCGAGGAGAGGGAGGCCAAGAGGCCTCGAAGATCTGGTAGTTTTGGGGGTGCTCCTTCGAGAGGTCAGTTTCAGTACGGCAAAGGCTTTCCCTTTCAGGCATGCTCAATCAGCTCGCCCAGGTTATCGTGGGGCATCATTGGGCCATGGTTCTCACAATTCTCAGCAGGGTCATTACTCACTCAGTGCCCTTCCAGCCCAGGGTTCTTCCCGTGCTCCATTAATTCATGACTCTTCTGCGCCAAGTGTGTCTGCTAGTCATTCTGGTGCTAGGGGTCCTCTTCATTCCCCGTCTCTGGCACTAGGGAGTTGTAATGAGTGCGGAGAGTTGGGACATATGTGGAGGAAGTGTCCTCGTCGCCTTGGGGATTCATCACGGCAGAGCAGCCAACCCTCGACTTTGGCACCAGTTACTTCACCATCCACCCAACCAGCTAGAGGTGGAGGACAGTCATCAAGGGGTTTCCCAAGAGGGGGAGGCCGATCCGGTGGTGGTCAGGCCCGTTTCTATGCACTTCCATCTAGACCTGATGTTGTTTCTTCACATGTGGTGATTACAGGTATTATCTCAGTCTGCCACAGAGATGCCTCTGTGTTATTTGATCCTGGCTCTACATTCTCTTATGTGTCATCTTATTTTGCCCATTATTTGGATGCGCCCTGCGAGTCTCTCGTTTCTTCTATTCATGTCTCTACTCCGGTGGGCGATACTATTATGGTAGACCGTGTGTACCGATCGTGTGTTGTGTCTATTGGGGGTCTGGAGACCCGAGTGGATCTTCTGTTGTTATGTATGGTAGACTTTGATGTGATATTGGGCATTGATTAGTTATCTCCGTGTCGGGCTATTTTGGACTGTCATGCCAAGACAGTGATGTTAGCTATGCCGATCGTGCCACGGATTGAGTGGCGAGGTTTGTCTAATTATGTTACCAGCAGGGTAATCTCATTCTTGAAGGCCCAGTATATGGTTGGGAAAGGTTGTCTTTAATACTTAGCTTTTGTGAGGGATGTCAGTGCAGAGACTCCCAGCATTGATTCTGTTCCAGTTGTGAGGGATTTTCCCGATATGTTTCCAACAGACCTGCCGGGCATGCCACCGGAGAGGGATATTGATTTTGGTATTGATCTGGTGCCGGGCACTCAGACCATTTCTATTCCACCGTATCATTTGGCACCAGCAGAGTTGAAGAGTTGAAGGAGCAGCTTCAGTACCTCCTCGATAAGGGGTTCATTCGTCCTAGTGTTTCGCCATGGGGTGCACCTGTGTTGTTCGTGAAGAAGAAGGATGGCACCATGAGGATGTGCATTGATTATAGGCAATTGAACAAGGTCACAATTAAGAACAAGTATCCCCTACCTCGCATTGATGATTTGTTCCACCAGCTTCAGGGAGCAAGGGTATTCTCCAAGATTGATCTTCGCTCCGTGTATCACCAGCTAAAGATCAGGGACTCGGATATTCTAAACACAGCTTTAAGGACCCGATGTGGTCACTATGAGTTCCTTGTGATGTCGTTTGGGTTGAAAAATGCCCCATCAGCGGTCATGCATTTGATGAATAGCGTGTTTCGGTCGTATCTCGACTCGTTCGTTATTGTTTTCATTGATGATATTCTTGTATGCTCGCATAGTCAGGAGGAGCACGCACAGCATTTGAGAGTGGTATTGCAGAGATTGAGGGAGAAGAATTTTTATGCAAAGTTCTCTGTGAGTTTTGGCTCAGTTTAGTGGCTTTCTTGGGGCACGTGGTGTCCAAAGAGGGTATTCAAGTTGATCCAAAGAAGATAGAGGCAGTTCAGAGTTGGCCCAGACCGTCCTCAGCCACGAAGATTTGTAGCTTCCTTGGTTTGGCGATTTATTACCGCCTTGACCAAGTTGACTCAGAAGGGTGCTCCATGTTAGTGGTCAGATGAGTGTGAGGAGAGCTTCCAAAGGCTCAAGACTGCCTTGACCACAACTCCAGTGTTAGTACTTCCATCAGCTTCAGGATCATATACAATGTACTGTGATGCTTCGAGAGTGGGTTAGTGCAGGAGAGTAGAGTTATTGCTTATGCTTCTCGTCAGTTGAAGCCCCACGAGAAGAACTACCATGTTCATGATTTGGAGTTGGTTGCCATTGTCCACGTGTTGATGATTTGGAGGCATTATCTGTATGGTGTGTCGTGCGAGGTGTTTACTGATCATCGTAGCCTCCAGCACTTGTTCAAGCAGAAGGATCTCAATTTGAGGCAACGGAGATGGTTGGATCTGCTAAAAGATTATAATATTACTATCTTGTATCATCCGGGGAAGGCTAATGTGGTGGCCGATGCTTTGAGCGGAAGGCGGTGAGTATGGGGAGTTTGGCATATATTCCTGTTAGGGAGAGACCTCTTGCAGTTGATGTTCAGGCCTTGGCCAATCGATTCGTGAGGTTGGATATTTCGGATCCCAGTGGAGTATTGGCTTGTGTGATTTCTCGATCTTCCTTACTTGATCGCATCAGAGAGCGCCAGTATGATGATCCTCATTTGCTTGTCCTTAAAGATAGGGTTTAGCACAACGATGCCAGAGATGTGACCATTGGTGATGATGGGGTATTGAGGATGCTGCGCCGGATATGCGTGCCCAATGTGGATGGTTTTCAGGAGTAGATCCTAGAGGAGGCTCATAGCTCGCGGTATTCTATTCATCCGGGTGCCGCGAAGATGTATCGGGATCTGAGATAGCATTATTGGTGGAAAAGGATGAAGAAGGACATTGTAGGATTTGTAGCTCGGTGTCTCAATTGTCAGCAGGTGAAATATTAGTATCAGAGGTCAGGTAGCTTGCTTCAGCGGATGGATATTCTAGAGTGGAAGTGGGAGCGGATCACCATGGACTTCGTAGCTGGGCTCCCACACACTTTGAAGAAGTTCGATGCTATTTGGGTGATTGTGGATTGGCAGACCGAGTCTGTGCACTTCATTCCTGTGTTTACTGCCTATTCTTCAGAGTGGTTGGCAGAGATATATATCCGGGAGATTGTTCGTCTGCATGGTGTCCCAGTTTCCATCATTTCAGATAGAGGTACTAAATTTACTCACAGTTTTGGAGGTCGGTACATCGAGAGTTAGGTACTCAGGTTGATCTGAGCATAACTTTCACTCTCAGACGGCGGGTAGTTCGAGTGCACTATTCATATATTGGAGGACATGTTGCGCTTGTGTCATTAATTTTGGAGGGTCATGGGATCAGTTTCTGCCGCTGGTGGAGTCTGCTTATAACAACAGTTACCAGTCGAGTATTCAGATGGCTCCATATAAGGCTTTGTATGGGAGACGGTGTAGATCTCCGATTGGTTGGTTTGAGCCGGGCGAGGCTACGCTATTGGGTACAAACATAGTGCAGGATGCTTTAGACTAGGTGAAGGTGATTCAGGAGAGGTTTCGTACAGCGCAGTCGAGACAAAAGAGTTATGCTGACAGGAAGGTTTGGGATGTGTCCTACATGGTTGGTGAGAAGGTTCTGTTGAAGGTTTCACCCATGAAGGGTGTTATGAGGTTTGGGAAGAAAGTTAAATTGAGTCCTCAATTTATTGGGCCTTTTGCGGTACTTCGGAGGAATGGGGAGGTGGCTTATGAGCTTTCCTTGCCACCCAGCTTGTCGAGTGTGCATCCGTATTTCATGTTTTTGTGCTTCGAAAGTATATTGGCGATCCGTCTCATGTATTGGATTTCAGCTCAGTTCAGTTAGAAGGAGATTTGACTTATGATGTGGAGCCAGTGGCTATTTTGGAGCGTCAGGTTCGAAAGTTGAGGTCAAAGGATATAACTTCAGTGAAGGTGCGTTGGAGAGGTCGGCCCATGGAGGAGGCTACCTGGGAGACCGAGCGAGAGATGCGGAGCAGATATCCTCATCTATTTGAGGCTTCAGGTATGTTTCTTGACCCGTTCGAGGACGAACGTTTGTCTAAAATGGGGAGGATGTAATGAACTGGTTGGTCGTTTTATGTGTTACCGCTCCATTTTCCCCATTTCTTCTTTATTATGCTTTGTTTATTTGTATTATGTGGTATCAGGTTAGTCGGTTCAAATTCGGAATGGTCTTGGTAAGGCTTGAGACACTTAGTCTCTTTTGGGTAAGCTTAAGTTGGGAAAAGTCAATCGGATGTTGACTTATGTGAAAAAGGGCTCAGATGTGAATTCCGATTGTTCGGATAGCTTAGGGAGATGATTTGGGACTTAGGAGTGTGATCGAAATGAGTTTTGGAGGTGCGGAGTAGCTTAAGGCTCGAATTGGCGAAGATGGATTTTTGGCGCTTTTCGGTTGATAGGTTAGATTTTTATATGGGGGTCAGAATGAAATGTCGGAAGATGCAGTAGCTTTGTTGTGTCATTGGTATGTGTGTGCAAAATTTCAGGTCATTCGGACATGGATTGATAGACTTTTTTATCAAAAGCGTAATTCGGAAGATTTTTGGAACCTTAGGCCTGAATCCGATGTGTTTTGGTTGATTCGATGTTGTAGGAGATGTTTTGAAGATTGGAATAAGTTTGAATAGTGGAATATTACTTGTTTGTGCTTTTGGTTGAGGTCCCGGGGGCCTCGGGGTGATTTCGGATGGTTGACAGAAGATTTAAGTTTGGTTTTGGCAGCTGAAGATGTCCCATTGCTGTCATAACTGCACATGCGGCTAGGAAACTGCAGGTGCGGGCCCGCAGAAGCGCCAGATGGTGGCAGGTGCAGAATTGGCCATGTAGGGCTGGGACCGCAGAAGCGGCTGCTCGATCGCACCTACGGTAGCGCAGGTGCGGCTTCTTAATCGCAGATGCGGAAATGGGCACATTAGTGAAAACCGCAGACGCGATGCATTTAGCCGCAGAAACGGTAGCGCAGAAGTAGGGGAAGGGCCGCAGGTGCGAAAACCCTGGGCCAGAAAGTATATAAACCCTCCTTCTCGGCTTTCAGCCTTTCTTCACCATTTCAAATCGATTTTTGGAGCTTTTGGGGGTTTTTGAAGGGAGAATCAGAGGGAACTTTATAGAGGTAAGAATTTTGATCATAAAACTCATTCCTATGGTGTTATTTCATTGATTTAGGCTTGAAATTCATGGAAAATTGTGAGTATAATTGAAGAAACTAGGGCTTGAAATTGGAGACCTAGATTTTGGGATTTGAGTGGTCATTTGTGGTTGGATTTTGGTAAATTTGATATGCGTGAACTCGTGGGAAGATAAGGATTCCATTGATGTCAATTTTGTCGAATTCGGAGACATGGGCCCGGGGGTCGGGTTTGGTTAATTTTGGGATTCATGTCGTAAATTGATTATTTTCGCATGGGCTTCATTCCCTTAGCATGTTTTGACGTCATGATTCTGATTTTGGTTAGATTCGACACGAGTTGAGGCCGAGACGAGAGGAAAAGGCATCGTTTGCTAGAGATTGGACCGGATAGAGGTAAGTAATGATAGTAAATGTTGTCCTCAGGGTATGAAACCCCGGATTTCACATCGTTGTGCTATTTTGAGGTGATGTACACGCTAGATGATGAGCGTGGGGTCGTGCACTGTTGGGGATTGTGACTTAGTCCGTCCCGTATGACTGTTTATCTACGTATTTGATCGTAAACGGTTTGCTATCACCATGTTTTGGGTTGAATGCCATATTTGGGCCTCGTGCCAGGATTTTTACTACTACTCCTTACTGTTTTGACATAGTATTTGTATTCAGTCATGCTATATTCTACTATTTTCACAACTCAGCCATCTTTACTCTTTTTGATATTTTAAATAATATTTTGGGTTGAGCATCATATTTTACTATTGCCCGTGTGGCTTGTGAGATTCTGACTAAGTAAGGTCGAGGGCCTGTGTTGTGAGGATACTATGGTATTGGGTTGCACGCCGCAGCATGTGGTACTGATTGTGATATATGAGAGGCCGAGGGCCAGATTTATTATGCCACGAGGTGGCTTGTGATTGATAAAAGGCTGAGAGCCTGTTGATTTTGCTACGAGATGGCTTATTATTGTGCTTGGGCCATAAGGGGCCCCTCCCGGAGTCTGTACACCCCCAGTAAGCGCGGGTACCCAATTTGTAATGTGTTATAGCCCGAGGGGTTGATGATGTTCCATGATATTGCGCGAGGGGCTGATAAGAGTGATTGTGAGATAGCCCGAGGGGCTGGCTTCTGTTGGTATTTTGCCCGAGGGCTGATTTGTGTTTCTATCTTTTATACCTGTTTTCATTCACTAATTTGAACTGTTGAAAGATGTTTTGAAGAGGTTTTTTCTGAACTAAGAAGTTTTTATGAGTTTTTACAGTTTTACTATATTGTGCTGGTTTTACCCTGCCTCGTTGTAGTATTTGGCTATGTGTTTACGTGTTTTCATATTGCTCAGCTGCTTTTACTTTTATTACTTACTAAGTTGGCGTACTCACATTTCGCCCTGCACCCCCGTGTGCAGATTCAGGAGTTTCGGGTTACGCTAGCGAGGGCTGATTTGTTTCCAGCATGCTTGTTTGGAGTTGACTAGGTAGCTGCTCAGCGTTCGCAACCAAGTGCTTCTCCTTCCTACCTTTATTTCGTTTGTCCTGGTTTCGTATTAGACTATGTTGTCTTTCCATACTCTTAGACGGATTTTAGATGCTTATGAGTGGTGACACCCCGAGGTCGGGATGTGTTTGTTTTCCGCATTTGTTCTACTTCACTCTATTTTGGGTTTTATCACTTATTAGTGACTTGAATATGAATTACTATAATTGTTAATTGGTTTGGGGGTTTGTCTCGGCTGGCCTTGTTTCACGAGAGGCGCCATCACGATCGGGTCCGATTTGGGGTCGTTATAATTGAATTGGCCGGATTGAGGTAAGTATCGTGCCTAACCTTGTGTGGGGGACTTCCCCTTAGGATTTGAGTCTTGTATGCTAATTAGAGTCCGTGCACGCGAGGTGACGAGTGTGTACTCGGACTTATTTGTGGAAAATTTGCCTTTAGGATTCTTAGGTCCTTATGTTCATTAAGTAGGAAGTATTCCGATATGATTTGGGTTCCGTAATTGCATGTTTTATCTCTATATTCTCCATACAATGTTGTTAGCTTTCCTCTAATTTTTACTTGTTACTTTGCCTTAATTTCCTTAATTGATGTGATTGTCCTCCTTATTGTGTTGTTATTCTTAATTATGAATTCCTTTCTGACCCCGTGTCTATATGCTATGTGTCCAAATTGTTGTGGTTGCCGGTGTAGTTATCGCGTGCCTTATGTGTCTTGTTGTTTTTGTAAAGATTATTGTGCTTCTTGGTTTTTCCGCGATTCTCTTGTTGCCATGTACTCGTACTCTTGGTGGTAGAAATCCTTGTGATTGGGTTGTTGAATTGTTGTTGTCGTAGATTTTAAACTATGTCTAGTTGTTGATATGTTGAGGGGAATAAGGGAGAATTGATGTTGTCTGGTGGGATCGGGTAGCATGCCGCAACAAGAAGAAATAAGGGTGATATATATTGTGGAGTAATAAGGGTGGACTGGTGCGGGTTGAACGTTGCATCAAGGAGTAATAAGGGTGAATGATCATGTTGTTACTGATATGGTGATATATATATAAATATATACTATTTGCTCTTATTATAATTGTTAAGGAGGAATAAGGGAGGATTGGTGGGATCGGGTTGCACGCCGCAACAAATATATATTATTTACTTTTATTGTAATTGTTACGGATGAATATGGGAGGATTGGTGGGAACGGGATGCGCGCCACATCAATATATATATATATGTGCTTATGTATTCCTCTATGACTGTACAAGTTATTCGGTGGTTTTACATTTCATTTAGGATTTGGTTATAGCTGAATACTGAGAAGACCCTAGTTCATTTATTTAAAACTTTGACAATTTGTATTTCGTGTTTCATTGAGTTGTGAAGATCTGGTTATTTGTATTGAGTTGTTGACTTGCCGTTGTTCCTTGAATTCCATCCCTGAAAGTATTACTCTAGTGAATTAATTTTTAACGTAAATCTACTACGTTGAATCATTTCCTCCTGTCCTGTTAAGTTATTAGTAATACGCTGCTATATATGACTTTTAATTTGAACTCGCCGTGTATATATACACCTTTCAATAATTCAAATTGCTACAAATGTTATGTTTTATTTAGATTAGTTTCTAAATTGAATTTCCTTAACCCAATGATATTGAATCTTCATTAAAAAGGAATTTCTACTGAGTTTTAATTTATTAAATCCTATATTAAATATAATAGTTCATTTGATGTTTTATTTTATTTGAAAAGGGTATTTTCTTTATTCAAATGATTTTTAAAAATAACTTCATCTTTTCTTGCTGATTTCCTAATTGGTATGGAAGCTCTAATCAACTTTATGTTATATAAACGAGACTTCTTGAACATCTTAATTGTATTGGTTATGGACCCTATGTACTGAGCAGCATGGGTATAATGTTGCGCAAAGTGAGATAGAGATATGTGGGCACAAGGTGCCATGTGGACTAAAAGTGTGGAACTTGATATTATGACATGAGATACCGAGGATTGAGATTGTCGGGATTGCTATTAGAAATGATGTGATTGATTGAGTTGGCATCGCCTTCTCTGTTTGAACATATTCTTACATATTTGTGTCCCAGTTATGTTGGTGTTAATTTACTTTATTATCATTCGTTACTATTTGTGTTTCTCTTTATTATATCTGTGTCACGCCCCAAAATCCGAGGAGCGCGACCGGCGCTCAACCGAGTAAACCCGACCGAGCAAGCCTGTTAGATCTCGTTCTACCCAAACTAACTCATGAATAAATTGGAGCCGGACTCCATTAATCAAGTTCTATAAACATATCATTCACGATTTCCATTTAATTTTCCATTAGCAACTTCATTCGCCATAGTAAAGGTATTACAAGGTTTATACATCATTGCCAAACCTCAATACTTCTATTTTAAATTCCCATGCCCGACACTACCCACAACCTGTTTACGGAGCCTCTAAATACAATTGAAGAATAATATGGAAATGCCGGCAACAAGGCTACGGCTATACCTTACACAAATACCAATATAAACTCCGGAGGAAAGGCGGCATGAGCCGCGTAGGGCCCCGAGAGGAAAGGGGCTCACCAATACAGCTGATGGAAAGTGGAGGAGGTGCTACTATCGATGGACTGGAGTACCTGCCATAGAACCACCTACAATCATAACACGAATGTAGCGCCCCCGGCAAAAGGGACGTCAGTACATTTGAATTGTACTGGTATGTATAAACAAACTTCACCCCAAGTAAAATCAAATAACACACACAAGTAACAGACATCAATAGAATCAATGATCAAATGCACGTGAAAGAAACAATCAAAGCCAAACAAGTTTTACAATCTCTCCTTCATAAACAAGCATGTAATTGTAATAGAAATAACAATCAAATCCACAAAGAAAGAGCAATTCAACAAGTTTACAATCTCTCCTGTTTCCCCTTCCACATTTCCACATCAATAATTTCACAATTTGTTCATAGTTCATTTCAATAGCGATTTTGATCGCTTTCCAACCTTATTACCTCGGCCACCCTTATTACCTCGGCCACCCTTATCACCACAACCCACACCTTATTACTTCGTGTTGCGGCGCGCAACCTGATCCCACCGAACAATCACAATTCACAAACAACACAACACCCAAACAACAACAATTACAAAAGAATAACAACAACAATCCTCAAAGAACAACCACAACAATTCACAAGAATTTCCGTAGCCATAAATACATTCTATATATTCGACAAATCTCATATGCAATTTAAGTCACCACAATAATTACCACAACAAGCAAATATGTTATCTACACAAATTGTTCCAAGTGCATCATTTACATTTCCTTTCCATCCAATTGTTTCTCAGTTCTTACCACATAACACTTTCAAATCACACACCCACATTTGGTTTGCTTCCATTTACTTGCACCATCATATCGTAAGACTTAACCAACAACATTCAAGGAACATAAATCACAAGAATTCAAAATAGTTCACATAAGTAAACACATACTTCCATGTCGACATCCTCAAGCTTTTACAACTTTGCACATAACAAGATAGGCACATCAAATCACTTCTCACAATCACAATATAACTTGGTGGTATGGAAATCAACTAAGGCAATCATTTCACATATTCTCATACAAGGTACACATACGTATGCTCGTCACAACAAGGGATCCTACAAGAGTTAAAGTTAGCCATACTACCTCGTTTTAAGCTTTCCTTAAGTTACTACAATGTTCCGGAAATTCTAGCAATTCCAATCTAGTTTCAAACATAACAAAATTGAACACAAGTTAGAATGGTATTCATGGTTCAGCTCATCTTGAGCATTTTATCAATACTAGTTGAGCATCTTCATCTCAACTCTCTTTTTCAAGGTTTTCCTTCATTTCCCAACCAAAATCTTTACTTATTTATGTTAAAAAAATCTTCCCATAAACCTAAGTTGGAACATGCATGTATACACAATATTAATACAGCCAAGAATCATACCTTATAACCCATCTTATACTCCAAACTCGAAGTTAAAACCTTAGGGTATAGAATCTTACTCTTAGATGAAGAACTTGTGATTGGGATCTTGATTCTTGGCGATTGATGCAAGTTTGGATGATTTAAATGTTGGGTTCCTCCTCTCTCTCTCTAAAATGCTCTCACTCTCTCTCTAAAATCAGTAGAAAATTGACCCCAAAATGAACTCTAAAGGCCTATATATTAAACGGGGTCGGGTTATAAAAATTAGAAAATTAACCCTCCGATGTCAAGTCTGCTATAGCAGAATCCACCGCAGAATGGGTATGCGGGCCGCAGATTTGTCGCAGGAACTCAGTTGCCCAAACTTAGGGACTGTTCTGTATCAATCTGCGACCATTCTGCGATCGCAGAATGGTTATGCGGTCCGCAGAGTTAAATCTGCGATCGCAGATTTCACACAGAATCGCATTTTTCCAGCTTTTGGTAATTTGATCATAACTTTGTGTAGGAAGGTCCAAATGACGAACGGTTGAAGCGTTGGAAACTAGACTCGAAGACCTTTCATTTGATAGGTTATCCATCACCTAGAACCTTATAGATATTTAGATATGCTCGTTCAAAGTAGGGACTAGTGCAAGATCGTTGGGAATTTTAGCCTATTATGGAGTTTTCCAATTTTTCTTAGACTTAGGCCTTTCCTTGGATCCCAAATTACTTACCGTAAGACTTATACACATAGTTACCAAATCCAATGGATGTACTCCATGTTAATAGCACATAAAAATATTATAATAAGCCTATGTGACACCACGAAATCTTAAATTACTTAGCGAAAATTTTCGGGGCCTTACATTCTCCCCCCTTAGGATCATTCGTCCTCGAATGACGAGTAGATCCCGACTTAAATGCTTAATATAATAAATCTCTTTTCTCATCTACCTCAAGACCCTAAATTTTGACTAACTCCTAAATTTTTCAGAAATTTCGGCAGAGTCTCCTTTGTATCTAGGCCTATCCGCCTGCCAGAGAATCACCAAAATTATCTTAAAAACACATCCACAACTAGATAGAGCACCACAGTGTATATATCGACCATACTAATCTTAGTATTACAAGCACTACATTATCATAGGGATACCAGAACATGGACTACATAGTTTTAGAGAAAAACACCTATATGATACCTTTTAAGTCATTACTAATAAGCACGCGGGCGTGATTTTGCTGTCCCTTCTCTCTACTTTCTCTCTCTAGAATTGGCGATTTTTTCTTGAGCTAGGGCAGCCATGGCTGCTGCATTCTCTCCCCAGCCTTTGGCTGTGGGAGAGGTGAGCCAAAGAGCTAACGAAACAACAACAAATAACAATCCAAAACAGTTGTATGCAGATCAGTTACGTCCAAAACAATCTGCCGCAATTTTGTCCAAAGCTGATTTGGTTCCTGTGACGATTAAGCATGGTGAACCAACGATAGAGTTCTCAATGGAAGATGTTGATCAATTCATAAGAGAGGAAGGATTGCATCAGGCTGTTATCATGAAGTTCTCATATGGGAAACCTGATCTTCAAGAGTTCAGAAAAGTTTTCTCGTCGCACTTCGATATTCAAGTTCGAGGTATCATAGGGCTGCTGGAATTTCATCACATCTTAGTTAGATTTGATCTATACAACGATTATGTACAGTGTTTATCAAGATCAACTGGATATGTCAAGGCAAAAGGTGATGAATATTTTTTCAGAACCTTTCCATGGACGTTAGACTTCAACCCTAAAGAGGAAACATCCATGGCAGTGGTGTGGATTTCATTTCCAGGTCTGCCACCCAACTTCTTTGCTAAGAGGTCCTTGATGTCTATTGCTTCAGCTGTGGGTAAACCTCTTGCTGTAGACAAGGCAACTCAAAATAGAACTAGGCCTAGTGCTGCTAGGGTGAAGGTTATTCTTGATCTTCTTGAAAAACATCCTAAGAAGGTTAAAATTTTGATTGTCGATAATGTTTCAGGCAAAACAAACGTGCAGTACCAGGAAGTTATGTATCATAATCTTCCTAAATACTGCACATATTGCAAGCACCAAGGGCATGATGATAAAACATGTCGACAGTTGAAAGAACAAGGTTTAGAGGAGGTTACAACAATAAGTGCACCGGTTGAGGGGCTGGGCAAGTTGGATAGGTTACAAGGTGATGCAAGGGATTTTCTTAATGCAAAAAGAGCCGGGAAACTGGAAGATGAAGCAGTAAAAACAAGGTTGAATGAGCAGCAGGTCTCACAAATCGAAGGAAGGAAACATATTGTGAATAAAAACCATGAGATGGTAATTACTCGAGCAGCTATGAGAAGGTGATGTCTCAAAGGTTGATAAAGATCCACAACCACCCTCTCGAGATGTACCTGCTAAAATAGCATTAGCTAGGATCTCCAATGTGGTGGATCCAATTGTGCAAGCTTATGACAAGCTGGCTAGTGCAACAGCTATTTTGTCACCTGGTACAGTGTCAAAGGGTGTCGCAAATCGTGTTGCAGCTGTTTCAGGCCCTGAATTTGATCGTATTGAGGCAGCTGAACAAGTATGTAATGTAGAGGAGATCATAACAGGTGATGAATCTAAGAGGCAAGGTCGTGAAGGTGATGTGACTATAATGGAAGGAACTCCTACAGTTGATAAGCCTGCTAATACAGGTAAAATTTCTGACAGACCAACTATTGCCCAAACTTCAGGGATCAAAAACACTGGGAATAAGGGCATAGAACTGCAAAATAGAATTCGGATGCTAGTTGGGGATGATAAGGGAGGTGACCGAAACAAAGAGGAAGTAGATTGGAACGTGATAACCCCCAGAAAATCTCCCACAAAGAAGGGGCTCTCACCAAAAAAACTGACTCAAGGTGTTCGACCAAATGTCGTTAACATTGTGAACAACACAAATTCCTTCGAGATTCTTGCAGCTGATAGTGATGTTGGAGGTGATGCAACTGGTTTAAGGGGTAATGTGTTATCCAAGGAATTGGTGTGATGCCCCAACAAAGACAAGGAACGACACTACAATGAGAATTTGGCTAAGGAAAGTGTTGCTCCACCAAATGCCTCAAAGAATAATGATGTGGAGGAAAACCTGGACAAGCAAGCACACAGTTCAAATATTCCAACACTGCGGTTCTCAAGTCCTCAGGTGGAACAAATTATTAGAGAAGCACAAAATGCAATGATGGTCAAAAATATGGTTAATAAACCTTTAGTTACATTTAACACATCCGTCTTTGAAGTTCTATCACAATCGTTTGAATTGTGTGGTGAACATGGAGGTGAGCAAGGGCAGATGGTACTATCCACTGGAAATAACAATGAGATTATTAAAGCAAATGTGAGGGAAATGGTAGCTAATTCTAAGCTATGGGTTGATCAACGTGAATATGATGGTGATGAAGACTTGGGAATTGATTTTGTGGAGGATTCTGATGAGGGAGAGAAATGTAGTGGTGATGAGGAGATGTTATCAATTGGCTCACCATTGCCAAAAATTGGTAGCTTTTCAAAGTTGATCTCAAGCAGCAACTTAAACTCAAAAGCCCCAGATTTTACTTCTAAAACTAGGCAGCAACAAAGTGTAACAACTGCTAGTGCGATGGCAAAGGCAGTAGAGGTGATCCCTGGGCAGGTGCAGCTTACATCTAGCAATCCAGGTGAAGATACCATGCAACAACATAATGCAACGTCTTCAACTGGTGTTAAATCAAGGCAGCAGCAGTTCAAGGCTAACACGACAGGAGCTGTAGTAATGGTAACTGGTGGGCAGAACCAACAGGAAGTAAGTATACCGGCTATATCTTTGGAGGAAAGAAAGTTACTCGACGCTTTGGTAAGTTCCACACCTTTAAACTCTCTAAATTCACCTCATATTGCTAGTACTGGAAGGGTGACTAGAACCATTAGTAAAATGGAAAGCAAGGCAGTCTTGATCACTAAAGAAGATGGAAATGCTTTGGTGTCTCAAGATGGTGGTCAAGGCTTACCAAATCCTGTGCACTTGGGGAGAGATGTTTATGAAGAAGGTGAGGAAGATGCAATGCTACAACACTGCCGGAAAGATGCAGCAAGGAAAGGCGATTTATCGCCAATGCATAGTGGGAAAAGCAAGAAATCTTACATACGTGACAATATTTGGGATGGCAGGGTAATTGAGAATGCAAATATAAGGAGACTCCCAATGAGAATTGCAAAGCAAAAACAGGCTACTCAAACTACATCCACAAAGTCCAATCGTTCAAAGAAGAAAGCATGATTTTTGAATACATTTTGAAGAAGGTTGAGGATGAAGACAAGAGTCTACAAATTGAAAAGTTCACAAGATTAGAGAAGAAAGAGCAACATGGTTATTTCTTCATATTTTTATTCTACCATCACATTAGTATTGTTCTATGTAATATCATCACAAAATATGTTATAAATTCTGTGATGATCATAGAATATCTAGTTCTAGCTAGTTCTTTCTTTTTGCATTCTTGCTAGTAGGTGAGGCTTTTTCTTTGCCTCAATAGGATTAGTAGGGTAAGGTTTAGCCCAGGTTGTGTTGCTCTTACCCTGTGCCTTTGGAAAGATATCCAAATGGCTATGAGATTATATGCCCTCGTGAGACTTTGCCGGCAGCTATCCCATGATTCCTCTACATGAGGCTGTCATAAGGGCATTGTGAGGCGCAGAGGAGTGATTATATAGCCAAGGCATAGAGGCAACACTACTGGACTATTGTCCCCCTTATTTATACTCTTCCGATGTGGTTCTTTTTCTTTTTATTAATAAAACTAGCCCTAGGCACATGCCTAGTGGATTGCTTAAAAAAAAATAAGTCATTACTAATTGATATTCAATCAAGCAAGAAATATTTTCCTTCCATGACACTTTCAGCCTTCCTAATGACCTTCTCAACTTACCATCTCTATCATGACACATTCTCGGAAATAATATCAACTCCCAAACATACATAACAAGGATGACAGACATACACCTCGCGTGAGTTAACTATCCATTGGCTTTACCTTTAATAATTTTCACTCTACAAATTACATTCCACCGGATATTGCAATTCATGGTAACAACAACAACCCACAATTCCATCACATGGCCTCATACCATCAAGAATGTCATTTCATAGTAACCAAACAATCATGTGTTCATAATAGTCCTTACCAGCCATTAATGTAATCACAAAGGTGTTCATCAACAAGAATATAATTTCATTTCAATCAACAATCCATAAGAAGTCAAGTCACGATGATTCTTGCCAGTAGTGCATCATATAAGATATTACCATGATCATATAGTTCAATCAAATCAATTCATACCCCTCGTTTATCACTACCTTCTTAGAAATAAACATATGGAAACACAAAGTACATGAGGAACAGTTACGGGGAACATCATACTCCTAGTGCAACCTAATGTGTAATACACTTATGTTACCTTTATCATCTACTCACATAACATTTTCAGGGGTAAATATGGAGAATAACCTGCTCATCCTTAAAACTCTAAATCTTTAGGCGAACACTCGCACTAAACCCTTGATGACCTTCAATAATTACTCTAAGGTGTGCTTTCATAAACTGACCATAAAATTACCTATCCAATATATATGTGATCACACTGTGAAGCTTCATCTTTGACTTGTCTAAACTTACAATACCCAATGGATCTAATACAGTGAGGAAGAACAAAGTTCAAGATCTGTCACGACCCAAACCCCGATCGTGATGGCGCCCAACACATTGCTAGGCAAGCCCGACCATTTACACAACCTTAGCCGAATAACCTATGTAAATAATTAAATGTTCGCTACCATAATACCAATTTTTGTACGGAAATTTTAATAAGATCTCTAATATTCGAAAATCCCAAAATAAATACTAAATAGCCCACCGGATCTGGTGTCACGAACATGAGCCTCTAAAACAGATTATCCAACTATTACAAATCCGACTAGGAAAATTACGAATAAAATAATAAAGATAGATGGGAGAGATCAGAGCTGCGAACGCCATGCAGCTACCTTGATACTCTCGGATAATGCTGCTCAGCTAACACGAGTCCTCACTCACCTTGTGGTGTACCTGAATCTGCACGCAAGGTGCAGGGAGTATGGTTAGTACTTCCAACTCAGAAAGTAATAAATATAAATAAAGTCTGAGGATCAGAAATCCTAAATAAACACAAAGTAAAGCTATAAATACAACAACGTGGACCAATAGCATAATACGGTAAACATTAAAACAGTTATAATAAAGTCACACCAGAAGGAGAATAAATGACAAGTAAATATGCAATGCAACACATAAACCGGTACCTCCAGTACCCCGCTGCGGCCGTGCAGCCCGCTCCATTTATTTAACGTCGACGGCGCTCACTGGGGGTGTGCAGACTCCGGGAGGGGCCCCTTACGGCCCAAGCGCAATAATAAGCCATCTCGTGGCATCAAACAGGCCCTTGGCCTCATATCAATATCATTATAATACTGCTGCGGCGTGCAGCCCGATCCCATACTCAGTCCAAAAATCACATAAGCCTTTCAGCACAATAGTATAAAAAAATATTCAGCCCAAACTTCATTTTTAAAATATTAACTTAATTTCTAATTTAAGAAAAGGCTGAGTTTTCAAACACAATATTAAATACCAGGACTGAGTTTAATATTTATGAATATGGTAAGAAATCATTAAAACAATCCCTGAAGGATTCAAGTAGTTGGCACAAGGCCCCATGATAACAATTTAATCCATTTTTTTATAAGGATATCACGAAACTACAAACAAATAGGTAGTAATTTTTATTAAACGGGACGGACCAAGTCACAATCCTCGACGGTGCTCTACCCCACGCCCGTTATCCGGCGTGCAAGTCACCTCACATAGCACTACGTTGTGCAAATTCGGGGTTTCAAACCCTCAACACAGCATTTACATTTATTACTAACCTCAAGCCGGCCAAAGTCCTAGCTTGCTATGCCCTTGCCTTTCGAATTCACCTCTTCGCGCGTCGAATCTGACCAAAACCACAACGAATACGTCACAATATGCTAAGGGAATATAACCCAATTGAAAAGACTCGAAAAACATCGAAAATCACGAAGTTGGCAAAACCTGAGTCCCGGGCCTACTTCTCGAAAAATTATAAATTTTACATCACCGGATTCCTTATCTCGCCGCGAGTCTATACATATAAAGAACACCAAAATCGGAGTCCAAATGACCCCTCAAATTCCCATTTTTGTTCTCTTAGGTTTCAAGCCCTAAACCACCATTTTTGACCTTAAATCCTTGATTTTTTAGTCTAATTTCATGTGTTTGCACCATAAAATCGTGTTTTTGGTTTAGAAATTCTTACCTCAATGAAGTCCCTTGATTCCTCTCCTCCAACTCGCCCAAATTCTCCAAGTCCGAAGTGAAAATATGAAACCCTTTCAAAAATTCGCGAAGGGAAATAAAAACTATTCTGACCAGTTATTTCCGCATCTGCGACTCCATGGCCAAATCTGCGGCTCCCGCTTTTGCGGTCAATGCACCGCTTCTGCGGACATATCCGCTTCTGCGGTACGGCTTCTGCGGTCCCAATTCGCAGAAGCGAGAATACCAGAAGCAGCACAGGTTCTGCAAATCTCTTAAAGTTTCAAAACTTCCCGTTAGCCACCCGAAATCACCCCGAGCCCTCGGGACCTTAACCAAAAATACAAGCATGATCTAATACCTTATTCAAATGCTCCAATCATTAAAATACCTCAAACAACACTAAAACCATCATTTCTCATCGAATTCAAGCCTAAGTTCTTCTAAAACTTCCGAAACACGCATTCGATCAGAAACCCAACCAAAACACCTCCGAATAACCTGAAATTTTGCACACACATCCAAAATCACCTAACGAAGCTACTGCAACTCTCGGAATCTCATTTCGACCCCCGGATCAAAATTTTACCTACACCGGAATTCGCCAAAATACTAACTTCGCTAATTCAAGCCTAATTCTACACCGAACCTCCACAAAATCACATTCCGCACTCCTAAGTCACAAATCATCCCCCGAAGCTAACCAAATCATCAGAATTCAAATCCGAGCCCTCTAACACAAAAGTCAACATCCGGTTGACTTTTCCAACTTAAGCCTTTTAAAAAGAGACTAAGTGTCTCATTTCTTATCAAAACCATTCCAAACCAACTCTAACACATCAAATACTGAAAATGAAACTTAAAGAAGCATAACATGGGGAAAACGGGGCGGTAACTCACGTGACGACGGGTCGGGTCGTCACATCCTCCCCAACTTAAACAAACGCTCGTCCTCGAGCGGGTCAAGAAACATACCTGAAGTCTCAAATAGGTGATATCTGCTCCGCATCTCCTGCTCGGTCTCCCAGGTAGCCTCCTCCACGGGCCGACCTCTCCATTGCACTTTCACTGATGCAACATCCTTTGATCTTAACTTCCGAACCTAACGATCCAAAATGGCTGCTGGCTCTACCTCATAAGTCAAGTCACCCTCCAGCTGAATTGTACTGAAATCTAAAACGTGGGACGGGTCCCCAATGTACTTCCGGAGCATAGACACATAAAAAACTGGATGCACGCCCGACAAGCTAGGCGGCAAGGCAAGCTCATAAGCCACCTCCCCGATCCTCCTAAGTACCTCAAAAGGTCCAATAAACCGCGGGCTCAGCTTCCCTTTCTTCCCAAATCTCATAACACTTTTTGTGGGTGAAACCTTTAGCAAGACCTTCTCACCAATCATAAAAGATACATCTCGAACCTTCCTGTCTGCATAGCTCTTCTGTCTCGACTGTGCTGTACGGAGTCTCTCCTGAATCACCTTCACCTTCTCCAATGCATCCTGAACCAAATCTGTCCCCAACAACCTAGCCTCCCCGGGCTCGAACCAACCAACTGGAGATCTACACCGCCTCCCATACAAGGCCTCATACGGTGCCATCTGAATGCTGGACTGATAGCTATTATTGTATGCAAACTCCGCAAGCGGTAGAAATCGATCATCAATAACACAGGCACGTAACATATCCTCCAATATCTGAATGGTGCGCTCGGACTGCCCGTCCGTCTGAGGGTGAAAAGTTGTGCTCAACTGCACCTGAGTACCCAACTCTCACTGAACAACCTGCCAGAACTGAGAGGTGAATTGAGTGCCCCGATCTGATATGATGGAAACTGGGACACCATGCAATCGAACTCTCTCCCGAATATAGATCTCTGCCAGCCGCTCTGAAGAATAGGTAGTACAAACCGGAATGAAGGGCGCGGACTTGGTCATTCTGTCTACAATCACCCAAATAGCATCAAATTTCATTAGAGTTCGTGGAAGTCCGGTAACAAAATCCATAGTGATTCTCTCCCACTTCCACTCAGGAATAACCATCTGCATATGTAAGCCACCCGGTCTCTGATGCTCATATTTCACTTGCTGACAATTAAGACACCGGGCTACATACTCTACAATATCTCTCTTCATCCTCCGCCACCAATAGTGCTATCTAAGATCCTGATACATCTTCGCGGCACCCGGATGAATGGAATACCGTGAGCTATGGTCCTCCTCCAATATCGACTCCCGAAGTCCATCCAAATTGGGCACGCAAATCCGGCCCTGCATTCTCAACACACCATCGTCTCCAATGGTCACATCCCTGGCATCATCATGCTGAACCCTGTCCTTAAGGACAAGCAAATGCGGATCATCATACTGACACTCCCTGATGCGGTCGTACAAGGAAGACCGAGAAACCACACAAGCCAACACTCGACTGGGCTCTGAAATATCTAATCTCACGAATCGGTTGGCCAAGGCCTGAACATCAACTGCAAATGGCCTCTCCTCAACTGGAATGTATGCCAAGCTCCCCATACTCGCCGACTTCCGGCTCAACGCATCGGCCACTACATTGGCCTTCCCCGGGTGATACAGGATAGTAATGTCATAATCCTTAAGTAACTCCAACCATCTACGCTGCCTCAAATTAAGATCCTTTTGCTTGAACAAATGCTGAAGACTGCGATGATCAGTGAATACCTCACATGATACGCCATACAAGTAATGCCTCCAAATCTTTAGTGCATGAACTATAGCTGCTAGCTCTAAGTCATGGACGGGGTAGTTCTGCTCATGGGGCTTCAACTGACGAGAAGCATACGCAACAACTCTACCCTCCTGCATCAAAACACAACGAATCGCAATTCTCGAAGCATCGGAATAAACCGTATAAGATTCTGAAGCTGATGGCAAGACTAACACTGGAGCTGTGGTCAAAGCTGTCTTGAGCGTCTGAAAGCTCTCCTCACACTCGTCCGACCATACAAATGCGACACCCTTCTAAGTCAACTTGGTCAAGGGCGATGCAATAGAGGAAAATCCTTGCACAAACCGGCGATAGTAACCTGCCAACCCTAGGAAGCTGCGAATCTCCGTGGCTGAGGTCGGTCTAGGCCAACTCTGCACTGCCTCTATCTTCTTTGGGTCAACCTGGATACCCTCACTGGACACCACATATCCCAGGAAAGCCACTGAACCAAGCCAGAACTCACATTTGGAGAACTTTGCATAAAGCCTCTCCTCCCTTAATCTCTGCAATACAACTCTCAAATGTTGCGCGTGCTCCTCCTGACTGCGCGAGTATACCAGTATATCATCAATGAATACTATGAAAAATGAATCCAGGTAAGGCCGGAACACACTGTTC
The DNA here is from genome assembly GCF_001879085.1 of Nicotiana attenuata. Taxonomy (NCBI): domain Eukaryota; kingdom Viridiplantae; phylum Streptophyta; class Magnoliopsida; order Solanales; family Solanaceae; genus Nicotiana; species Nicotiana attenuata. The sequence continues at coordinate 33,764,702 of NC_031995.1, forward strand.
ATCAGGTGCATGAAAGCTGCTGGGGCATTGGTCAGCCCGAAAGACATGACAAGAAATTCATAGTGACCATATCTAGTCCTGAAAGCAGTCTTATGAATATCTGAGTCCCTGATTTTTAACTGGTGGTAACCCGAACGGAGATTAATTTTTGAGAACACCCTCGCTCCCTGAAGCTGGTCAAATAAATCATCAATGCGAGGTAAGGGGTACTTGTTTTTAATTGTTACTTTGTTCAACTGCCTATAATCGATGCACATTCTCATCGTGCCATCCTTCTTCTTCACAAATAGAACTGGTGCACCCCAAGGTGACACACTAGGCCGAATGAACCCCTTATCCAGGAGCTCCTGAAGCTGCTCCTTCAATTCTTTCAACTCCGCTGGTGCTATGCGATATGGTGGAATAGATATGGGCTGAGTGCCCGGCAGCAGGTCAATGCCAAAATCAATGTCCCTGTCTGGCAGCATACCCGGCAAGTCTGTAGGAAACACATCGGAATACTCCCTCACAACGGGAACCGACTCAATGTTGGGGGTCTCAGCTCCCACATCTCTCACAAACGCCAAATAGGAAGACAACCCTTTTCGACCATACGCTAGGCCTTCAAGAAAGAAATAACTCTGCTAGGAATATATTCAGTCACACCACGCCACTCGATCCGCGGTACACCCAGCATAGCCAAAGTGACTGTCTTAGCATAACAGTCTAGAATAGCATGACACGGAGATAACCAGTCCATGCCCAAGATAATATTGAAATCTACCATATTCAGTAGCAATAAATCAACTCAGGTCTCCAGACCCCCAATAGTCACCAAACACGACCGGTATACATGGTCCACAATAATAGTGTCGCCCACCGGGGTAGACACATGAACAGGTAAGGCAAGACACCCTCGGGTCGTACCTAAATGATGAGCAAAGTATGGAGATACATATGAATAGGTAGAACCGGGATCAAATAATACTGAGGCGTCTTTGTGACAGACTAAAATAATACCTGTAATGACAGCGTCTGAAGCAATGGCATCTGTCCTGCCTGGCATCGCGTAGAAACGAGCCTTGGCCACCGCCTAATCGATCTACACCTCTAGGGCAGCCCCTGGCTGCCTGATCTCCACCCTTAGCTGACTAGGCGGGTGGTGAAGTAACTGGAGCAGAAGTCGAGGGCTGACCCCTCTGCTGATGCTGTCTGCCACGAAGGTGAGGGCACTGCCTCCTAAAATGACCTAACTATCCGCACTCATAGCAGCTGCCCGGTACCGCAGATGGGGACTGATGAAAACCTCTCGCACCGGGGTGACTAGCAGATGCACTCGGCGCAGAAGAACCCTGAACTGATGGGGCATGAGATGAACTCTGAGCTGGAAGGGCGCTGAGTGAAGTATGACCCTGCTGGGGCCCATGATGACCACGGCCTGATGATCCCCGACGATACTCTGGACGAGCTGACTGAGCAGGCGTGAAAGAGCGACCTCTACCCTGCTGGAACTGACCCCTCGAAGGAGCACCACTGAAACTGCGTGATCCACGAGGCCTCTTAGCCTCCCTCTCCTCTCGCTCTCTACGGCGAATTGACTCAATCTCACGAGCAATGTCTACCACTTCCTCAAACGTAGCACCCAGTACTCTCTCTCTAGTCATCAGAATACGGAGATGATAGTTAAGACCATCCACAAATCTCCTGATCCTCTCGCGATCTGTTGGAACCATCCAAGTAGCATGACGAGCCAGCTGGGAAAACCTCACCTCATACTGAGTCACTGTCATGTCTCCCTGTGCCAACCACTCAAACTGCCTACGCAACTCTTCCCTGCGGGACTGAGGTATATACTTCTCCAGAAAAAGAGCTGAGAACTGCCAAGTCAGAGGTGCTGCACCGGCAGGCCTACGCCTCTCAAAGTCCTCCTACCAAGTAAGAGCATCCCCCGTGAACTGAAAAGTAGTAAATGCCACACCACTCGACTCAAGGATCCCTGCCGTACGGAGCATACACTGGCATCTGTCAAGAAAACTCTGGGCATCCTCGCCCTCAGCACCACCGAATGTCGGAGGCTGGAGTCTACCAAACCTCTCGAGACGACGCTGCTCATCGTCTGGCATAGCTGGAACCACAAAACCCTGAGCTGGTGCAACCTGCTGAGCTAGAGGTGCCTCCGGTGTCTGTAGCCCCTGCACTCCCTGCGCAGGTGTACGGGCATCGGGGGTCTGATTTCCTCCCCCGGTCTGTGAAGTAGCTGCAGCTGCTGTGGTGGCTGAAACTGCTTGAGCCAAACCAGTACAGACCGTCAAGATCTATGCCTAGGTCTTCTGAAGACCCGGAATCACAATAGACACAGCTGGTGCCTGAGCAGGTGCTGCTGGAGTCTCCACCGCTGGAGCCTGATCCTGAGCTAGGGAAATCGTAGGATTAGCTGGTACTGCCGCGGCTACTCTACTCCTGCCACGACCACGACCGCGCCCACGGCCTCTGGCGGCCTCAGTTGGTGGCACTGGTGGTCGTCCGTCACGTTCGGTAGCTCGTGTTCTCACCATCTGTGAGAGAATAGAATAACAAAGATTTAGTTCACAGTTCAACAAAGCCGCACGACAAAAGTTTCAAGAATATGGAGTATTTCCTAAAGGTTCTGCAGCCTCTCGAGGATAAATACAGACGTCTCCGTACCGATCCGCGAGACTCTACTAAACCGGCTTATGATTCGCGAGACCAAGTAACCTAGGCTCTGATGCCACCTTGTCACGACCCAAACCCCGGTCGTGATAGCGCCCAACACATTGCTAGGCAAGCCCAACCATTTACACAACCTTAGCCGAATAACCTATGTAAATAATTAAATGTTCGCTACCATAATACCAATTTTTGTATGGAAATTTTAATAATATATCTAACATTCGAAAATCCCAAAATAAAATACTAAATAGCCCACCGGATCTGGTGTCACGAACATGAGCCTCTAAAATAGATTATCCACCTATTACAAATCCGACTAGGAAAATTACGAATAAAATAATAAAGATAGATGGGAGAGATCAGAGTTGCGAACGCCATGCAGCTACCTTGATACTCCCGGATAATGCGGCTCAGCTAGCACGAGTCCTTACTCACCCTGTGGTGTACCTGAATCTGCACACAAGTTGCAGGGAGTATGGTGAGTACTTCCAACTCAGAAAGTAATAAATATAAATAAAGTCTGAGGATCAGAAATCCTAAATAAACACAAAGTAAAGCTATAAATACAACAACGTGGACCAATAGCATAATACGGTAAACATTAAAACAGTTATAATAAAGTCATACCAGAAGGAGAATAAATAACAAGTAAATATGCAATGCAACACTAAACCGGTACCTCCAGTACCCCGCTGCGGCCGTGCAGCGCGCTCCATTTATTTAACGTCGACGGCGCTCACTGGGGGTGTGCAGACTCCGGGAGGGGCCCCTTACGGCCCAAGCGCAATAATAAGACATCTCGTGGCATCAAACAGGCCCTTGGCCTCATATCAATATCATTATAATACTGCTGCGGCGTGCAGCCCGATCCCATACTCAGTCCAAAAATCACATAAGCCTTTCAGCACAATAGTATAAAAAAATATTCAGCCCAAACTTCATTTTTAAAATATTAACTTAATTTCTAATTTAAGAAAAGGCTGAGTTTGCAAACACAGTATTAAATACCAGGACTGAGTTTAATATTTATGAATATAGTAATAAATCATTAAAACAATCCCTTAAGGATTCAAGTAGTTGGCACAAGGCCCCATGATAACAATTTAATCCATTTTTTTTATAAGGATATCACGAAACTACAAACAAATAGGTAGTAATTTTTATTAAGCGGGACGGACCAAGTCACAATCCCCGACGGTGCTCTACCCCACACCCGTTATCCGGCGTGCAAGTCACCTCACATAGCACTACGTTGTGCAAATTCGGGGTTTCAAACCCTCAACACAACATTTACATTTATTACTAACCTCAAGCCGGCCAAAGTCCTAGCTTGCTATGCCCTTGCCTTTCGAATTCACCTCTTCACGCATCGAATCTGACCAAAACCACAACGAATACGTCACAATATGCTAAAGGAATATAACCCAATCAAAAAGACTCGAAAAATATCGAAAATCACGAAGTTGGCAAAACCCGAGCCCCGGGCCTACTTCTCGAAAAATTATAAATTTTACATCACCGGATTCCTTATCTCGCCGCGAGTCTATACATATAAACAACACCAAAATCGGAGTCCAAATGACCCCTCAAATTCCCATTTTTGTTCTCTTAGGTTTCAAGCCCTAAACCACCATTTTTGACCTTAAATCCTTGAGTTTTCAGTCTAAGTTTCATGTGTTTGCACCATAAAATCTTGTTTTTGGTTTAGAAATTCTTACCTCAATGAAGTCCCTTGATTCCTCTCCTCCAACTCGCCCAAATTCTCCAAGTCCGAAGTGAAAATATGAAACCCTTTCATAAATTTGCAAAGGGAAATTAATACTATTCTGACCAGTTATTTCCGCATCTGCGGCTCCATGGCCGCATCTGCGGCTCCCGCTTTTGCGGTCAATGCACCGCTTCTGTGGACATATCCGCTTCTGCGGTTTAACATCCGCTCCTGCGCCTCCCGCTTTTGCAGACAAATTAACGCATCTGCGGATCCCCATAAGAGCTCAAATACCGCATCTGCTGTCCTCCTGTCGCATCTGCGACTCTGCAGATGCAGTCACCAATTCCGCACCTGCGGTCCCTGCCGCTTCTGCGTCTCTCCTCTCGTTTCTGCGGTACCGCTTCTGCGGTCCCAATTCCGCAGAAGCGAGAATACCAGAAGCAGCATAGGTTCTGCTTCTAAAACGGGGTGGTAACTCACGTGACGACGGGTCGGGTCGTCACAAAATCAGGCTGGAGTTATTCAGGAATCCATTAATATGCTGAGCAGATCATTTCATGAGGCTATATGCTAAGAGACACAGAAGGTTCCTACTAACAATACTGATGTGGTTAATTATTGTAAGGAAATCAATTATTAGACAAATAAGTCATAGGGGTAACTCGTACATTGGCAATAGGAACCATTAAGGAGAAATACTCAAGTATGTGAACCACTCGTTTTCTAGAGTGTAGGGAAAATCCGTTGATCAAGAATAAGAATACTTTGGCACCTTGAATGTGATACGGGTTTCAAAATACATGCAGTTGAATTACACTCTTAACACTACTTGACACACGGAATCTAGGCCACAAGCCCGTGAGGACGAAAAGAAGTTGAACGCTGATGAGATTATCATATTTCAGACAGCTTAACCCTCCCTGATAATTGATCATATACGAGGGAACTAAAGATACGACCAAACTTGTCTTTCAAATTGATATGCACATGATATGTGCAAAAATTGAAAGTCATCTAATCTCAACCTTTCACGAGTGAAACCCCATAGCTAGAACATCTTGACATTGGGACGAAATCATGAATTGGTTAGATGTTTCTAATAGTTAACACGATGCTTCGGGGAGAAGGCAAATAACACCCCTATCCAGCCGAGGAGGTAAGATACCAAGGGTAGCAAAACTCCCCGTACATGACAACGACATAGTCAATGATTCTAGAAGTTGAGGGTGTAAAAAAAATCAGACTCAATGAGACAGTGCACAATAATCATAGAAGGTTTGCAGATGTTCATGATGAGCTCTCCATAGGTTTTGACTTGAAAAAGGAAGTGTCACAATGACACATAGAAGGTCATGTTCTTTCATAGTTGTCGCAAGTGTTGCGAACTAGCACAATGAATTCACTAAATAAGGAATACAATTAACACATCGTGGAGACATAAAGACAAAATTACGATTTGTTATAAGCTGGACACACTTCTACTATATTAACTCCCCACTGCAATATTTGACCATGCCACGAGCAACCACAATACTAGGACAGAGTGAGCTACTTACTACGAGATGTCCCAAGTGGACACGAAAACCATGGCGACACAAGATATCTGTGATGGGTTTGTGAGTATCTCAATTTTTGTTTCAGAGAGACTTTATGCACACGGTGACCATTTCGATTGACATGCACTCATATGATAGGCACTGAGATATGCATGTATGTTACTAGACAGTGAGAAGGTTTCGTGATGATACTCGCAAGAGAGTAGAGTGACTGTTCAAACCATAGAAGCCATACACATCGGTGAGAGAAAAAAAAGGAGTGACTCGAGAAAGTAAGAGAACTGTGATAGAGAGACTTTGTGAATAATACGTCTAACTCAAAGAGCATGTGCATGAAATGTTTTGTAATTTAGATTCTTTCTAAGAACATATCTATGCAATGACAAGGAAATCATAAGGGTTTAACAAAAGCTTTAAACAATCACCACATTACCAAATAAAAAGGGATCACATAGCTTTCACATAATTTCCATACCTCTGGGCTACATTTCATGGCCCTTCCATAGGGCTCACATATCAAATTATACTCCTATGCGTTTCATACAATAACAAGGAAATCACAAGTACAAATCAAACACTTTAAATGATCACCACATTATCAAATAAAAGAATCATGCCATTTTCACGTACATCTAATGCAAGCGGTCTCTCACCAACTAGAATACACGCAAGACTACCCATACTAGCTGACTTCCTACTCAAAGCATCGGCCACCGCATTGGCCTTCCTAAGATGAAACAAGATGGTGATAACATAGTCTTTCAATAGCTCCAACCACCTCCTCTGCCTCAAATTAAGCTCCTTTTGCTTGAACAAGTAACTCTTATGATCCGTGAACACCTCACATGACACGCCATATGGATAGTGCCTCCAAATCTTCAGTGCGTGAACAATGGCTGCTAGTTCCAAGTCATGAAATGGATAAATCTTCTCGTGAATCTTCAGCTGCCTTGAAGCATTTGCAATAAAGTTACCACCCAGCATCAGTACCGCACCAAGTCCAGTACGAGATGCATCACAATAGACTGTATAAAGTCATGAACCTATGGGCAACATCAACACCGGCGCTGTAGTCAAAGCTGTCTTGAGCGTCTGAAAGCTAGCCTCACACTCGTCCGACCATCTGAACGGGGCACCTTCTGGGTCAACCTAGTCATCGGGGCTGCTACAGATGAAAACCCCTCTACAAATCGACGGTAATAACCCGCCAATCCAAAGAGACTCCAGATCTCTATGGCTGAGGTAGGTATAGGCCAATTCTGGCCTCAATCTTCTTCGGATCCACCTGAATACACTCTGCTGATACAACGTGACCCAAGAAAGCAATTAAACTCAAACAAAACTCACATTTCGAAAATGTAGCATATAACTGGTTGTCTCTCAGAGTCTGATGAATGATCCAAAGATGCTGCTCATGCTCCTCTCGGCTATAGGAGTAAATGAAGATATCATTAATACACACAATCACAAAGGAATACAGGTAAAGCTTGAACACCCGGTTTATCAAATCCATAAATGTTGTGGGGGGCATTTTTCTGCCCAAATGACATCACTAGAAACTCATAATGCCCATACTGAGTCCGAAAAGTTGTCTTAGGGACATCGGATGCCCTAATCCTCAACTAATGATAGCCAGACCTCAAATCGATCTTTGGAAACACTTTGGCACCCTGAAGCTGATCAAATAAGTCATCAATCCTCGGCAGTGGATACTTGTTCTTAATAGTGACTTTGTTCAACTGCCGATAGTCTATGCACATCCTCATCGATCTATCGTTCTTCTTTACAAACAACATCGGCGCACCCCAAGGCAAGACACTGGGTATAATAAAGCCTTTATCAAGCAAATCTTGCAACTGCTCCTTCAACTCTTTCAACTATGGCGGGGCTATGCAGTATGGCAGAATAGAAATGGGCTGAGTGCCCAGAACCAAATCAATACAGAAGTCAATATTTGTGTCCGGTGGCATCCCCGGAAGGTCTATATGAAATACCTATGGAATCTTTCAAACAACTAGTATAGAATCCATAAAAGGAACCTACGCACTAGAATCGCGAACATAAGCCAAATAAGCTAGACTACCCTTCCCGACCATGCGTCGAGCCTTTATATAAGAAATAACCGTACTGGTAGAACGATCAGGAGTCCCTCTCCACTCTAACCAAGGCCACCCCGGCAAGGCTAAGGTCACGGTCTTGGCATGACAGTCTAATATAGCATGATAAGGTGACAACCAGTCCATCCCTAAAATGACACCGAAATACACCATATCGAGAAGTAGAAGATCTACACAAGTCTCAAGACCACCAATAATGACCACACACGAATGATAGACACGATGTACAACAATACAATCCCCCACCAGTGTGGACACATAAACGGGGGCACCCGAAGAATCACGAGGCACAACCAAATATGAGGCAAAATATGATGATACTTACGAATAAGTAGATCCCGTGTCAAATAATATTGAGGCATCCCTACTGCAAATTGAAACCGTACCTGTGATAACCGCATCAGATGACTTAGCCTCAGGCCTGGCTGGAAAAGCCTAGCATCAGGGCTGGGCCCCACAACTCTAAACTACATCTCGAGAAGGGCCATGTCTGGTTGGCCTCCACCTCTAGCGGCCTGACTTCCACCTCCAATACCTCGACCTCCACCTCTAGTTGTCTATGCCCTACCTCTAGCTGGCTGAGCGGGCGGTGGAACACCCGGTGCCGGGACCATGGCACAAGAACCCTGGTGCTGAGAATTGCTCGATGCTCGAGGGCATTACCTAGCAACGTTCCTCGGACCTCCACAAGTATAACAAGATCACGGCTGTTGTGGTTGATGACCCTGACACTGACCTTGGCGGCCTGAGTAACCACCCTAAAAACTCTGGAGTACAGGTGCACTGATAGGAGCTGGTGGTGCACTGTAGGCTAGCTGATCAGAATACTACATATGAGAGCCACGGCCACCTGGAGCACCGTGAGAAGCCTGAAGCGCTGAATGAAACGGCCTGGAATGATGGACTCAACCAAAAGTACCCCGGCCTCAAGATGAGACCCCACTGAATCCGTCGGAGTGACGAGGCCTCTTGTCATACCCTTGACCACTCCCTTGAGCTAAAACCATCTCAACTAGTCTGGTCACATTGGCTGCAAGCGGGAAAGAAATCTCGCTCCGTGTCTCCTTAGCCATCTATAATCTGATAGGCGGAGCAAGTCCCTCAATAAAACTCCTCACCCTTTCTCTCTCTCTCTCTCTCTCTCTCTCTCTCTCTCTCTCTCTCTCTCGGTAGGGAGTATAAGAAGAGCATGATGGGCCAAATCAATAAAGCAGGTCTCGTACAGAGTAACGGACATGCTGCCCTACTGGAGATGCTCGAACTGCCTGTGATAGTCCTCTCTCCGTGTAACAGGAAGGAACTTCTCGAGAAATAGCTGAGAGAACTGGTCCCAAGTCAAAGAAGGCGACCCAGCTGGTCTGGCCAAAAAACAATCCCTCCACCATTTCTTGGTGGAACCTGACAAATGGAAGGCAGTAAAGTCGACCCTATTGGTCTCCACTATCCCCATGTTATGTAACACCTCATGACAACTGTCCAGATAGTCTTGGGATCATCTAAAGATGTACTGCTATAGTGAGTGGTGAAAATCTTGGTAAAACTATCCAATCTGCACAGAGCCTCAGAAGACATAGCCGATCCATCGCCGGTCTGTGCTGCAACACCCGGTGGAACGGCCCCAACTGGCTGAGCTCCTGGAGTCTGAAACTGGGGAGCCATCTACTCCAAAGTGTGAGTAGCACGAGTCTGGGCTCCTCCCTCAGCCTGAGAGACGGATGGTGCTAAAGGCAATGTGCCGGCCTGAGCGACACTATCCATAAGGCCCACGAGACGGACCAAAGCATCCTGAAGTACCGGGGTGGCAATGAACCCCTCTAGAAACTGAGCTGGCCCTGCTAGAACGATCTGGGTTGGAGCCTCCTCATCAAACTCTACCCGAGGCTCCACCGCTGGCGTTGCTGCTCGAGCTCTGGGCTGAGCCCTACCCCTGCTTCAACCTCCAGCACGGCCACAGCCTCGTCCTCCGCCCCTCGTAGGAGCTACCACTGGGGCTCTGGCTGCTACTCGGCTGAAGAAGTGGTACGTGTTCTCGCTATCTGCGAAAGAACAAGAGTGGAGAGTTCAATTAGCATTGAGAGATCAAATCCCACGACAGAGAAGAATAGAAGTGAAATTGTTCCTAAACTATGTAGCCTCTGGGGGATAAGCACAAACGTCTCCGTACCGATCCCTCAGACTATACCTAGCTTGTTCATGAATTGTCAGACCTAGGAAACCTAGTGCTTTGATACCAACTTTTCACGACCCGGATTTCCCACCGCCGGGACCGTGATGGAGCCTAACTATTTGATTGCTAGGCAAGCCAACCGTTAAAGATTTAAAACGGTAACCTTGACCAAATCAGTAAATAACAACAATTAAATCAAAACAGATTAAAGAGTGCAGAATTTCATATTAACCCAAGTACTTATACAAAACTACCCCTAGAAAATAAGATAAGAGCTTGAAGATAGTGTGTCAAACAAACCAAGCGGCGGAGAGTCGAGGTCTCGAGCTAGCGTATACGGGGCCTCGAGGTCGAGCTAAAGCGTTGGACTGTGTGTAACCGATGAAGGACTAACAGTTCTAAGAGCTTCGATTAGGGCTCTTTATGATCAATGATGAATAATAAATAAAGAACAATCAATGAAACGCAAAAAGTGTATGCAATGTAATAAATATAAGCAATTAAACTTAAGGGAGAGTATGTTTAAGTTAGAGAGCAGAAAACATTCTTGTTCTTGTATTCAATATCATGTGTGCAAAATATGACAAGGATCCCCTTTATATAGGAGGGGAAATCCCAACACAGTACAGGTGCATTTATTACAAAGATATACGGCTGGTGCAACCATTTATTACAAAGATCAACGGCTGGTACATCCATTTAATATCACGGTACGGACATGTATTATTCTCGTATACTTGATCAGCTTTAACCACATGCCTATTGGGAATTTCCCGCTTGTCCAAGATAGCCGGCGAACATCAAGCTATGCTTCGAGGCTTCCGAAAATGGGCTATGAAATGCCATAATAATTATAAAGTCGGACTCGTCGATTTTAGCCGTATACAGTGTCATCCTCGCAAGTAAGGAAATTTGTTATCCGTGGTACGGAAGGATTACCGCAAGGCGAGTAAGGGTCATCGATGATGTGAAAAGACACCAAAGATGAAGAGGTAAAATATCTATACATAGATCATCGTAGCACAAAATCTTTGTACTCCCTAAAGGGGGAATATGGAGTGATGTGGCATTAAGTCAGAATTAAGCAGTTCTAGTAACTATAAAATGGTAAAAGAATGCGATAAAAATAAGAAAAGGAATGAGATTGCACTGATTCAAATCCTCCAGATATACTACGATTCCAGAACATTATGCATACACGATGTCAAGGAAAGGCAGTAAGGGTTCCTACTCGAGATGTTATTGATAAATAAGGAGCCAGTGCGAAAGATAAGTTAAGACAAAGGAAATAACCCAGGAAAGATTATGTGGAATATTGATATGAGAATGGGCCAACAAGTAGTTGGTAGTTGATTTTGGAAGAGCCTAGTTATGGCTAGACAGGAGCTTACAGACGAATCAGCAGATCATGCAAGATAAACATGGAGAACCCTAGTATAGTGAATGCAGCCCTGCAGTAATGTCATTGTAATATTTAAGAAATATTTAGATAGGATTTGGGTAGTTAAAGGGACCGTGTGAGTGTTACGAAATCTTAGAAGATTGAATCATGGATATTCCATAGAATCCTTGATGGGCTAAAGTAATAACTAACACCATGAGCCGCAAATCGGAAGATAGCTTAAGCCTACATAAATGTTAATCAGAGGAAAGAGGAAACTAAAGAATTATATCAACCAAGTAAATCAGGAGTTTAATTATTGGGAAATTATGGACATCGTGATTGAGAACAATGCAGAATAACTTTTAATATCAGAGGTGCAAGAGAGATAGTACGACAACCGTATTCTATAATGACCCTACGATAAAGCCGGTTAGAAAGGTACCAGCCTCATAAGAAGTCAGCGCGAAGCTCTAATCGAATTGTGTATGCACCAGAGGTGCAAGTATTATAATATAACTTCAAGTTATGGATGTGAATTATACCTATGTGGAAGGGAGGTCATGAAAGAGATAGAAGATACGATGAGAGGTTTTAAGGTAAGTAAGGTAAATGTGAACAACGTACGAGATACTCAAAGGCAGAAGATCATGAATAGTCCATACTTCGGATAGAAGGTTAGGAATGTTGGGATTCAGTATCCAGGAATGATAGCAGCAGCGTCAGTAGCGTACCTTCCAGCCTATGGTTTCTAAGTACCGAGAGATCTAGTCAAGAGAGTAAAGAAGAGTTAGAGATGATGTGATGTCTCACTTGATATTCCAAAATAACCCAAGGAAATCTATGGTGCAAGAAAGTTGAAGGAAGACTGCGAATAGTATAAATAGATATGTATAGGTCGCAAGCTAAAGTATAGTAAAGCGACAAAGTTTTATGACAAGAGAAAGAACATGAAAGGGCGAGTGAGAAGGTGACGAGAATGGATAAGTCCTCGGGATTAAGCCCATGAAAACAAGAGAGCTAATGGTTTCTCTAAGTTATAAAAAGCTCAGTATAACCCGAATGAACTCAAAAGATTCTAAGACTAATAGCATTTAGACGAGATGGAATGTTGACCTGGTAATAGAATTCGGGTGTAATTGTGAAAGATAAAGGATGACGTTTGGGCCTTCGATTGAGTAATGATTTGAAGAGGATTTCATGAATTATACAGGATTAAAATACCCACGTAAGGTGAATCACATTGGGATAAATTGAAATACGGTTACGGAAGCATGGTGTTGCCCCCAAGTGGATCAGTCTATTCATTTCAGATGTTCCTTGATGAGACGGAGCCCTAGCAGCAGTGTTACATAAGAGGGTTCAAGTTACCAGTGGTAGATTATAGAGTTATCAATGAAAGGATAAAAGTTATAAAGCATGAGATGAAATTAGGCGGTCATTCTCAAGATTAATAAGTAATGAGGAAGCATTAAAGGACTTAGATTTATACATATAGGATAAGCAATAAGAGTAAGCTGAAGTTTGGTAGCAGACCTCATTAATGATAAATCGAAGCAAGAGTTATGGTACAGTATGGCCTACCTAGATGCAGTAAAATCATACGAATGGATAATCAGGTCTATGAAATAAGATATAGAAATATTCGTAAGTTCGACAAAGTACCGAGAGAAGAACTTCAGTATACCCATAGATGCCCAGAGGGACATCTTGCTAAGCTCTGTATATGTTGACAAAGTGAAGCCTAGAGATGGGCTAAAAACTGGAGGAAAAATAACAGAAGAGTCAAATGGGAGCACTTACAAGGTCAGAGTCGTACAGGCTGCATGATAGAAGGTAGCAATAGTTACGAGATTGGAAGGATTCCGACCACGAGTCGTGGTGTGAGAAAGAGGACTAAAGGGGGTAATGTCCTGGCCTTGGGAAATATTCACAGAACGGTTGCCTAGATGGCAAGGAGAGTACTAAAGTATTCGGAAGAACTATAGTTTATGATAATGATAAGTGCATCAGTCAACATTCGAGGATGAATGTTCCAAATGGGGGAATGATGTTACATCCCGCATTTTCTTACGTTAAAGTTTCGTCGTAAGTTAATTAATGTAAGTTCGGGAATGAGATTATTTTCGGATAATAAGCATTATGCTATTTCAAACAAGTAATGAGTAAATTTGTGAAGGTGCGAGGGTAAGCAAATCAAAGAAAATGAATTTTGTCAAAGTTGGCATTTTGGGATAAAATACAGCCCGAGCTAAAATTCCTGGTATTTATGGATTAGTGCCATACAAGGTACCACATGACCATGATAGTAAGGTACATAAGGTGTGTTAAAAGTAAGTAGTATTTTAAGTAATTTAAAATGATTTTTAATTATATGAAAAATTGGTTAATTATTGGGTAATGAGAGATTACCTAGTTAATTAAGGAGTTATTGAGTGATTACTTAAGCACATTTGGATAAGCATTCAACATCAAGGTGGCAGCAAATTAAGGCCAAGTTGATGACTCATTAGTCATTAGGATAGGTTGCATTAAGGGATCTTTGGGCCAACTATCAAGATAACACATGGAAACTACACTTTGCCATTAAAAACGTAGAAGGAATTTCAAGTTAGTCATCTTTACAAATGATATTCCATTGATATCAAATTCATTTTTGGAGGAGATGTTGGAAGCTCACATAAGACTTCATGTTACAGTAGCAACGGAAATTCTTATATTAGTAAAGAAATTCATACGAAATTACACTGCGTAATAACAACGTGATTTTGCGATTCTAAGGGAATACAGTGCAACCTTTTCCAAGAATATCATACGGATGTTTTCCTACTCCAGGTAGGTTAAGGCTATCCCTTCTTTCCTTTGGCATGATCTATACAACACAAGCAAAATGAGAAAATGACAATTTCCATAAATAACTTTATGCATAGAAATGTTTATATTCTTGATCCCCATGTGTCATATTATTCTATCATCTGTTCACGGGTCTCAGAAAAATACGTAGGTTGAGAAAAGTTTACTTCGTGATATTACTCAAAGGTATAATGGTCACATGACACTCTGAAAGATTTTATTGGCATACATTCATGCATTGCATTCATGTACATTGACCCATGACCAGATGGCCTTATATACGCGTATATATGTATCTATATGTCTATGGGATATGGGAAAAGGTTATGGCATTATATACGCACCACCACCTGATCAGCTGGTATATGTTGATAGTTTGCCCACAGTGGCCGAGATGATATGATGGAATGCCCTCAGAGGCTTGATGATGTTATGAACGAATATACCTATGCATGGTATGACATTTATATGCATATGCATGAGATTATAATATTAAATGATTCAAAGAGCTATCTAGATGTACATGTTGAGTCTTTTACTCCATGTTTCTCTCATGTCTATTGTTTACTTCATTCCTTACATACTCTGTACATTATTTGTACTGGCGTCCCTTTTGCTTAGGGACGTTGCGTTTCATGCCCGCAGGTCCAGATAGACAGGTCGAGAGTCCCCCAAGGAGGCGATCAACTCAGCGGAAGATGTTGGTGCAATCCATTTGCTCCGGAGTTGCTTGTTTGGTCAGTATGATTTAGATGTGTATTGTTTGGTATGGCGGGTCTCTGTCCCGACCTTTATGACAATTATGTATCCTTAGAGGCTTGTAGACAAATTTCATGTACATAAAAGATTGTATGGCCTTGTCGGTCTATTTTCAGTGTACGAGTGGTTATTTTGGTCTTAGAGGCCCATATGACTTATATATAAGTTGGTATTAAATGTTTGATTCTACCTATTTCACGGCAGCCTCTCCGACTCAGTTATCTATGACAGTATGATATGAAAAGATACGCTGTGTTGGTACGCGGTTGAATAATGTACCGGGTGCCTGTCGTGGCCCATCGATTTGGGTCGTGACAATCAATATGATAAAAAATACAACATTTGCAAGAATAAGACTCACTCATATGATATGACTCGACAACAACGTATAGATACTCGTCACCTCACCTATACATTGTACTCAACATCCAAACTCGTAACAAGTAAGCAAATAACACCTAATCTCTCAAGCTAAGGTTAGCCACAACACTTACCTTGCTCCTTTGGCAAAACTCAAGGCTCAATCAACGTTTTTCCCTTCACACAAGCCTCCGAACCAATAGAATCTAGCAAATTACCAACCAAACAATTCAATTTAAGCCTTAGGAACTACCTGTGATATCAAGGAATTCAATTTAGGCCTTTTTAGAAAGGTCAACAGAAGTCAACACCCGGCCCCGCTTGGTCCAAACCAAAAATTCAGACCAAAATCGGATTACCCATTCACCCCTGAGCCTGGATATAAAATTGGTTTTGGGATCCGACCTCAATTTTAGATCTAAATCCCCAAATTTCGAAATCCCTAGTTTCTACCCAAAAATCCCCGATTCCACCATGAAAATCCTAGATTCTAGGTTGAAATCTTGTTAAAAGAAGTGAAAGATTGAAAGAAATGAGTTAAGAATCACTTACCTATGATTTGGGGAAGAAATGATCTTTGGAAAATCGCCTCTTGAGGTTTAGGTTTTGAAAATTTGGGAAATGAATCAAAACTCCCATTTAAGACCCTTTTACACAGCTGCAGATATCGCATTTGCGACCTTAGCTTTGCAAATGTGAAGGTAGCATCGCAAATGGGAGTTCCTTCACACCTCTGCTGCTTTCGCAATTGCGAAGATATGCTCGCAATTGCGGACATAGCTCTCCGCAAATGCGATAAGAAGATCACATTTGCGATCACTGCCTTCCCAGCCTCACTTCGCAAATGCAATGAATTCCTCACAATTGCGAGGTCTGCTTGGCCCAGCTACTCTTCGCATTTGCGATGACAGCCTCGCAAATGCAGAATCTACTGCAACAGGTTCAGTCATACTAGGACAATTTTCTATGTTCAAAAACACCCCGTAGCCAATCCGAAACTCACCCGAGCCCTCGGCGCTCCAAAACAAACATGCACACAAGTCTTAAAAAATCATACGAACTTGCTCGTGCGATCAAATCACCAATATAACACCTAGAACTACGAATTTAGCACCAAATCACATGAAATTCTCAAGAACACTTTGAAATTCCTATTTTCACAACCGGACGCCCGAATCACATCAAATCAACTCTGTTTTTCAACAAATTTCACAGACTTGACTTAAATATTGAACATGTACGGGGCTTCGGAACCAAAATACGGCCCGATACCTACGAGAACAGACATTAAACAAATTCTTTAAACCATTAGATTTTCAAACTTACAATTTTTAGCAAATATTCATTACACGGGCTAGGGACCTCCGATTTTGATTACGGGCATACGCCCAGGTCCCATATTTTACTATGGACCCAACGCGACCGTCAAAAACACGGTTCCGGGTCCGTTTACCCAAAACGTTGATTGAAGCCAACAAAAATCAACTTTTAATGGCAAAAATTATTATTTTTCTCAGATTTCCACATAAAGGCTTTCCGGAAATGCGTCGGGACTGTGCACGCAAATCAAGGAGGAATAAAAGGAGGTTTTATAGGTCTAGGAACACCGAATTAGATTCTAAAACATGAGATGACCTTTTGGGTCATCAAATTAATATCTAATATATCTCTAGAACTCCGTTTGACACTTAGCCATAAGTGCTTCATCCCATATTATCAATTTTGCTTTCCTTATAAATTTAGCATCATTGCTCTGCTTTGATATAATTGTGATGTTTATTTAAGTTGTTTGAAGAGTTATATCAAATTGTTTACCGTGAAAATGGTGATAACAATTAAATTTGTTGATGGGACTCTAAAAATATGTGATCTATTTATATGCTAGTTGTTAAGCAGATGATGCTATGTGTATGAAGTTTAGAGACGACGTAAGAGCTAAAATTGAGGTGATAATCAAACCGAGAGGCTGACAATCGGGGCCTCGAGCTTGTTGATATTGGTGCCTCGGGGTCGATTTAGTGGCTCAATAATGAGCTAAGCTATCGGGGGCGATCGGGGTATGATTAACAGTTATGTTGAAATTAATAAAGGCTCTCTATGGCCAATGATAAGCAATAAATGATGAACAAGTATGAAGATAATAAATGAAAGCAATAATAACAAGAAAGTGTGTTAGAAAGCAGAGATAATGTTCTTCATATATTCGTGTGGAGTAACTGAAGCAACAGAGAACATAAAATGGGAGACATTCCCCTTTACAGCACAAATGTAAGTGGTGATGTGCTCGTTGGGGTCCAAGGTTTCGGTGTACTTCGGAAGATCAGGCATTCTGAATTTCTTCGGGATGGGCTTTGGAGCAGCATTTGATGGGAATGGCTTTTGTACAAATTTCTTTGAATCTACACCCTTCAGAACCGGGGGTGCGCCTGGGATCTGATCGACCCTTGAATTGTTGGTCTCCACCTTTTTCCGTTGGCTTCTATCTTCTTTTCGCCCGATTCAATCCTCTTTGTAAGGTCCTCGAGCATCTTTATGATTGCGGGCTCGGCTGCTGACCTGTTGTTGCCTGATCTTTCTTGTACTTGTTCTGCTCGAGGAGCCGTTTCTGGTGCTGTTGTGCGCGGAGTTTTTTGGTGGCTTTGCAGTTGAGCAATCGCCAACTGTTGTGCCTGCAACATCTTAAAAATGACATGAAGGCTAACCTCTCGTTCCTCCCAAGCTGGGGTTTTCTGAGCTTCTTGTTGGTTTTCTTGGCGTTTACTCTTGTTAGTGTGGGAGCTTATATCGACGTATTGGGCGTTGCCCGAGACCACGTCCACGGGAATTGGTTCTGGTGCATCCTCAGGGTTTCACAGTGGCACACCGATGCCTGAAACAGCTACACCATTCTCTCCATAGTCCTCAGGACCGTTGTTTTGATTCATTGAGTTAGACATTTTGACCTGAAATCAAAGATTCTTGGACAAGAAAAAGTGTGAAAGACAACTTGCGTTATTCAGGAAACCAGCACGAAAACAATCACTATTATTTTTAGCCCCACGGTGGGCTCCAAACTGTTTACCCTGAAAATGGTAATTACAATTAAATTTGCTTTTGTGGTTCTAAAAATATTATGCTAGTTGTTTAGGAAATGGATGCTAAGTGCGAGACTAGAAAATAAGATAAGAGCTTGAAGATAGTGTGGCAAGCAAACCGAGCGGCGGAGAGTCGAGGTCTCGAGCTAGCCTATACGGAGCCTCGAGGTCGAGCTAAAGCATTGGACTGTTTGTAGCCGATGAAGGACTAACAGTTCTAAGAGCTTCGATGAGGGCTCTTTATGATCAATGATGAGTAATAAATGAAGAACAATCAACGAAACGCAATAAATGTATGCAATGTAATGAATATAAGCAAATAAACTCAAGGGAGAATATGTTTAAGTTAGAGAGCAGAGAACGTTCTTGTTCTTGTATTCAATATCATGTATGCAAAAAATGACAAGGATCCCCTTTATATAGGAGGGGAAATCCCAACACAGTACAGGTGCATTTATTACAAAGATATACGGCTGGTGCAGCCATTTATTACAAAGATCAACGACTGGTATATCCATTTAATGTCACGGTACGGACTTGTACTATTCTCGTATACTTGATCAGCTTTAACCACATGCCTATTGGGAATTTCCCGCTTGTCCAAGATAGTCGGCGAACATCAAGCTATGCTTAGAGGCTTCCGAAAATGGGCTATGAAATGCCATAATAATTATAAATTCGGACTCTTCGATTTTAGCCGTATACAGTGTCAACCTCGCAAGTAAGGAAATTTGTTATCCGTGGTACAGAAGGATTACCGCAAGGTGAGTAAGGGTCATCGATGATGTGAAAAGACACAAAAGATGAAAAGGTAAAATATCTATACATAGATCATCGTAGCACTAAATCTTTGTACTCCCTAAAGGGGGAATATGGAGTGATGTGGCATTAAGTTAGAATTAAGCGGTTCTAGTAACTATGAAATGGTAAAAGAATGCGATAAAAATAAGAAAAGGAATGAGATTGCACTGATTCAAATCCTACAGATATACTACGATTCCAGAACAATATACAAACACGATGTCAAGGAAAGGCAGTAAGGGTTCCCACCCGAGATGTTATTGATAAATAAGGAGCCAGTGCAAAAGATAAGTTAAGACAAAGGAAATAACCCAGGAAAGATTATGTGGAATATTGATATGAAAATGGGCCAACAAGTAGTTGGTAGTCGATTTTGGAAGAGCCTAGTTATGGCTAGACAGGAGCTTACAGACGAATCAGCAGATCATGCAAGATAAACATGGAGAACCCTAGTATAGTGAATGCAGCCCTGCAGTAATGTCATTGTAATATTTGAGAAATATTCAGATAGGATTTGGGTAGTTAAAGGGACCGTGTGAGTGTTACGAAATCTTAGAAGATTGAATCATGGATATTCCACAGCATCCTTGAAGGGCTAAAGTAATAACTAACACCATGAGCCGCAGATCAGAAGATAGCTTAAGCTTACATAAAGGTTGATTAGAGGAAAGAGGAAACTAAAGAATTAAATCACCCAAGTTAATCAAGAGTTTGATTATTGGGAAATTATGGACATCGTGATTGAGAACATTGCAGAATAACTCTTAATATCAGAGGTGCAAGAGAGATAGTACAACAACCGTATTCTATAACGACCCTACGATAAAGCTGGTTAGAAAAGTACCAGCCTCATAAGAAGTCAGCGCGAAGCTCTAACCGAATTGTGTATGCACCAGAGGTGCAAGAATTATAATATAGCATCAGGTTATGGACGTGAATTATACCTATGTGGAAGGGAGGTCATGAAAGAGATAGAAGATACAATGCGAGGTTTTAAGGTAAGTAAGGTAAATGCTAACAACGTACGGGATACTCAAAGGCAGAAGATCATGAATAGTCCATACTTCGGATAGAAGGTTAGGAATGCTGGGATTCAGTATCCAGGAATGATAGCAGCAACGTCAGTAGCGTACATTCCAGCCTATGGTTTCTTAGTACCGAGAGATCTAGTCAAGAGAGTAAAGAAGAGTTAGAGACGATGTGATGTCTCACTTGATATTCCAAAATAACCCAAGGAAATCTATGGTGCAAGAAAGTTGAAGGAAGGCTGCGAATAGTATAAATAGATATGTATAGGTCGCAAGCTAAAGTATAGTAAAGCGACAAAGTTTTATGACAGGAGAAAGAACGTGAAAGGGCGAGTGAGAAGGTGACGAGAATGGATAAGTCCTCGGGATTAAGCCCGTGAAAACAAGAGAGCTAATGGTTTCTGTAAGTTATAAAAAGCTCAGTATAACCCAAATGAACTCAAAGGAGTCTAAGACTAATAGTATTTAGACGAGATGGAATGTTGACCTGGTAATAGAATTAGGGTGTAATTGTGAAAGATAAAGGATGGCGTTTGGGCCTTCGATTGAGTAATGATTTGAAGAGGATTTCATGAATTATACAGGATTAAAATACCCACGTAAGGTGAATCACATTGGGATACAATGAAATACGGTTATGGAAGCATGGTGTCGCACCCAAGTGGATCAGTCTAATAATTTCAGATGTTCCTTGATGAGACGGAGCCCTAGCGGCAGTGTTACATAAGAGGGTTCAAGTTACCAGTGGTAGATTATAGAGTTATCTATGAAAGGATAAAAGTTATAAAGTATGAGATGAAATTAGGTCGTCATTCTCAAGATGAATAAGTAATGTCGAAGCATTAAAGGACTTATATTTATACATATAGGATAAGCAACGAGAGTAAGCTGAAGTTTGGTAGCAGACCTCAGTAATGATAAATCGAAGCAAGAGTTATGGTACAGTATGACCTACCTAGATGCAGTAAAATCATACGAATGGATAATCGGGTCTATGAAATAAGATGTAGAAATATTCGTAAGTTCGACAAAGTGCCGAGAGAAGAACTTCAGTATACCCATAGATGCCCAGAGGGACATCTTGCTAAGCTCTGTATATGTTCACAAAGTGAAGCCTAGAGATGGGCTAAAAACTGGAGGAAAAATAATAGAAGAGTCACATGGGAGCACTTACAAGGTCAGAGTCGTACAGGCTGCATGATAGAAGGTAGCAACAGTTACGAGATTGGAAGGATTCCGACCATGAGTCGTGGTGTGAGAAAGAGGACTAAAGGGGGTAATGTCCTGGCCTTGGGAAATATTCACAGAACGGTTGCCTAGATGGCAGGGAGAGTACTAAAGTATTCGGAAGAACTATAGGTTATGATAATGATAAGTGCATCAGTCAACATTCGAGGATGAATGTTCCAAATGGGGAATGATGTTACATCCCGCATTTTCTTACGTTAAAGTTAATCAATGTAAGTTCGGGAATGAGGTTATTTTCAAATTATAAGCATTATGCTATTTCAAACAAGTAATGAGTAAATTTGTGAAGGTGCGAGGGTAAGCAAATCAAAGAAAATGAATTTCGTCAAAGTTGGCATTTTGGGATAAAATACAGCCCGAGCTAAAATTCCTGGTATTTATGGATTAGTGCCATACAAGGTACCACATGACCATGATAGTAAGGTACATAAGGTGTGTTAAAAGTAAGTAGTATTATAAGTAATTTGAAATGATTTTTAATTATATGAAAAATTAGTTAATTATTGGGTAATGAGAGATTACCTAGTTAATTAAGGAATTATTGAATGATTACTTAAGCACATTTGGATAAGCATTAAACATCAAGGTGGCAGCAAATTAAGGCCAAGTTGATGACTCATTAGTCATTAGGATAGGTGGCATTAAGGGTTCTTTGGGAAAACTATCAAGATAACACATGGAAACTACACTTTGCCATTAAAAACGTAGAAGGAATTTCAAGTGAGTCATCTTTACAAATGATATTCAATTTATATCAAATTCATTTTTGGAGGAGATGTTGGAAGCTCACATAAGACTTCTTGTTACAGTAGCAACGGCAATTCTTAGATTAGTAAAGAAATTCATACGAAATTACACTGCGTGATAACAACGGGATTTTGCGATTCTAAGGGAATACGGTGCAACCTTTTCCAAGAATATCATACGGATGTTTCCCTACTCCAGGTATGTTAAGGCTATCCCTTCTTTCCTTTGGCATGATCTATACGACACAAGCGAAATGAGAAAATGCACAATTTCCACAAATAACTTTATTCATAGAAATGCATATATTCTTGATCCCCATGTGTCATATATTCGTGATATTACTCAAAGGTATAATGGTCTTATGACACTCTGAAAGATTTTATTGGCATGCTTTCATGCATTGCATTCATGTACATTGACCCATGACCAGATGGCGTTATATACGCGTATATATGTATCTATATGTATATGGGATATGGGAAAAGGTTATGGCATTATATACGCACCACCACCTGATCAGCTGGTATATGTTGATAACTTGCCCACAGTGGCCGAGATAATATGATGGAATGCCCTCAGAGGCTTGATGATGTTATGAACGAATATACCTATGCATGGTATGACATTTATATGCATATGCATGATATTATAATATTAAATGATTCACAGAGCTATCCAGATGTACATGTTGAGTCTTTTACTCCATGTTTCTCTCATGTCTATTGTTTACTTCATTCCTTACATTCTATGTACATTATTTGTACTGGCGTCCCTTTTGCTTAGGAACGCTGCGTTTCATGCCCGCAGGTCCTGATAGACAGGTCGAGAGTCCTCGAAGTAGGCGATCAGCTCAGTGGAAGATGTTGGTGCAGTCCATTTGCTCCGGAGTTGCTTGTTTGGTCAGTATGATTTAGATGTGTATTGTTTGGTATGGCGGGGCTCTGTCCCGACCTTTATGACAATTATGTATCCTTAGAGGCTTGTAGACAAATTTCATGTACGTAAAAGATTGTATGGCCTTGTCGGCCTATTTTCAGTGTACGAGTGGTTGTTTTGGTCTTAGAGGCCCATATGACTTATATATAAGTTGGTATTACATGTTAGATTCTACCTTATTTCACGGCAGCCTCTCCGGCTCAGTTTATCTATGATAGTATGATATGAAAAGATACGTTGTGTTGGTACTCGGTTGAATAAGGTACCGGGTGCCTGTCGTGGCCCATCGATTCGGGTCGTGAAAACAATATAATAAAAAATACAACAAGAAATAAAACTCACTCATATGATATGACCGACAAACAACGTATAGATACTCATCACCTCACCTATACATTGTACTCAACATCCAAACTCGTAACAAGTAAGAAATAACACCTAATCTTTTAAACTAAGGTAGCCACAACACTTACCTTGCTCCTTCGGCAAAACTCAAGGCTCAATCACTGCTTTTCCCTTCACACAAGCCTCTGGACCAATATAATTTAGCAAATGACCCAACAACAATTCAATTTAAGCCTTAGGAACTACCCGTGATATCAAGGAATTCAATTTAGGCCTTTTTTAGAAAGGTCAACAAAAGTCAACACCCGGCCCCGCTTGGTCCAAACCAAAAATTCGGACCAAAACCGGATTACCCATTCACCCCTGATCCCGGATATAACAATTGGTTTTGGGATCCGACCTCAATTTTAGGTCTAAATCCCCAAATTTCGAAATCCCTAGTTTCTACCCAAAAATCCCCGATTCCACCATGAAAATCCTAGACTCTAGGTTGAAATCTTGTTAAAAGAAGTGAGAGATTGAAAGAATGAGTTAAGAATCACTTACCTATAATTTGGAGAAGAAATGGTCTTTGGAAAATCGCCTCTTGAGGTTTAGGTTTTGAAAATTTGGGAAATGAATCAAAAATCCCGTCTAAGACCCTTTACTCAGCTGTAGATGTCACATTTGCGACCTTAGCTTTGCAAATGCGAAGGTATCATCGCAAATGCAAGGGTCCTTTCACACCTCTGCTGCTTCGCAATTGCGAAGATATGCTTGCAATTGCGGATATAGCTCTTCGCAAATGCGATAAGAAGATCGCATTTGCGATCACTGCCTTCCCATCATCACTTCGCAAACGCGAAGAATTCCTCACAATTGCGAGGTCTGCTTGGCCCAGCACTCTTCGCATTTGCAATGACAGCCTCGCAAAAGCGGAACCTACTGCAACAGGTTCAGTCATACCAGGAAAATTTCTAAGTTCCAAAACACCCGTAGCCTATTCGAAACTCACCCGAGCCCTCGGCGCTCCAAACCAAACATGCATACAAGTCATAAAAATCATAACGAACTTGCTCGTGCGATCAAATCACCAATATAACACCTAGAACTACGAATTTAGCACCAAATCACATGAAATTCCCAAGAACACTTTGAAATTCCTATTTTCACAACCGGACGCCCGAAATCACATCAAATCAACTCTGTTTTTCAAAAATTTTCACAAAACTTGACTTAAATATTGAACTGACGAGGGCTCCAAACCAAAATAGGCCGATACCTACGAGAAAACATTAACAAATTCTTAAACCATTAGATTTTTCAAACTTACAATTTTAGTAAATTATCATTACTCGGGCTAGGGACCTCCGATTGATTACGGGCATACGCCCAGGTCCCATATTTTACTATGGACCCAACGCGACCGTCAAAACACGGGTCCGGGTCCGTTTACCCAAAACGTTGTTGAAGCCAACAAAAATCAACTTTTAATGGCAAAAATATTATTTTTCTCAGATTTCCACATAAAGGCTTTCCGGAAACGTGCGTGGACTGTGCACGCAAACAAGGAGGAAAAAAGGAGGTTTTAAGGTCTAGAACACCGAATTAGATTTCAAAAAACATGAGATGACCTTTTGGGTCATCAAATTAATATCTAAATATTTCTAGAACTCCGTTTGACACTTAGCCATAATGTCACCCCCAAATTCGAGGGACATGATCGGCGCCCGACCGGGTAGCCCAGTCAAGCGGACGGGTGCCTTCCTAACTCCACGTGTTACCCCATGTTTTCCTTACTCAAGTATTCCAAAGAATTAATGCATATAATTAACTTAGAACATCTTTTGCAAAATATATCGTACATAATAGTAATGAATTAACAATTCATTGCCCAACATATGAAACATGGATTTACATAAGTTCGTAACCCACACCTACTATCTACGGAGCCTCTAAAGGTACAACAGGATAATACAGTATTTGCCGGTAACAAGGCCCCGGCTATACCTTACACAAAAAATCAAAATAAAACTCCGGAAAAAAGTGGCCTGAGCCACGCAGGTTCCCGAGAGGAAAGGGGCTCACCAAAACAGCTGATGGAGGACGAAGGAGAGCTACGATCGGTGGACTGGAGTACCTGCTACGGATCCACCTACAATCATAACACGAATGTAGCGCCCCCGGCAAAAGGGACGTCAGTACATTTGAATTGTACTGGTATGTATGAACAAACCTTGCTCCAAGTAAACTCAAACCATAAACAAGTAAGTAACAGTAATAGAAACAACAATCAAATCCACAAGGAAGGAACAATCAAGCCAAACAAGTTTACAATCTCTCCTGTTTCCCGTTCCACATTTCCACATCAAAAATTTCACAATTTGTTCATATTTTCATTTCCATAGTGATTTCGATCACTTTCCACCCTTATTACCTCGGCCACCCTTATCACCACAACCCATACCTTATTACTTCGTGTTGCGGCACGCAACCCGATCCCACCGGGCAATCACAATTCACAAACAATACGACAGCAACAACAATTTACATAAACAAGGATATCAACAACAAATCTCAAGGTCAACAACATCAAATCCCAATAACAACAACGACAAATCTCAAGGAATAGCAGCACGATACACCAGGGATTCTTTAACCACCAATGCCATTTCCTTCTTATTCAATAGCCCAATGCACAATTTAGATCACAACGGTAGTTTCCCACAACCAGCCACATATAAAGTTACCACATTTGTTTCAATTGCATCGATTACAATTCCTTTTCATTATTGGTTCCACAGCTTTTACCACATAACACATTCACAATCATAACTTGGTTTATTGCCAACTACTTGCATCATCTTATCGGAAGACTTAACCAACAACGTTCAAGGCACATAAATCTCATGAATTCACAATTAGTTCGCATAGGTAAACACGTATTACTAGCAAGAGTTTAACTTCACAAATAACCCACGTAGATAACACATACCAAATATTGAACACCAAGCAAGGTGATTTTACAAAGATCAAAGTTAGCCATACATACCCTGGAGCCCCAATTCCCTTTTAACTCCTATTTTCAATTCACCAAATAGTCTAGCAACGTCAATCTAGTACACAAGTTAACACATCTGACTTAGAAATTGGAGTTCACCATTGCTACTCAAACTTATTTGGGTTATCAACCCCTTTCTTGTACAATCCTTTACTCCTACCCAATCCCTCTTACTAAATTTTAGGCTTTAAAAAAAGGCATGCATGTATGATTTCAACCATTATTTTCAAGAATCAATGCATGAGACTCCCCCCCCCCCTTAGTTTAAACCTGAAACTTAATGAAAAGGGTTAGGGATTTTACTTGCAAGAATGGGGATGAAGACACACATTTTGAAATTTCCCGGCCTGGATAGTTTTGGAGAATCAAATTGATGGAGATGACTTTCTCTCTCAAGAACCCTCTCTTCCTCTCTCTTATTTTGTTCAGAAACTTGTTAAAAATGAGGGGGTTGGGGTGTTTTATTAAAAAGGGGTCGAGTATAAGTTTTTAGAAAAAAATTGGGGCCGAGTCAGATGTGTGTTCGCATTCTGCGATTGCAGAAACGAAATGCGGTCCGCATATTGGACCGCAGAAGTGCCCCCAAAACTCTAAGGGGTCTGTTCGGGTCTGCGACAGGAATGCGGTCCGCATTCGTGTTATGCGGTCGCATTGTGCACCGCATTTTGACCTCAATTTTGACTGACACACTGCCTTATTCTGCGGTGGAAATGCGGTCCGCATATTGGTTATGCGATCGCATAATAGACCGCATTTGCAACATTAATTTTGACAACTCTTCTGTTTCACTCTGCGGTAGGAATGCGGTCCGCATACTAGATCTGCGACCGCATTCAGGGCCGCAGAATGGCATTTTCTGGAAAAATTGATTCTTTTGATTTTTACAAGCTTAGATCAATATCAACCCATATTCGGAGTCGACACCACAAGATACTAGGTTTTGAGCCAAAAAATTTTACGGGGCCTTACATCCTCCCCCACTTAAAATCATTCGTCCTCGAATGAGGACGTATTTCAAACTTTTCAGTATTTCAAAGACCAGTTGGTTTTGAAAACATGTTACGCATATTCCTATACTTTTCAGTATTTCCCATATTTTTAGAAAAATTTTGCCTGAGTTTCCTTTGTAATTTGGACATCTTTACCTAACAGAGGGCCCCCGAAACACAAATTCCAAATACCATAACAGAATTACAACCATCCCTACGACTGTCATACAATTCCCTACGTCAATAATTGCACACATTTTGATCACTTGTTATGTTTTGCTTACGAGTCAGTTATTTCAATGAGTTTCACATAATTTAACTACTTCAACGTACTACATGCATACAAGTAATTCATTACCAACTTATACAACCATTAATTGTTTACCCATCACAAGAGTTCTCTATAAAACTTTCATTTACCAAAGAGATGTTCACATGACATAAAACCATCGCAACACCTATAAGTCTTGTACAACTAGAGGAACTTCACTGGTATTTAGGAAGGAACCAATTCGGACACAATGAAAAGGTCACATAATTTCTTCTAGACTTGATCAAATAGATGGGGATATTTCTCTTTCATTTCCTTCTCCGCTTCCCATGTAGCTTCCTCAACTTGTTGACTTCGCCACAACACCTTAACTGAGGCAACTTCCTTATTTCTCAACTTACGGACTTGTCTATCAAGAATGGCAACCGGAACTTCTTCATACGACATCTCTTCATTAACCTTGATAGTCTCGACTGGCACGATAGTGGACGGATCTCCAACTACTTTCTTCAACATAGACACATGGAACACCGGGTGCACTAATGACATTTCAGGAGGCAATTCCAACCTATAGGCCACCTGCCCTACCCTTTGAACGATCCGGTATGGCCCGACATACCTAGGATTCAACTTACCTTTCTTCCCGAATCGCATGACTCCCTTCATAGGAGATACCCTCAATAACACCCAATCATCAACTTGAAATTCCAATTCTCTTCGACGAACGTCCGCATAGGATTTCTGGCGACTCTGAGCAGTTTTCATCCTTTCTTGAATGACTTTAACTTTCTCCATAGCCTGGTGCACAAGATCCGGTCCTATTAATTCTGCTTCACCCACTTCAAACCATCCGATCGGAGACCTACACCTCCTTCCGTACAATGCCTCAAATGGGGCCATTTGAATGCTAGCATGAAAGCTGTTATTGTAAGCAAATTCTATAAGTGGCAAGTGATCATCCCAATTACCTTTGAAATCCAAGACACAAGCCCGCAACATATCTTCAAGCGTCTGAATAGTCCGCTCCGCTTGACCATCAGTCTGTGGATGGAAAGCTGTGCTGAGATTCACCTGAGTACCCAAACCTTGCTGAAATTTCTTCCAAAAATTAGCTGTGAACTGGGCCCCTCGATCCGAGATAATAGAAAGTGGAGTGCCATGAAGCCTTACTATCTCCTTGATATACAACTTAGCATATTGTTCTGCAGTATCGGTGGACTTGACTGGCAAGAAGTGAGCTGATTTGGTGAGTCGATCCACTATTACCCAAATTGAGTCGAACTTGCACTGAGTGCGAGGTAATCCTACCACGAAATCCATGTTGATCATCTCCCATTTCCACATTGGTATTTCCATAAGCTGAGTTAACCCACCGGGCCGCTGATGCTCCGCCTTCACTTGTTGACAATTCGGACATTTAGATACAAAGTCCGCCACACCCCTCTTCATACCGTTCCACCAATAAATCTCCTTGAGGTCATGATACATTTTCGTAGAACCTGGATGCACGGAATACCTGGAATTATGAGCCTCCGCCATTACCCTCTCCCGAAGCTTATTCACATCCGGAACACACAGCCTACCATGACACCGCAATACACCATCCTCGCCGCCGAGTGAAAATGCCAAAGTCTTGTTACTCAAAACTGCTTCCTTCATTTGAGCCAATGCTGGATCGATAAACTGCTTTTCCTTGATTTCCGCTACGAGTGATGATCCTGCTCCATTATGTACCATAACATTCCCCTCGTCTGATATCGAAATACAAACCCCTAGACTGGCAGATTGATAAACCTCCCGAGCCAAGGGCCTTTGATCCACTCCCAAATGAGCCAAACTACCCATAGATTTCCGACTGAGAGCACCACGTTCACCTTCCCTGGATGGTACAAAATGTTTATATCATAATCCTTGAGTAATTCTAACCACCGTCGCTGCCTTAAATTCAATTCCTTCTGCTTGAACAAATACTGGAGACTCTTGTGGTCTGAGAACACATCCACATGGACCCCATAAAGATAATGCCGCCATATTTTCAAAGCAAACACAACTGCCGCAAGCTCCAAATCATGTGTCGGATAATTCTTCTCGTGATTCTTGAGCTGCCTCGAAGCATACGCTATAACTTTCCCATGTTGCATCAACACACACCCCAAACCAACCCTGGAGGCATCGCAATAAACCACAAATCCTTCCGTGCCTTCCGGCAAGGTCAATATTGGTGCCGAGGTCAACCTTGACTTCAGTTCCTGAAAACTCTTCTCACAAGCGTCGGACCATTGGAACTTAACTGCTTTCTGCGTCAACTTAGTCAATGGGGAGGCGAGGGCAGAGAATCCTTCCACAAACCTCCGATAATACCCTGCTAAACCCAAGAAGCTACGAATCTCCGTCGGGGTCGTGGGTCTAGGCCGATCTTTTACTACTACAATCTTCCGGGGGTCTACCTGAATTCCTTCACTAGAAAAACCGTGACCCAAAAAGGCAACAGACTCCAACCAAAACTCACATTTTGAAAATTTAGCATACAACTGGTTCTGTCGAAGAGTCTGCAGAACTGCCCTGAGGTGATCGGCATGATCCTCCCGGCTCCGTGAATAAACAAGGATGTCGTCAATAAAAACAATCACGAAGGAGTCTAGAAATGGCTTGAAGACACGATTCATAAGATCTATAAAGGCTGTCGGGGCGTTGGTTAGCCCAAAAGACATGACCAAGAATTCAAAGTGACAATAGCGAGTTCTGAAAGCGGTCTTGGGAATACCCTACTCCCTCATCTTCAATTGGTGATACCCGAACCGTAGATCAATTTTGGAGAAGAACCTTGCACCTTGCAATTGGTCGAACAAATCATCTATTCGAGGTAGAGGATACTTATTCTTGATGGTGACTTTGTTGAGCTGCCGATAATCAATACACATCCAGAACGACCCATCCTTCTTCCTGACAAAGAGAACCGGAGCACCCCACAGCGACACACTCGGCCGTATGAACCCCTTTTCTAATAAATCCTTCAGCTGCTCCTTTAACTCCCTTAACTCCGATGGAGCCATTCTGTATGATGGAATAGATATTGGCTGCGTATCTGGCAATACATCAATCCCGAAATCAATCTCCCTATCTGGCGGAATCCCTGGAAGCTCGTCTGGAAACACTTTGAGAAACTCATTCACGACTGGCACGGACTCGGGGGTAGACACTTCTGAAGTGGTGTCCGCCACCCGGGCCAAATGATATATACACCCCTTCTTAATCATCTTTGAAGCCTTAAGGTAGGAAATAAACCTACCCTTCGGCACCACATCATTCCCTTTCCACTCGATAACCGGCTCATTAGGGAACTCAAGTCTCATAACTCTCGTTCGGCAGTCAAATTTAGCAAAGCACGAATAAAGCCAGTCCATCCCCATAATCACATCAAAATCCACCATTCCAAGCTCGATAAGATCGGCCATGGTAACACGACCACATACCGTGACAACACAATTCCTATAAACTCGCGCGGCTGTAATAGAATCACCAACCGGAGTCGATACAGAGAACGGCTCATGAAGCTGTTCGGGTCCTATCCCAAATCTTAAAGCAATGAATGGGGTGACATAAGACAAAGAGGACCCCGGATGAATAAGAGCATAACAATCAATGGCCTGAACAGACAAGATACCTGTAACCACATCTGGAGAAGCCTCTGCACTCTGGCGACCACTCGAAGCATAGAACCGGTTGGGTCCACCTCTACCACGAGCTCCACCCGTAACCGTACCACTGCCTGCTTGGGCTGGAGGACACACAGATGATGTGGCGACTGAAGAACCAGACGACTGAGCAGATCCCCTACCCATGCCCTGACTGGGCACACGACAGTCTCGCTGAATATGACCTCTCACCCCGCATCTGAAGCACACCGGGATATCCAAGTAGCAAGTCTCTGTATGAAATCTCCCACACTTGGGGCATGGAGCCCTCCCCTGCTGCTGTGATCTCCCTCCTGAACGACCGGACTGATGGGGTCTCCTACTGTTTGAACCTAGTCTCATACGTTTGCTCTACTGATAATTGTGCAGAGATGGTGGTGCGCTCGCTGAGGACTGAGCATATGACTGGGACAACCCTGATGACCCTCTTCCCTGATCTGATCTCCCTTAGTGACCCGCTGATGGGGCCCTGCTGCTATTCTCCCTTTCCGCCCGAATCTTTAACTTCCTGCCTCTGTGGCCTGAGCGAATCCCACAATCTTTCCATAGTTCATATCCGAGTGTAAGGCCGCTGTAGCAGCCTCATTCACTACCAAGGGACTAAGGCCCTAAACAAATCGCCGAACTCTAGCTGCCCTGGTCGACACTAACTAAGGAGCATACTTGGACAATCTCACGAACTCCATGTGGTACTCCCAAACACTCATGCTGCCCTGCTTGAGGGCCTTAAATTCAGTGGCACGGGCTGCCATTGTCTCAGAAGGCAAGAATTGGTCCATGAACGCATCTACAAACTCATCCCATATGGCCGAAGGTCCTCCCTCCCCACGGGAATCCTCCCACATCTCGAACCATGAATACGCTGCTCCCCTATCCTGTATGATGCAACTCAACTCCCTCTGTCTCTGAAGCTTTCATCACTCGAAGGGTCTTATACATTTCATCAAGGAATTCCTGCGGGTCGGCCTCTAGGTCTGTGCCGGAGAACTCTGGAGGGGCTAGCCGCAAAAACTGGTTAACTCTGGAACTGGCAGAATCTCCCTTTCCGCTGGAGGACACAAGGGCATCATGAGATCTCTGGGCCTGGGCGGCCACTAATTGGGTCAACATATGGATGGCTCCTCTAAGGTCCCCATCAGAAACCCCGGGACCGGAAGCTGGAACGGTGCCAGAATCAGGAATATCGGCAGGAGGGATGGTGGCACCCTCTGCCGCTGCAGGAACAGGAACACTCTGGTCTAGGACAGACGGGCCAGGTAGGATAAAGGCCGGGGATGATTCATAGCCTCCCTCGGGGTGGCATTGGCCCCAAGGCCGAGTCTAGCTCTCTTCTCAGGTGCCATTACTGAAAAATTCGGAACAAAGCACGAGTTAGACATAGATACTTTCACATTTCACATCACCGCACGATACAGAATAACAAGGAAGTGGGAAATTTCCTAAATGTCCATGCAGCCACCCACTTATAGATGTGGTCGACTTCACACCGATAAGTAGGGCTCTACTAGACACGGCTCCGAGACATCCTAGGACTCCTTAACACTTAGACTCTGATACCAAGTTTATCACGCCCCAAATTCGAGGGACGTGACAGGCGCCCGACCGGGTAGCCCCAGTCAAGCGGACCTGGGTGCCTTTCCTAACCCACGTGTTACCCCATGTTTTCCTTACTAATATTCCAAGAATTAGCCATATAATTAACTTAGAACACCTTTTTGCAACACATATATACGTACATAATAGTTAATGAAATTACAAATTCTTTGCCCAACACATGAACATAGATTAACACAAGTTCTTAACCCACATCTACTGTCCATGGAGCCTCTAAAAGTACAATAGGATAATATAGTATTTGCCGGTAACAAGGCTCCGGCTATACCTTTCACAAAAAAAAATCAAAATAAAACTCCGGAAACAAGCGGCCTGAGCCACGCAGGGCCCCGAGAGGAAAGGGGCTCACCAAAAAGCTGATGGAGGACGAAGGGGAGCTACGATCGGTGGACTGGAGTACCTGCTACGGATCCACCTACAATCATAACACGAATGTAGCGCCCCCGACAAAAGGGACGTCAGTATATTTGAATTGTACTGGTATGTATGAACAAACCTTGCTCCAAGTAAACTCGAACCATAAATAACAATCAATAATTTCACAATTATAAGCAAGTATGCAATCGTAATAGAAATAACAATCAAATACACAAAGAAGGAACAATCAAGCCAAACAAGTTTACAATCTCTCTTGTTTTCCCCTTCCACATTTCCACATCAATAATTTCACAATTTGTTCATAATTTCATTTCAATAGTGATTTCGATCACTTTCCACCCTTATTACCTCGGCCACCCTTATCACCACAACCCACACCTTATTACTTAGTGTTGCGGCGCGCAACCCGATCCCACTGAGCAATCACAATTCACAAACAATACCACAGCAATGACAATTTAAAAGGAGAACAACAACAAGTTTTAGGAACAACAACGACAAATCCCAATAACAACGACAACACATCTCAAGGAACAACAACACAACTCACACAGGGTTTATATGACTATCAATGCCATTTCCATCTTTTTCAACAGCCCGTTGTACCATTTAAATCACAACAATGATTTTCCACAACTAGCTACAAAGGATGTTACCACAGTTATCTCAATTTTCACCAATCTCGATTCGTTTCCATCATTTATTCTACAGTTCTTACCACATAACACGTTCGCAATCACAACTTGGTTTATTGCCATTTACTTGCACAATCATATTGGACGTCTTAACCAACAACGTTTAAGGCACAATATTTACATGAATTCACAAATGGTTCACACAAGTAAACACATATTACTAGCAAGAGTTTAACTTCACAAATAACCCACGTACCAAATATGGAACACCAAGCAAGGTGATTTTACAAAGATTAAAGTTAGCCATACATACCTGGAGCTGAATTCCCTTTTAACTTCTATTTCCAATTCACCAAATAATCTAGCAACGTCAATCTAGTGCACAATTTAATACACATAACTTAGAATTGGGGTTCACAAATGCTTCTCAAACTTATCTAGGTTATCAGCCCCTTCTTTGTATAAGTCTTTGCTCCCACCCAACTACTCATACTAGATTTTAGGTTATAGAAAGGCATGCATGTATGAGTTCAACCATTATTTTCAAGAACCAATGCATGAGACTCCCCCCCCCCCTAGCTTAAACCTGAAATTCAATAAAAAGGGTTAGGGATTTTACCTGCAAGAAAAGGGGGATGAAGATAAGCTTGAAATTTCCTGGCCCGGATAGTTTTGAAGAACCAAATTTTGGAGAAGATGACTTTGTCTCTCAAGACCCTCTCTTCCTCTCTCTTATTTTGTGCAGAAGATCGTTAAAGAATGAGGGGGATGGGTGTTTTATTTCAAAGGGGTCGGGTTTTAAAATTTAGAAAAATAGAAGCCCGAGCAAGATCTGCGGTCGTATTCTGCGATCGCAGAAACGAAATGCGGTCTGCAGATTGGACCGCAGAAGTGCCCCCAAAACTCTGAGGAGTCTGTTCCGATCTGCGACAGGAATGCGGTCCGCATTCCTGTTATGCGGTCGCATTGTGCACCGCAGAATTGACCTTCACAAATCCTTGAGGAACTTATGCGACGATTATGCGGTCCACATATTGGTTATGTGATCGCATAATAGACCGCATTTTGCAACATTAATTTTGACAACTCTTCTGTTTCACTCTGCGGTAGGAATGCGGTCCGCATACTAGATCTGCAACCGCATTCTGGGCTGCAGAATGGCATTTTCTGGAAAAATTGATTCTTTTGATTTTTACAAGCTTAGATCAATACCAAGGGTCCGAACCGCGGCAAGCTTGCTCGCCACGAAGAATTCTATGCATTCCTAACACCTATTCGGAGTTGACACCACAAGATACTAGGTTTTGAGCCAGAAATTTTTACGGGGCCTCACACATAAGTGCTTCATCCCATATTATCAATTTTGCTTTCCTTATAAATTTAGAATCGTTGCTCTTCTTTGATATATTTGTGATGTTTATTTAAGTTGTTTGAAGAGGTATATCAAATTGTTTACCGTGAAAATGGTGATAACAATTAAATTTGTTGATGGGACTCGAAAAATATGTGATCTATTTTTATGCTAGTTGTTAAGCAGATGATGCTATTTGTATGAAGTTTAGAGACGAAGTAAGAGCTAAAATTGAGGTGATAATCAAACCGAGAGGCTGACAATCGGGGCCTCGAGCTTATTGATATGGGTGCATCGGGGTCGATTTAGTGGCTCGATAATGAGCTAAGCTATCGGGGGCGATCGGGGTATGATTAACAGGTATGTCGAAATTAATAAAGGCTCTCTATGGCCAATGATAAGCAATAAATGATGAACAAGTATGAAGATAATAAATGAAAGCAATAATAACAAGAAAGTATATTAGATAGCAGAGAGAATGTTCTTCATATATTCATGTGGAGTAACTAAAGCAACAGAGAACATAAAAATGACAAGGATCCCCTTTATCTAGGAGAGGAATCCCAATATAATACATAATGCATTAAGTACAAAGATATGGAAATGGGACGGCTGACTGACGCCCTAATTTGGGTTCAGAGTAGCCCGCTAGGCTGTGTCAGCCCTAGCTTCATGTCTTGGGAACTCCCCGTACCCCCCATTACCATGATCATTACTGCCCTGGGGTCGAGCGTTGTCGACCCTGGAGGAGAGATACTCTACCGCGGCCTCGAGCCTTCGAGGTAGTTCCGCGGCCTCGAGCCTTCGAGAGGATCTTCCGAGTGCCTTGGTGACGAGAAATTGGACTCTCTGACTTCACCATTTATAGATAGTCCCCGCGTTTCTTAGAAAGGAGTGATAAGAAACAATTTTAACATCCCACTTTTCGGACTTCCCGTGAAGACGTCATACTGAAGGTGTAAGCCTTTGTGATAACCAGAACGCCCCATCAGTCTTCTTTTCCAGAGTTATTCACTGCACTGCCGACCTTTATACTTCAAAACAATAATATCATCGTCAGTCCATTTTTCAAAAATGTATTGATTGTTCCTGCCGATACGCCTTTCAGGACCATCAATGGGGCCGCCGATTGCGCTGCCATCCCCTATAAAAGGGGACCTCATGGAACCATTTCTTTATACAAGTGTCCTCAGATTAGTCTTTCGACCTTCTCTTCTCCTTATCCCTATCCATTGTTATTTTTCATGTTCGAGCCCTACGGTCTTAGGGCCGTATGGCGGCATTTTCATCGGTCATGTCGTGGCCCTCTCTTAGGGCTTTCTCTTGTTGCCACTGTCGTCGCTTGCTCAAGGTGGTGAGACATGGAGGCCGATCTCTTCCATTTTAGGAAGATGTTTTGACTATACAGTGCTGCTCACGAGGGCGCTCGGACTATACACCGCTGCTCACCCTCCTTCCTCGGCCTGGTCTTGCACCTCACCTCTTTTGCTTTTCCTGGGACGAAGTGGTACCTCTGACCGGTAGCTTGTACGGCATTGTGTCCCAAGAAGTGGACTCAAAGTAGTCGTGCAAGCAAGGCCGACGCCCACCGAGCCTTTCACCCAGCTATGGCATTTTTTCATCCCTTTCTACATCTCCCACTTTCCTCTTCTTCATCTTCTCCTTTGAAGTGCTACTTTGGGGGACCGGGATGAGACCGTTGAGGAAGCGGTGCTTGAGTATACTACCGCCGAGGATGCTCCCTGGAGAATAGTCTACGCTCTAGGCTTCTGCTATACGTATGCCTTTTCACTTCTTTGTTTCTGTGTAAGGACCCCTCGTGGGCTTTTGTAATCATATGTAAGGACCCCTCGCGGGCTGTTGTAATCAAATGTTCATGAATAAAAAGATATTTCTTCAATTCTATCTTGGGTGCTTGCTATTTTTCCCTTTTATTTGTGCTTACGGAAACCTTGAATGCATGGCCCTAGCGGTCGTTGTCGATGTCGAGCCCAAGTGGGAGTGTATTTCTCTGACCTTTGGTTGTTTAGTACGGCTCCCCGCGGAACCTTTTGCCTTTCCTCAGACCAAAATCGGATAGGGACGATAAACTCAGGTCGTCGGAACCCTTACTGCGGGTTGAATGAGGATAACACTTCGAAACTTTAGACTTTGGAGAATAGTATTTAGGCCTTGCAATACTCCTCAAGGTAAATTCGCTTGGGAGCCCTAGAATCGGGTCTGCCTTTAAGCTCTCGAGGGCATTCCCTAAGTGGGGTTCGTTCGAACATGAGCCACCCGGAAACCTACTTTGAACTTAGAAAAAAATATCCCTAAGGCGTTGTAGGTAGATCACAAACGAGGTTTTTACCCGAATTTAGATGGTATCCCGTGATCCAGCACATATGGGTGGAGTTCAAATGCTTGTTTCTTTGGAGCTTAACTTCCTTTTGGTGGAGGTCCTCGAGGTCAGGTACCACCTCAAGACTTGTAATGATGCCATCAGATTATTGGAGTCTGACTTCTTTTTGGCGGAGGTCTTCGAGGTCGGGTACCACCTCAAGACTTGTAATGATGTTGTTAGTCTATTGGAGTATAACTTCTTCTTCGTGGAGTCTATTGGCAATAATGTTGTTGGCTTCCTGGAGCCTAACTTCTTTTTTTTACGAAGATCCTCGAGGTCGGGTAACACCTCGAGATTGGCAATAATGTTGTCGGCTACCTGGAGCCTGACTTCTTTTGTCGGAGATCCTCGAGGTCGGGTACCACCTTGGGACTGGTGAAGATCCCATTATTTAAAGTGGTTACTTTTCTTTTTCTGTGTTGAACCTTTCGTTACTTCAGTGCTAACGTACTTGCACAAATTTCTGCTCTAGCTCTCCGATTCTACCACCTCTATGACCATTATATCCAGGACCAACGAGAGCGTACCTCGAGGATTGCTTCTTCGGTAAGATAGGAACACCTTGGGTCAGTGAGAAAAGACCGTGGCTAGGGGGAGAAAGTAGTGTTGCAGATACTTTCCCCGGATGAAGGTATCACGGACCGTGCCGCTGAATTTTTGAATGTGTACTCGTATCCCTTCACACTAGGTCCCCTTGATAGGATTGTGCTAGATTTCTGTTTGAAGTATCAGGTTACTTTGGTGCAGATCCATCCGTCATTTTGGCGGATAGAGTTGATGATGAGATTTTTCACGGAGAAGGCAGGGCTTGACTTTACGCTCAGTCATTTCATCAGGCTGTACCGTCCCTTTCATCATCGGGGCATGTTAACCTTGCGATGTTAGTCGACCACGCCCTTCGTCATCGATGATGAGGAGGATGGAGATCGAGCGTGGGTGAGTCGATTCGTTCGAGTCCGAACGGCTGACATTATCCCTGTGGAACTTATGTCGTTCCCTAAAGAATGGAATTATACACGTAAGTGGCACATTCTGTTTCTTCTCAGTTTTGCTTGTGGTGGAGACTGATATCGTGATTGTGCCATCTTTTATTCTTCTGCAGCGATTGCATGGGCGCCAGGTGACGTTCCCGATCTACCGAATTGGGTTCGGAATTTGGTGACCCACTCCACTTGCGACGAGCGCAGATGGCGAGCTGTGTCTCGGGGTAGATGGGAAGCAAAACATCATGGTGAGTGTTGTGCTCTTTTTGCCTTTCCCTTCCTTCATTTGGAGAGGCAATTTCCCTTTCTGCATGTTAATCTTGTTATTGTAGGAATCGGAGAGCCTTCCGAGGCGAGGCTGCGCTCGTTTGAGGAGGGAGAAGGGTCGCTAGCCTCCAGGCTAAAGAACGACAACAATAAGCGAATGATGCCTTTACAAGGTGATGGCGCTCAAAGCAGGGCGAGGCTGGACCCGGGTTCCGGAATGGAAGCATCATCCGAGTATGCCGTGCCCGTGGTCCCCGATTCTGAAAAGGTGGTTTCTCCGTTGCCACAGCCTGCTCATTCTGCTGATAGTGCTTCGGGGGATACTAGAAACTCGGGGTCGTCTACTCCGAGCGACCGTGTCTCGATCAGAGTCAATTCTTTTAGAGCTGAGGGAGCCAGGTTAACGGATGCATGTTCGGACTTCGAGGAAGCCCAGCGGCTTCACTTCGTGGTGAGTTTCGACATAGGCCCTTTGAATTTCGCGCCTTCCCTTTCTTATTGGGTTTCCTTTTGCAGGCCTTTAATAGACTTAAGTCCAGGTTGCTTCGTCGTGAAGCCCGGCTGCGGAAAGCTCTGGATGAGAAGAGATCCCTTAGGCTCCTTTGTGATGCAAAGGAAGTTGAACTGGAACACTTGCGGTATGAGGTGAGCCGGAGCTTGAATTACGAGAGCTTCTTGGAGGAGCCGGTGACTTTTCACCCCGGGTGAATATGTGCCCCGCCTCCTGGCTTCTAAGGCTACTACTTTGTTTATTTTAGTTGCAAAATTTCGAGATGAAGAAGGCCGAGCAGAGAGTGAATGTGATGAGCTAAGAGCTCTGGCGGAGGTTCAGGCTTTAAAGGAGAGGGATGTCCTGGCTAAAGTTCCAGACCTCGAGGCCCAACTTCGCTTAGTTTTTGACAATGCTTCAGCTCAAGCGGACGAGATTGCGAAGCTCGAATCTGAGCTTTTGAAGGTAAGGGCGAGATCGTTGATGCCCGAGCTGAAGCTGTAATGAGCCGAACTAAGGCTGACTAGGAGATGATGATCCACTTAAAGGATGCCACTGATGCTCAAGCTGAGTTGAGAAGGATCCTCGATCGTGAAGAGAAGATTAAAGAATATGCTCCTTGCAAGTCTCGAAAGAAGACTCTCGAGGAGATCTGTGCTAGGGGATTTGTTCTCTCGGAAGAGTTAGCGCGAGCGAGGGTCCTAGGGGGAACGTGAATATGAGGCCACCGGGCCATAGCTCCCATGGGGAGCGTAGATTTTTGCCATCTGTATGTACTATTTTCAAAGCATGTTTGTAAATGGAGGTTGCGTTTTTCGTATATGCGTATAATGAAACCCTTGCGGCTTTATTTCTTCCATATCTCGAATTTGGCCAGGCGAACTGGTCTTTGATTTGGTAGGAATCCTTAGATTCGCGATATGGCCCTGGGGCTCATTAAGCTGGCGATAATGGCTATTATGCCTCAGGTTGAAGTGACCTTTCAGTGTAAGCTGGCGTTTGAGCTCTTATGCTTTTTTCCTTGGGGCATTTTTAGGTAACTATTTTGGGTTCAGTCTCCGAATCGGGTTGCAATTCGAGCTCATTCGACCCTCAAGTTTTGAAATTTGTATGGGCTAGCGACAATGGCTTTTACGGCTTCGGTCGAAGCGACCTTTATGTGTAAGATGGTGTTTGAGCTCTTATGCTTTTTGCCCTGGGGCATTTTTAGGTAACTATTTTGGGTTCAGTCTCCGTATCGTGTTTCGATTCGAGCTCATTCGACCCTCATGTTTTCAAATTTGCATGGGCTGGCGACAATGGCTCTTACGCCTTCGGTCGAAGCGACCTTTTATGTGGGCTTTATTTCTCCCTCGTTAAGGACTTTTGCGATGATTTTTGCCTGACTCTTTGACGGTTCGAGAAGAACCTCGATTACGAGCTGTTTTGCAGTGATGATCGAGCACCTCAGGAGGTTTAGCTCAGAGGCTGAGTATCTCGAAGCCCATGATTTGGAGCTGACATGGTCGAAGCTCTTTTGCCAATGTCGATGGTAGCTTGTTTAACCGGTTCTTTTCGAAGTAGATTCGAAGTAATTGAAGGTCTGTGATTTTGTAGTAACGGTCGGGCGTCCCCGAGTCGCGTTAGTTTGGCTGGTACAGCCTTATGACCGTAGTCATTTATGCTCGGCCGGAGCCACTTTTGATCCCAAGTGAAGTAGTTTGGGCGTCTAAATCGAGGGTATGCCTTGTTAGGGGTCTTACAAGTTCGATATATAGCCTAAACTTTGGGATCGGGTTTATGCCTGTAGCAAGGTCTTACAATATTTTCATGCCGTCGAGGTCTTACAGATTTTAGATACTTGGTACAAGTATGGTTCATGCCTTGATCGAGGTCTTACAGATGTTGCCACTTGGTACAAGTGTGATTCATGCCTTGCTCGAGGTCTTAAAGATGTTGCCACTTGGTACAAGTGTAGTTCATGCCTTGCTTGAGGTCTTACAGATGTTGTTGCTGCCTTATGTAGGTCATACGAGACCGAGTCTGCCCGCTCGGGGTCTTATGGCCTCGGGTTTTTGTAATAAATGGTGCTTGGCAATAGTCCCCGAGTTAATGAGGGCATCCTGGCTGGGGAGCCATTTACTTGTAAGCTTGGTGTTGCCTCATTGAGGGCTTACGACTTTGGCGATTCCGACCCTGAGGTCATACGATTTTTGAAATTTTGACGTCAGTCCCCGAGTGTTCGGGACACTTTCGGGCTTGGAGTCATTTCGTGATTATCATGTTGCCTCGTTGAGGGCTTATGAGCTTGGAGTCCCAACCCGGAGGTTGGTTCGGAGATTGATTTGTCGATGCTAGTCCCCGAGTGTTCGGGGCGCTTTGAAAGAGGAATTGTTTTATTTGCAAAAATGTTGAGTTTCTTTTGGAGTATGAAATGCTCTGAAAAAGGGTATTCTTCGATTACTTGGTACAAGTATACATGTTCTCGCCGTTGGGGGCTTGGCTATACGGACACAGCTTGCTCGACCATTTGGCCCGGTACATCTTTTTCCTATAGGGACCCCATTTGGCATTTCTTGGTTTTTCTGATGAACGGCCTTCCGGGAGGATGCCCACTGTGTTCGAGGTTGACTGCAAAAGAGGCCTTGGATACTTGTTGTGTCTTCCTTAGGTAGCTTGTGGATGTTGCCTCGTTAAAAACCTTGCCGGCAAAAACCATTATCGGGATAAAAACTCGGCCGAAGGAAAAGAGTGCAACAGATGCTTTAAAACCTTAAGATCTTCGAGCTGGATCGACATCTCGACCGCTTCGATCGGGCGCCTACATAAGAGTTAGTGCGAAATATAAAATGTAAAAGGGAGATGGCGATACCTTAGCATGGGATGTACCGGCGATGCTAAGAGGTCTGATATATCTCACTCGCTTGCGATGAGGACGCGGTACGGTCCTCTGTTATGTTTAATCGAGCTTGACCAAAGATGTAGTTTGATCATTCTTTATTCTTTCGCGGGTGGAGGTATCGGTGTTGGTGCTATATCGTGCACATCGAACATTTACCTAGCTGCATGCTATTCCCCGTAGACAGTTTTAATCCCATCCCTTGTCAGGAATTTCATCATTTGGTGGAGGGTGGATGGTACTTCTCTCATGCAGTGTATCCATGGTCTACCGAACAAGGCGTTGTACCTCATGTGTCCTTCGATGACATAGAATTTGACATTCTAGGTCGTGCCGGCCATGTTGACCCGGAGGGTGATTTCTCCTTTCATCGTTTCACTTGCCATGTTGAATTCGTTGAGGACTCGAGTGGCGGGCACGATTTGGTCAAGCAGTCCGAGCCGCTCTATTACCCTCGACCTGATAATGTTGGCCGAGCTACCTGGATCCACGAGTACACGTTTTACTTGAAATGTATTTATGAGGAAAGAGATTACCAGTGCATCGTTGTGAGGTTGAGACAAGGTCTCGGTGTCCTCTTCGCTGAATGTGAGGGCATCCTCGGGTATGTGCCCCCGGGTTCGCTTTTCTCTAGTGATGGATATTTTTGTCCTTCTCATCACGGGTTCTTGTGGGGCATCAACGCCTCCCAAGATCATGTGGATGACATGTTGCGGCTTGTTTGTTTCGTTCTTCTTGGCCGCCTCTCTTTCTCGAAATTGGTTTTTGGCCCGATCACTTAGGAATTCTTGGAGATGACCCTTGTTGAGTAGTCTAGCTACTTCCACTCGGAGCTGGTAGAAATCCTCGATCCCGTGGTCATGTGTGTTGTGAAATTCACACATTAAGTTATGATTCCTTTGTGAAGGATGCAATTGCACAGGCCTGGGCCACATGGCGTCTTTTATTCTACTGAGGGCGAAGAAAATATCTGATATATCGACGTTGAAGTTTTACTTTGACAGGCGAGGCACCTCTGCTGGTCCTACGTTCCTGCCGAATCCGGCTCCGTTTATGAGTTCCCGAGCATTCTGTCCTCGGTCTGTTCTTCGGTCGTTTCGAGGTGGGTTACACCTCGGGGCGTCACTTCGGTCTTCGATGTATGGCTGATATCTTTCTTTGTTTGGCTTTGGCTCCTTCACCAGGAGCCTGCTTGGGTATACCGAGCCCGAGAGGGCTCCCAGGTGATCATCCTCGACCCTGATTTTTGACTGGTATCGGTATGAACATCCGACCAAGTCACGGCGGGGTACTCGACCAGATTCTCTTTCAGCTGCTTTGAAGCAATCGAGCTTCGCTCGTTCAGACCTTGAGTGAAGGCCTGTACCGCCCAGTCGTCGAAGACAGGTAGTAGTTCCATTCTTTCCATTTGAAAGCGAGATACAAATTCCTGCAGCATCTCGTTCTCCCTTTGCTTGATTTTGAAGACGTCGGATTTCCTGGTGGCCACCTTGATGGCCCTGGCATGCGCCATTATGAAGAAATCTGCCAACATGGCAAATGAGTCTATAGAGTTTGGGGCGAAGTTATGATACCACATCATCGCCCCTTTAGAAAGTGTTTCTCCAAATTTTTCGGCACGATGGACTCGATCTCGTCGTCCTTCATGTCGTTACTGCACATGTGTAAGCGGTAACGTGTTCGTTGGGGTCTGAGGTACCGTTGTATTTCGGAAGATCCGACATTCTAAACTTCTTTGGAATGGGTTTCAGGGCCGCTTCCTATGGGAACGGTTCTGCACGAACTTCT
Source organism: Nicotiana attenuata (assembly GCF_001879085.1). Lineage (NCBI taxonomy): Eukaryota > Viridiplantae > Streptophyta > Magnoliopsida > Solanales > Solanaceae > Nicotiana > Nicotiana attenuata. The sequence goes on from NC_031995.1 coordinate 33,809,217, forward strand.
TTGAGTCCACGTCCTTCAAGATCGGGGGCGCTATTGGAATTTGGTCAACCCTGTAGTTGTAAGTCTCGGCCTTCTTTTCGTTGGCTTCTATCATTTGCTCGCCCGATTCGATCCTTCTGGTGAGGTACTCGAGAATCTTTACGATGGTGGGATCGACTATCGACCCATTATTGCTTGACCTTTCCGGTACCTGTTCGACCGGGGGAGCTATCCCCGGTTCTACTGTCCCTGAGGGTCCATAGGAAAATATGGGACTTGGGCGTATGCCCAGAATCGAATTCCGAGGTCCCAAGCCCGAGAAACGAATTTTTGAAGAAAATTGTTTTCTGAAATTGTTTAAAGGATTTGGAAATGAAATTTGATTAGAACATGTTCGTATCGGGCCCGTATTTTTGTTCCGGCGCCCGGTACAGGTCTTATATATGATTTAAGATAATGCTGTGATGTTTGGTAAGAAACGGAATCCGTTTGACGTGATTCGGACCTTAAATGCAAATTTGATGTTTAAAGAAGTTTTGAGAAATTTCATTGATCTTGAGGTTTAATTCGATGTTCGTGATTTTATCTTGGTGATTTGAGTGCACGAATAAGTCCTTAGGATGATTTTGAGGTTGTGTCTATGTTTGGTTTGGAGCCCCGAGGGCTCGGGTGAGTTTTGGATAGGCCACGGAGTGCATTTCGGACTTAGAAAATTTCAGAATTTTTGCTGGTGTGATCAGACCTGCAGGCTTCGCAGCTCGCAAATGCGACTGTTGCAAATGCGAGGGCATGGTCGCAAATGCCAACCAGCCCAGGTCTGCGTTATCTCGCAAATGCGAGTGGTATTTCGCGAATTCTGGCCTCGCAAATGCTAGGATCCCTTCACAAATGCGAATCCTCAGCCTGGCTAGTGATCGCAAATGCGATTAATTTGTCGCAAATGCGTGATTCTAGTGTTGAGGTTCCTTCTATTGATTCTATGCCCGTTGATCTTGAGTTTCCTGAGGTATTCCCTTCAGACCTACCGGGTATGCCACCCGATAGGGACATTGGCTTTTGTATTTATTTGGCTCCGGGCACTCAGCCCATTTCTATCCTACCGTATCGTATGGCCCCGCCTGAGTTGAAAGAGTTGAAGGAGCAGTTGCAAGACTTGCTCGAGAAGGGTTTCATTAGACCTAGTGTTTCGCCTTGGGGTGCGCCGGTGTTGTTTGTTAAGAAGAAGGATGGATCGATACGAATGTGTATAGATTACCGGAAATTGAACAAGGTTACAATTAAGAATAAGTATTCGCTGCCGAGGATTGATGATTTGTTCGATCAGCTTCAGGGTGCCAAGGCATTTTCAAAGATTGACTTGAGATCTGGCTACCATCAGTTGAGGATTAGGGCATCCGATGTCCCTAAGACAGCTTTCCGCACTTGATACGGGCATTATGAGTTCTTGGTGATGTCATTCGAGTTGACAAATGCCCCAGCAGCTTTTATGGACTTGATGAACCAAGTGTTCAGGCCTTACTTGGATTCGTTTGTGATAGACTTCATTGATGATATTTTGCTATATTCCCGCAGCCGAGAGGAGCACGAGCAGCATCTTAGAGTGGTTCTTCAGACTTTGAGGGATAGTCAGTTGTATGCTATGTTTTTGAAGTGTGAGTTCTGGTTGAGTTCGGTTGCATTCCTGGGTCATGTTGTGTCAGCAGAGGGTATTCAGGTTGATCCGAAGAAGATTGAGGCAGTCAAGAACATGCCTAGACCAGCATCAGCTACAGAGATCTAGAGTTTCTTGGGTTTGGCAGGCTACTATCGTCGGTTCGTAGATAGGTTTTCATCTATTGCAGCCCCGATGACTAGATTGACCGAGAAGGGTGCCCAGTTCAAATGGTCAGACAAGTGTGAGGCGAGCTTTCAGAGGCTCAAGATAGCTCTGACTAAGGCACCGGTGTTAATTTTGCCCACAGGTTCAGGGCCTTATACAGTTTATTGTGATGCATCTCGTATTGGACTTGGTGCAGTGTTGATGCAGGATGGCAAAGTCATTGCCTATGCTTCGCGACAATTGAAGATTCATGAGAAGAACTATCTGGTTCATGATTTGGAGTTGGCAACCATTGTTCACGCGTTGAAGATTTGGAGGCACTATCTATATGGCGTGGCATGTGAGGTGTTCACGGATCACAAGAGTCTTCACTATTTGTTCAAGCAAAAGGAGTTGAATTTGAGGAAGAAGAGGTGGTTGGAGTTGTTGAAGGATTATAATATCACCATCTTATATCATCCGGAAAAGGCCAATGTGGTGGCCGATGCTTTGAGTAGGAAGTCAGCCAGTATGGGCAGTTTAACTTATATTCCGGTCGGTGAGAGACCGCTTGCTTTGGATGTTCAGGCTTTGGCCAATCAGTTCGTGAGGCTTGATGGTTCTAATCCTAGCCGTGTGTTAGCTTGCACAGTCGCTCGTTCTTCATTATTGGAGCGTATCCAAGATTGGCAGTATGATGATCCCCATTTGTGTGTCCTTAGAGACACGGTGCAGCACGGAGGTGCCAAGCAAGTTACCTTAGGTGATGATGGTGTTTTGAGATTGCAGGGTCGAGTTTGTATGCCTAATGTGGATGGTCTTTAAGAGTTCACTTTAGAGGAGGCCCATAGCTCCCGGTACTCTATTCATCCGGGCGCCGCTAAGATGTATTAGGATTTGCGGCAGCATTATTGGTGGAGAAGAATAAAGAAGGATATTGTTGCATATGTTGCTCGGTGTTTGAATTGTCAGCAGGTTAAGTATGAGTATCAGAGGCCTGGTGGTTCATTTCAGAGGATTGAGCTTCCCGAGTGGAAGTGGGAGCGTATCACCATGGACTTTGTTACTGGACTCCCACGGACTCAGAAGAAGTTCGATTCAGCGCATTTCATTCCTGTGGCAGTCTCCTATTCATCCGGGAGGTTAGCTGAGATCTATATCCGGGAGATTGTTCGTCTCCATGGTGTGCCCGTATCTATCATTTCGGATCAAGGTACGCAGTTTACCTCACATTTCTGGAGAGCACTTCAGCGAGAGTTGGGCACACGGGTTGAGTTCAGCACAGCGTTTCATCCTCAGATGGACGGGCAGTCCAAGCGGACCATTCAGATTTTTGAGGATATGCTCTGAGCTTGTGTCATTGACTTTGGAGGCTCGTGGGATCAGTTTTTGCCTTTAGCGGAGTTTGCCTACAACAACAGCTACCAGTCGAGTGTCCAGATGGCTCCTTATGAGGCTTTGTATGATAGGCGGTGTCGGTCGCCGGTTGGATGGTTTGAACCGGGAGAGGCTCGGTTGTTGGGTACGAATTTGGTCCAGGATGCCTTGGACAAGGTCAGGATCATTCAGGATAGGCTTCGTATAGCTCAGTCCAGGCAAAAGAGTTATTCCGACCGCAAGGTTCGAGATTTAGCTTTCATGGTCGGTGAGCGGGTATTGCATCGAGTGTCGCCTATGAAGGGCGTGATGAGATTTGGGAAGAAGGGCAAGCTTAGCCCTAGGTTCATTGGCCCGTTTGAGATTCTTGATCGAGTGGGAGAGGTGGCTTATAGACTTGCATTGCCGCAGATCTTATCAGCCGTGCATCCACTGTTTCATGTGTCCATGCTTCGGAAGTATCACAGCGATCCATCCCACGTGTTAGATTTGAGCATTGTCCAGTTGGACAAGGACTTGTCTTATAAGGACAAGCCGGTAGCTATTCTAGACCGGCAGGTTCGTCAGTTGAGATCGAAGAGTTTTCCTTCTGTTCGTGTTCAGTGGAGAGATCAGCCTCCGAAGGCATCGACCTGGGAGTCCGAGTCCGATATGCGGAGCCGTTATCCCCATCTTTTCCCCGACTCAGGTACTTCCTTCTTCTGTCCGTTTGAGGACGAACGGTTGTTTTAGAGGTGGAGAATGTGATGACCCAAAAGGGTCATCATTTGTTTTTAAAATAAATTCTGCATTCTGAGGCCATAAAAACCTCTTTTAGCATCACCTCGATTTGCGTGCGCAGTCCAGACGTGCAGCCGAAAAGCCTATATGTGAAAATCTGTAAAAATGGAAAATTTTGACTATAAAATGAATTAATTTGACTTCGGTCAACATTTTGGGTAAAAGGACCTGGACCCCTAATTTGACGGTCCCGGAGGGTCCGTAGAAAAATATGAGACTTGAACGTATACCCGGAATCGAATTCCGAGGTCCCAAGCCCGAGAAATGAATTTTTGAAGAAAATTGTTTTCTGAAATTGTTTAAAGGATTTGGAAATTAAGTTTGATTATAAAATGTTGGTATCAGGCCCGTATATTGGTTCCGGCGCCCAGTACAGGTCTTATATATGATTTAAGATAATTCTGTGAAGTTTGGTAAGAAACGGAATCCGTTTGACGTGATTCGGACCTTAAATGCAAATTTGATGTTTAATGAAGTTTTGAGAAATTTAATTGATCTTGAGGTTTAATTCGATGTTCGTGATGTTATCTTGGTGATTTGAGTGCACGAATAAGTCCGTAGGATGTTTTTGAGGTTGTGTGTATATTTGGTTTGGAGCCCTGAGGGCTCGGGTGAGTTTTGGATAGGCCACGGAGTGCATTTCGGCCTTAGAAAATTTCAGAATTTTTGCTGGTGTGATCAGACCTGCAGGCTTCGCATTTGCGAAGCCAGGCTCGCAAATGCGACTGTCGCAAATGCGAGGGCATGGTCGTAAATGCGAACCAGCCCAGGTCTGCCTTATCTCGCAAATGCGAGTGGTATTTCGCAAATTCCAGCCTCGCAAATGCAAGGATCCCTTCGCTAATGCGAAGCTGCTCAGCCTTGCCAGTGATCGCAAATGCGATTAATTTGTCGCAAATGCGAAAGTCCAGCATTTCTGAAGGGTTCGCAATTGCGAACCCCTGTTCGCAATTCCCATATCAGAGACCTGCAACTTTTATACTTAGACGATTATAAACCCATTTTTCAGATTCTCTCAAAACATAAACACACTTAGGCAACTTTTCAAGGATTTCTTCTTCTCCAAATCAATTGTAAGTCATTTTTATCTAACTTTCTTCAATTCTTAACATCTTTTAACATGATTTCAACTTCTACTCAATGATTTTCGTGGGGGAAATTGGGTGTTTTGGGTAGAACCTAGGTTTTTCAAAAATTGGGGATTTGGACCTCGATTTGAGGTCCGATTTCAAAACAATTTATATATTTGAGTTCGTGGGGGAATGGGTGATCGGATTTTGGTTCGAACCTCGGGTTTTGACCATGTGGGCCCGGGAGCAATTTTTGACTTTTTGGGTAAAACTTTGGAAAACTCATTTTCATGCATTGGGGTTGATTCATTTAGCATTTATTGATGTAATTAAGTAACTTGTGACTAGATACGAGTGGATTGGTGGTGGAATCAAGGGTTAAAGATATAATTGAATCGTGAATTGTGTTCGTGGAATCGGGTAAGTGTTTGGTATAACCTTAGCATGAGGGATTAGGAGTTGTGTCTATTGTCAACGTGTTAATTGTGGAGTACGACGTATAGGTATAGTGACGAGTATCTATATGTTGGTGTCAAGCATGCCCATATGTCTTGTGTTATAATTTGTTATGACTCTGTAGTGGTTTATTATGCCTCACCTGTTATTACCATCATTGTTCCCTTGCCGGGATGATTGTTTGGTATTATTGCTCCCTTGCCGGGAAGTTATTATGTTGTTCTTGTTCCCTTCCCGGGATTCCTTGTGATTATTGTTGGTTGTAACTGGGAGCGGGTGGTAGGCCTACCACAAGATATAATGAAATGGGAGCGGGTGGTACGCCTACCACAAGATATAATAAAATGGGAGCGGGTGGTACGCGTACCACAAGATATAATGAAATGGGAGCGGGTGGTACGCCTACCACAAGATATAATGAAATGGGAGCAGGTGGTATGCCTACCACAAGATACATGAAATGGGAGCGGATGGCACGCCTGCCACGAGATACATGAAATGGGAGCGGGTGGCATGCCTGCCACGAGATACATGAAATGGGAGCTGGTGGCACGCCTGCCTCAAGATATGAGAAATGGGATCGGGTTGCACGCCTGCAACAAGATGTGAAGAGAAAGTGAAATCTGCCNCCCCCCTTCCCTACCCCTTTTTACGTTTGTTTTTTAGTTTTCGTCGTAGTTCCTTTCGTTTTACCCGTTTTTANATTTATATTTTGGAACTTCGGCACGGGGTTTTTATTTTAGGGTTCGTACGTTTCGACCCTTACCCCGTCCGTACGTACCTACCGTTCCGCCGGAGGGTTTCGGGGCTACGGGCACTTTACCAGCGCGAGTTGGGGTCGGTTTGTGCTGATACGCTTACACTCTCGTCACGTTTTTTTTGTCGCACGATCCCAGTGCTGTTTGACTTTCGGACAGTAGGTTTGGAGGCTATTTTTCAGTTCACGTAGATATACGAAGGTAGACCTGCAGGCGTCCGCAGGCCCTGGCATCTCCTCTATCCTTATTTCCTGTTTCATTTTCCTTATATTCCGAAATAGTGTATTGATATTTTCTTCAGACTTTGTATGTAGTAAATCTTAGATCGTCTGTGATACTGTGACACCAGTTCTGGGTAGTCGAGGTTCAAACAGTTGTATTAGATATTCATGTTCAGATAGCTTATGGCTTCTTTCTTCCACTTATGTTAATTCCGTTGTTTAAATGTTATTATTGTTATTAAAATTTGCTAATGAATATTAAATGACTAAAAGGGGTAAATTGTGAAATTAGTTGGCTTGCCTAGCTCGTACTAGTAGGCGCCATCACGACTCCCGAGGGTGAAAATCCGGGTCGTGACAATACATCTTCAAATTAAATTAGAAATAGGAACTTTAACAAGTATATCTTAAAAATAATAGGATTACATGACTAAAGATATTTACTTGTTTAATTTTATATGAATTAAACAATCGAAAAGTAATTATACTAATATGATTCCTAAAGGTAATCATGTAGGATTCCTAACGTGTAGTAATATGTCCTAAAACTAATAGGATTATAAGACTAATATCTAGAATTCCGGTTATGTCCTTTTATTATGAGTTATTACACTTAATATTATAAGGTTATTTTTGTAAACTGATATTGTATTCATGCTTTTATAATAACTAGAATCTAGGAACGTGCAATGGCATGTGATGATTTAAATATTTATTTATACGAAGGAACAAAAAAAAATTAATTAATGATAGAAATTTTATGTATAATAGTACAACAATCGTCTAAATGCCAAAAAATATTATTACATTAGCATAATACATGAATTTATAATAAAAGGACATCATCAAAACTTACACAAATGATCGATTTTGTCATGTTAGTTGGATAATTATGTATTATAGTTTAAAAGTATTTAGTGTGGTGATATCTTAACGAACACTTCTTCGTGGACAATATTTCTTTGTGTATGTTTCCTCCTAATGCTTTGGCTACTCTGCCTTTACCAGTACTCTTGTTGTCGATCTTGATATTTCTCTCGAAAGTAAAATATACAGTTGTTCGTGCAAGAAAATATATTGCAATAAATATAGTCCAATATTTAGGATGTTTGTCCTTGTGCTTTATTTATTATATTTGCAAAATATAAACATACTAAAAATTATTTTCACACAAATTTAAAAGGATATCCTTATGTCACGACCCGAATTTTTCCCAACCTCGGTGGTCGTGATGGCGCCTACTTGTAGAAGCTAGGCAAGCCACAAATCATAAACTCTTACCTACTTTATATTAAATCCTTTTATCAATCATAACAACAAGCGTTAAATATTTAAATGACGACGGAATATGAAATTAAAGCGGAAGACTTAATTAAATAAGCTGAAGAATAATGCGGAATTCAACATGTGCCTCTACCCAAGAACTGGTGTCACATCATCCACGGACTACTAAGAGTACTAGATACAATCATTTGAAAGAAATATAACATTGTTTGTCTCGAAAACATGAGATAACAGAATAGAATATAAGATAGAGGAGACGTCGGGCTTGCGGACGCGTGCAAGGCTACCTCGGAGTCTCGTTGGACTGAAGGCTGGCTCCCGAGCTACTACCGTCGTCCGGGACCTGGATCTGTGCAAAAGAGCACAGAGTGTAGTATCAGCACAACCAACCCCATGTGCTGGTAAGTGCCTAGCCTAACCCCGGTGAAGTAGTGACGAGGCTAGGACCAGACCGCCAAATAAACTTGTGCAGTTATAAAATGTATAGCGGAAAATAAAGCAGGTATAAGCAAGTAAGGATGGGAGGGGGGAAATATGCTTCGGGGAATAACAAGTAAAGCAGAATATCAAAAGAACCATATAGGAACCAAAATCCAACTACTAGCAAGAATAAGGAAAACAAAGGAATATTTCACTTTCTTTTCACATCTTGTAGCAGGTGTGCAACCCGATCCCATTTAGTTATATCTCGTGGTAGGCGTACCACCCGATCCCATTTCATTGAATCTTGTGGTAGGCGTACCACCCGCTCGCATTTCATTAAATCTCGTGGTAGGCGTACCACCCGCTCCCATTTCATTAAATCTCGTGGTAGGCGTACCACCCGCTCCCATTTTATTAAATCTCGTGGTAGGCGTACCACCATCTCCCATTTCATTAAATCTCGTGGTAGGCGTACCACCCGCTCCCATTTCAATAAATCAACAGTTCTTCCAAATGAAATTTACTCCAACAAACGCAACAAATAATACGAATTCATAAGACAACAAGTACATAATAATTATGACTCACTGAGGAAAACAAGTAATGACAAGTAGCAATTAATTATGGACTTTAAGGAGCAAATAGGCAATTTAATATTTAGTATGCTAAATGTAAAGTAAAAATTAAGTCACATAAACATGTAGCAATTATAGCATAAATTCAAGGCATAATGTTGCACAAGGATACCTCGTGCCAATAATAACAAGTAACACAATAAAGGAAAATGCCAACATAAAGAATCATAGTAATAGTGGAATAAGACAATTAATGCACTGGAACCGATAACAACAAGAAAATCAGGAAATAAAAGGAAAGGACAACATAACTCAATTATCAGCAAGAATCAGGAAAATCAAAGACAAGTGCACGGCATCACCCTTCGTGTTTTACTCTAGGGGTGTGCATTCGATTTATCGATTCGATTTTGACCCTTATCGATAATTACTTATCGATTATCGATTTGTACATATGCTTATCGTTATCGTTCCAATAAGGTTTCAATTTTTTCGATTTCGATTTATCGATTTTTTGGGCTTATCGATTCGGTTATCGATTACACCAATAAGAAAATTTGCGGGATTCCACGAAAAGTATATCGCTATAAACACGCCTAACTAATATGGACCAAAAGAAGCTAAAATAAAACGAACACCGTTTATAACATAAAAATTGTGTCAACAAGAACATGCAACGAAACTAAAGTAAGGGATCAAATGTATGCCACCAACACTCCAACGGTATTAAAAAAAATACATCATCACGGCTAATTCTCTTTTCCATTAATTTGAACTTCATTCCCTTGAGCTTTAAATATGATCATTCCTTAAATGTGGTAGATGAAATAAAAAGGAGAGAGATTTTCAAGCCATGCCTATACGTCGTGCTCAACCATTATCACATAGCAAATAGGACTCAACTCCTAATCCCTCAAGCTAAGGTTAGACCAAACACTTACCTCAAACTTCCACGGTCAAATCAAACCTCAATTACTGCTTTCCCTCTCGAATTTGGCTCCAAACCGATTGTATCTATACAATAATGACTTCAATACATCAGTAAATGTTAATCAATGCGAACCCAATGGCTAATTATAGCCTTCCAAGCATTCTTCCCAAAACCCAAAATCGACGCCCGGGCCCGCTTGGTCAAAACACGAGGTTTGGACCGAAATCAAATCACCCATTCCCCACGAGCCCGAATATATAATTTTTTTTCAAATTCGACCCCAAAACGAGGTCTAAATCCAGAAAAATTAAAAAGCCCTAACTCTACCCAATTCTCTAATTTCTACCCTTAATTACATGTTTTAGGCCTAGAATTTCAATAGATGTTGATGGAAAATGAAGGAAACGAGTTAAAGATTACTAACCCACGAGTTAATGGTGAAAAGATGCTTCAAAAGTCGCCCTAGAACCTTGGAGAAGAAGAAGTTTGTGAAGTCTTGTGAAAAACCCGAAATGGTTCTGTTTTGGAGTTTTAAAAATAACTGGGCGAATTAAACCTACGCGTTAGCGATGGGACCCTCGCGTTCGCGATGGTCCAGGTCTGAAGACCATCGCGTTCGCGACACAGCGGCTCGCGTTCGCGGAGAGTTATCTCCTTGAGCCTCGCGTTCGCGTCCTTAAGGTCGCGTTCGCATAGCTATAGCACCCCACCCCGGCCCAGGCTCACTTTTGCCTTCGCGTTCGCGAAGCCAGGGACGCGTTCGCGAAGGTATAACCTCCCGTTGCCTCGCGTTCTCGACCTGGTCAACGCGTTCGCGTATAAGGAAATCTCCTTCAGCTAATTTTACTCATCGCGTTCGCGAGTGTTCTCACGCGAACGCGAAGAAGACCATACCAGAACTGGAACCTGCAATTTTCACAGGTCCAAAGCCACTCCGGATCACCTTCGAAACACTCCGGAGACCTCGGGGCTCCTAACCAAACACATGCACTAACTCAACAACATCCTACGAACTTAACCGTGCGATCAAATCGCCAAAATAGCATCAAAACAATGAATCAAACCTCAAAAATCAAGAGTTTTTCTTCAAACTTCATTAAGTTTCAAATATTGCAATTCTAGGTCG
>NC_031995.1:33820019-33836998 GCF_001879085.1 Nicotiana attenuata
GTACCGAATCACGTACAAACGACGTCTTGTTTTCAACCAAATTTCACAGAATATACTTATCACATATAAAACCTGTACCGGGCGCCGGAACCAAAATACGGGCCCGATACCAACACGTTCCAATCAAATATCATTTCAATATTTCCTTAACAATTTCAGAAAAACAATTTCTTTTAAAAATTCATTTCTTGGGCTCGTGACCTCGGAATTCAAATTTCGGGTATACGCCCGAGTCCCATATTTTCCTACGGACCCTTCGGGACCGTCAAATCACAAGTCCAGGTCCGTTTACCCAAAAAGTTGATCAAAGTCAAATTTTTTCATTTTAATATCAAAACTTAGCAATTTTTCACAGAATTTCACATTTAAGCTTTTCGGCTACGCGCCCGGACCGCGCACGCAAATCGAGGAGACTCTAAATGAGGTTTTCAAGGCCTCGGAGACACAGTATTCTATTAAAAATAGGTGATGACCCTTTGGGTCGTCACATTCTCCACCTCTAAAACAACCGTTCGTCCTCGAACGGACAGAACAAGGAAGTACCTGAGTCGGGAAAAAGATGGGGTAGCTTCTCCGAATATTAGACTCGGACTCCCAAGTCGATGCCTCAGGAGGCTGACCTCTCCACTGAACACGAACAGAAGGGAAACTCTTGGATCTCAACTGACGAACCTGTCGGTCTAGAATAGCTACCGGCTCCTCTTCATAGGACAAGTCCTTGTCCAACTGGACAGTGCTGAAATCTAACACGTGGGCTGGATCGTCGTGATACCTCCGAAGCATGGACACACGAAACACTGGATGTACGGCTGATAAGCTCGGCGGCAAAGCAAGTCTATAAGACACCTCTCTCACTCGGTCAAGAATCTCAAACGAACCAAAGAACATAGGGCTAAGCTTGCCCTTCTTCCCAAATCTCATCACGCCTTTCATAGGCGACACTCGGAGCAATACCCGCTCACCAACCATAAAAGCCACATCTCGAACCTTGCGGTCTGCATAGCTCTTTTGCCTGGACTGCGCTGAACGAAGCCTATCTTGAATAATCGCGACCTTGTCCAAGGCCTCCTGAACCAGATCCGTACCCAACAACCGAGCCTCTCCCGGCTCAAACCATCCGATCGGAGACCGACATCGCCTACCATATATAGCCTTATAAGGAGCCATATGGATGCTCGACTGGTAAATGTTGTTGTAGGCAAACTCCGCTAAGGGCAAGAACTGATCCCACGAACCTTCAAAGTCAATAACACAAGCTCGGAGCATATACTCTAAGATCTGAATAGTCCGCTCGGACTGACCGTCCGTCTGGGGATGAAATGCTGTGCTCAACTCAACCCGTGTGCCCAACTCTCGCTGAACTGCTCTCCAGAAGCGCGAGGTAAACTGCGTACCCCGGTCCGAAATGATAGATATGGGTACACCATGAAGGCGAACAATCTCCCGAATGTAAATCTCAGCCAACCTCTCAGAAGAATAGGAGACTACCACAGGAATGAAATGTACTGACTTGGTCAGCCTATCAACAATGACCCAAACTGCGTCGAACTTCTTCCGAGTCAGCGGAAGTCCAGTAACAAAGTCCATAGTAATCCGCTCACACTTCCACTCGGGAAGCTCAATCCTCTGAAAGAAACCACCAGGCCTTTGATGCTCGTACTTAACCTGCTGACAATTCAAGCAACGAGCCACATATGCTACGATATCCTTCTTCATTCAACGCCACCAATAATGCTGCCGCAAATCCTGATACATCTTCGTGGCGCCCGGATGAATAGAGTACCGGGAGCTATGGGCCTCCTCCAAAATCAACTCTCGGAGTCCATCCACATTTGGCACACATACTCGACCCTGCAGTCTCAAAGCTCCATCATCATCTAAGGTAACATGCCTCGCACCTCCACGTTGCACCAAGCCCAACACAGGAAGCATCACAATAGACTGCATAAGGCCCTGAACCTGTGGGGCAAAACCAACACCGGTGCCGTAGTTAGAGCTATCTTGAGCTTTCGAAAGCCCGCCTCACACTCGTTCGACCATCTGAACTGGGCACCCTTCTGGGTCAACCTGGATACCCTCTACTGACACAACATGACCCAAGAATGCAACTTAACTCAACCAAAACTCACACTTTGAAAACTTGGCGTACAACTGACTATCCCTCAAAGTCTGAAGAACCACTCTAAGATGCTGCTCGTGCTCCTCTCGGCTGCGGGATATATCAAAATATCATCATGGAGACTATCACGAACGAATCCAGATAAGGCCTAAACACTCGGTTCATCAAATCCATAATAGCTGCTGGGGCATTTGTCAATCCGAATGACATTACTAAGAACTCATAATGCCCGTACCGAGTGCGGAAAGCTGTCTTAGGGACATCGATACCCTAATCCTCAACTGATGGTAGCCAGATTTCAAGTCCATCTTTGAAAATACCTTGGCACCCTGAAGCTGATCAAACCAATCATCAATCCTCGGCAAGGGATACTTATTCTTGATTGTAACCTTGCTCGATTGTCGGTAATCAATACACATTCTCATTGACCCATCCTTCTTCTTAACAAATAACACCGGTGCACCCTAAGGCGAAACACTAGGTCTAATGAAACCCTTCTCAAGCAAGTCTTGCAACTGCTTCTTTAACTCTTCCAACTCCGGCGGGGCCATACGATATGGCGGGATAGAAATGGGCTGAGTGCCCGGAACCAGATCAATGCAGAAGTCAATATCCCTGTCGGGTGGCATACCCGACAGGTCTGAAGGAAAACATTAGGAAATTCACAAACGACGGGCACAGAATCAATAGATGGAACCTCAACACTAGAATCACGAACATATGCCAAATAGGCCAAACACCCCTTCTCGACCATACGTCGAGCCTTCACATAAGAGATAACACTATGGGTAGAATGACCAAGAGTCCCTCTCCACTCTAAACGAGACAAACCCAGTAAAGCTAAGGTCATAGTTCTGGCGTGAAAGTCCAAGATAGCGTGGTAAGGTGATAACCAGTCCATCCCTAATATGACATCGAAGTCAACCATATCCAGAAGAAGCAAATCTACACGAGTCTCAAGGCCTCCAATCACAACTATACATGATCAATGAGCACGATCCAACACAATAGAATCACCCACCGGCGTAGACACATAAACAGGGGCACTCAAAGAACCACTAGGAATGACCAGATGCGGCACAAAATAGACCGAAGCTTCTCCGCTACAAACTAGAACAGTACCTGCTCCTCCACCTTTAATACCTTTACCTCCACTTCTAGCATCTCTACCTCCACCTCTAATACCTCTACCTCCACCTCTAATACCTCTACCTCCACCTCCAGCTAACTGAGCGGCCTGGACGAGTCCCTTAATGAACCTCCTCACTCTCTCTCACGGTAGGAAGCATAATAAGAGCATGACGAGCCAAGTCGATGAATCTGACCTTGTACTGAGTAACAGTCATAGAACCCTGCTGGGGACGCTCAAACTGCCTCCAATAAACCTCTCTCTGAGTGATGGGGAGAAACTTCTCAAGAAATAGCTGCGTGAACTGTTCTCAAGTCAAAGCTAGTCAACAGGTCTTGGCAGATCCAAACAAGCGAAAGGTAGCAAAATCGACCCCATTGGTCTCCACGCTCCCTATGTTCCTGAGAACCTCGTGACAGCTGTCTTGATAATCCTGGGGATCCTCAGTAGTTGCACTGCTGAATGTAGTAGTGAAGAGCTTGGTGAAACTTATCCAACCTCCACAAAGCCTCCGAAGACGTAGTTGGTCTAACACTGGCCTGTGTTGTTGCTCAGCTAAAAAATCGGTACATGACCTCGTCATTCACGAAGGGACAAGAGTAGAGGTTTCAATTTAGCATTTGAGAAACAAAACCGCACGACAGGAAAGAACAAGTCTGAAGTTTTCCTAACTCCGTAGCCTCTGGGGGATAAATACAGACGTCTCCGTACCGATCCCTCAGACTCTACTGACGTTGTCTGTGAATTGTGAGACCTGTGTAATCTAGAGCTCTGATACCAACTTGTCACGACCCGGATTTTTCCCAACCTCGGGGGTTGTTATGGCGCCTACTCGTAAAAGCTAGGCAAGCCACAAATCATAAACTCCTACCTACTTTATTTTAAATCCTTTTATCAATCATAACAACAAGCGCTAAATATTTAAATGACAGCGGAATATGAAATTAAAGCGGAAGACTTATTTAAATAAGCTGAAGAATAATGCGGAATTCAACATGTGCCTCTACCCAAGTACTGGTGTCACATCATCCACGGACTACTAAGAGTACTAAATACAATCGTTTGAAAGAAATATGACATTCTTTGTCTCGAAAACATGAGATAACAGAATAGAATATAAGATAGAGGAGACGTCGGGCCAGCGGACGCGTGCAAGGCTACCTCGGAGTCTCGTTGGACTAAAGGCTGGCTCCCGAGCTACTACCGCTGTCCAGGACCTGGATCTGTGCAAAAGAGCACAGAGTGTAGTATCAGCACAACCAACCCCATGTGCTGGTAAATGCCTAGCCTAACCCCGGCGAAGTAGTGACGAGGCTAGGACCAGACTACCAAATAAACCTGTGCAGTTATATAATGTACAACGGAAAGTAAAGCAGGTATAAGCAAGTAAGGATAGGAGGGGGGAAACATGCTTCGGGGAATAACAAGTAAAGCAGAATATCAAGAGAACCATATAGGAACAAAAATCCAACTACTACCAAGAATAAGGAAAACAAAGGCAGATTTCACTTTCTTTTCACATCTTGTTGCAGGAGTGCAACCCGATCCCATTTCATTATATCTCGTGGTAGGCGTGCCACCCGCTTCCATTTCATTGAATCTCGTGGTAGGCGTACCACCCGCTCCCATTTCATTAAATCTCGTAGTAGGCGTACCACCCGCTCCCATTTCATTAAATGCTCCCATTTCATTAAATCTCGTGGTAGGTGTACCACCCGCTCCCATTTCATTCAATCTCGTGGTAGGCGTTCCACCCGCTCCCATTTCATTAAATCTCGTGGTAGGCGTACCACCAGCTCCCATTTCATTAAATCTCGTGGTAAGCGTACCACCCGCTCCCATTTCATTAAATCTCGTGGTAGGCGTACCACACGCTCCCATTTCATTAAATCCTGTGGTAGGCGTACCACCCGCTCCCATATCATTAAATCAACAGTTCTTTCAAATGAAATTTACTCCAACAAACGCAACAAATAATACGAATTCATAAGACAACAAGTACACAATAATTATGACTCACTGAGGAAAACAAGTAATGACAAGTAGCAATTAATTATGGACTTTAAGGAGCAAATAGGCAATTTAATATTTGGTATGCTAAATGTCAAGTAACAATTAAGTCACATAAACATGTAGCAATTATAGCATAAATTCAAGGCATAATGTTGCGCATGGATACCTCGAGCCAATAATAACAAGTAACACAATAAAGGAAAATGCCAACATAAAGAATCATAGTAATAGTGGAATAAGACAATTAATGCACTGGAACCGATAACAACAAGAAAATCAGGAAATAAAAGGAAAGGACAACATAACTCAATTATCAGCAAGAATCAGGAAAATCAAAGACAAGTGCACGGCATCACCCTTCGTGCTTTTACTCTCTTCCTCACCCAAACAACAATCACAAACAAGGGCAAGGGAAATAAACAAGAACATGTAGGAATCTCGGCAAGGGAACAACAACAATTATATCCCAACAAGGGAGCAACAAGTAAATAATCAAATCCTAGCAAGGGAACATCAATTAAATAATTCAATCCCGCCAAGGGAACATTTCAATAACTCTTTCTCTATCTTTCACTTGTAATTCATAACTCACTTTACCACTTGAGCCAATGCTCCAAAGGGTTCAATCATCTCGTATACTTTCACAATTCATAATATAACTCGAGCCAATGCTCCAAAATGTGCAAAGGTCTCAATTCCTTCCACAAACTTTTCACAACAACTAGGAATCATCACCAAAGCATGAAGAATACAACGAAACCATGAAAATCACAATATAAGACTCACGGTCATACTTGAAACCAATGTATAGATACTCGTCACCAGGCCTATACGTCGTACTCAACCATTATCACATAGCAAATAGGACTCAACTCTTAATCCCTCAAGCTAAGGTTAGACCAAACACTTACCTCAAACTTTCACGGCCAAATCAATCCTCAATTACCGCTTTCCCTCTAGAATTCGGCTCCAAATCGATTGTATCTATACAATAATGACTTCAATACATCAATAAATGTTAAACAATGCGAACCCAATGCCTAATTATAGTCTTCCAAGCCTTCTTCCCAAAATCCCAAAAATCGACCCCGGGCCCGCTTGGTCAAAACACGAGGTTCGGACCAAAATCAAATCACCCATTCCCCCACGAGCCCGAATATATAATTTGTTTTCAAATTCGACCCCAAAACGAGGTCTAAATCACGAAAAATCAAAAAGCCCTAACTCTACCCAATTCTCTAATTTCTACCCTTAATTACTTGTTTTAGGTTAGAATTTCAATAGATATTGATGGAAAATGAAGGAAACGAGTTAAAGATTACTAACCCACGAGTTAATGGTGAAAAGATGCTTCAATAGTCGCCCTAGAACCTTGGAGAAGAAGAAGTTTGTGAAGTCTTGTGAAAATCCCGAAATGGTTCTGTTTTGGAGTTTTAAAAATAACTGGGCGAATTAAACCTACGCGTTCGTGATGGTCCAGGTCTGAAGACCTTCGCATTCGCGACACAGCACCTCGCGTTCGCGGAGAGTTATCTCCTTAAGCCTCGCGTTCGTGTCCTTGAGTTCGCGTTCGCATAGCTATAGAACCCCACCCCCGCCCAGGCTCACATTTACCTTCGCGTTCATGAAGCCAGGGACGCGTTCGCGAAGGTATAACCCCCCGTTGCCTCGCGTTCGCGACCTGGTCAACGCGTTCGCGTAGAAGGAAATCTCCTTCAGCTAATTTTACTCATCGCGTTCGCGAGTGTTCTCACGCGAACACGAAGAAGACCATATCAGAACTGGAACCTGCAATTTTCATAAGTCCAAAACCACTCCGAAACACTCCCGAGCCCTCGGGGCTCCTAACCAAACACATGCACTATGTCAACAGCATCCTACGAACTTAACCGTGCGATCAAATCGCCAAAATAGCATCAAAACAATGAATCAAACCTCAAAAATCAAGAGTTTTTCTTCAAACTTCATTAAGTTTCAAATTTAGCAATTTAGGTCCGAATCACGTCAAACGACGTCCGTTTTTAACCAAATTTCACAGAAATATCTTAATTCACATATAAAACCTGTACCGAGCGTCGGAACCAAAATATAGGCCCGTTACCAACACGTTCCAATCAAATATCATTTCAATCTTTCCTTAACAATTTCAGAAAAACAATTTCTTTTAAAAATTCATTTCTCGTGCTCGGGACCTCGGAATTCGATTCCGGGTATACGCCCGAGTCCCATATTTTCCTACGGAACCTCCGGGACCGTCAAATCATAGGTCCAGGTCCGTTTACCAAAAAAGTTGATCAAAGTCAAATTTATTCATTTTAATATCAAAACTTTGCAATTTTTCACAGAATTTCACATTTAAGCTTTCTGGCAACGCGCCCGGACTGCGCACGCAAATTGAAGTGACTCTAAATGAGGTTTTCAAGGCCTCGGAGATGCGGGATTAAATTAAAAATAGGTGATGACCCTTTGGGTCGTCACACCTTAGTTTCAGAAAATGAAAGTTGAATTCAGGGATAAGAATATACTTAGAAGCACATTAACCAGTATCATAGTTTTTGCGTGTATGACGTTATTGTCAAAATTTCTATATACTATCTGTGTGCTATTACATAAGCTATTCGGCGTATCTAAGTTTTTCAGTAGCATGACGAGCATATTTTTATTCAAATTTAACCTATATACAATGGAAGATCAATTTTAACTTAGTCTATTATATAAACGGTGACACTAACACACGTAAGAAATAATAAACTTGACAACAAACATGTATGGTAGAAGACCATTTGATATTAAAGTATTTAAGTATCCTTCTTGGTAATAATTATTGGTATCATTTTCTGCTGAGTCAAAAATAGAAAAATATTTTGTTTTTACTATAAAAGTTGGCAATCAATCTTTTATTTAGTTGATCAATATATTCATTCCTGCTAGCTAAGATACCTTTTTATTTCTATCATGCAACTTGCACAAATTAGGCTTTAATCTAATGATAGAAATATTTCTCTTATTAAATGCACTACTATTACCATTAGGATTGATAATCAAGTGTACAGAAAGAACTAAATCATCTTTTATTGGATGCTCTTCTTCGTTTCTGACACGAAGCAAGAAGACACTAAATACTGGATCTGTTCTTACTTTATATTTCTTGTTAGTTGAATCTTTTTCATTTGAGGCTAGAAGTATAACTTTGGCAAGCTAGGTTTTACAGTCTCTGCTTTTGTCGATTTTGGAACTACTGGTAGTACTTGACATAAATCATATCCCAAATTATTAACTTTTCACCAAACGGTTCATTAATATCCAATACATCTTTAGAACTCCGAGCAATTATTTCGATCGTTTGACACTTAGCCATAAGTGCTTCATTCCATATTATCAATTTTGCCTTCCTTATAAATTTAGCACTATTGCTCTGCTTTGATATATTTGCGATGGTTATTTAAGTTGTTTGAAAAGGTATGTCAAATCTAAAGTGGGTTGCTTCACAATAAAATCATTGTTGGTACACCACTTGCTATTATTGCTAACAGTGTCACGTCTCATGATATGATATTTGCAAGTAATGCATGACATGAAAATATTATTTCAATTCCGCTGCAGGAATCTACAAAGAATAATCTCGTTATAGCAGAGTCGACTCTTTATAATATAGTCTTGAAAGCTTGTTCTTGTTTAGGATTTATCTTTGATTGTGCTTCCCTGGACACTTGTATAACATTTTGATTCTTAATTGTGACGACCCGGCCGGTCGTCTTAAGAATTAACGCCCCGATCCCCTATTAACTACTTCCCCTAAGTTCATTTCTGCTATTTTGGTTTGCCAGGATGTTCGGTGTTGGGTTTCGGAGAGTTTTGGGACACTTAGTCCGTAAATGAGAGCTTAAGTGTTGAAAAATGGCCTGTAGTCGGAACAGTATGAAGACGAACTCGGAATGGCAATCTAATGGTTCTGTTAGCTCCGTTAGGTGATTTTGGGGTTGGGAGCGTGTTCGGAATGTATTTGGGAAGTCCGTAGCTCATTTAGGCTTGAAATGCCGAAGTTTGAATTCTTGAAATTTCCGGTCCGATAGTGAGTTTTTGATCCAAAGGTCGGAATGGAATTCCGGAAGTTGCAGTAGCTCCGTCATGTCATTTGGGACGTGTGTGCAAAATTTCAGGTCATTCGGACGCGTTTTGGTTGGGTTTTTGATCGAAAGTGTATTTTGATGAAATTGGAAGTTCTTAGGCTCAAATCCTCGTTTAATTCGAGTTTCCGGCATTGATTTAGGTGGTTTAAGGATTGTTACAAGTTTGAATCAGGTATTAGGTGTTATTGGTACTTTTGGTTGAGGTCCCAGGGGCCTCGGGATGATTTCGGGTGGTTAACGGAGAAATTTTTCAAGTGTTGCAGCAGCTGATTTCTTCTCTTCTGGTATTTTTGCTTCTGCGGCTTGGGGACCGCAGAAGCGGAGCCGCAGAAGCGGCCATTCTATCGCAGGAGAGGAATTTGGGCTTCCTCAGCTTTTCCGCAGGTACGGAAGATCAACTGCAGATGCGGTTAAGCACCTGCGAGACTTTTATCGCAGATGCGGCGGTGGGTCATTTGAGTGAAACTGCAGAAGCGGTAAGTACCCCGAAGAAGCGGGAACTGCAAGTGCGGCAAAAGATCGCAGAAGCGGTACCTGGCCTTTTAGTGAAAGTCGCAGAAGCGACTCATTTTTCGCATAAGCGAGACCGCAGAAGCGGTCCCTTGTCCGCAGAAGCGGAAACCACTGTTCAGAAATAGAGATTTCGAGGGTTAGTTTTGAAAAGTTATAAAAATCAAATTGAGCTCGGGGAAGGGCGATTTTGAGAGGGTTTTGAAGAGGAGATTATTGGGTAACGTTTCTTTAATCCCTTCTAGTTATATTTCATCATTATATAGTTAAATCCATCATTAAAATTCGAATTGAGGATCAAAAATTGGAAAAATTGGGTGAAACTTCATAGGCTAAACTATTGAGTTTTGAGTGGGTGTTTGACCTCCGATTTGGGAGATTTTTGTATGGTTAGACTCGTGAGAGTACGATGTAAAATTTATTCGATTCCGAGATGTTGGCCTGAAGGGCATTTTGGTCATTTTACCTAATTTCGCGCCTTAGCTTTGAATTAATTAGTAGAATCATTTGCTTGTGATGTTATTTACAATGTGTAATTGAATTAAATAGATTTGGGCCATTTGGAGTCGGATACTCGTGGCAAAGGCGTGGTTTCTAGTTGATTTTGAGCCGGTTCGAGGTTAGTGGCTTATCTAACCTTGTGTGGGGGACCTCTCCCCTTAGGATTTGTTATTTGGTATTTTGAGTGCCTTGTACGCGAGGTGATGAGTGCGTATTTGAGCCAATTGTTGAAAATCCGGTTTTACTTAAGAGATTGAGATTGAGTTTCTTTCATATTTGCTTTATTCTACTTGCAATTATAACCTGTGCTAGATTAGGAAAGCATGTTTAGTTGATTTTACTTGCCTAATTGCTTAAGTTGCCTTGACTGTACTACGTGAAGCATGCTAGGCCAGTACCACATGTTGCTTGTCTTTTGTACTTCATTTCTGTGTATCTTCTGGTCGTGATTGCGCATTTATATTGGGACTATGGATGTGGGATTCCGGTATCTCCCCCCCCCCCCCCGGTTGTTTGTTTACTTTGGGACTACGGGTTCGATTTCCGGTAGATCCCCCTGCACTTTTACTTTGGGACTGCGGGTTAGATTCCCTATAGATCCCCCTGCATATTGATGGTTGGACTACGGGACGGTATCCCGGGAGATCGTTCGGATTTACATATGTGATGGATTACGGGACGGTATCCCGGGAGATCCACTGGACAGTTGAGAAAAAGGACTACAGGATGGTATCCTGGGAGATCCTCATTGTTATCAGTGGTATTAAGCTGTACACATTCCGTGTTTGCTTTGTTCTTTGTGTAGTTGTTATTGCCTTGTTGACCTGTCTTATCTCACTATTGTGCTCATTATTACTGCTAGTTTTTCCTACTATTAATTTATTATTATATTTTACCTCAATAGGGCCCTGACTTTCCTCGTCACTACCCAACCGAGTCATGGAACACAGGCCGGTTTATTAGAGTCTCGCTGATCAGTACGGAGACGTCTGTACTTATCTACGGGAGGCTATGTAAGTGTTTAGGAAAAATCTTCATTTCATTGAATTCCTTGTCGTGCGATATTTTTGGACATCAATTCTAAACTTCTGACTTCTATTCTCTCACAGATGGTGAGGAAACGTGCTACTCGAGATGATCAGGCACATGCACCCCCTACTGCAGCCGTCAGAGGCCGGGGCCGGGGGAGAGGTTGAGGACGCGCACGTGGTGCAGCCAGGGCACCTGCTCGAGCTGCCACCGAGGTACCACCAGCAGATCCAGCCGGAGCCCAGGCACCTAGCACACCTACTACTGCCACTACTACTCCAGCTCTCCAGGAGCCTTTGGCTCAGTTCATGAGTATGTACACCACCTTGGCTCAGGCAGGGTTGCTTCAACCTTGCTGCAGCCACATCCCAGGCTGGGGGAGGAGCACAGACTCCTACCGTCCGCACTCCTGAGCAGCGAGTGCAGGTTGAGCAGGCTCCCGAGATTATTCCCGCACCGCCTGCAGCGCCAGTTCAGCCCGAGAATGGGTCAGCTGCTTCAGAGGACGAGCAGCGGAGACTTGAGAGGTTCAAGAAGTTGTCGACGCCCATTTTTTCTCGCGAAATCGTGTTTACGACATTGGGGAAGACAACTCTATTCTCGTTAGGGAATTGGGTTTTTGGAATTAAAGAGTCGCCACCTAATGATTGAGTGAATTAGGACACTAAGAAGGGTTTTTGAGTTGGAAAACCAGAGTTCGGGTAAGGGCTAGAAATCATCTCAAGGGGAAGGTGTTAGGCACCTCTCAAGATCCACTAGTGTGGTTCCCGGCCATGCTATGTTGTGACTTTACTGCAACTAGATACACAAAGGATTTTACACATAAGGGCTGCAAACAAATACGTGACAAGTATGTGGGGATCAAAGTCTAGATGATCTAAACGCATAAAATTAATCAATATATTGAACAAATAAAGAAGAAAACTTGGAAGAAAAGGCATAATGCAGTAAAATTAAGGAGGTCTTGAGTAGTGGAAAAGACAGGATTTTATTGATATAAAACAAAGTTGTATAAGAAAGGGGTCCTAGGTTTATAAATCACATGGATCATCCACACAACACCGGTAGTCAATTGTACCCGTAGTGTTATCGTGTGATCATCATCTCCATGTCTACCCTTCCCACCCCGTTAAGGTATTAAGCGTGAAATAGTCTCGTTTACTTATTGCATGCTATTACCCGTCCCACCTATCAGTCCTAGAGGTTTTTAGGACTACTAATCCTAAAGGGAATAAGCTTGACTTTTCAGAGGTTTAAAAAGGTTAAAAATACTAAGGCGTCAAACAAAACACACGAAAGCAGTTATGGGAGCACAAAAACAATTAAGGCTCAGATAAACCTCCTTTAATCACAGAAAATTATGTATTTTAGCATGTCTTACACGTACTGATTAGGTCGAAATTATGCTTAACGTTAGGCAGGCTGGTTCATTACATATTTCAGACAAGAAGTTCGCATTAGGCTCGCCTGGCTGCAACTTATCGGAGACCAGTGCAATTAATTAACTACATACTTGTTTGCCTACGTGATGGCCTATAGGCATGGCATCTACTGGTTTCAGGAATAAAGAAACAAACTGATTAAGAAAGTTGCCAGTTTTAACAGAATAATGTGAGTTCTGTAATTAGTGCTAATCTTAAAACGAGTGATTCAGATTTGATTGATAATTCCTATAGGCATGCTTTCTAGCGTCGTTAATTTAAACACTTTTTATAGGCATAGCGAAAGCGTAGAAATACTATAAGCATGGTATCTGACTACTGTTCGTTTTTAATCCTATAAATAAGTTTGCCTAGTGAACAATGCATGCATAGAGTCTGGATTTCTGGTTACTTATAAGCGTGGTATCCATATGGAGATGCAAAATTCCTATAGACATGGTATCTATATGGATGCATAAACCTATAGACATGGTATCTATATGGATGCATAAACCTATAGACATGATATCTATGTGGATGCATAAACCAATAGACATGGTATCTACGTGGATGCATAAACCTAGAGAGATGGTATCTATGTGGATGCGTAAATGTGCAAAGCTGTAGGCAAGATACATGAGTACAGAAATGTGGTAATTCCCTATGAGCATGATATCTACCCCTTTGCATGCATGGTTACCCTTCCCTTTTCACTAATCACCCCAGAGGTTATTACAAAATTTTATTTCAGACCAAGATGAATCAAAAACGGGAAATAAAATTACATTCAGAACTCTTAAGCTGCATCCAAGGAGCCTAATTCAAACCCAAGGTCTAACAATATGATATTACCCAACTGCCAGGATCAGGTTCCAAAGCCTTTCTCTTATCTGGGATGTGTCAAAGTTCCAAGGAATTTCAAGAACTCCAGGCAATGCTCACACCCAGACATCAGAACTGAATGAAATTGCAGTGTGGAAGGGCCAGCCCTCCAATGTCCAAGTTCAGAGGGAGCTCAAGGTCCCAAGGCAAGGCTCATTGGAGGGGGGCAGAACTTAGAGTCTAGGAACAAGTGTAAGTGCAGTAGAGGGATTATGAGGGATGCCAAGGCAAGCTGGTGGTCATGCCCAGCAACATAAAATGCTGGCACACCCCTGACCTGCCCACTAGCCAAACATTGGAGAGTTAGGACCTATTGAAGGTCAGGTTCAACTCTGGACAGCAATTTGGATGTTGCCGGGCCAAACCTTAACTCAAAAACACATAACGGAATAGGGATGGGAAACTGAAAGAGCTTAGGACCCAAAGGGTCCAGTTTACATCCATGGACAATAACTTTGTATATTGTCATATTTTCTAAACTATAGCTCAAACACATAGGGGGACATGGGGAATGGGATTCATTGCAAGACATAAGCAAGATATAAGCACATTACACAATAGTTAAATTCTACAGGCAGTAAAGTCAGCATTGATAGGAGAATTGGTAAGTAAACACATTAGAGTTGATGCTGGAATTAAAACTAGGACATACGAGTTTCAGAAAGAGACAAGCAAAAGAAAGCAGAAGTCTTCAAGCAAAGCCACAATCAGAGAAAAACACTTTATGCTTGTGAGTTCAGAGAACTCGAGTGTTTGTGAAAATTCTAAGTGTATTTGAGAGTATTCAGTGAAAGTAATCAGAATTGATCGTGTCCTCGAGAGTGTAGAAGGGCATCCCCTTTTATACTGTACAGAAACAAGTAAGAAAGGTAAGAAAACCTTTTAAAAATCAGTCATAAATATTCTCCCTTCACTCAAGGGATTTAATTCAAACGGGAGAATGTAATTAAGGAATGGGAATTTCAGTAAAATCTTTCACATCAGCATAAGAGGGGAAAATACATAAGGTTTATTTAAGGAAAGAATTCAACGGTACTTGATTTTTAGAGAAAAGGAAAGGGAATCAATCAGACAACTAATAAAAATCAAAGTAAACAGGTTTAATTCGAATGGACCCAGTCAGGAATAGGTAGAGGAAGGCTCAAACACAGAAAATCAGTGGCAATCAGTCGAGACCCCATCAAAGGAGTCCAAGATCAATCAAGTAGCTGTCAAAACCTTTTTGAAAGAAGAGTTCTTATATATAAAACTCACAATCATGTGAATCAAGAAGGGAAAGTCAAATTATTTAGAACAGAGTTCAATCGAGGAGAAGTTCAGAATCATATGCAAAGAGATACATGTTCAATTTGTAGACTCCTAGTGAGTCTGAGAGTTCAGGGTTCCCAAGTGGAGCCTTAACTCGAAAACAAAAATCCACATCGTCAAAGGAAACCCCAAAACCCTAGGGTTTTAAAATTGAATCAGACATGAAGTGGGAAAGCAGGTTGTTTGTTTTTCAGAGCCTCAACAAAACAGTCATGACAGCATGCTTGAACAACAAAGGAAAGAAAAAATCATGAAGAACATATTCAAGAAACTCAGAGCATAAACGAGTTCAGAAAGAAAGAGACAGTGCAAACTTGAACACAAGCAGATGAAACATGTAGGAATATGAGCATAGTCAAAAATAACTTTAACGGTAGGCACATATAGCAGAAGAGTAATGAAAACATAGCAGAAATTAATAGGAGAAAATTAAAGGGTAAAAGACCATATATGCATAAAAATAAAGGAAATCATACGAGCAAGGTATAAACAAACACACATAAAGCAAAGAAGAAAAGGATCAGAAAGATTTTTCAAAAATCCTTGCGGAAACCCTAAAATTCGGAGAGAAACGATTTTGACAAAAACTTTTGGGGAAAACACTCAAAATGTCAAGAAAAGCATAGACATAGTACAGATCTAAACAAATAATGGTGAAAGAACCTCGAACGGCTTAGGGTTTCAGAGAAATCCTAGAAACGAGAAAGGCTTGGAAGAACAAGAGCAGATCCTGAGTCGAAATGGTCAGGAATCAAGCTTCCAGTGCTTGAACATGCCGGAGCGTGGCCGGAGAACCCTAGATCTATAGATCTAAGACAAATCTGAGAGAGGATCATCAAGGTCAAGCTTCCATACTTCGAGTAGCTCAGGCTTAGGGGTGAGAGAGGGTGAGTACATGCCATCTATGGCAGGAGATGCCATGGATTCCGGTGGAAACGAGGTGAGATAAGGTGGGAGGTGATTAGGGTTTCGGAGAGGCTAGAAAGGGTTTGAGGGAGACAAAGGGAGTTAGAGGCGGCGTCTCTATGCAAATGAGGTAGGGTTAGAGGGGTTAGGTGATTAAAAAAGGAAAGGAAGGATATCAGCCGTTGATCAAAATGATCAACGGCTTGGGTTTTAAAAGAAAACCGGGCGGGTTTGAGAACGGGTCGTGGGTTGGGTATTTTAGGATTTGGGTCGTTTAATTTGGGGGCGGAATTGGGCCAAATTAAGGCTACAATTGAAAGGGAGAAAGGCTGTTATTGAAATAGAAATAGGCTAAGTGTTAAATAGCCAATTTCCCCTTTTTATTTTATAAAAAATAATAACAATGATTTCAAAAGCAACTTAAAAATACTAGGCCAACAAATACTATATAAATATTAATTTAAAAATACTGGAAATAATTTTTGTAGTTATAAAATACTATTAACCGTAAAATAGGCTATAATTGCAATTACACGCAATTTAGCTTTAAAATACCAAACAAATTTGTAAAAATGTACAAAAATCACCTTAATTATATTTTGGTGTAAATATGAGAATGAAATAAGTTATTCACCAAAATGATAATTTGGGGAATAATTATTGGATTTTGTGGTATTAAAATAGGCAATAAATTGGTTTAAAAATCATTTAAATTTTGGGAAAAGTACCAAAACTTGGGTATGCTCATATATGCATATATATGTTATTTTGAAAGTGTTTTGAGTATAAAAATATCTAGGGAAAAATTGGGTATCAACAGCTGCCCCTCTTTACCCGGGAAGGATGAAAGAGTTATCGGGTAAAGATAGGATGGCCAATTTTGACCGAAAGAGGTGATTTGCAAAGAATTTCGACCGAGCTCTGGCTCTTGAGCTGCCTACATATCCCTGGTTTTATAGGAATCAGGCCATATGTAGTTCGGGGTCCATCGGCAGAATATGACCAATAGAGTTTACGAAAAAGGACTGACG
>NC_031995.1:33837186-33844115 GCF_001879085.1 Nicotiana attenuata
AATTGTGACCGAACCCATAGGGCTGCCTACGTATCCCCTCTTAAACGGGAATCAGGTCAAGCGTAGTTCAAATTACATCATAAAGAAAACCATAAGGATTACACATAGTAGCGCTTGACTGCATCTGAGTTGATTGGCTTTGGCCAGACTTCTCCATCCATCTCTGCGAGTATGAGGGCTCCCCCAGTTAGAACCCGGTGAACCATGTACGGACCTTGCCAGTTGGGAGAGAATTTCCCTTTGGCTTCATCTTGATGCGGAAAAATCTTTTTCAGTTCCAACTGCCCTGGCGCGAATTGTCTTGGTCTGACTCTCTTGTTGAAAGCTCTGGTCATTCTATTCTGATAAAGCTGACCATGGCAAACTGCATTCAGTCTTTTTCCGTCTATAAGGGCTAATTGCTCGTAGCGACTTTTTACCCATTCTGCATCTTCAAGTTCTGCTTCCTGCATAATTCTTAGGGAGGGAATTTCTACCTCGGCTGGGATGACTGCCTCGGTATCGTAAACTAACATATAGGGTGTCGCCCCAGTCGATGTGGGGACTGTGGTACGGTATCCCAATAGAGCAAATGATAGCTTCTCCTGCCACTACTTGTGTTTTTCTATCATTTTCCTTAGTATCTTTTTGATGTTCTTGTTGGCTGCTTCTACATCTCCATTCATCTGAGGTCTGTAGGCTGTAGAATTCTTGTGCTTGATCCTGAAGGTTTCACACATTGCTTTCATCAGGTCGCTGTTGAGATTGGAACCATTATTAGTGATGATTGACTCTGGGATGCCGAATCGGCAAATGATACGATCGCGGACAAAGTCTGCCACGACCTTCTTGGTCACTGCCTTATATGATGCTTCTTCAACCCATTTGGTGAAGTAATCAATTGCCACTAGGATGAACCTGTGCCCATTTGATGCGGCAGGCTCGATAGGTCCGATGACATCCATTCCCCAAGCGGCGAACGACCATGGTGAGCTTGTTGCATTGAGCTCGTTAGGAGGCACCTTTATCATATCTGCATGTATCTGACAGCGGTGGCACTTTCGGACATACTGGATGCAGTCTTTCTCTATAGTCATCCAGAAATAACCAGCTCGGAGTATTTTCTTGGCTAAGACAAAACCATTCATATACGGACCATAGGTCCCTGCATGAACTTCTTCCAACAACCTGGATGTTTCCCTTGCCTCGCCACACCTTAGTAATCCCAAATCGGGAGTCCTCCTGTACAGGATTCCTCCGCTATGAAAGAATTGATTGGATAACCTTCGTAGTGTGCGCTTTTGAGTAGTGTTTGCAAGTTCTGGATACTCTCCTGTTGACAAATATTTCTTAATGTCATGGAACCATGGCTTTCCGTCTGCTTCTTCCTCGACATGAGCACAGTAGGCGGGTTGATCCTGGATCTTTACTGGGATGGGATCAATGAAGTTCTTATCCGGATGTTGAATCATGGATGATAGAGTGGCCAATGCATCGGCGAACTCATTCTGTACTCTGGGAACATGTCGGAATTCCGTTTTTGCAAATCTCTTCCTCAACTCTTGTACGTGATGCAAATATGGGAGTATCTTGGAGTTTTTGGTTGCCCATTCTTCTCGGACCTGATGTATGAGCAAATCTGAGTCCCCGATCACTAGTAACTCCTGAACGTTCATGTCAATGGCTAGTTTGAGCCCTAAGATGTAGGCTTCATACTCGGCCATGTTTTTGGTGCACGGGAACCTGAGTTTGGCGGACACCGGATAATGTTGGCCTGTTTCTGATACTAGAACTGCTCCTATGCCAACTCCCTTAAAGTTTGCTGCTCCATTGAAAAACATTCTCCAGCCATCATAGGATTCTGCAATGTCTTCTCCTACGAAGGAGACCTCCTCGCCAGGAAAACACGTCTTTAGAGGCTCGTATTCTCCTCCCACGGGGTTTTCGGCAAGATGATCGGCTAGTGCTTGTCCTTTGATCGCTTTCTGAGTCACGTAGAGAATATCAAACTCACTCAGCAATATTTGCCATTTGGCCAGTTTGCCCATGGGCATGGGCTTCTGAAAGATGTACTTTAGCGGATCCATCCTCGATATGAGATAGGTGGTGTAGGCACAGAAATAATGCCTCAACTTTTGAGCTACCCAAGTCAGAGCACAACACGTGCGTTCTAGTAGGGAATACCGGGCCTCGTACGGGGTGAACTTCTTACTGAGATAGTAGATGGCTTGCTCTTTTCTCCCCGTTTCATCATGTTGTCCCAAAACACAACCAAATGCTCCATCCAGTATTGCAAGGTAGAGTAATAGTGGTCTACCCGGTTCGGGCGGGACCAGGACTAGCGGCATTGACAGGTATTCCTTGATTCCGTCGAAAGCTTTCTGACAATCATCAGTCCATTTAGTGGCGGCGTCCTTCTTCAACATCTTAAAGATTGGTTCACAAATGATTGTGGACTGGGCTATGAACCGGCTGATGTAGTTGAGTCTCCCCAAGAAACTCATAACCTCTTTCTTGTTCTTTGGCGGTGGCAAGTCTTGAATGGCCTTAACCTTTGATGGATCTAGTTCTATTCCTCGTCGACTTACGATGAACCCAAGCAGTTTTCCGGCAGGAACCCCGAATGCACATTGGCGGGATTCAGTTTCAGGTTGTACCTTCTTAATCTGTTGAAGAACTTTCTTAAATCTTCCATGTGGTCAGTGGCTTTCTTGGATTTGATGATGACATCATCTACATACACCTCGATCTCTTTGTGTATCATGTCATGGAAAATAGTAGTCATGGCCCTCATGTAGGTGGCCCCAGCATTCTTTAATCCAAACGGCATCATCTTGTAACAATACATCCCCCACGGCGTAATGAAAGCTGTTTTCTCCGCGTCTTCTTCGTCCATCCATATCTGATGATATCCGGCAAAACAATCGACAAATGACTGCAGCTCGTGCTTGGCGCAGTTGTCAATCAGGATGTGTATGTTCGGCAATGGGAAGTCGTCTTTCGGACTGGCCCGGTTGAGGTCCCGGTAGTCGACACAGACTCTGACCTTCCCGTCCTTCTTTGGCACTGGCACAATGTTGGCCAACCATGTTGGATACTCCACTACTCTGAGGACCTTGGCTTTGACTTGTTTGGTAACTTCTTCCTTGATTTTCAAACTCATGTCTAGCTTGAACTTTCTGAGCTTTTGCTTTACCGGCGGATATGTCGGATCTGTTGGCAGTTTGTGAGCTACAATGGATGTACTGAGACCGGTCATATCGTCATATGACCAGGCAAATATGTCCTCATATTCTTTTAAGAACTCCGTGTACTCTTTCTTTTCTGATGGTGACAGGTGAACACTGATGCGCGTTTCCTTGACATTCTCTGTATCCCCCAAGTTGATGACCTCAGTCTCGTCCAGGTTAGACTTAGGTCTATTCTCAAAGTCCTCAACCTCTTTAACGATCTCTTCTGGTATTTCATCTTCTTCTGAGTCTATATCCGTTTGTTGCGTTACCTCGTCGCATGTCACATTCATCGGTTCATCAAGATAAGTAATAGTAATGCTGTTTAAAGTAAAGTAAATTGCAGAGAAAAGAGAATAATAAGAGCGAGATTTATAAAAACTGAAATGCTTTGATAAATGCTAAAAGAATGGTTTTGAACATCGGAGCTCTTTTCAAAATTCAAAGATAATACTGAAGGGAAATCAACTAGCGAAAAATAAAAGATAATGCATAATGCTTTGTTCAGCCTTGCTACCCCGAAGCTCTCCGGGCCTTGGTGGTTCTGACGGACCAATTGTTGAGGCGCTCTCCTCGGTTCACTGTCTGTATGGAAGGGCCTTCCTCCCCTTCCTCCTCGAGAATGACGTGACAGTCCATATTGTCATCTTCCAAGAACAGGTTCTTCATTGCTGCTAATGCTTCATCTTCCTCTGACCCATATATGATGTCGGCCGGCTGGAAAGTCTGTTCCAAGCGGGGTATAGGGTGCTCCAGCGGATAGTAAGGGCCGCGCCATGGTGGCGACCAGTTCTGGAATTCTTCCCAAGTATAACCGTACCCTAACCCAAAAGTGGTGCCATGCTTCTTCAGTTTGATAGGCTTGGTGATTCCCTGGAGGTTCTTGCCGAGCCCTTTGCCAGGTTCATACCCGCTCCAGTTTAGTATACTCTCTATCTTGTTATCCCACCACTTATCTTTGTCCACGGCGTTGACTCGCTCAATCTGGTGGTAGGTTTCTCCTCCTAGCTTCCTTCTTCCTTCAATTGCTGGGATGGTTTGGCGACTGTATATGGGGTTACTCCCGTCACCATGAATAATCACTTCTTGGTGATTCCACTCGAACTTTACTGCCTGGTGCAGGGTTGATACTACGGCTCCAGCGGCGTGGATCCAAGGTCGTCCCAGTAGTAAGTTGTAGGATGCTGGGATGTCTATTACTTGAAAATCAACATCGAACCAAGTTGGCCCCATATGTAGACACAAACTGATCTCCCCAATAGTGGACCTTTGGGAACCATCAAAATCTTTGACGTTGATAGCCCCATCCTTGATTTCATGTAGACTCTTCCCCAATGTTCTGAGGGTCACCAATGGACAAATGTTGAGGCTGGATCCTCCGTCAATCAAAGTTCTGGTGATGAAATAGTCTTCACATTGCACAGTGATGTGCAACGCTTTGTTGTGTCCTAAACCTTCAGGGGGCAACTCATCCTCGTGGAAAGTGATCTTATTACTCTCTAATACCTGCCCGACCATGTTTGCCATTTCTCCTCCAGTTATATTGCTAGGTACGTACGCCTCGCTTAGTATCTTCATTAGAGCGTTCTTGTGTGTCTCGGAGCTCTGCAGTAGAGCTAGAATGGAGATCTGTGCTGGTGTTTTATTTAATTGATCAACAATTGAGTATTCTTTTGCCTGTATCTTCCGCCAGAGATCATCAGGTCCAGTTTCAATAGGCCGTCCAGAGGCCTACTTACTTGATTCAACTAAGTGCTCAGGAGTATAAATTCTGCCAGTCCTGGTCATACCCTGTGCTGCGATTGCTTCTCCAGACTTAGTTGTTCCCTTCCTTCTTGCCTCGGCGGTGTAACCCAAGGAATTGCTTGTGTCTGGATTGGCGTTACTGCCGACATCGCCACAGGAATGGGCACTCTCGTTTTGGGTGGCAACACAGCAACTTCAAATGGTACCTTTGGAGACCCAAACTCCACCTCAATCGACTCTGCGGTCCTTTCAGATGATGGTGTTTCAAACTCGAGAGGCACAGACATGTTTACTTCAGCATCCCCAGAGGGATGGATCTGGACTACAATTGGATTTAGTGTGACGGCTGGTTTCTTAGGCTCGTCACCATCGGTAATTAATCTAATTGACCCCTTGGGGTCCCAATCGTCTTCCACTTCAATCATATGCACACCACCATCCTTATGATCAGGCAAGGGATTGTTGCGAACATTGGGAGCAGGTTCCTTGGCCACTATGATTTTGTTGTCAATTAGAGCTTGGATTTTATCTTTCAGAGATCGGCACTCATCGGTGGTATGTCCTTTCATGCTGGAATGGTATGCACAGGTTTTTTTTGGGTTGACCCATTGGGAAGGATTTTTTGGAGTTATGGCAGGGATTGGGGTGACGTAACCGGCTACTTTGAGCCTTTCATATAGCTGGTCGATTGGCTCAGCAATGGCGGTGTATTGCCTGGGAGGTTTGCGGTCAAAGTTAGGGCGTGGCCTGGGGAAGTTTTGGTGGGCGAAAGGTGATTGGTAGTGGGTATTATAGGCTTGGTAGACGGGTGAAGGTTGGGAATATCTTGGTGAGGTGGGTTGATATGTGGGAGAGGGAGATGATTGGTAAGCGGGTGATGGAACTTGGTAAGAAGGCGGAGGTGCTTGGTAGTTGGGGATAGGTTGGTATGTGATAGGGGGTACCGGGTAGGCCTGGTAT
The DNA here is from genome assembly GCF_001879085.1 of Nicotiana attenuata. Classification (NCBI taxonomy): domain Eukaryota; kingdom Viridiplantae; phylum Streptophyta; class Magnoliopsida; order Solanales; family Solanaceae; genus Nicotiana; species Nicotiana attenuata. The sequence continues at coordinate 33,843,102 of NC_031995.1, forward strand.
TTTACTGGGGACTTGGTTCTCTGTGCAACCATCACGGCTCTCACGTCCTTTTTCTTGGACGCGCCACCAGATTGCAGGGCTTTGTTGGTAGCCTGCAGTGCTTCAAAATTAGTGACCATTCCGCTCTTAATGCCCTCTTCAATCCTTTCTCCCAGCTTGATGATATCGGAGAATTTCTGGCCCTCTATCAATATTAACCTCTCATAATACTGCGGATTTTGCGCTCGGACGAAAAATTGGTTCATCTGCTCTTCCTCTAAGGCTGGCCTGACCTTAGCAGCCTCGGATCTCCATTGAGTAGCATACTCGCGGAATGTCTCAATAGGTTTCTTTTTCAGATTCTGGATGTAGAAGACATCTGGTGCATTTTCTGTATTGAATCTGAACCTATCCATGAAATCGGACCCCATTCCTACCCAGCTTGTCCACTTCTTGGGATCTTGGCTGATGTACCAAGATAGCGCGTCGCCTTTCAAACTTCTCATGAAGAGTTTCATGTGAATCTTTTCACCTCTTCCTACATCGACCAGCTTATCACAGTAGGTCCTCAAATGGACCCTGAGATCTCAAGTGCCATCAAACATTTCGAACTTGGGAGGTTTGTACCCCTCGGGAAGTTCAACGTCTGGCTGGATGCAAAGATCCTCATAATTCAGCCCTTCAATGCCTTTGTTTCCTTCAACGCTCTGTACTCGACTGGTCAATTTCTTGAGCTCGGCAGCCAAGTTCTTGATGAGAGAATCTTTGTCATCAAATTCTGGTGTGTTTGTAATGGGTTTGGTGTAGTGTGGCAAGGTTTCCACATATATGGGAGTGTGGTGGGGATGATCATTTGATGGTTCAGGGATGAGGAGTGGAGTGTTGTTGGGATGTGTGTTGCAATGAGTAGCGGGCTGTTTCTGCGGCTTTGGGATGGGGTGTTGAGCATTGGGAAAGTTGATGTCTGGAGTAGTGAGGGAGAATGACAGACTTGCCAAGTTCCGAACTTGGTCTAGTTCTTCTTGAAATTTCAGT
>NC_031995.1:33878089-34017415 GCF_001879085.1 Nicotiana attenuata
TTTAGGCTTAGAAACTCACTAATTAATGAAGGAAAATGAAGGAAATGAGTGGGAATTTACATACCCAAGTGGTCTTGAAGAATGGGGGCTTCAATGGATTCCTAAAGCATGGGGAGAAGAGAGTTCGTGAGAATTTTTGAATCAACCCGCAACTATTCTGTTTTTTGAACATAAAATAATAACTGGGCGAATTTGCCCTACGCGATCGCGACATTAGGGACACGTTCGTGGAGAAGGAAGACTGGAAGCATCGCGTTCGCGGAAGGCTTATCGCGAACGCGTAGAAGGGAAGGGCTGGGTCCAGGACTTTGTTATACGCGAACGCGTGAGGGGCCATGCGAACGCGATGAGTAAGGCTGCAGGACTACGCGTTCGCGAACGGTTTGATGCAAACGCGAAGAGGAAACAACTGGGGTCCTGAATTTGGCTAACGCGATCGCGAGGTTCAAGACGCGAACGCGACACAGAGCTACGCAAACGCGGGAGAGAGAGTGTGATCGCGGAGAAGGAAATGACTGGGCACCTATTGCAGAAAATCTGCAACTTTTCCTTAGTCCAAAACCATCCCGAAACTCATCCGAATCACACCCGAGCCCTCGGGGCTCCCAACCAAACACACACACTAACTCAACATCATCCTACGAACTTAACTCTGCGATCAAATCGCCAAAATAACATCAAAATCAATGAATTAAACCTCAAAATCATCACTTTTTCATCAAACTTCATAAACTTTCATTTTTAGACATTTAGGTCCGAAACACGTCAAATGACGTCCGATTTCAACCAAATTTCACAAAAAGCGTTTAAACCACATATAAGACCTGTACCGGGCGCCGGAACCAAAATATGGGCCCGATACCAACACGTTCTAATCAATTTCCTTTTCAAATTTCCATATTAATTTCTGAATAACAATTTCACAGAAAAATTCATTTCAAAATTCATCAATTTTTTTACACAGAATTTATATTTAAGCTTTCCGTCTACGCGCCCGGATTGCGCAAGAAAATCGAGGCAAGCCTAAATGAGGTTTTCAAGGCCTCGGAGACACAGAATGAGTGAGAATAGGTGATGACCTAAAAGTCGATCAATATTTCAAGGATATTTTAGTCGTCCAACATTTAGCATAAATTATTCGTGCATTCAAAATAATAATATTATAATATAATATAATATATGGGCTCTCCTGTTTTTAAATAGATTTGGGCAATATAATTGTGACGACCCGGCCAGTCGTCTCATGAGTTACCGCTCCGCTTCCCCCATTTTTAGCTTCTTTATGCTTCAATATCCGTATCTTATGTGACCGAGTTGGTTTGGAGAGGTTTTGGTAGGAAATGAGACACTTAGTCTCTTTAAGGAAGGTTTGGTTTGGAAAAGTCAGCCGGATGTTGACTTGTTTGTTAGAGGGCTCAGATGTAATTTCCGGTGATTCGGTTAGCTTCGGGGGATGATTTGTGACTTAGAGTGTGATCGGAAGTGGTTTTGGAGGCCCGGTGTAGAATTATGCTTGAATTGGCGAAGTTAGTATTTTGGCGAATTCCGGTTGATAGGTAAGATTTTGATCCGAGGGACAGAATAGAATTCCGAGAGTTGCTGTAGCTTCGTTATGTGATTTGGGATATGTGTGTAAAATTTCAGGTCATTCGGAGGTGACTTGGTTGGGTTTTTGATCAAATGCGTGTTTCGAAAGTTTTAGAAGAACTTAGGCTTGAATTCGATGAGAATTGATGGTTTTAGTGTTGTTTGAGGTGTTTTGATGATTGGAACAAGTTTGGATGATGTTTTGGGATGTGTTGGTGCTTTTGGTTGAGGTCCCCGGGGCCTCGGGGTGATTTCGGATGGGTAACGAGAGGTTTTGAACTTGGAAGAAATTGCAGATTTTCACCTCAGCTGTTGCAGGTTTTTAATGCTTCGCGATCGCGTGAGGTCCCACACGATCGCATAGAAGGAATTTGAGAGGCAGCAGATTTGTTCGTCGCATTCGCAGTGGGTGTTCGCGATCGCAGAGATTCATGTGGTAAAGCTTCGCGTTCGCAGGAGTCCCTCCGCGTTCGCATAAGAGGATTCGAGGGTCAGGGGCCATTGCCCTTCGCGTTTGCGGCCTGGAGTACGCGTTCGCGTATTTTGAAGGAAGGCAGCATCGCATTCGCGGGCCTGAGGTCGCGTTCGCATAGAACATTTTTGGGGCCTTGGGAATTTGCTCTACGTGATCGTGTGCCTGGGGACACGATTGCATAGAAGAAAATCGGAGCTGTGCAGAATAGTTTTTAAAACATTTCCTCCGCGAGCTAAGTCATATTTTCCTCCATTGTTGACCATTTTGAGAGCTAATTGGGAGAAATTGAAGAGGGTTTCGAAGAGTATTGATTGGAGGTAAGTCCTATGAACTAAAAACGTGATTATTATGTGAAATTAACCCTGAAATTCATGGAAACATGGCTAAAATTTGAAGAACTAGGGCTTGGGATTTTGAGATTTTTAAATTGGGATTTGAAGGGTCATTTGAACTCGGATTTGAGAGTTCTTGGTATGTATAGACTCGTCGCGAGATAAGGAACCCATTGATGTGAAAATTTCTGAGTTTCGAGAAGTGGGCCCGGGGCTCGGGTTTTGCAAATTTCGGGATTTTCGATGTTTTTCGATTATTTTCGATTGGGTTTTGTTCCCTTAGCCTATTGTGACGTATTCGTTGTGGTTTTGATCAGATTCGACGCGCGGGGAGGCCGATTTGAGAGGCAAGGGCATAGCGACCTAGAGTTTTGGTCGGCTTGAGGTGAGTAGTGATTGTAAATGATGTCCTGAGGGTTTGAAACCCCGGATTTGCACAACGTAGTGATATATTGTGGTGAAACACGCGCTTAAATGACGAGCGCGGGGTTGTTTACTATTGGGGACTGTGACTTGGTCCGTCCCGATTGATGTTTTACCGCGTATTTGACTGAGACTTGTTTGTTATCATCATGATTTGAGTTTATTTCCATATTTGGGCTTCATGCCGGCTACTTGAATCCTTCGTGGACTTTTGTCACTGTTTCCTCACTATTTTGACATATTACTTGAACTCAGTCCTACTGATTAATACTGCTTTACAAACTCAGCCACTTTTACTTGAATTTTTAGACTTAAATGATATTTCCAATGTTGTTTGGGCTGAGCGCTACTGTTTTACTGATGCACGAGGGGCTTGTGATGATTTCTGGACTGAGTGAGGCCGAGGGCCATATGTGAGGATATGCTGAGTGATATGAGATACTTTATATGCACGAGGTGGCTTGAGTGATGGGAGGCTGAGTGATGTGAGGCCGAGTGCCGAGTGATGATGCCACGAGGTGGCTTGATATAGCGCTTAGGCCGTAAGGGGCCCCTCCGGAGTCTGCACACCCACAGTGAGCGCGGGTACCCATATGATCTGAGAGTGAGCCCGAGGGGCTGATACTATGCTGAGTGACTGAGAGTGAGCCCGAGGGGCTGATAGTATGATGAGTGATTGATACTGAGCCCGAGGGGCAGATTTCTAGTTGCTATTTACCTGTTGTTTTACGTGATCTACCTGTTTTCTTAAAAGAGTTTTCATTTAATTCTTCACGGTTTTACTATTTTAAGTGATTTACTGCCTGATATAGAATTGCTTTGTGCCTTTATGTGTTTTCACGCCTTCAGTCATTATTTATAATTATTACTCACTGGGTCGGAGTACTCACATTACTCCCTGCACCGTGTGTGTAGATTCAAGCATGGCAGAGTCCGCTCCTGAGCGCTGATCCTTCCAGACCAGGCAGTGATTTGGAGATTACGAGGTAGCTGTTGACGTCCGCAGCCCCGTGTCTCCCTTATCTTCTATCATTTATGTTTTCTTCAAACTATTGTATCGGTCTTCATACGTTGTAGACTTATAGCAGATTCTGTAGTAGCTCATGACTTGTGACACCCTGGTTTGGGTTGTGTCGGGATGGTTTCCCTTTGTTATTATCGCTGTTTTCCGCAATTATGGCTATCTTAATCATGTTTTAGATTTGCTTATGTTAAATGAATTGTTAAAAAAGGTGTTTCATTTTGTTTGGCTGGCCTTGTCTTCACGAGAGGCGCCATCACGACCGGGTTCGGGAATTGGGTCGTGACAAGTTGGTATCAGAGCCTAGGTTACATAGGTCTCGCGAGTCATGAGAAGCTTTAGTAGAGTCTCGTGGATCGGTACGGAGACGTCTGTATTTATCCTCGAGAGGCTGCAAAACCTTTAGGAAAAAACTTCACATTCTTGAATTCTTGTCGTGCGAACTTGTTGATCCGAGTGCTAAACTTTTGTTATTCCATTCTCTCGCAGATGGTGAGGACCCGTGCTACCAGACGAGGTGGACGACCACCAGTACCACCCACTGAGGCCACCAGAGGTTGTGGACGCGGTTGTGGTCATCGCAGAGGCAGAGCAGCGAGGGCAGCACCTGTTGATCCACCAGTTGCCCCTGCTCCGGATCAGGCTCCAACAGCACCAGTTCAGGCACCAGCTGTGCCCATCGTGATTCCGGGTCTTCGGGAGACCTTGGCACAGATCTTGACAGTTTGCACTGGCCTGGCTCAAGCAGTTTTAGCCACCACAGCGGCAGCTACTTCGCAGGCCGGGGGAGGCACCCAGACCCTCGCTGCTCGCACATCTGAGCAGGTAGTGCAGGGACCACAGACACCAGAGGCACCTCCAGCTCAGCCGGTTGCACCAGTGCAGGAGTTCAGGGTTCCAGTTATTTCGGAGGATGAGCACCGTCGACTTGAGAGGTTTGGTAGACTCCAGCCTCCGACATTCAGTGGTGCTGAGGCGAGGATGCCCAGGGTTTTCTTGACAGGTGTCAGCGGATGCTCCGTACAAAAGGGATTCTTGAGTCTAGTGGTGTGGCATTTACCACCTTTCACTTTACTGGGGCTGCCTTCACGTGGTGGGAGGCGTATGAGAGGCGTAGGCCGGTTGGTGCAGCGCTTTTGACTTGGCAGGAGTTCTCCACTCTCTTCTTGGAGAAGTATGTACCGCAGTCCCGCAGGGAGGAGCTGTGTAGGCAGTTTGAGTGGCTACGGCAGGGAGATATGACTGTGTCTCCGTATGAGGCAAGGTATTCTGAGTTGGCTCGTCATGCCGCCTGGATGGTCCCGACAGATCGTGATAAGATCAACAGGTTTGTGGATGGCCTTAATTACCATCTCCGTGTTCTGATGACTAGAGAGAGAGTTTTGGGTATTTTATTTGAGGAGGTGGTTGATATCACTCGTGAGATTGAGATGGCGCGCCGGCAGGATAGAGAGGAGAGGGAGGCCAAGAGGCCTCGAGGTTCTGGCAGTTTCACTGGTGCTCCGTCTAGGGGCCAGTTCCAGAATGGTAGAGGCCGTTCTTTCAGGCCCGCTCATTTGGCCCGTCCAGCGTTTAGTGGGGCATCTTCAGGTCATGGTTATCATGGTTCTCAGCAGGGTCAGCCTTCACTTAGCGCCCTTCCAGCCCAGAGTTCATCTCGTGCCCCATCAGCTCAGGGTTCTTCTATGCCGAGCGCATCATCTGGTCACTCCGGTGCGAGGGGTTCCCTTCAGTCCCCTTCTCCAGCACCTGGGAGTTGTTTTGAGTGTGGAGAGTTTGGGTGTGTCTGGAGGCAGTGTCCTCGTCGTATTGCCAGTTCATCTTAGCAGAGGGGTCAGCCCTCGTCTTCTGCTCCAGTTACTTCACCACCCGCCCAGCCAGCTAGGGGTGGAGGTCAGGTAGCCAGGAGTCGACCCAGAGGGGGAGGTCGATCAGGCGGTGGCCAGGCCCGTTTTTATGCTATTCCAGGCGGGACAGATGCTATTGCTTCAGATGATGTCATTACTGGTATTATTTAAGTCTCCACAGAGATGCCTCTGTCTTATCTGATCCCGGTTCCACCTATTCTTATGTGTCCTCATATTTTGCTCATCATTTGAGTACGTCCCGAGGGTGTCTTGCCTTACCTGTTCACGTATCTACCCCGGTGGGCGATACTATTATTGTAGACCATGTGTACCGGTCATGTGTTGTGACTATTGGGGGTCTAGAGACCCGAGTTGATCTATTGCTATTGAGCATGGTGGACTTTGATGTTATTTTGGGCATGGATTGGTTATCTCCGTGTCATGCTATTCTGGACTGTCATGCCAAGACAGTCACTTTGGCTATGCCGGGCGTACCGAGGATCGAGTGGTGTGGTGTGACTGATTACGTTCCTAGTAGGGTGATTTCTTTAATGGCCCAGCGTATGGTTGGGAAGGGTTGTCTTTCATATTTGGCATTTGTGAGGGTTGCTGGAGCTGAGGCTCCTAGCATTGATTCTGTTCTAGTTGTGAGGGAGTTTCCCGATGTATTTCTTGCTGACCTGCCGGGCATGCCACCGGACAGGGATATTGATTTTGGTATTGACTTGGTGCCGGGCACTCAGCCCATTTCCATTTCGTCATATCGTGTGGCACCAGCAGAGTTGAAAGAGTTGAAGGATCAGCTTGAGGAACTCCTGGATAAGGGGTTCATTTAGCCTAGTGTGTCACCGTGGGGTGCGCCGGTTCTGTTTGTGAAGAAAAAAGATGGCACAATGAGAATGTGCATTGATTACAGGCAATTGAATAAGGTAACAGTGAAGAACAATTATCCTCTGCTGCGTATTGATGATCTATTCGACCAGCTTCAGGGAGCGAGGGTGTTCTCCAAGATTGATCTTCGTTCGGGTTATCACCAGTTAAAGATCAGGGATTCCGATATTCTTAAGGCTGCTTTCAGGACTAGATATGGTCACTATGAGTTTCTTGTTATGTCTTTCGGGCTGACCAATGCCCCAGCAACGTTCATGCATTTGATGAACAGTGTATTTCGGCCTTATCTGGATTCGTTCGTTATTGTTTTCATTGACGATATTTTGGTGTACTCGCGTAGTCAGGAGGAGCACGCGGAGCATTTGCGAGTTGTGTTGTAGAGATTGAGGGAGGAGAAGCTTTATGCAAAGTTCTCCAAGTGTGAGTTTTGGCTCAGTTCAGTGGCTTTCTTGGGAAACGTGGTGTCCAGCGAGGGTATTCAGGTTTATCCAAAGAAGTTAGAGGCGGTTCAGAGTTGGCCTAGACCGTCCTCAGCCATAGAGATTCGTAGCTTTCTTGGGTTGGCAGGCTATGATCGCTGATTTGTTCATGGATTTTCATCCATTGCATCGCCCTTGACCAAGTTGACTCAGAAGGGTGCTTCATTTGTATGGTCGGACGAGTGTGAGGAGAGCTTTCAGAAGCTCAAGACGGCTTTGACCACAGCTCCACTATTGGTTTTGCCATCAGTTTCAGGTTCATATAACGTATATTGTGATGCTTCGAGAGTTGGGATTGGTTTTGTATTGATGCAGGAAGGTAGAATTATTGCTTATGCTTCTCGTCAGTTGAATCCCCATGAGAAGAGCTACCCTGTTCATGATTTGGAGTTGGCTACTATAGTTCATGCATTGAAGATTTGGAGGCACTACTTGTATGGTGTATCTTGTGAGGTATTCATCGATCATCGTAGTCTTTAGCATTTGTTCAAGCAAAAGGATCTTAATTTGAGGCAGCTGAGATGGCTAGAGTTACTTAAGGATTATGATATTACTATTCTGTATCATCCGGGAAAGGCCAATGTAGTGGCCGATGCTTTGAGCCGAAAGGCAGTGAGTATGGGGAGTTTGGCGTACATTCCAGCTGGGGAGAGGCCCCTTGCAGTTGATGTTCAGGCTTTGGCCAATCGGTTTGTGAGATTAGATATTTCGGAGCCCAGCAGGAGTGTTGGCTTGTGTGGTTTCTCGGTCTTTCTTATATCATCGCATCAGAGAGCGCCAGTATGATGATCCGCATTTTCTTGTCCTTAAGGACAGGGTTCAGCATGATGATGCTAGAGACGTCACCATTAGTGAGGATGGTGTGTTGAGGATGCAGGGCCGGATTTGTGTGCCCAATGTGGATGGGCTTAGGGAGTTGATTCTGGAGGAGGCCCATAGCTCGCGGTACTCTATTCATCCGGGTGCCACGAAGATGTATCAGGATTTGAGGCAGCACTACTGGTAGAGAAGAATGAAGAAAGATATTGTGGGATTTGTGGCTCGGTGTCTCAATTGTCAACAGGTGAAATATGAGCATCAGAGACCTGGTGGCTTGCTTCAGTAGATGGATATTCCTGAGTGGAAGTGGGAGAGGATTACTATGGACTTTGTTGTTGGACTTCCTCGGACTTTGAGGAAATTTGATGCTGTTTGGGTGATTGTTGATCGGCTGACCAAGTCCGCGCACTTCATTCCTGTGTGTACTACCTATTCTTCAGAGCGGCTGGCAGGGATTTATATCCGGGAGATTGTTCGGTTGCATGGTGTTCCAGTTTCTATCATCTCAGATAGAGGTACTCAGTTTAATTCGCAGCTTTGGAGACTCGTGCAGAGAGAGTTGGGTACTCAGGTGGAGTTGAGCACACCATTTCATCCTCACACGGAAGGACAGTCCGAGCATACTATTCAGATATTAGAGGACATGTTGCGTGCCTGTGTTATTGATTTTGGAGGTTCCTGGGATGAGTTTTTGCCGCTTGCAGAGTTTGCCTACAACAATAGTTATCAGTCGAGCATTCAGATGGCTCCGTATGAGGCGTTGTATGGGAGGCGGTGTAGATCTCCAGTTGGTTGGTTCGAGCCCGGCGAGGCTAGGCTATTGGGGACAGATTTGGTTCAGGATGCCTTAGAGAAGGTGAAGCTGATTCAGGAGAGGCTTCATACAGCGCAGTCGCGTCAGAAGAGTTATGCGGACTGGAAGGTCCGAGATGTGTCTTATATGGTTGGTGAAAAGGTCTTGCTGAAGGTTTCGCCCTTGAAGGGTGTTATGAGCTTTGGGAAGAAAGGGAAGTTGAGTCCGCAATTCATTGGGCCTTTTGAGGTACTCAGGAGGATTGGGGAGGTGGCTTATATGCTTGTTTTGCTAGCCAGCTTTTCGATCGTGCATCCGGTATTTCATGTTTCTATGCTCCGGAAGTATGTTGGGGACCCGTCATATGTTTTGGACTTCAGCACGGTTCAGTTGGATGATGATTTGACCTATGATGTGGAGCCAGTGGGTATTTTGGGTCGTCAGGTTCGAAAGTTGACATCAAAGGACATAGCTTCAGTGAAAGTGCAGTGGAGAGGTCGGCCCGTGGAGGAGGCTAATTGGGAGACCGAGCGGGAGATGCGGAGCCGATATCCTCACCTGTTTGAGGCTTCAGGTATGTTTCTTGACCCACTCGAGGACGAGCGTTTGTTTTAGTTGGGGAGGATGTGACGACCCGGCCAGTGGTCTCATGAGTTACCGCTCCGTTTCCCCCATTTTGAGCTTCTTTATGCTTCAATATCCGTATCTTATGTGGCCGAGTTGGTTTGGAGAGGTTTTGGTAGGAAATGAGACACTTAGTCTCTTTAAGGAAGGTTTGGTTTGGAAAAGTCAATCGGATGTTGACTTGTGTGTTAGAGGGCTCGGGTGTGATTTCCAGTGATTTGGTTAGCTTCGGGGGATGGTTTGTGACTTAGGAGTGTGATCGGAAGTGGTTTTGGAGGCCCGGTGTAGAATTAGGCTTGAATTGGCGAAGTTAGTATTTTGGCGAATTCCGGTTGATAGGTGAGATTTTGATCCGAGGGTCGGAATGGAATTCCGAGAGTTGTTGTAGCTTCGTTATGTGATTTGGGATGTGTGTGTAAAATTTCAGGTCATTCGGAGGTGATTTGGTTGGGTTTTTGATCAAATTCGTGTTTCGGAAGTTTTAGATGAACTTAGGCTTGAATTCGATGAGAATTGATGGTTTTAGTGTTGTTTGAGGTGTTTTGATGATTGGAACAAGTTTGGATGATGTTTTAGGATGTGTTGGTGCTTTTGGTTGAGGTCCCGGGGGCCTCGGGGTGATTTCAGATGGCGAACGGGAGGTTTTGAACTTGGAAGAAATTGCAGATTTTCACCTCAGCTGTTGGAGGTTTTTAATGCTTCGCGATCGCATGAGGTCCCACGCGATTGCATAGAAGGAATTTGAGAGGCAGCAGATTTGTTCATCGCGTTCGCAGTGGAGTGTTCGCGATCGCAGAGATTCAGGTGGTAAAGCTTCGCGTTCGCAGGAGTCCCTCCGCGTTCGCATAAGAGGATTCGAGGGTTAGGGGCCATTGCCCTTCGCGTTCGCGGCCTGGAGTACGCGTTCGCGTAGTTTGAAGGAAGGCAGCATCACGTTCGCGGGCCTGAGGTCGCGTTCGCATAGAACATTTTTGGGGGCTTGGGAATTTGCTCTCCGCAATCGCGTGCCTGGGGCCGCGATCGCATAGAAGAAAATCGGAGCTAGGCAGAATAGTTTTTAAAACATTTCCTCCGCGAGCTAAGTCATATTTTCCTCCATTGTTTACCATTTTGAGAGCTAATTGGGAGAAATTGAAGAGGGTTTCGAAGAGGATTGGTTGAAGGTAAGTCCTATGAACTAAAAACGTGATTATTATGTGAAATTAACCCTGAAATTCATGGAAACTTGGCTAAAATTGGAAGAACTAGGGCTTGGGATTTTGATATTTTTAAATTGGGATTTGAAGGGTCATTTGAGCTCGGATTTGAGAGTTCTTGGTATGTATAGACTCGTGGCGAGATAAGTAACCCGTTGATGTGAAAATTTCTGAGTTTCGAGAAGTGGGCCCGGGGCTCGGGTTTTGCAATTTCGGGATTTCCAATGTTTTTCGATTATTTTCGATTGGGTTTTGTTCCCTTAGCCTATTGTGACGTATTCGTTGTGGTTTTGATCAGATTCGACGCGCGAGGAGGCCTATTTGAGAGGCAAGGGCATAGCGAGCTAGAGTTTTGGTCGGCTTGATGTGAGTAGTGATTGTAAATGATGTCCTGAGGGTTTGAAACCCCGGATTTGCACAACGTAGTGCTATATTGAGGTGAAACACGAGCTTAAATGATGAGCGCAGGGTTGTTTACTATTGGGGATTGTGACTTGGTCCGTCCCGATTGATGTTTTTGCCGCGTATTTGACTGAGACTTTTTTGTTATCATCATGATTTGAGTTTATTGCCATATTTGGGCTTCATGCCGACTACTTGAATCCTTCGTGGACTTTTGTCACTGTTTCCTCACTATTTTGACATATTACTTGAACTCGATCCTACTGATTAATACTGCTTTACAAACTCAGCCACTTTTACTTGAATTTTTAGACTTAAATGATATTTCCAATGTTGTTTGGGCTGAGCACTACTGTTTTACTGATGCCCGAGGGGCTTGTTATGATTTCTGGACTGAGTGAGGCCGAGAGTCATATGTGAGGATATGCTGAGTGATATGACATACTTTATGTGCCATGAGGTGGCTTGAGTGATGGGAGGCCGAGTGATGTGAGGCCGAGTGCCGAGTGATGATGCCACGAGGTGGCTTGATATAGCGCTTGGGCAGTAAGGGGCCCCTCCGGAGTCTGCACACCCACAGTGAGCGCGGGTACCCATATGATCTGAGAGTGAGCACGAGGGGCTGATACTATGCTGAGTGACTGAGAGTGAGCCCGAGGGGCTGATACTATACTGGGTGATTGATACTGAGCCCGAGGGGTAGATTTCTACTTGCTATTTACCTGTTGTTATACCTGATCTACCTGTTTTCTTAAAAGAGTTTTCATTTGGTTCTTCACGGTTTTACTGCTTTAAGTGATTTACTGCCTGATATAGAATTGCTTTGTGCCTTTATGTGTTTTCATGCCTTCATTCATTATTTATAATTATTACTCACTAGGTCGGAGTACTCACATTACTCCCTGCACCGTGTGTGCAGATTCAGGCATAGCAGAGTCTGCTCCTGAGCGCTAATCCTTCCAGACCAGGCAGTGATATGGAGATTACGAGGTAGCTGTTGACGTCCGCAGTCCCGTGTCTCCCTTATCTTCTATCATTTATGTTTTCTTCAAACTGTTGTATCGGTCTTCATACATTGTAGACTTATAGCAGATTCTGTAGTAGCTCATGACTTGTGACACCCCGGTTTCATGACTTGTGACACCCCGGTTTGGGCTGTGTCGGGATGGTTTCCCTTTGTTATTATCACTGTTTTCCGCAATTATGGCTATCTTAATCATGTTTTAGATTTGCTTATGTTAAATGAATTGTTAAAAAAGGTGTTTCGTTTTGTTTGGCTGGCCTTGTCTTCACGAAAGGCGCCATCACGACCGGGTTCGTGAATTGGGTCGTGACAATAATACGTTTTTCTAATTAAATTAGTAATAGGAATTTTTAAAGAAGTATATCCTAAAAGTAATAAGATTACAAGGCTAATGTCTAGAATTCCGATTATGTCCTTTTATTATGAGTTATTATCTTGATATTAAAAGGTTATTTTTGTAATCCAATATTTTATTCATGTTTTTATAATAATATATAGATAGATATAGATATAGATATAGATATAGATATATATAAATATAGATAATAAAATCTTCATCGAAAAATTTCATTTTTACTATTAGTTGTATCTTTAATAGGCTAATCTCTGAAAATATCCGTGGGTGGATTGTAGATTCCTTGGTGAGGAAAGGAATATTAGTAGTCTGAAATTTTATTTACGTTTTAAAGATACAAATGACCAGAATTTTCTCCTATGAAGAGTTGTGACACTTTATTTCTTGCATTCTCAAATTTACGGAGTTTCTGACTCGACTAATCTAGTCTTAGATATACACTTCCAATTGGTTCCACTCTTCGAGTTCTCATTTTTTTTTTCTCTATCTGTCCTATGCCATCTCAATTTTTTTCTTTGTTGTCATTTTCCTAACTACTTGTTAAGTTTTTAATTAGTAGAATAAATCAACCTAATAGAACAACCGACAAAATCAACAATAACCAAACAAATGAATTTGTATGATTTGATCTTAATTATTAAAAGACTAACTATATTTTGATTTGTTTTTATTTTAATAAAAAGAAATCGAACCGTAAACACCTCAACACTTGTAGATAATATCCTGAAGTAATTTGGTAGATGAGAGAAACATCTAGTTCCGGAGGATGATAGGATCACATAGCAATAGCAAGACTAACCTCGGTGGAGTAGTGACGAGGAACAGTCAAAACACCTACTGGTTTAATAACTTGAACAAGTATAAGTATAGGAACAACAGTGCATGATTTCTACATGAAAACTAAGTAATATGACTAACAATACAGTAATTACAATAAAAGAGGGAAAATGACAAGTATCATCGGAATACCATAATAATGATACAAAAGAGTGAGCGGAAACACAACCTAAATCCAAAATCACAGATACAACAAGGACAAATAATAACTCAGCAACTACGACAACTTTCACATTTGATTTTAGTCAACAACCTTCACGAAGTATCGAACCTCGAATAAACTACAACTCACGGGTCTCAATACCTGAAACGCTAACACTTGGCATCTTGTGCCCTCAATACATCTCATAACCGCACTGACGACTCACGTGCCAAATAGAGCCATTCTCACATAGAAGGCAAGTAAACAAGGGTGTGCATCTATACCCAACGATATCAAGAAAAACCTCTTATCCGATAAGGGTACTTAGCTACGTGTATGCTTGTGCAAATTTCCTAACATAGTTCATACCAGTTAGTAAGCATAAGGAGAAGAATGGACAGCACGCAGAATATTTACAAGGGGATCTCCCGAAATACCGTTCTGTAGTCCCAAAGTAAATATGTAGGAGGATCTTCCGGAATACCGTTCCGTAGTCCCAAAGTAAATATGCAGGACAGGGGGATCTCCTGGAATACCGTTCCGTATCCCCAAAGTAAATATGCAGAACAGGGGGATCTCCCGGAATACCGTTCTGTAGTCCCAAAGTAAATATGCAGAACAGGGGAATCTCCCAGAATACCGTTCCGTAGTCCCAAAGTAAATATGCAGTGCAACCAACATAGATAACAACTACAGCACGACAGAAACCTCGTGCATCACCACAATAAGTACAATAGCAAAAATGAGTATAATACAATGTACGACAAGTAAATCAACTCAAGAACTTTAAATCACAAGGAAACGGTAGAACCCGTTCACAAGGAATAACCACAGTAAAGAATGCTAGGCGTAAAGAGAACGGCTTAACAAGGAAAAAACTAAAATGTAGCAACGCTCCCACATTATATAATTCAACAACAAGGAAGCTAACACGAGTCAAATAATTCCAAATAATGTTGTTCCATCTGAAATATAATACATCTAACTCCTTTTAAGATTGAGCAATTACGATGGTTATTCAACAATTCAATTAAGGATAAGCAGCGGAAAGATAATCGCAACCTCAATTAAGACCAAACCATTATAGGATGAGATAATAATAATTTCAGGTAAAGATAGGCAGTTATGAAAAGATAGCATGACAATAGAAGAGGTAAATATCTTCAGTTAAGTCAAGTAAGAGTCAAATAGGCAACAAGAGTGAATCATAAAGCAATTAATTCCAATTAAGCAGGTAGAGGTGAAACTAGTAAATAGGAAACTCAGTCATATCAAGAACAACTTCATACTCAGTGAATATAAGGACCTAAGAATCCAAAAAGGACAACTTTCACAAATAAGTCCGAGTGCGCACTCGTCACCTCGCATACACGAACTACAATCATCATAGAAGACTCAAATCCTAAGGGGAAAATTCCCACACAAGGTTAGGCAAGATACTTACCTCGATTCAGCCAACTCAATACTCAATTTAACTTTTTCCTTTACCAATTCACCATCGCTCAGCCCAATCCAGCCAAAGAAGACTTAAATACATCAAACAATACAAGAGAAAACCATTTCAATTGACAAAGCTATGATCCTTATACAATTTTCAAAAAGTCAACTCCTCGGGCCCGCACCTCAGAATCCGACAAAATTTACAAAACTCGAACACCCATTCAATTATGAGTCCAACCAAAATAGTTTCACTCAAATCTGACTCTGAATCGGTATTCAAAACTCAAAATTCCACTTTATGAAATTTTAGACAAAACCCCCAAATTTCACTTTGAAATCATCAATCAAATGCCTAAAACAAAGAGGGATTTATGAAATATAACCAAAATCGAGTATAGAACACTTACCCCAATCCATATAGTGAATATTGTGACGACCCGACCAGTCGTCATGTGAGTTACCGCCCTGTTTCCCCCATTTTCTGCTTCTTCATGCTTCATTATAAGAGTCTAGTGTGAACGAGTTGATTTGGATTGGTTTTAGAAGGAAATGAGACACTTAGTCTCTTTAAGGAAGGTTTGGTTTGGAAAAAAGTCAACCGGATGTCTACCTATGAGTTAGAGGGCTCGGATGTGAATTACGGTGATTCGGTTAGCTTCGGGGGATGATTTGTGACTTAGGAGTGAGATCGGAATTGATTTTGGAGGTCCGGTGTAGAATTAGGCTTGAATTGGCGAAGTTAGTATTTTGGCAAATTCCGGTTGATAGGTGAGATTTTGATCCGAGGGTCGGAATGGAATTCTCAGAGTTGTTGTAGCTTCGTTAGGTGATTTGGGATGTGTGTGCAAAATTTCGGGTCATTCGGAGGTGTTTTGGTCGGGTTTTTGATCAAATGCGTATTTCGGAAGTTTTTGAAGAACTTAGGTTGAATCCGATGTAATTTGATAGTTTTAGCGTTGTTTGAGGTGTTTTGATGATTGGAGCAAGTTTGAATGATGTTTTAAGATGTGTTGATGCTTTTGGTTGAGGTCCCGGGGGCCTCGGGGTGATTTCGGAGGGTCAATCGGACCAATTCCGGCCTTTGAAAGTTGTAGTTTTTTTCCAGCTATTTGTTGCAGAAAATTTACCCTTCGCGTTCGCGTAAAGGGTCATGCGTTCGCGAAGAAGGGACTTGGGAGGCTGATGGTTTACTCTTCACGTTCGCGTGTGTGGGTCCGCGTTCGCGGAGGTCTAGCTAATTTTGTATCGCGTTCGCGTTCGCGTGGCAGTAGCCGCGAACGCGTATAAGGAATTGGGTCAGGGGGATTCTTAGTCTTCGCGTTCGCATATGTGCAGTCGCGTTCGCGTATTGGCTTGTGAGGAAGCTTCGCATTCGCGGGGTGGGGACCGCGTTCGCGAAGGGCATTTTTGGGCAGAGGAAAATTTAAGCATCGCGAACGCGAGATAGCCCTCGCGTTCGCATAGAGGAAAGGGTCACCTGGGCAGAATGGTTTTAATAACATTTCCTCCGCGAGTCTAAGGTATTTTTCCACCATTTTTGAACATCCTTGAGAGCTTTTGGACGGGATTTGAAGAGGGATTCGACTGGAGTTGATTGGAAGTGAGTTCTATGACCTAAATACATGATTTAATGGTAGAATCAACATAGAAATTTATGAAAATTCATCAAAAAGGGGGAAAAAGCTAGGGCTTGGAATTTGATATTTCAAAGTGGGATTTGATGGGTCATTTGGGCTCGGATTTGGGAGTTTTTGGTATGTATAGACTCGTGGCGAGATAAGAAATCCGATGATGTTAAATTTTCTGATTTTCGAGAAGTGGGCCCGGGGCTCTGGTTTTGCAAGTTTCGTAATTTTCGATATTTTTCGAGTCTTTTCGATTGGGTTATGTTCCCTTAGCCTATTGTAACGTATTCGTTGTGGTTTTGATCAGATTTGACGCGCGAGGAGGTCGATTTGCGAGGCAAGGGCATAGCGAGCTAGGATTTTGGCCGGCTTGAGGTGAGTAATGATAGTAAATGATATCCTGAGGGTTTGAAACCCCGGATTGGCACAACGTATTGCTATATTGAGGTAAAACACGCGCTTCATGCTGAGCGCAGGGTTGTTTACTACTGGGGATTGTGACTTTGTCCGTTCCGATTGATATTTTTACCGCGTATTTGACTGAGATGTATTTGTTATCAACATGATTTGGGCTTATTGCCATATTTTGGGCTTCATGTCGAGTACTTGAATCCTTCGTGGATTTTTATCACTGTTTCCTCACTATTTTGATATACTACTTGAACTCAGTCCTGTTGATTATACTGTTTTACAAACTCAGCTGCTTTAATTGAACTTGAGACTTAAATGGTATTTCCACTGTTGTTTGGGCTGAGCCCTACTATTTTACTGATGCCCGAGGGGCTTATGTTTATTTCTGGGCTGAGTGAGGCCGAGGGCCATATGAGAGGATATGTTGAGTGTGATGTGAGAAGGCTTTCAGGCCTTGAGTGTGATGTGAGAAGGCTTTCAGGCCTTGAGTGTGATGTGAGAGGGCTTTCAGGCCCTGAGTGTGATGTGAGGAGGCTTTCAGGCCTTATGTTGATATAGCGCTTGGGCCGTAAAGGGCCCCTCCGGAGTCTGCACACCCACAGTGAGCGCGGGTACCCATGTGATATGAGAGTGAGCCCGAGGGGATGATATTATGCTGAGTGACCGATACTGAGCCCGAGGGGCTGATACTGTTCTGAGCGATTGATACTGGGCCCGAGGGGCAGATTTCTACTAACTATTTAATTGTTATTTTACCTGATTTACCTGATTTTAAAAGGAGATTTCATTCAATTCTTTACTGTTCTACTGTTTTACTGTTTTTACTGCCTGATATAGAATTGCTTTGTGCAGTTATGTGTTTTCATGCCTTCGGTTATTATTTATTATTATTACTCACTGGGTCGGAGTACTCATATTACTCCCTGCACCATGTGTGCAGATACAGGCATAGCAGAGTGTGCACCTGAGCGCTAATTATTTCCAAACCAGGCAGCGAGTTGGAGTGACGAGGTAGCTATTGACGTCCACAGCCCCTTGTCTTCCCTATTTTATGTCTTTTGAGTTCCTTTAGACTATTGTATGAGATATTTTATTTTATAGACTCATTACGAACTCTGTAGTACCTCATGACTTGTGACACCCCGATTTGGGCTGTGTCGGGATGGTTCCCTTTGCTATTGTCGTTGTTTCCGCTTTTATAACTGTTTTATATGCGTTTTTGGATTCATTAATTTTAAGTAATGGTTAAAGAAGTGATTCTGTTGTTCTGGCTGGCCTTGTCTTTACGAGAGGCGCCATCACGGGCGGGTTTGGGATTTGGGCCGTGACAAGTTGGTATCAGAGCCTAGGTTACTAGGTCTCACGAGTCATGAGCTGGTTTAGTAGAGTCTCGCGGATCGGTACGGAGACGTCTATACTTATCGTCGGGAGGCTGCATAACCTTTAGGAAAATTCCACATTCTTGAAATTCTTGTCGTGCGAACTTGTTGATCCGAGTACTAAATTTCTCTTTATTCTATCCCCTCACAGATGGTGAGGACACGAGCTACCAAACGTGGCGGACGACCACCAGTACCACCCACTGAGACAACAAGAGGCCGTGGCCGTGGTCGTGGCTGAGGCAGAGCAGCAGGGGCAGCGCCTGTTGATCCACCAATTTCCCCAGCTCAGAATCAGGCTCCAGCAGCACCAGTTTAGGTACCGGTTGTGCCCATCGTGATTCCTGGCCTTCAGGAAACTTTAGCTCAGATTTTGATAGTTTGCACTGGCCTGGCTTAGGTCGTTTCAGCCACCACAGCAGCAGCTACTTCGCAGGCTGGGGAGGCTATCAGACCCCCGCTGCTCGCACACCTGAGCAAGTAGTGCAGGGATTACAGACTCCAGAGGCACCTCCAGCTCAGCCAGTTGCACCAGCGCAGGAGTTCAGGGTTCCAGCTATGCCCAAGGATGAGCAGTTGAGAGGTTTGGTAGACTCCAACATCCGACGTTCAGTGGTGCTGAGGGTGAGGATGCCCAGGGTTTTCTCGACAGATGTCAGCGGATGCTCCGTACAGCAGGGATTCTTGAGTCCAGTGGTGTGGCTTCTACTACTTTTCAGTTTACTGGGGCTGCCTTAACTTGGTGGGAGGCGTATGAGAGGTGTAGGCCGACCGATGCAGCACCTTTGACTTGGCAGGAGTTCTCCACTCTCTTTTTGGAGAAGTATGTACCGCAGTCCCGCAGAGAGGAGCTGCGCAGGCAGTTTGAGTGGCTACGGCAGGGGAGATATGACTGTGTCTCAGTACGAGATGAGGTTTTCAGAGTTGGCTCGTCATGCCGTCTGGATGGTTCCGTCGGATCGTGAGCCGATCACGAGATTTGTTGATGGCCTTAACTACCATCTCCCTGTTCTTATGACTAGAGACAGAGTATTGGGTGCTTCATTCGAGGAGGTGGTTGATATAGCTCGAGTGATTGAGGTGGTTCGCCGTCAGGATCGAGAGGAGAGGGAGGCCAAGAGGCCTCGAGGTTCTGGCAGTTACAGTGGCGCTCCTTCGAGGGGCCAGTTCCATCATGGTAGGGGTCGTTCTTTTAGGCCCGCTCAGTCGGCTCGTCCCAAGTATCGTGGTGCATCTTCAAGTCGTGGGTATCATGGTTCTCAGTAGAGTCAACCTTCACTCAGCGCTCTTCCAGCACAGAGTTCATCCCGTGCCCCGTCTGCTCAGGGTTCTTCCAGGCCGAGTGCATCATCTAGTCACTCCGGCGCGAGGGGTTCCCTTCAGTCCCAGTCTCCAGCACCTAGGAGCTACTATGAGTTTGGAGAGTTTGGGCATATGTGGAGGCAGTGTCCTCATCGTGCTGCTAGCTCATCTCAATAGAGGGGTCAGCCTCGTCTTCTGGTCCGGTTTCTTCAACACCCGCCCCGCCAGCTAGGGGTGCGAGTCAGGTAGCTGGGGGTCGCCCCAGAGGTGGAGGTCGATCCGGCGGTGGTCAGGCTCGCTTTTATACTCTTCAGGGCAGGACAGATGCCATTGCTTCAGATGCCGTCATTACAGGTATTATTTCAGTCTGCCACAGAGATGCCTCAGTCTTATTTGATCCCGGTTCCACCTATTCTTATGTGTCCTCATATTTTGCTCATCATTTGGGTACGTCCCGAGGGTGTCTTGCTTTACCTGTTCATGTATCTACCCCGGTGGGCGATACTGTTGTTGTAGACCATGTATACCGGTCATGTTTGGTTACTATTGGGGGTCTGGAGACCCGAGTTGATCTGTTGCTATTGAGCATGATGGATTTTGATGTTATTTTGGGCATGGACTGGTTATCTCCGTGTCACATTATTCTAGATTGTCATGCTAAGATAGTCACTTTGGCTATACCGGGTGTACCGAGGATCGAGTGGCGTAGTGTGACTGATCATGTTTNTTTGCAAGTTTCATAATTTTCGATATTTTTCGAGTCTTTTCGATTGGGTTATGTTCCCTTAGCCTATTGTAACGTATTCGTTATGGTTTTGATCAGATTCGACGCGCGAGGAGGTCGATTTGCGAGGCAAGGGCATAGCGAGCTAGGATTTTGGCCGGCTTGAGGTGAGTAATTATAGTAAATGATATCCTGAGGGTTTGAAACCCCGGATTTGCACAACGTATTGCTATATTGAGGTGAAACACGCGCTTCATGCCGAGCGCAGGGTTGTTTACTACTGGGGATTGTGACTTGGTCCGTCCCGATTGATATTTTTACCGCGTATTTGACTGAGATGTATTTGTTATCAACATGATTTGGGCTTATTGCCATATTTTGGGCTTCAAGCCGAGTACTTGAATCCTTCGTGGATTTTTATCACTGTTTCCTGACTATTTTGATATACTACTTGAACTCAATCCTGTTGATTATACTGTTTTACAAACTCAGGTGCTTTAATTGAACTTTGAGACTTAAATTGAACTTTGATTATCCTGTTGTATTGCAGAGATTAAGGGAGGAGAAGCTTTATGCAAAGTTCTCCAAGTGTGAGTTTTGGATCTGTTCAGTGGCTTTCTTGGGGCACGTGGTGTCCAGCAAGGGTATTCAGGTCGACCCGAAGAAGATAGAGGCGGTGCAGAGTTGGCCTAGACCGACCTCAGCCACAGAGATTCGTAGTTTCCTTGGTTTGGCAGGGTATTATCGCCGGTTTGTTCAGGGATTTTCCTCTATTGCATCGCCCTTGACCGAGTTGACTCTGAAGGGGGATCCATTTGTATGGTCGGACGAGTGCGAGGAGAGCTTTCAGAAGCTCAAGACAGCTTTGTCCTCAGCTCCAGTATTGGTGGTGCCATCAGCTTCAGGTTCTTACACTGTATATTGTGATGCTTCGAGAGTTGGGATTGGATGTGTATTGATGCAGGAGGGTAGAGTTATTGCTTATGCTTCTCGCCAGTTGAAGCCCCACGAGAAGAACTACCCTATACATGATTTGGAGTTGGCTGCTATAGTTCACGCTTTGAAGATTTGGAGGCACTACTTGTATAGCGTATCTTGTGAGGTATTCATCGATCATCGCAGTCTTCAGCATTTGTTCAAGCAAAAGGATCTTAATTTGAGGCAGCGGAGGTGGCTAGAGTTACTTAAGGATTATGATATTACCATTCTGTATCACCCGGGGAAGGCCAATGTAGTGGCCGATGCTTTGAGCCAAAAGGCAGTTAGTATGGGGAGTTTGGCGTATTTTCCAGTTGGGGAGAGGCCCTTCGCAGTTGATGTTCAGGCCTTGGCCAATCGGTTGGTGAGACTAGATATTTCGGAGCCCAGTCGGGTGTTGTCTTGTGTGGTTTCTCGTCGTCCTTATATGATCGCATCAGAGAGNCCAGATGGCGCCGTATGAGGCGTTGTATGGGAGGCGGTGTAGATCTCCTGTTGGCTGATTCGAGCCCAGCGAGGCTAGGCTATTGGGGACAGAGATGGTTCAGGATGCCTTCGAGAAGGTGAAGCTCATTCAGGAGAGGCTTCGTACAGCTCAGTCACGTCAGAAGAGTTATGCGGACCGGAAGGTTCGAGATGTGTCTTATATGGTTGGTGAGAAGGTCTTGCTGAAGGTTTCGCCCATGAAGGGTGTTATGTGGTTTGGAAAGAAAGGGAAGTTGATTCCACGGTTTATTGGGCCTTTTGAGGTACTTAGGAGGATTGGGGAGGTGGCTTATGAGCTTGCCTTGTCACCCAGCTTGTCGGGCGTGCTCCCGGTATTTCATGTATCTATGCTCCGAAGTATGTTGAGGACCCGTCCCATGTATTGGACTTCAGCACGGTTCAGTTGGATGATGATTTGACTTATGATGTAGAGTCAGCAGCCATTTTGGATCGTCAGGTTCGGAAGTTGAGGTCAAAGGATGTTGCTTCGGTGAAAGTGCAATGGAGAGGTCGGCCCGTGGGGAGGCTACTTGGGAGACCGAGCGGGAGATGCAGAGCAGATATCCTCACCTGTTTGAGGCTTCAGGTATGTTTCTTGACCCGCTCGAGGACGAGCGTTTGTTTTAGTTGGGGAGGATGTGACGACCCGACCCGTCGTCACGTGAGTTACCGCCCCGTTTCCCCCATTTTCTGCTTCTTCATGCTTCATTATAAGAGTCTTGTGTGAACGAGTTGATTTGGATTGGTTTTAGAAGGAAATGAGACACTTAGTCTTTTTAAGGAAGGTTTGGTTTGGAAAAGTCAACCGGATGTCGACTTATGAGTTAGAGGGCTCGGATGTGAATTCTGGTGATTCGGTTAGCTTAGGGGGATAATTTGTGACTTAGGAGTGAGATCGGAATTGATTTTTGAGGTCCGGTGTAGAATTAGGCTTGAATTGGCGAAGTTAGTATTTTGGCGAATTCCGGTTGATAGGTGAGATTTTGATCCGAGGGTCGGAATGGAATTTCGAGAGTTGCTGTAGCTTCGTTAGGTGACTTGGGATGTGTGTGCAAAATTTCGGGTCATTCGGAGGTGTTTTGGTCGGGTTTTTGATCAAATGCGTATTTCAGAAGTTTTTGAATAACTTAGGTTGAATCCATTGTAATTTGATGGTTTTAGCGTTGTTTGAGGTGTTTTGATGATTGGAGCAAGTTTGAATGATGTTTTAGGATGTGTTGATGCTTTTGGTTGAGGTACCGGGGGCCTCGGGGTGATTTCGGAGGGTCAATTGGACCAATTCCGGCCTTTGAAAGTTGCGGGTTTTTTCCAGCTATTTGTTGCAGAAAATTTACCCTTCGCGTTCGCGTAAAGGGTCATGCGTTCGCGAAGAAGGGACTTGGGAGGCTGATGGTTTACTCTTCGCGTTCGCGTGTATGGGTCCGCGTTCGCGGAGGGCCAGCTAATTGTGCATCGCGTTCGCGTGGCAGTAGCCGCGAACGCGTATAAGGAATTGGGTCAGGGGGATTCTTAGTCTTCGCGTTCGCATATGTGCAGTCGCATTCGCGTATTGGCCTGTGAGGAAGCTTCACGTTCGCGGGGTGGGGACCGCGTTCGCGAAGGGCATTTTTGGGCAGAGAAAAATTTGAGTGAACGCGAGACGAGTAGCCCTCGCTGCATAGAGGAAAGGGTCACCTGGGCAGAATGGTTTTAATACACAGTTTCCTCCGCGAGTCTAAGGTATTTTCCACCAGTTTTTGAGCAACCTTGAGAGCTTTTGGAAGGGAATTGAAGGTGATTTCGACTAGGTGTGATTGGAGGTGAGTTCTATGACCTAAATACATGATTTAATGGTAGAATCAACATAGAAATTTATGAAAATTCATCAAAAGGGGGAAAAGCTAGGGCTTGGAATTTGATATTTCAAAGTGGGATTGGATGGGTCATTTGGGCTCGGATTTGGGAGTTTTTGGTATGTATAGACTCGTGGCGAGATAAGGAATCCGATGATGTTAAATTTTTTGATTTTCGAGAAATGGGCCCGGGGCTCGGGTTTTGCAAGTTTCATAATTTTCGATATTTTTCGAGTCTTTTCGATTGGGTTATGTTCCCTTAGCCTATTGTAACGTATTCGTTATGGTTTTGATCAGATTCGACGCGCGAGGAGGTCGATTTGCGAGGCAAGGGCATAGCGAGCTAGGATTTTGGCCGGCTTGAGGTGAGTAATTATAGTAAATGATATCCTGAGGGTTTGAAACCCCGGATTTGCACAACGTATTGCTATATTGAGGTGAAACACGCGCTTCATGCCGAGCGCAGGGTTGTTTACTACTGGGGATTGTGACTTGGTCCGTCCCGATTGATATTTTTACCGCGTATTTGACTGAGATGTATTTGTTATCAACATGATTTGGGCTTATTGCCATATTTTGGGCTTCAAGCCGAGTACTTGAATCCTTCGTGGATTTTTATCACTGTTTCTTGACTATTTTGATATACTACTTGAACTCAATCCTGTTGATTATACTGTTTTACAAACTCAGGTGCTTTAATTGAACTTTGAGACTTAAATGATATTTCCACTGTTGTTTGGGCTGAGCACTACTATTTTATTGATGCCCGAGGGGCTTATGTTGATTTCTGGACTGAGTGAGGCCGAGGGCCATATGAGAGGATATGTTGAGTGTGATGTGAGAAGACTTTCAGGCCTTGAGTGTGATGTGAGAAGGCTTTCAGGCCTTGAGTGTGATGTCAGGAGGCTTTCAGGCCTTATGTTGATATAGCACTTGGGCCGTAAGGGGCCCCTCCGGAGTCTGCACACCCACAGTGAGCGCGGATACCCATGTGATATGAGAGTGAGCCCGAGGGGCTGATATTATGCTGAGTGACTGATACTGAGCCCGAGGGGCTGATACTGTTCTGAGCGATTGATACTGGGCCCGAGGGGCAGATTTCTACTCACTATTTACTTCTTGTGTTACCTGATTTACCTGATTTTAAAAGGAGATTTCATTCGATTCTTTACTGTTCTACTGTTTTACTGTTTTTACTGCCTGATATAGAATTGCTTTGTGCAGTTATGTGTTTTCATGCCTTCGGTTATTATTTATTATTATTACTCACTGGGTCGGAGTACTCACATTACTCCCTGCACCATGCGTGCAGATACAGGCATAGCAGAGTCTGCACCTGAGCGTTGATTCTTTCCAGACCAGGCAGCGAGTTGGAGTGACGAGGTAGCTGTTGACGTCCGCAGCCCCTTGTCTTCCCTATTTTATGTCTTTTGAGTTCCTTTAGACTATTGTATGAGATATTTTATTTCGTAGACTCATTACGAACTCTGTAGTAGCTCATGACTTGTGACACCCCGGTTTGGGCTATGTCGGGATGGTTCCCTTTGCTATTGTCGTTGTTTCCGCTTTTATAACTGTTTTATATGCATTTTTGGATTCATTAATGTTAAGTAATGGTTAAAGAAGTGATTCCGTTGTTCTGACTGGCCTTGTCTTCACGAGAGGCGCCATCACAGCCGGGTTTGGAATTTGGGCCGTGACAAAAATCGCCTCAAAAAATTGTCCAAATCTAAGCTCACCAAGTCAAAATATCACCAAATGAACAAATTTGCGATATTAAATATTTTTGCCCAGCTGTTCTACCTCGTTTAGCATGCCAAATGATCCCAAAACTCATTTCTGATACCTACAATGAATTCCTTGTGAAATTTTAGTCAAGTTAGGCTTTTGAATCACTCTATTTGACCTTATAGTTAAGGAGATATATTGGTTTCAATTTTTTGAAATAGTGCAGATTCTTAAATATGAAGTTAGTGACAATTTCGTAATTAATCTGAAAATCTGGCAACTCTATTCTTAGTAAAATAACCATAAAATGCTCATGCGATGTCCAAATTTGACGATTCTTTTTTCTATTGCTCCTTAATTATGATACGGATCTACTGCTTCATTCAAAACAGAAATCGAAGCTCATTTGTTTAATGTGGTACCATTTATGCTTGAAGAAACGACGTCAAAACATAAGAAAAACGAGTGCAACAGAGCCCAAAACTATCCGAAACTCACCCGAGCCCCTAGGGACCCCGTACGAACATACCAACAAGTCCGATAACAAAACACGGACCTACTTGAGGCCTTAAATCATGCATAACAAAATCGAAACAACGAAACACACCTCAAATCAAACTTAATGAAATTTCGACTTCCAAAAACTCGCGTGGAAACATATCAATTCAACTCGGAATGAACTAAAATTTTGCACACAAGTCATAATACATCATACAGTATTACTTGTGCCCCCAAACTATCGAGCGAAGTGCAAATTCTCAAAACGACCGGTCGGGTCGTTACATATACAAATTTGCGTTCATTACGTAAATGTCACTTTTCTTTTTTTTGTTGCATAAAATTTCAACTTTGTATTCACTATCCAAAAGTCACTTTTTGTTGTTTTGTTACACAAAAATTATTTTAATTTGCTCTATTTATCACAAAAAATTACCTTGGCCATATTTTATACTACTTTTACTTAAAAAGTCTGTTATGTCCTTGACATTACAAATCCTCTTATTTATGTAATACCTTCTATATTATATCTATACAATATATTTTTACCTAGGTAATTTATTTATTATTAAAATAACTTTATATTATTTTATTTATTATTTTTATAATATATCCATATATTTAATTTTTCCATGGCACTCAATTTGCTTAATCATATTTAAACTTGAACATACTTTAAATATTAAAATGATAAAAAATATTTTTTTATATTTATTTAAAATAATAAAAACAGATTTACCAAATGATAGTTTTTTATAGTCATTAAAATTTTAAAAGAAGTTTCAAATATATTTGGTAAATATTATGTTTTTAAAGCTTTATCTATTAATATTATTTATTTGAAAGTATTAATCTGATGTGTCATTTTGTTAAATGTGGGAATTTTTTTATTAATTAATGGGTATGGCTTGGCTGATAAATGAATGAGCTTTAATTATTTAATTTTAATTAAACATATTTCATTAAGCATGATTAATAACGTGGACTTGAGATTCGTTCATGGTAATGTTACTGACAAATTTAATAATGCTACTTATACATTTTGAAACTTAATATTAAGAAAACATAAATATACGAATATATATTATAAAAATAATAAATAAAATAATATTAAGTTATTTTGATTATAAGTAAAATATCTGGATAAAAGTATATTATATAGCACATATAATATAAAAGGTATTACTTAATGAGAGGATTTATAATGTCAAGGGCATAATAGACTTTTCAGGTGAAAGATTTGTAAAATCTGGTCAAAGGGATTTTTGTGATAACTAGAGCATAGTAAAATAATTTTTTTGTAACAAAAGAAAGAAAAATGACTTTTGGGTAATGAACACAAAGTTGAATGACTTTTACGTGACAAAAGAAAGAAAATTGACTTTTGGATAATAAACACAGAGTTGAATGGCCACCTATAAAATTAACTCCGGAAAAATTATTTTGTCTTTTCATTTTTAAATAATTTTATCCATTTTAAAGTGTACTTATGAAGGGTAAAAAGATGAATAATATTTTGTTAAAGGGTTTCGTGCTTTTTAATATACTAGTATCTATGAACGTGCATTGCACGTTAATAATTGCACGTGATGGTTTAACCATTTTAATCATCTGAAAGTCGAAAAATATTATTACATTAGCATGATATGTGAATTCAAAATAAAAGGACATCATCAGAACTTACACAAATGATCAATTTAGTCATGTTAGTTAGATAATTACGTATTATAGTTTAAAAGTATTTAATTTGATGGTATCTTACCAAACATTTCTTTTTTGATGGTTTTTTGTGTATATTTCCTTCTAATGTTTTGGTTGCTCTGCCATAACCAGAACTCTTGTTGTTGGTATTGATATTCGTTCCTCTTGAAAGTGCAACATATAGCTGTTCGTGCAAGAAAACATATTGTGATAAATATAGTCTAATATTTAGAAAGTTTATCCTTTTGCTTTATTTATTATAATTGCAAAATATAAATATACCGAAAATTATCCTTGTTAGTTAAATCTTTTTTATTTGAGGCCATAAATATAATTTTAAAAAAGCTATTTTTTACAGTCTTTGATTTCGTCGATTTTGTAACTATTGATAGTATATGACAGAAATCACCTTCCAAGCCATTAGTTTTTTTACCAAATGGCTTACTGGTATTCAATATATCTCTAGGGGCAATTGTTTCGTCATTTAACACTTAGCCATAAGCGCTTCATCACATATTATCAATTTTATTTTCCTTATAGATTTAGCATTGTTGCTCTGCTTTGACGTATTTGTATTGGTTATTTCAGTTGTTTGAAAAGGTATATCACATCTAAAGTGAGTGGCCTCATAATAAAATCGTTGTCGGTACACCATTTGTTATTATTGCTAACAGTATCATGCCTCTTGATTTGACATGTGCAAGTAATGCATGACATAGAAATATTTTCAATTCAGCAAGAGGCATCTACAAAGGATAATCCCGTATAAAAGCCGACTCTTTATAATATAGTCTTGAAAGCTTGTTCTTGTTCATGATTTAGCTTTGATTGTGCTTCAACATACACTTGTATGGTTGTTTGATTCTTAATACTATAATAATATTTTTTACTTTGTGTTCTAATTTTTTAATCTCTAACGCTCTTTCTATAGAATAAATGTATGTACCCTAAGATTTTTCTTAACTTGAAAAATAATTTTACTCATATGATAAATTTTAAAAATAATTGAATTGCATTCTCTTGCTAAATAATTAATTGAAAGATTTAATTATTTGGTCTTTACAAAAAAAAAATTGTTTATTATATGTTGATTTAGATTCTTATTATTAGTTCATCTCATGTTTTGAAGATTTAATCTTAATTATAATTTTATCCACCATAAATTTTCTTTTCAAAGAGTAAAGAGATCGATCTTATATTTCACGTTTAGATCTTTACGTTTGCAGAATCATTAGTGGTATTGCCTCTCTTACCAACCATTTTTCCTTCTATTTCTTACACATTTATATTTTTAAAATTTTTCTTAGCTGTTGTTTAATAATTGGGTATATTTTTAAATAATTGATTAAAAATATATTATTTGAGTAGGAAAACAGTTTAAATATAATACAAAAATATATTATGGGGATATTTTTTCTCAATTTCAACAGCTTATGCAGTCCATTTAATATTACTTTTATTTTCTCTTAGTATTGGATATTATGGAGTGGTAATGTACTGTCAATATGGAGGATTTTTATGAAATTGATTTTATTAAACTTACCTACATATTTTTAATAAGAAGTTTATAGACAAATTTAATTTTTAAATATCAAATATTAAAAAAATTAATAGAAGGTCATGTAGTCTAAAAACATGGTATTTTAGTTAGGTTAATATTATCTAATATAATTACCAATTTTTATCTAATATTATCTAATTACCATATTATCTAATAGGAGTATTGAACTATTTTTTAAAATATTTTATCTTTCAAATCATAAATTTAGATCAATAGCTATGTATTCATAATAAATTCAGTTCGAATAGAAGCATACACAAGAGTGTTATTTCTTTGTTGTTAATTGTCAATAGAATTCATAAAGATCTTTATAAAACTTTAATAGGTTCGTATACCGTTAGGTTGTGTAATATAAGTTGAAATCCTATGAATCTAACTACACATGGGCTACATTAATATATTTTTGTTGAAAAAAAAAGCCTAAACCAAATTAAAAACCAAATCGGATACAAAAGGAAATATTACAATTATATCCAATACTATAGCTATATTTTAGGGTTATTTTGGTAAACCGATATTGTATTCATGTTTTTATAATAATATAGATAGATAGATATAGATAGATATAGATAGATAGTTAAAAATATAAATAGATATTTTTTTGGGTCATAATATAGATAGATATAATTATATAAATAACAACGGACTCGGTTGAATTTTATTTTTTACATTTACATAGAAAAAAGAAAAGAAAATTTGGCAATCAGGTAACCGGTTTTAGACGAAGGGGATCCATAACCCGAATGACCCCAATTGAAGAAAGAAAAGAGTGGAAACGGGTAAACCAGCAAAATTTGTAGATAATACATTTCATCACCTCCAAATGTTTTGCTCCTTCACTCAAACAATGGCTGCTTCCCCCTCGTCCTTCTCTTTCTTTTCTTCCTCCATTTTCCTCTCTAACCCCAACATCCAATCCTCAAAGCACCTCCTTTTCAGATCCCCCAAAAAACTCTCTGTCGCTGCCATTGCCACCATCCGTTCAGAGGTCGCCGCTATTCCAATTCTGTCCTTCGATGGTGCCGAGGTGGGCTCCACCACTCTCAATCTAAAATCTGCCCCTCTAGATACCGCACGCGCCGTCGTCCATCGTGGGCTCACCACCGACCTCCGCAACCAACGCCGCGGCACTGCCTCCACTCTCACACGCTCAGAAGTCCGGGGCGGTGGTATCAAACCTTACCCTCAAAAGAAAACGGGCCGAGCTCGCCGCGGTTCAAATCGAACTCCTTTGCGGCCCGGTGGTGGGGTTGTGTTTGGACCGAAGCCAAAGGACTGGTCAGTTAAAATCAACAAAAAGGAAAAGAGACTGGCCATTTCTACGGCGCTTTCAAGTGCTTGGGAGAATACTATCGTTGTAGAAGAGTTTAATGATAAATTTGAAAAGCCAAAGACTAAGGAATTTATTGAATTGATGAGGAGGTGGGGTTTGGACCCTAAAGAGAAATCTTTGTTTTTGATGACGGAGGTTTCAGACAATGTGATTCTGTCCAGCAGAAACATTGGGACTTTGAAAATGTTGACTCCAAGAACGTTGAATCTGTTAGACATATTGGATTCTGAGAAGCTGGTTTTAACTAAATCGGCTGTGGATTTCTTGAATGAGCGGTATGGCGATGAAAATGAATGGGAGGATGAGGAAGGAGACGACCAAGAAGATAATGATGGTTAGTTTCTCTTTTTCGAATTTTGGAATCTGAAAATTTCCTCTTAAGATCTCTTCTTTTTCCTAACTCGTTAATTTTGAATTCAGGTGGTGAGGCGGAGGAGAGCGCTGAAAGTTCTGAGTAATAATATTGCGGCAGAAAGAAAATCTTACAGGGAGTTTGCATATTTCACTTTAAATTGTATGATAAAACTAGGGGATTTTGGTTGATTCAAGCACTGTCTTTATGGATAGTTGTGTATTTACCTTCCTTGCCTTACTTTTGTCCTAATTTTTGTTTCTCTCTCGTTTCCGGCAACTCAGTTTAATTTTAATGCATTCATTTACAAGTATCTTCCATTCTTTCATAAATTGGTTTTACTATGAGGAAAATTTTAATACCATTTCCCTTCCTGTTTCCTGTTGTTTTGCGCTGCTTAATTTGTGCTACTCTGGCAGTTATATTTCTCTCCAAACGATACTGGTATATGTGCCAACATTGTGTTCTTCAGAACTCTCTTAATGATTGTTTGTGTCTAATTGATACTCTGAATAGGCATGGAGAATTACTTTAACATTATAGTCCCTTGAATGGGTGTATGTGATCCACTACATTGCAAGAACTTTGTGAGTTTCTGGCAAGCCTTTCACCTCTTTTTTTTTTTTTTTTTTTTTTTTTTTTTTTTTTTTTTTATCGAACATCTTGTTTGGATGGTTATGTATCGTTTCATAATGTATCGTATAGTGCTGCAATATATTGTACTGTATCATTTTGATGTACACAATATTTTGATAGATTATATTGTTTGCCGTTATTTCATTAAGTCATTCACCAACAATATGAAAAAAATAAAGTTATAATATTATAAAGAAAAAATAAAGTACGAGGTAAAATTATTATATAAAAAGGTAGGGTAAAAGATAAAATATGATTATTTAATAATAAGAAAGGGCAAGATGAGAGAAAAAATAAGGTAACGACGCAATCACACCAAATCGGTCGTTCCATAAAGTGGTACTTTTCGTCGTTACGTAACAACAGATTTAACGATAAAATACAATAAAATTTGAGTAACAATAAAAATAAATATTCTATTTACAGTAACAATACCATACAATAGGTTACAATTCGTAGGGGTCATTTGGTTCCTGAACTTGTTAAGTAGGAACTATAATACATGTATTAGTGTATTCCAAAGGCAAAATACATAAGTTACCCCTGAATTAAGGATCAAATTTCTGTTACACACTTTTTGCATATAAAAATTATCTTACATACTCAATCTTTTTAAAGTGTAGTTAAGACACTTCTTTGTTTACCTAGCCAGTGCATGTTTTACAAACAAACTGAGGCGTCTGAGCAATAAAAGACTATTGTAACGACCCGGCCGGTCGTTTCGAGAGTTGTAGCCCTGTTCCCCCATTTTCTGCTCCTTTTGTACTGTATAGCTGTTATATGACTTACCGGGTTGGTTGTTCCGGGTCCGGAGAGATTTCAGAGTGAATTGAGACACTTATTAGTCTCTTAATTAGAAACTTAAGTTGGAAAAGTTGACCGATGTTGACTTATGTGGCTCCGTTAGGTGATTTTGGATTTAATAGCGTGTCCGGATTGTGATTTGGTGGTCCGTATTAGAATTTGGCTTAAAATGGCGAAAGTTGGAATTTTGGAAAGTTAGACCGGGAGTGGACTTTTTGATATCGGGGTCGGATTCTTATTCCGGAAGTTGGAGTAGGTCTGTGGTGTTATTTATGAGTTGTGTGCAAAATTTGAGGTCAATCGGACGCGATTTGATAGGTTTTGACGTCGTTTGTAGAATTTGAAAATTTCAAAGTTCATTCGGCTTGAATCCACGTGCAAGTCGTGTTTTTGATGTTGTTTGAGGTGATTTGAGGGATCGACTAGGTTCCTATGATGTTTTGGGACTTGATGGTATGTTTGGTTGAGGTCCCGAGGGGCCTCGGGTGAGTTTTGGGCGGTTAACGGATCATTATTGGACTTAGCTTGTTAGCTGAGGTTTTTTTGTTTTTTGTTGGTTCTGGTTTCCTCTTATGCGATCGCGTGGGAAGGTCCGCGATCGCGTAAGCTTAGTTGAGAGCAGTAGAGGAATTTGTTCTACCCGATCGCCGACCTTCTCACGCGATCGCGTAGTTGTGGAATGCTGTGAACCGCGAACGCGTGGCCAGGATCGCGTTCCCGTAGAGTATTGGAGTCAAGAGCTGGGATCAGGCAATTGCTCTATGCGGTCGCATAGGGATAGACGCGATCCCGTAGCTTTGGGGAGACAGCTGTACGCGATCGCTGAAGCCTGAAGGTATTATGCGTTCGCGTAGTGTAAGTTTGTGGGGCAGTATGTTTTGTTCTATGCGAACGCGAGGATTCTTCCGCGTTCGCGATAAAGGCATCACTGGGATGTATAAAAAGGTTCAAAAATGAGGGTTCCGGGATTTTTCACATTTCTAACTTTTTTAGCTCGGTTTTGGAGATTTTTGAGAGGATTTTCAAGGTGATTCTTGAGGTAAGTTCCTTGTGATCATTTCTATTCAATATTTATGTTTCCCACTGATTTTCCCACCTAGTTGGTGTATTTTTGAGGTGTAATTTAGGGGTTTGAGGCTAGGGATTTGGAGAGTTGATTTTTGGGATTTGAATGGCCATTTGGTGTTGGATTTTGATAAATTTGGTATGGTTAGACTCGTGGTCGAATGAGCTTTCGGATTTTGTGATTTTTGTCAGATTTTGAGACGTTGGCCCGGGGGCTGGGTTTGAGCTGATTTCGGATTTTGAGCTATAATTTCATAATTTCTTGTAGAATTGATTCCTTTAGCCTGTATTGATTGTATTATACTACTTATGGCTAGATTCGGGACGTTTGGAGGCCAATTTGTGAGGCAATGGCGTATTGGAGTAGAGTTTTGCTCGGATTGAGGTAAGTAATAGTTCTAAATCTGGTCCTGAAGGTATGAAACCTCGGATTTTGTTACATGATTGTTTTAGAGGTGACGCACATGCTAGATGACGGGCGTGTGGGCGTGCACCGTGGGAATTGTGACTTTGTCCATTCCGTGAAACTGTAGAGTTGAAAAATTGTTGTTAGCTATATGCTCTCCATGTGTTATAGAAATTTGACTGTAAATCATGTTAGAAACCATGTTTAGGCTATGTGTTGGTACTGTTGGGACCCACATAGGCCGTGTTACATGTTGAAATTACCTGTTAAATGCTATTTGTACTTAATCTCAATTTTTACTCGCATATCATATACCAGTCTCTATTATTCTTGTTGATACATCATATTATTGCTGTTGGGATGATTTTTATGATTTCCAGAGCCCGAGAGACTGGAGAGATTGATGACTGAGTGAGGTTGAGGGCCTGATTGTGAGGATATTTATGGGATCAGGCTGCACGCCGCATCATGTTTCATTAATTTATGCCAAGATTGGCTTGATATAGCGCTTGAGCTGAAGGAGCCCCTCCGGAATATGTACACACCCCTAGTGAGCGCAGGTACCTACTGAGTGCGAGTGCCGAGTGCCGCGTGCTGAGTGACCGTGAGGAATGGGTGACTGCGAGGAATGAGTGATTGTGAGGTTGGAGTGAATGGGAGGACTGAGTGATTGTTGCCCTGGTTGTATATGATTTCATTGTTGTTGCACATAGTTGCCATATATCAATGGTCTTTGAAAACTTCTGAGAGATATTTTTATCCGGTTTTACTTGAACTTGGGATGTATAAACTGATTTGACTAAATTTTCCGGATTCGGAAGCATGTCTATTTTCCTTGTTGAGACTACTGAAAATGAGTTATAATTGTGTAGCTCGTCACTATCTTTCAGTTCCTTATTTATTGTTGTTACTTACTGAGTTGGTTGTACTCACGCTACACCCTGTACTTCGTGTGCAGATCCAGGTGTTTCCGGACATGGAGGGCGTTGATATCGTGCATGGTTGACCGTTGGAGATATTGAGGTAGTTGCCTGGCGTTCGCAGTCCTTGTTTCTCCTTCCTTATCTTTTGTTTCGTCGTATTTTGATCCAAGCTGTTATAGACGTGACATTTCTAGACTGGTGATGTATAGATGCTCATGGGACCAGTGACACCCTGATATTGGGAGCTATTTTCCGCACTTTTATTTTGGGTTTTTACCCCTTTTTATGAAAATTTTGGTTATTTAATATTATTTGATTCATTTCCTGTTAAATGTTGAGAGTATTTTGAAAATGTCGGCTTGCCTAGTATTACGATAGGCGCCATCACGACAGGTTAGGATTGGGTCGTGAAAAGTTAGTATCAGAGCCTATGTTACATAGGTCTCATGAGTCATGAGCAGGTTTAGTAGAGTCTTGCGAATCGGTACACAGACGTCTGTACTTATCTTCGAGAGGCTGCTGAACCTTTAGGAAACTTCACATTCTCGAATTTTTGTGGTGCGAATCTGTTAATTTTGGTAACTAAACTTCTGTTATTCTATTCTCTCACAGATGGAGAGGACACGTACTACTGGACAAGATGGACAGCCACCAGTACCACCAGCCAGGGCCGCGAGAGGCCGAGGTCGCGGTAGAGGCCGCGGTAGGGGCATAGGTGCAGCTCGTACAACAGCAAGGGCAGCACCTGCAGATCCACCAGTTGCCCTAATTCAGGAGCAGGTCCCCGTTGTGGAGGAGCCTCTGGGGCCAGCTCAGGCACCACCCGTGCCCATTGTGATTCCAGGCCTTCAAGAGGCCTTAGCTCAGATTCTAACCGTGTGCACCAGTCTAGCTCAGGCGTCTCTCTTCCAGCCGCAACAACCACTTCTCAGGCCGTGGGAGGTACTCAGACTCCCGCTGCCCGCACACCAGAGCAGGTAATGGAGGGACTCCAGACACCGGGGGCACTACCAGCCCTGCTGATTGCAGCTACGCAGGCCCATGTGGTTCCTGTTATGCCTGATGATGATCAGCGAAGATTGGAGAGATTTGGGAGACTCCAGCCTCCATTTTTCAGTGGTATAGAGGCGGAGGATGCCCAGGGTTTCTTGGACAAGTGTTAGAGGATTCTCTGTACAACAAGTATTCTGGAGACCAGTGAGGTCTCGTTCACTACTTTTCAGTTCTCTGGGGTTGCCTTCGGTTGGTGGGAGGCTTATGAGAGGCGTAGGCCGATTGGTGCAGCACCACTTACTTGGCAGGAGTTCTCCGTTCTCTTCTTGGAGAAGTTCGTGCCGTAGTCTCGTAGAGAGGAGCTGCGCAGACAGTTTGAGCAGTTACGTCAGGATGATATGTCTGTGATGCAATACGAGATGAGGTTTTTGGAGTTGGCCCGTCATGCAGTTTGGTTGGTTCCCACTGATAGGGAGAGGATCAGGAGGTTTATTGATGGTCTCACGTTTCAGCTGTGACTGCTTATGACTAGAGAGAGGGTATCTGGTTCTACTTTCGGTGAGGTTGTTGACATTGCTCGGCAGATAGAGTGGTCCGCAACCAGGAGCGGGTTGAGAGGGAGGCCAAAAGGTCTCGCGGATCAGGTCATTTTAGTGGTGTTCCTTCTGGAGGTCGGTTCCATCACGGCAGGGGTCGTCCTTACAAGCATGCTCAGACGGCTCGCCCAGTTCACCATGGTGCATCATCTAGCTATGGTTCACACAGTTCTCAGCAGGGTCACTCATCTCTCAGTTCCTTCCAGCTCAGAGTTCATCCTGTGCTCCATTAGTTCAAGGCTCATCTATGGTAGGTCCTTCTACCAGTTATCCCGGTGCTCAGGGCTCCCTTCAGTCCCCATCACCAGCACCAGGGAGTTGTTTTGAGTGCGGGGAGTTTGGGCATGTGTGGAGGCAGCGTCCTCGTCGTTAGGGAGGTCCAGCGCAGCAGAGGAGTCAGGCTGCGTCTTCTGCACCAATTGCTACACCATCCGCTCAGCCAGCTCGGGGTGGGGCCCAGTCACCCACCTGCCACTATACCCACGAAAACCTCTCCATCTTCAACCATGGTTAAAACAAAAAGAAAAAATAAAGGGCATATAACAGACAAAGCAACACAAAAATAAACAATAATCTCTAGCCACCTCCATATTACGAACCCAAACTCATAACAATGTCATTTGGGCCGCCGAAGCCACATCAATCCCCATGACAAGAATCATTGTTGATACCCAATTTTTCCCTCATATTTTCCAATTATATATAAATACTTTCAAAATAGTATATTTGCATCATCATTTTTGTTTATAAACCTATACAGGTTTTTCTATAATTTTTTTTACAATTTTTAGTGCTTTA
Source organism: Nicotiana attenuata (assembly GCF_001879085.1). Classification (NCBI taxonomy): domain Eukaryota; kingdom Viridiplantae; phylum Streptophyta; class Magnoliopsida; order Solanales; family Solanaceae; genus Nicotiana; species Nicotiana attenuata. The sequence continues at coordinate 33,914,908 of NC_031995.1, forward strand.
AATTGGTTTTCTGCATTTAAATTACTTGAATAATTATTAATTATTCCTTCAAATTATTTTATGATGACTTAATTATTCAAATTACTATTTTGCATCCTCATATATGTTTCATAATATTTTTTCTTTATTCCGTATAATTATGTTTGCATTTTTAAAGCTATTTACCTAATTTTTTAATAATAGCCTATATTCACGTATAATTGCTTTTTATCAATACTATTTGTGTCAAAATAGCCTTTTATATTTTTATAATGCCAAATCATTATTGCTAATCATTTTATTGCATAAATAATATTTCTATTTATTTATTAAGTATTTTATAAATTATTTTTGTTGAATTTTTGGGTATTTAAATAATAGCCCATTCTTAAAACCAAAATTGGACCCAAATCAGCCCAATCACCTCTAGCCCAAGACCAGTCAGCCCAACCCCACACCCGGTCGCGACCCGTTTGATGACACGCCCCACTCACTATTTTAAATCCGTGGTCGTTGACCTTTCAAGATCAATGACCCTCGTTATTTTCCCCTTTTAAATTACACCCTCACCCCAAACCCTAGTCATTCTCACCCGTTCGTCGCCCTTGAATCCTCTCATCGGTCATCTCTCAAACCCTAGTCGTCTTCCCCCCAAAATCCCTCTTCTAATCCCACCTAACCTGGGCATTCCATGGCCGATTCTTGCCATATATGACCTCTCCCTGGTACTGGGTCCTTCTCTATACTGCTTGCCTAATCATGGCAAGCAGATCTTGTAAGAATCGAACCAAAGTTGGTTCAAATCCTTGGCTTTTCTGTTTATTCTATCTATGTTCATCATTTGTTCTTTGTAAGTACGATTATTTTCTGTATCTCTTGTTGATTCTTACTTACCCTTAATTAGGGTTTTCAGATCTCTTTAGATCGGACCCAAATCGGTTCGATTCTCTGATTTCAAGTATTATTTGTGTCTATATTCATCCTATGCTATTGTTTTTATTTATATTCCATTGATTTTTGTTTTTCCTAGGGTTTACTTATTTTTTCCCAAATTCGATTCCTATTTGATCATGTATGTTATTGCTTCCTTATTTGTGTTTGATTTTATAGTTTTCCTTGTATACTCATTCAATCTCTGCTACTATATAAACCCTTCCCCATTCCCCTTTAGTACAGACCGGAATCGCGATAATCCCACTATAATTTGAAGCTTTGTTCTGTGGTTCTTTCATTATCTTGTTCTATACTCTAGTTCTTGGCCGGCTGAAAGCCAAGGCCACTAAAATTCTGGATTCTTGCTCTTATTGATATCCAAAATACTGTGGACTTTTATTTTTCTTGTTCTTCGCTTAACTGGTGAGTTACTAGACTTTATAGTTTCGTTCCCATGTATCTATGATCTGCATATGTTCTCATCTCTGAAGTTCATGGCCTAATGTGTTTATGGGTTATTTTTATACATGACTCTGTTAACTTTGCATTTGGTTTAAGTCTCTTTGCATTTAATCTTTTCCTAAACTCGTTTAACTAGTGTGTTAGTGCCTAAATGTTCCTAAATATGCCTACTTGCTTCGTCCTGAATCTCTGTATGTGCCTCACATCTATAATGACTTGTGTTAAAACTCCCTTTGTTAACTATGGCGTGTTTCTCTGCTATTTTTATCACTCAGCATGTTCACTTGATTTCAGAAACCCCTTTAGTGGTTGTTTGAGGTTTTAGAACAGTCATCTCAATTTGTTTGCACTGCTTATATGATAAATCCCTAACTCAGCCTGGACCTTCTTTAGTTAATAAGTCTACTGTGTCAATACTAGAATACATACATGTGCTATTTGACATGAGTTCACTTGCTCATATTGCTCTAAATCTTTGCAATGTTTGTCTTGCATATATAATGTGTTTGAATCAGTATTAAGGCCTTTCTACCAATTATGATCTTGTATCCCTGTTAACATGTCCTTCAGAATGTCTTTGGCTCACCTAATCTTTGTTACTTTAGTGATTACCTGGTTTGTCATAATGTGTGCTCCCTATCATGTCTTGCTTCCTGATGAGGGTTAACATGTTTATCTTATGACGCTAAGATGTATACTTAGCATAATTTAGACCTCTTAGGTTTTCAACTTGTTTGGTAATTTCTGTCAATCTTGTAAACTTGTTTCTCCCTTAACTCTTTCAATATGTGATTGTTATGTGTTACTTTACTAAGTGTTTCAATCCTGCTGAACTTGTTTCTGAGTCCTGCTGAACCTCCTTCTAACCTGCTCTGTGTTCTCAACTGTTGCCCCTTAACTATTGCCCACCCCCTCTTTCATTTGTTACCTATGCTATTCTGAACCTATCATTCTTGGCAGGCTGAAATCCAAGGCCACCAAGACTCTTACCACTGACCTCCCTAGTGTGAGCACTGCTCGGGGTCCATGTGAGACCCTTGTGAACTCTAACACACTAGGATTTGGTCCATAGTCTTCCTTGAATTGTTTCTAATCAATTTCTCTAGTGTGAGCACCGCCCTAGGTTCTTGAAGCCCTTGGAAACTCTGACATACTAGAGATTTGGGTTCTGTATGCTTATCCTTCAAACATGGGTAAATCACTCACCACTGGTCATGTTGTATCTATGAACATGGGCTTCTGGGGCAATTGTGATTTGAAGGCCTGGCCCGTCCAGGTGTAGTAAGGCCTGCTGTAGGCTCCCTATAGTTATACTTATTCTGTAATTCACTACATTCATTTCCGGGTCTGTAATAATTATTGTAATAACATTTTGGGGGTGTTAGTGAAATTGGGAAAGGGGTTTTCATATACTTGCAACAAATTGGGTAGAAATCCTGCCTATAGGTTCAACAGTATGCTATTGCACGTTCAGCTATTGTGTGTTAGAAAGCATGCCTATAGGTATCCTATAATGTCCAGTAGTTATATGTTGGCAATCCTGCCTATAGGATCGATATTTGGTTTGATCACATTAGAAACCATGCCTATAGGGAATTGTATATTCAATGTATATGCAAAACCTCATTCACATGTTGTTCTGTTTACAAATTATAGAAATCATGTCCATAGGATCTAAACTTGGAACAGATTATAGAAAGCATGCCTATAGGTTTGAATCAACCTAATTGTCATTTCTGCCCCTTTATTCATGAGTTCCGAATATTGTATTGTTGCCTTCACTAGAAAAAATGCCTATAGGGTTCAAACAAATAATTCTGGACCTGTTTCTGTGACTTGCCACTATTCATTATCACGTAAAACATCTAGACATCATGCCTATAAGTTTAATTTCCTTATGTTTAAAATCAATAGGCAAATCATACAGGTTTTTTGGAAAATATAATGGCTTTGCGCATAACTGTCCGCCTATATAATTCCAGATTCATATAGAGATCCTGCCTATAGGTTTCTGTAATCTTAACTATTTAAAATCAGTAACTGCCTTTGTTAATCTGAGTTGCGTGCATTTGTTGTCTAATTGCGGATGCCAACTTGAGCCCTTATTCGCTTTTAAATGAAAGTCCTAACTGTTTTGTCTGTCGCTTAGTATTTTTCCCTTTTGAGCAACCTAAAGTTAAGGTCTAGAACTACCTAAATAGAGGTCCAAAGACTCCTGGACCATAGGCATTGGACGGGTAGTGCACGCATAGGATACGGTTTAGAATCAACTAGTGCGCTTTAGCTAACAACTTAAAGATAGTAATCGGGTAGCAAGAGATGATAGTCTGTGCCCGCTGAATAATATGAGTAATACCCCATCTTGAGGGAGTTACGAAGTATTATTTATGTTGCACGGGGTGATCCTTTAGGCTAAAAAATTTAGGACGCTCCCCCACCTTATCTTTCAATCAATTGTGTTAAATAATGAATTTCCCAAGTTCCTTGTTTTTCTTATCTTTGATCACATAGACTAATTCATATAATTGAGTTCGGCCTGGAACCACAGTTGTGGACCTCGAAGAGTGCCTAACACCTTCTCTTTGAGGTAATTTCGAGCCCTTAACTGATCTTTGGTGACACAAACTGGTTAAATAGAGTTATTTGCAAATAGGTACCCTAACGCACCTTAATCCGTTAGGTGGCGACTCTTTCTTTTAAAACCCTTCCTCAAAGGAGTTGTCAATGTTGAAACCCGATTTCGCGAAAAAAGGGGGCACGACAATCATGTCCAAAACCAACACAACTAATTGGTAAACTTGTAGTTAAAATCCTCAAATATGGGTAAGGCATCTCTACTCCATACATTATTCGTCGATTTCAACGGTCAAAAAATCGGACTTCCACCGTTTGTAAAAAACATAACCCAGAATTGTACGGGGCTCTGAAATTCTATTGGAGAAAAAAGTGTTTTATAGTTTCTAGGAGCAATTGATTTGGGCTTCTGATTGGGACTTCTAATTTTTTTTTTCTAAATTGGTAGGTGGAGGTTTGGAGTTTTTGGATGGTCGACGACAGGGATATGATTTGCTGGAGAAGAGAAAGAGAGAGAAATGGAGGAGATGGTTAAGGAGTATAGTTGTAATACAAAGGGGTTTTAAAATAAAAAATAGTGACATGTGTAACAACTTTATTGGTGTGTGACATAACATATGTGTGGAGAAACTGGTAAAACAAATGGTGTGTCAGAGATACACTTTATAAATGTTGAGTATGTAAAGTGATTTTTGTCCATAAATGTCACGATCCGGATTTTCCACCCTCGGGAGTCGTGATGGCGCCTACTAATCTGAGCTAGGCAAGCCAATTCCTTGTACTAATTACTTCATTATCCAATTATTTCCTTTTAACAGTTATAAAGCAATAACGTGTAAACAACGGAAATTTAAATTAAGCGGAAGAAGGCAATAAAATATCTAAACATGTAGCTATTACAACCGATTAAGCCTTAACCACCCAGAACTGGTGGCACAGTGTCACAGACGATCTAAGAGTGCTAAATACAAAGTCTGAAAATAAAAGATACACTGTCTCAGAATCAAAGAGATGAAACAGGAAATAAGTGATAGAGGAGACGCCAGGGCCTGCGGACGCCTGTAGGTCTACCTTGGATCTCTGCGAGGACTGAAGGTAGCCACCCAATCTACGGTCCGAAGTCTGCAGCACTGGGATCTGCACAAAAGAGTGCAGAGTGTAGTATCAGCTCAACCGACCCCATGTGCTGGTAAGTGCCTAGCCTAACCTCGGCGAGGCAGTGACGAGGCTAGGACCAGACTACCAAATTAACCTGTGCAATTCAACTATATACAGCGGAAAAGAAGCATAGAAATAAACAGTCGAATATGGGAGGAGGAGCATGCTGTGGGGGAAATATCAATTCCGAATAGAAAGACAACAGGTAAATGTAAGAAGCAATATATCTCAGATATCAATAAAAGAACCAGAAATCAATAAATGCACGGCATCACCCTTCGTGCTTTTACTCTCGTCCTCACCAAAACAATCAAGCAATGAAAACGTGCACGTCATCACCCTTCGTGCTTTTACTCTCTTTCCTCACCATATAATCAATATAATCGGCACGGAATGGTACATCGTGCGGCACGGCATCACCCTTCGTGCTTTACACTCTTTCCTCACAATTATACACGGCATCACCCTTCGTGCTTTACACTCTTTCCTCACAAAAACAATGCACGACATCACCCTTCGTGCTTTAACTCTCTTTCCTCATCCAAACAACAATCAGAAACAATAGGGCAAGGGAAATAAATGAAATTTCAATAATAATCCCGACAAGGGAACAATAATTCAACAACAAGTCCCAGCAAGGGACAACATCAAAACTACAACTAAATCCCGGCAAGGGAAATAACAATTAAAGCAACAATATCCCGGCAAGGGGGCAACATAATGATCTCTTCTCTTTCTCACTTTTGCTTCACAATTCACTTCACAACTCGAGCCAATGCTCTAAAGGTTCAATTATCACTTATACTTTCAAAATTCACTTCACAACTCGAGCCAACGCTCCTCAATGTTCATAGGTCACAATTCCTTCCACAAACTTTACACAACAAAGAGAAACCATCACAAAGGCATGAAAGATTCAACGAAGTCATGATAATCACAATATAAAGACTCATGGGCATGCTAGACACCAACGTATAGATACTCGTCACCATGCCTATACGTCGTACTCAACATTTACCACATAGCAAATAGGACTCGACTCCTAATCCCTCAAGCTAAGGTTAGACCAAAAACTTACCTCGATGCTACGAACATAATTCACGATTCAATTATATCTTTACCCCTTGATTCCACCACCAATTCGCTCGTATCTAGTCACAAGTTACTTAATTACATCAATAAACGCTAAATAAATCAATACTAATGCATGAAAATGAGTTTCTTAAAGTTTTACCCAAAAAGTCAAAAATCGCCCCCGGGCCCACATGGTCAAAACCTGAGGTTTGAACCAAAATCCGATTACCCATTCCCCCACGAACTCAAATATATAATTTGTTTTGAAATCGGACCTCAAATCGAGGTCCAAATCCCCAGTTTTCGAAAAACCTAGGTTCTACCCAAAACACCCTATTTCCCCATGAAAATCATTGATTTTAAGTTGAAATCATATTAAAAGATGTTAATGATTGAAGGAAACGAGTTAAAACTAACTTACTATTGATTTGGAAGAAGAGTTGTTCTTAAAAAATCGCCCTAGGGAGTTTGTGTTTTGAAAAGATGTGAAAATGGGTTAAAATTCGTCTAAGTATAAAAGTTGCAGGTCTCAGATGTGGGAATTGCAAACAGGGGTTCGCAATTGCGAACACCGACCTCTGCTAGCTTGGGAAATGTGAAACAGGACTCGCATTTGCGAACCCTTCAGGAAATTTGGGCTTTCGCATTTGCGATCAAAAATGTCGCATTTGCGACTTCAAGCATTACAGGCAGGCCTCGCATATGCGAAGGCACCCTCGCATTTGCGAGGTCGGAATTGCGAGGAACATCTTGCATTTGCGAGAAGGGGCATGCCTGGGCTGGTTCGCATTTGCGACCAAGCCCTCGCATTTGCGATATCATATTTGCGAGCCAGGCTTCGCAAATGCGAAGCCTGCAGGCCTGATCACACCAACAATAAAACCTGCAATTTTCTAAGTATAAAAATCCACCCCGTGGCCTATCCAAAACTCACCCGAGCCCTCGGGGCTCCAAACCAAACATACACACAACCTCAAAAACATCCTACGGACTTATTCGTGTAATCAAATCACCCAAAAAAATATCATGAACATCGAATTAAACCTCAAAATCAATGAAATTTCTCAAAACTTCTTTAAACATCAAATTTGGCATTTAAGGTCCGAATCACGTCAAATGGACTCCGTTTCTTACCAAACTTTACCGACAACACATATAAGTCATATTGAACCTGTACCGGGCTCCGGAACCATAATACGGGCCCGATACCACAGGTTTCACATAACATTTCACTTTCAAAAACCTTTATATTTTTCAGAAAATAATTTCTTTCAAAAATTCATTTCTCGGGCTTGGGACCTCGGAATTCGATTCCGGGCATACGCCCAAGTCCCATATTTTCCTACGGACCCTCCAGGACTGTCAAATCACGGGTCCGGGTCCGTTTATCCAAAACGTTGACCGAAGTCAAATTAATTTATTTTATAGTCAAAATTTATCATTTTCACGGATTTTCACATTTAGGCTTTTCGGCTACGCGCCCGGACTACGCAGGCAAATCGAGGTGATGCTAAAAGAGGTTTTTAAGGCCTCGAAATGCAGAATTCATTTTAAAAACAAGTGATGACCTTTTGGGTCATCACAATAAAAAGTGTCATAGAGATTTGGTCCATAATTCAGGGGTAAGTTACGTATTTTACCTATTCGAAATGATATAGTGTTTTTAGCAAGTTGCAGTATATTCTTCCACGTGATATCCATTTAACCTTTAATCATGTTTGTGTCCGTTCCCGTGGTACCCATTTAACTTTTAACTCTATTTTAAAAAAAAAATTCAAATATAGAGCACTGTAAGAATTTCTCCTTTTTTTCTTCCTCCTATAGATATAGAAACTTGCATACTTTCTCCTTATTTCTCTTTCTTCTTCCCCGTCTTTCAAAGGAATCAGTATGGAGAAATTGAAAAAGAATGAGATCTAAGATAATTAAATCGCAGCCATAGCAGAGATGAAGACACAATTATACAGATACAAAATTATAATCTTGAGTTAGAGTCTAAAGAAGCGTACCGTTAAACTCCATATAACAATCTATCCAGTCTCAATGGAGAACACTAACAACGAATCGTAGCAGGTATCATACTTTTTCAAGGTATGAATTCTCTCTATGATCATATTTGCTAGAATTTCTATCAACATAGATTAAACATGTGTGTTAAGCATGTTATCATTCTAATCAAGGTGAACAGAGCCACACCTCTTAGAAAGAAATAATCCTCCAAGTGAAATTATAACCATATCACCTCAGGAGCCTCCAAGTGACACAAAAATCATATCACCTCAGGAGGTTTTCCTTGTGCCTTACCCGGGGTAATCAAGGCAACAAGCAGCAAAACTCAAAGATACCATGAGTTTATGCAATATCCAATTGGAAATAAAAAGTAAATAAATTATCAAGTTAGCCAATAAGCATAATAAATATCAATTAACACAAGCTTGCAAAAAATAGAATTTATTAAAACCAATATCTCGATCAACAATTACAAAGTAACTCCCACTGACCAAAGCACATTAAAAGACTCTAAAATACCCATATTATGAGCATATTCATTAAACACTACAGGCCTAAGACCTTTAGTCAAAGAATCAACCAACATAGATTCTATGCTAATATGCTCAATATATATATTACCTTCTTTTACCACGTCTCTAACCTTAAGAAACTTAAGACTAACATGCATAGAGCCTCTTGTTCTCTTGTTATTCTTAGAGAAAAACACAGTTGCAGTGTTGCCACAGAAAATAGTCACCAACTTAGATATAAAATCCACAACTTGCAATTTAGTAAGAAAATTCTTTATCCAGACAGCATGTGAAGTAGTCTCAAAACAAGCAATAAACTCAGCTGCCATTATGGATGTAGCAGTGAACTCTGTTTCTCACTTTTTCAAGAAACAACACCCCTAACCAACATAAAAATTTACCCAGAAGTTGATTTCATAGCGTCTTGACAACCTGCAAAATCAGAATCTGAATGTATGAGTAGGTCTAGATCATCAACCTTTTTGTACACAAGCATGAAGTTGTTGGTACGTTATAGATATCTCATCACTTTCATGGCAGCTACCCAATGTACCCACCAAGGATTAGGAGAAAATCTTCCTAACATATTAACAGCAAATGATATATCATGACTTGTACAAACCTGTATATACACCAAGCAGCCAACAACACTTGCATATGGTACATCTTTCATAGTTCTCATTTCAATATCATTTTTCAGACATTGATCCTTGCTAAGTTTGTTCCCTTTTAAAACAGGTGCAACACCAGGTCTACAGTCTTGCATATTGAATGTTTTAAGAACACTCTCAATATAGGAACGTTGTGATAAACCCCACAAACCACGTGACCTATCTCTTTTCATTTCTATCCTAAGAACAAAAGAGGCTTCTCCAAGATCTTTCACATCAAAAGGCCTAGATAAAAATTGCTTGGTCTCATTCATCAAGCCCAAATCATTTGTAGCAAGCAGAATGTCATCAACATAGAGAACCATAATAATAAAATTGTCAATAGCTATTTTGAGATAAACACATTCATCCAGCTTATTTTCCACATATCAAAATTTTGTAATAATTTCATCGAATTTCAAGTACCACTGTCGAGGATTGTTTAAGCCCATATATGGATTTGTTAAGCTTGCACACTAGATGTTCTTTACCAGCCTATTTAAACCCTTTAGGTTGAACTATGTAAACTTCTTCAAGCAGACCCATTCAGGAAATCTGTTTTAACATCCATCTTGTTCAACTCTAAATCAAAATGAGCCACAAGAGCCATCACGATTGTAAATGCATCCTTGGATGAAACAGGAGAAAATGTTCCTTTATAATCAATACCTTCTTTTTGAGTGTAGCCCTTAGCAACTAATCTTGTTTTACAACGGTCTATATTTCCCTTAGAGTCTCTTTTAGTTTTAAACGCCTATTTGCAACCAATAGGTTTAAAACCTAAAGGGAATTCAACTAACTCCCACACTATATTGTGTTTCATGGAGCTCATTTCATCTTCCATTGCCTCATGCCATTTATCAACATATGGAGAGGAAATAGCTTGAGCATATGATAAAAGATCAGTCAACTTGCCAGTATCACTAAGATTTTCAGTCACATATATGATAAAATTATTAGAGATAGCAGATTTTCTTTCTCTTTGTGATCCACAGAGTGGTTCATTGTGTTCATTTTTCTCAAGGACCATGCGATCAACGTCATTATTCCATTGCTTCTCCCCCACATGAATATGTTGGTTTACTACCTTTTCATGTACAACAAGTACATGAACAATGACTTTCTTCTCTTTCAATACAATTTCCTTACCACATGAACAATCACAATCACAAACATCATGCTTAAGAAATTTTGCATTAGTAGACTCACGATTCTAGTGCCACGCTTAGGACAGAAAAATCTAAAACCTTTTGAGTGATCAGGATAACATATAAAGAAACAACTGGTAGTTTTAGGATCGGTTTTCTTTTCTGTGGGTAAATAAATATGAACTTCAGCTGGACTTCCCAAAATGTGAAAATGATTCAAGCTAGGTTTTTGGGTTGTCCATAATTGAAAGGGAGTTTTCAAGACAGATTTTGTTGGAACTCCATCTAGGATATAGCTTGTTGTTTTTAAGGCTTCTCCCCAAAAAGACTCAGATAGTATAGTCCTTGACATCATACTTCTCACCATATTCATGAGAGTACGATTTCGTCTTCCAGCCACACCATTCTGCTCAGGAGTACCTGGCATGGTATATTGTGCTACTATCCCACATTCTTGAAAAAATAAAGCAAAACGCCCCATACATTGACCAGACTCCTCATATTTTTCATAGTACTCACCACCATGGTCAGACCTCACTATATTAATTCACTGCCCCAGCTGCTTTTCAACTTCAGTCTTGTAAATTTTAAACTTTTCAAGTGCTTCAGATTTTTCTTTTAATCCCATATATATATCCTACACCGTTAGAGTTACATGTTGGATTTATTATGGGAATATGAGTATGAATAAGTATTGGAACTCTTGGTATGGTGATTGGAATCCATAAGTTCCCAATTTAATTACATAATTATTGTAGAGATTGAAAGATGATTATTTAATGAAACTTTGTTGGTTGGGTGTGGATGGATGGTCATATATGTGATGTTGGAAGTTATAAATTGGTTAATCATGATGGTGGGATAAATTGTTGACGAATGGTGGTAGTTGGAAGAACTAATCATATGGTGATGAGATGTAGAGATTTATGCCTACAAGGTGTTTGATAACATGCCTAAATGGCTTAAGTTATAGAATTTACTAATATTGGTTCCATTGGATGTTGCTATTGTAGATTGAATGTTCTTAGTGTGTTGGATCATTGTAGTATCACTAAGGGGCAAGATTGAGATATATGAGGCTAACTCTCTTTACGTTTGGGAATGTCTATGATTCTCCCTACGTCCCATTCATTATGACTATTACTAGCTTCCTCAGAAAGTAATTATGCCTTAGTTCTGTGAATAGTCGTAGAACTTCTATTCTCTAGCTTTGTAACTCATTCATGACTTTCATTCTAAACGATGTGAGATCAGTGCATAATCAATATAGACCTGGGTTTGATGCCCATGAGTCTCAGTCTAGATTTCTCAACATGTCATACACAGTCGAAGTTTTAGTTTTCATAATCAATTCATGAATACATGTTTCAGTCCAGTTCTATTTAGCATTCGAGTATCATGTAACTCAATATGATTCAGTATTTCAGTATCATGTACTGTAGTATGATTCTCAGCTCCTTATTTTAAATCCATGGATGTTGAACCCCTGTTGTCACGACCCCGGTTCGCCCTCCATGAATCATCGTGATGGCACGTAGTCTCTATGACTAGGTAAGCCTAACAATGAGGAATATAAACAATAATTGCGGAAGAAATAACTAAAACCGGAAAAATAAAAATAAACAGTGTTTAAGGTGCCGCTCGGCACATACAATAACAACTCTCAAACCTAACAGAATTCCCAAAACCCGGAATCTCACAAATCACAAGCTATGAGATACATAAGAAGCTGTAACTCCGTAAATATCTAAACAATGGATAATACTGAAAGGGGCTATATTTATTACAGAAGATAGAAAGGGACTCCTCGGTCTGCGGACGTAGCAGATATAACTCGAAGTCTCTAAAGAACGCCTCCTCCCAAGGATGATAGAACTGAGTGGAAAATACCTGGATCTGCACAACAAAAATGCGCAGAAGAGTAGTATGAGCACACCAAAGCGGTGCCCAGTAAGTATCAAGACTAACCTCGGTGGAGTAGTGACGAGGAACAGTCGAGACACCTACCGGTCTAATAAACAGTGCAATGATAGGAACAACGGAAAATGATATATATATAAAGACTGTACGAAATGACCAACAATGCTACAATCACAATAAGGGAAAAGAACAACAAGTAACAATGAAAATATTAAGAATGATGACACGTAAGAACGGGCAAAAACTCATCCCAAATCCTAAAGTCACAATACATTTAAGGGAAAACAAAACAATAACTCAGATCCTACGGTGGTGTTCACATCAGGTCTTATCCAACAATTACCACGAATTTCCGAATCTCGGACAATTTCAACTCACGAGTCCTAGTGCCTGAAATCTAACAATTGGCATCTCGTGCCCTCATCAGTCTCACGGTCACTCTGACGACTCACTTGCTAACTGGGGCCACTCTCGCATATATGATAAGTAACGAGGGCGTACATCTATGCTTAGCAAAATTCGGGGGACTTTACGTACAATAGGGGTATTCAACTACGTGTATACTTGTGCAAGTGCTTTAACATAATTTTTACCAGCTAATAAGCGTACGAAACAGAAAAGGCAGCACATACAATGTTTCCTCACCACTTCCACGAGACAAAGCTCATACAGGTAAGCGACCCACAATCACAATATTAAACAACCAAATAAGAATGCCTCCACAGGCCATCACAAATCCTTACAATCAATCCCTGACATAGCCCACCTTATTCCGCCACGCGTGCAATGATAACGTAATAAGTGCTCGCCTTGTTTCGTCACGCGTGCATCATAATGTTCCCACCTTATTTCGCCACATGCGCAACCCACATACAAGCATATATATATACATATCCTGCCTTGTTACGCCGCATGTGCAATATATGAATAGTAGCAATAGCAGGGCAGAAACCTCGTGTGACCCCACAACAACAATCGCACGGCAGAAACCTCCTGCATCACAATATCAACAACCGCACGACAGAAACCTCGTGCATCAGCACCCCAAGTACAACAACAACAATGACAATATATACAAGAGCACAACAAGTGAATCAACTCAAGAATCTTTCGTTCACTAGGGGACGGTAAAACTAGCTCACAAGGAATAACCACAATAGAGAATACTAAACGTAATCAGAACAACTCAACAAGGGAGAAAATAATATGAAGCAACGACCCCATAACATGTAGTTCAAACCACAAGGGAGTTAGCAAGAGTCAAGTAAATTTCAAATAAGGAAATATCAACTAAACATAGAATATCTACTCTTCCTTTAAAGGTTGGGCAGGCTGCGAAGGATATGCAACAATTTCAATTAAGACTAAATAATTACATGGGAGATAATATTGATTTCCAATAAAACAAGCAGTCATGAAAGATGACGTGAAAATAGAGGAGGTAAAGATTTTCAGTTAAGCAAAGTAAGAGTCAATTAGGCAATAAGAATGGACCGTAAAGCAATTAATTCCAAGTAAAACATGTAGAGGTGAAACTAGTAATAGGGAATTCAATCATATCAAGAACAACTTCATACTCAGTGAATATAAGGACCTAAGAATCCTAAAAGGCCAAGTTTCTACAAATAAGTCCGAGCACGCACTCGTCACCTCGCGTACTCGGATTACAATCAACAGAGAAAACTCAAATCCTAAGGAGAATCCCCCACACAAGGTTAGGCAAGAAACTTACCTCGAACAAGTGCAAGACAACCTGAAACCACACTTTTGCCACGAGTATTTGACTCCAAATGGCCCAAATCTATTCAATTCAATTGCATATTGTAAATAATACTTCAAGTAACTGATTCTACAATTATATTCTAAGCTAATACGCGAAATTATGTGAAATGACAAAAATGCCCCTCCGGCCCACGTCTCGGAATCGAGTAAGTAAAATTTATATTTCCAGAAATCTCGCACTCTCATGAGTCTAACCATACCAAAATTATCCAAATCCCATAACATTTCGACCCTCAAATCATCAAATCTATCCGAGAGGGTTTCTAGACTTTTCCAACTAAATTCACGGATTTAATGCCAAAACTTGTAATAGATTCGAGTTATCCAACCAAAATTAAGTTAAGAGCACTTACCCAATGTTTTTCCTAGAAAATCTCTCGAAAAATCGCCTCACCCGAGCTCCAAATTGGTTAAAATGGAAAAATGGGATGAAGTCCCATTTTCTGAACTTAAAACATTCTGCCCATGGATTTTCGCATCTGCGGAAAATATAACGCATCTGCGGTTCCATATCTGCGGAAAATATACCATATCTGCGGAAAATATACCGCATCTGCGGAAAATATACCGCATCTGCGGTTCCTGAAGGAATGACCCAAAACCGCTTCTGCGGCCCTTTAGCCGCTTCTGCGGTGCCGCATCTGCGGTTCCCAAGCCGCAGATGCGAAAATACCAGAAGCAGCAATACTACAGCTGCTGCAACACTTTTTCAACCTTCCCGTCAACCATCCAAAATCATCCCGAGGCCCCCAGGATCTCAACCAAAAGCACCAATAACACCTAATACCTCATTAAAACTTGTACCAATCCTTAAACCACCTAAAACAACATCGGAAACTCGAATTAATCAATAATTTAGGCCTAAGAACTCCAATTTTCCTCAAAATACGATTTCGATCAAAAACCTAACCAAACCATGTCCGAATGACCTGAAATTTTACACAGACATCCCAAATGACATGGCGGAACTACTGCAACTTCCGGAATTCCATTCTGATCCTCGGATCAAAATCTCGCTATCGGACCGGAAACTTCAAAAATTCAAACTTCAGCATTTCAAGCCTAAATTAGCTACGGAATTCCAAAACACAATCCAAATACGCTCCCAACCCCAAAATCACTCAATGGAGCTAACAGAACTATCGGATTTCCATTCCGAGGCCGTCCTCACACTGTTCCGACTACGGTCGATTTTCCAACACTTAAGCTCTCATTTGGGGACCAAGTGTCCCAAAACTCTCTGAAACTCGAAACCGAGCATCCTGGTAAATCAAAAATAGCAGAAAGAACTTGGGGAAAGCAGTTAATAGGGGATCGGTGCGTAAATTCCAAAAACAACCGGTCGGGTCGTTACATCCTCCCCCTCTTAAAACCAACGTTCGTCCTCGAACATGCTAAGTTTTGCCTCGAAGTCCTCAAGTCACTGAATGCACACTTCCAACAGGCACCCACGGGTGATCCCACGTCACCCCAATCCACATAAACCTGACGACACATCTCAACTGAAATTTAGCCTTTCTAGCAATACCAACAAACCTTAGAACCAGAATTTTCACCTTCCATCCATTTCCAAAAGACCCGATTCTAAATCCATACCGGGTATCGGTCTCAATCAGCTACACCAATTCATGCCCATGCCCACATAGTACAACCTTACAACCCGACACATCACATGTAGGCCCACAGTAATATTTCTGGTCACCATATTCGCCTAAAATCAAATCTAGCACCGGCCATAAGCCTCATATAGATAGGAACATGTTTCAAACCCCCACAACACTGGCAATGGTACAATAACCACGAAAGCCATATAACTAAACACACGGATCACCAAATCTCAGCTAATACCAACGGGCACACACCCCATAAGCTAAAACTCAAGAAGCACAGAACGAAAATGACTGAATATGGAAAATGAAACACATAAGGGAACTATTAAACAAGTCAGACAAGCACATGTTTTCTATCAACGCTAATCTACAAAACAATCTAACGAAAAAGAATTAAAGCATATAAAAAGAATCACAAGGATCTTATACTGATATAACTCTCGTCGCGGTACACAGCCCGGTCTCAACACATCAATTCATATGAAATCAAGAGGGTCCCGCCCTCAACTCTGAATCACAAGTAGGGTACACATCAAGCCATCTAGAGGCTCTCACTAGATCAATTCCGTCGACAAAATTACAACACGGACTGGCTCCCACATCGGTGGAGCACAAGAAGTCACAGCTCACAACCAAGGATACTCAGAAATCACATCAAACCTACCGTAACGGACAACAAGAATTTTTTTTTACTAGTCTCATAACTCCCGACAACAGCTAGAAACAGACAATAGACACGACTATCACTCATAGAACCTCCCGACTGGATAATCACATAGACAGAGTGCAAATCATGAAACACACCCATAAAGGAAGCAACAAAATAGGGGAACTCATCCCGATAAGCAGGATTGTAATGAACTACGGAGGCTGCTCCTTTATAACGAACTGAGGCATACCTGAATGACATCACCTGGCATAGCGGCCTTAAGCCTACTATATGAAACACATCAACGGGTTGGGCCTCCCCCTCTTAGGCGCCCTCTACTCGCCCGAATACCTCGCTTTGACACATCGGTCCGAAGTCTGGGACAATCTCTCACCATGTGGATAGTATCTCCACACTCAAAGCACCCTCTCTGCTGACGAGGCGGTGGTAACTGTGCGGTACGGGTACTCCGAGACCCATGAACACCTGAGTCACCATGCAAAGCCTGAAGCGAACTGAACTGGCTGACCCACAAAACCTCTACCATGACGCACCTTACCTCCAAAATAAGGGCCAACATATCTCCCTGGTCTATGAGGTCTCCTCGCCTCCTCAAACTCTCTCTCCTGATCTCGTCTTCCTCTCTCTCATGACCCCGTCTGTCCTCTTTCTCCCTAGCATGCATACCCTCTATCCTCCTAGCAATGCTCAACACCTGCTGATAAGAAATATCCATCTCCAACTCATGAGCCATGCTAGACCTGATGCTGGGAATAAGTCCCTCAATAAACCGGCGAACCTTCTTGCGAACAGTAGAAACCAAGGCTGGGGCATGTCTATCCAAGCTATTGTAACGGACAGCGTACTCCGAGACAGTCATAGTACCCTGGCGCAAATGCTCAAACTCAGCGCGCCATGCGTCCCTGAGGCTCTGAGGGACAAACTCTCTCAGGAACATATCTGAAAATTGGATCCAAGTCGGTGAAGTAGCCTCGTCCGGACTGTCTAACTCATAAGCACGCCACCACTGATAGGCGGCTCCTCAAAGCTGGAAGGCGATGAAAGAAACCCCACTCGATCCTGATATACCCATGGTATGGAGAATGCGGTAACACTCATCTAGAAATCCCAGAGCATTCTCCGATGCTAGACCATTGAATACAGGAGGCTTCTACTTCTTGAACCTTTCAAGCCTCAACTGCTCCTGCTCGGAAGCTGCTGCCTTGCCCTCGGGCTGCTCTCAGACTGCAGGCTGCACAGGACTAATCTCAGGGACCTGCTCAACATGCACTCGCTGCTCAAGAGTGCGGGCAGTGGGAGTCTGCGCTCCTCCCCCGGCCTGGGATGGGGCTGCAGCAAGGGGAAGCAACCCCGCCTGAGCCAAAGTGGTGTACATGCTCATGAACTGTGCCAGAGTCTCCTGAAGGGCTGGAGCAGTAGTAGCAGTAGGCGTGTTAGGTGCCTACACTCGGGCTGGATCTGCTGGTGGTGCCTCGGCGGCAACTTGCGCAGGTGCTCTCGCTGCACCACGTGCACATCCTCGGTCTCTACCTCGACCCCGGCCTCTACCTCGGCCCCGACCTCTGACGGCTGCCGTTGGGGGCGCGGGTGCCTGATCATCTCGTGTAGTACGTGTCCTCACCATCTGTGAGAGAGTAGAAGACAGAGGTTTAGAATTGTGATGTCAAAAATCTCGCACGACAGGGAAATCAAATGAAGTGGAATTTTCCTAACAGTTACATAGCCTCTCGCAGATAAGTACAAACGTCTCCGTACCGATCCACGAGACTCTAATAAACCGGCTTGTGATTCGTGACTCCTATGAACCTAGAGCTCTGATACCAACTTGTCACGACCCCGGTTCGCCCTCCGTGATCCATCGTGGCGGCATGTAGTCTCTATGACTAGGTAAGCCTAACAATGCAGAATATAAACAATAATTGCGGAAGAAATAACTAAAACCAAAAAAATAAAAATAAACAGTGTTTAAGGTGCCGCTCGGCACATACAATAACAACTCTCGAAGCTAACAGAATTCCCAAAACCAGGAATCTCACAAATCACAACCTATGAGATACATAAGAAGCTCTAACTTCGGAAATATCAAAACAAGGGATAATACTGAAAGGGGCTATATTTATTATAGAAGATAGAAAGGGACTCCTCGGTCTGCGGACGTAGCAGATATACCTCGAAGTCTCTACAGAATGCCTCCTCCCAAGGATGATAGAACAAAGTGGAAAATACCTGGATCTGCACAACAAAATGGGCAGAAGAGTAGTCTGAGCACACCACAGCGGTGCCCAGTAAGTATCAAGACTAACCTCGATGGAGTAGTGACGAGGAACAGTCGAGACACCTACCGGTCTAATAAACAGTGCAATGATAGGAACAACGGAACATGATATATATATATATTTATATAAAGACTGTACGAAATGACCAACAATGCTACAATCACAATAAGGGAAAAGAACAACAAGTAACAACAAAAATATTAAGAATGATGACACGTAAGAACGGGCAAAAACTCATCCCAAATCCTAAAGTCACAATACAGTTAAGGGAAAACAAAATAATAACTCAGATCCTACGACGGTGTTCACATCAAGTCTTATCCAACAATTACCACGAATTTCTCGGACAATTTCAACTCACGAGTCCTGGTGCCTGAAATCTAACAATTGGCATCTCGTGCCCTCATCAGTCTCATGGTCACACTGACAACTCACTTGCTAACTAGGGACACTCTCGCATGTATGATAAGTAACGAGGGCATACATCTATGCTTAGCAAAAATCGGGGGACTTTACGTACAATAGGGGTGTTCAACTACGTGTATACTTGTGCAAGTGTTTTAACATAATTTCTACCAGCTAATAAGCACGAAAAAGAAAAGGTAGCACGTACAATGTGTCCTCACAACTTCCACGAGACAAAGCTCATACAGGTAAGCGACCCACAATCACAATATTAAACAACCAAATAAGAATGCCTCCACAGGCCGTCACAAATTCTTAGAATCAATCCCTGGAATAGCCCACCTTATTCCGCCACGCGTGCAATGATAACATAATAAGTGCCCGCCTTGTTTCGCCATGCGTGCATCATAATGTTCCCACCTTATTTTGCCACATGCGCAACCCACATACAAGCATATATCTCGCCTTGTTACGTCGCATGTGCAATATATGAATAGTAGCAATAGCACGGCAGAAACCTAGTGCGACCCCACAACAACAATCGCACGACAGAAACCTCGTGCATCACAATATCAACAACCGCACGACAGAAACCTCGTGCATCAGCACCCCAAGTACAACAGTAACAATGACAATATATACAAGAGCACAACAAGTGAATCAACTCAAGAATCTTTCATTCACCAGGGGATGGTAAAACTAGCTCACAAGGAATAACCACAATAGAGAATACTAAACGCAATCAGAACAACTCAACAAGGGAGAAAATAATATGAAGCAACGACCCCATAGCATGTAGTTCAAACAACAAGGGAGTTAGCAAGAGTCAAGTAAATTTCAAATAAGGAAACATCAACTAAACATAGAATATCTACTCTTCCTTTAAAGGTTGGGCAGGTTACGAAGGATATGCAACAATTTCAATTAAGACTAAATAATTACATGGGAGATAATATTGATTTCCAATAAAACAAGCAGTCATGAAGGATGACGTTACAATAGAGGAGGTAAAGATTTTCAGTTAAGCAAAGTAAGAGTCAATTAGGCAATAAGAATGGACCATAAAGCAATTAATTCCAAGTAAAACATGTCGAGGTGACACTAGTAATAGGGAATTCAATCATATCAAGAACAACTTCATACTCAGTGAATATAAGGACCTAAGAATCCTAAAAGGCCAAGTTCCACAGATAAGTCCGAGCACGCACTCGTCACCTCGCGTACTCGGATTACAATCAACAGAGAAGACTCAAATCCTAAGGGGAAGTCCCCCACACAAGGTTAGGCAAGATACTTACCTCGAACAAGTGCAAGACAACCTGAAACCACGCTTTTGCCACAAGTATCTGACTCCAAATGGCCCAAATCTATTTAATTCAATTGCACATTGTAAATAATACTTCAAGTAGCTGATTCTACAATTATATTCTAAGCTAATACGCGAAATTAAGTGAAATGACCAAAATGCCCCTCGGGCCCACGTCTCGGAATCGGGTAAAATTTATATTTCCAGAAATCTCGCACTCTCACGAGTCTAACCATACCAAAATTATCCAAATCCCATAATATTTCGACCCTCAAATCATCAAATCTATCCGAGAGGGTTTTCTAGAGTTTTCCAACTAAATTCACGGATTTAATGCCAAAACTTGTAATAGATTCGAGTTATCCAACCAAAACTAAGTTAAGAGCACTTACCCAATGTTTTTCCTTGAAAATCTCTCGAAAAATCGCCTCACCCAAGCTCCAAATTGGTAAAAATGGAAAAATGGGACGAAGTCCCATTTTCTGAACTTAAAACATTCTGCCCATGGATTTTCGCATCTGCGGAAAATATATCGCATCTGCGGTTCCATATCTGCGGAAAATATACCACATCTGCGGTTCTGCATCTGCGGAAAATATACCGCATCTGCAGTTCCTGAAGGGATGACCCAAAACCGCTTCTGCGGCCCTTTAGCTACTTCTACGGTGCCGCATCTGCTGTTCCCAAGACGCATATGCGAAAATACCAGAAGCAGCAATACTACAGCTGCTGCAACACTTTTTCAACCTTCCCGTCAACCATCCCAAAATCATCCCGAGGCCCCCGGGATCTCAACCAAAGGCACCAATAACACCTAATACCTCATTCAAACTTGTACAAATCCTTAAACCACCTAAAACAACATCAGAAACTCGAATTAATCAAGGATTTAGGCCTAAGAACTCCAATTTTCCTCAAAATATGATTTCGATCAAAAACCTAACCAAACCATGTCCGAATGACCTGACATTTTACACACACATCCCAAATGACATGACGGAACTACTGCAACTTCCGGAATTTCATTCCGACCCTCGAATCAAAATCTCGCTATCGGACCGGAAACTTCAAAAATTCAAACTTCAGCATTTCAAGCCTAAATTGGCTACGGAATTCCAAAACACAATCCGAACACGCTCCCAACCCCAAAATCACCCAACGGAGCTAACAGAATCATCAGATTTCCACTCCGAGGCCGTCCTCACACTGTTCTGACTACGGTCAATTTTCCAACACTTAATCTCTCATTTGGGGACCAAGTGTCCCAAAACTCTCCGAAACTCGAAACCGAGCATCCCAGCAAATCAAAATAGCAGAAAGAACTTGGGAAAAGCAGTTAATAGGGGATCGGGGCGTAAATTCCAAAAATGACCGGTCGGATCGTTACACCTGTATTTGGGCTTGAGGCTACAGTTAATGCTCTATGCATCTTTGGGCTTGAGGCTACAGTTATGTATACGTATACTTGGGCCCGAGGCTGCAGTTTGTGCATATATATATTGGGCCTGAGGCTGTAATTTAATATTCAGATAATCAGGTTGTTCATCATTCAGAAGAGGGAGTATTCATATCCTTACTTCCTTTGTTCATTTCAGTTATCAGCTATCATTTTAGTCATCAATTATTAGTTATCAGTTATCAGTTATCATTTCAGTTTCAGTTTCAACAGTTATAATTTCAGTTATTAATTATAAATTCTCAGTTATCAGCTCAGTATTAGTTTCAGCATTTATAATTCTTTCTTTCAATATCTTTCCATACTAGTGCAATTCAAATGTACTGATGTCCCTTTCTGCCTGGGTTCTGCATCTCACAATGCAGGTACTGATTTACAGGTTGACGATTTAGAGTGCTAGGATTCTTATACCAGCTAATTGGTGATCCCCAGTTCTGTCGGGGCATTATCATTACCTTACAGTCTTTCAGTATTTACAGATAGTCAGTGTTTTCAGTACTTCAATAAAGGCTTCATAGACTATAGTAATAGTAAGACAAAGTAACAAGTTTTTCATGTTAAGCAATGTTGGCTACAGACATGTTTCAGTATTGTATTAGTGTTTCCATATTTTGTTTTTTATCATTCAGACTTTCAGTATATCAGCATGTGTTTGTTTAGCTTCCGCATTTAGTATGTTATGATATCACATGTTTATTCAGCTAGCCAGTTAGTTCGCTCGGTCACATGTAGTCAGGCATCGATTGTCGTGTTACGTCCAAGCCCAGGTTCGGGGCGTGACAAAGCTTGGTATCAGAGCACTAGGTTCAAGTGTCTTAGGGAGTCTATGAAGTCATGTCCTAGGGAGTTTCCTTTATATGTGTGTGCCGGCCATGCATATAAATGGTTAACTACCAAGACATTCAGGATTGTCTCATTTCTTTCTACTCTAGATCGTGCCATGAAACTTAGAGCAATAGTTAACCTTCTGTTCCTATCGAATTCAAGACGTATCGAATGCCTATGGGTAGGAAAACCCAAGGTGCTAGAGAGGATTATTGCCTATTGGGGTATAGTTATGCAGTACATGTTGGTAATAAGTGAGACTTGAGAGGATGTTGAAAGTGGGATACAATGTATAGTAGTACATAACCTTATTAGAAAGTATGAAAGCAGTTATCATGTCTTATGGTTATCAACTTACCTCAGTTACCAGTTATACAGTCTTTTAGTTAGTAGGTTTATTGTTATTTAGTATGCCAGTTATTTGTTATTCAGTTTCCAGATCTCCAATTTTCAGTGTATCCAACTTCTCTTGATTTGTGAGTATACGGTGATGCCTACAGGTGCTAAAAGAAAATGTAAGTAACAGTGATTATAGAGAAATCATCACATGTTTTAGGTCCAGATTAAGACCCAAGGCTCGCCGGATTGTGTAGGAAGTGATTTATGAGATGATGGTATCTCTGAATGACATGTTTGTGTATGGTAGTGTATCCGTATGTGTTTTACCTCACAGAACAATTTCATTTTTTAATTCTTAGAAATTGAGCTACAAGTTGGATGATGATAATTTAGATGTCAGACCCTACAGTGTAGCAGGTTAAGAATTTGACAGCAACTGGCTTAGAATTAGTCATTATAGTTTTGGACAAAAAAGAGACTAAGGGCAAAATTCCTAGCAGTGAGAAATGTTTGATATTACCAGAGATGTATTTTTCATACGGCTCATGCATATGACTAAGAAGACATGATGTATGAAATGAGAACCAACAACAGCCAAAATTGAATTTCAGGGAATGATTTTATGGTTTTCCAGATTTATTCATACTAGAACTAGAAAGTACCACCTTAGTAAGTTACTATAAGAAGTAGGTATTATTGTGAGATAAAGGATATGCCAGTTCCCCTTAGGTATGTGACTAAGTGTTTACCCCGAACGTTTATAGTTTGATATGATTTTGAAGTGTATAGAAATTATGGGGATTAGATATTCCAATTTTGTTTAATACATATGAAATTTCCCTAAGTGTGATCCATGTACATAGTACAAAAGAAAAATAGTGCACGACCGTAGAATAGGGTCGGATGGTGAGGGAAGCTAGGAATAACCTTATGCTTCACTTTAGTTATTCAAGCATGAGAATAAAATACGATGCTAGCAGGTGGTTAGTAAAAAAGATAGTAAGTTTTGAGTAGATGCAACAAATTAGCAATTTCAGCAAAGCTAGTAGAGGTACAATTTGATTTACTTAGTATAGTTGACACTAGTGAGTGGCTAACAGTTTGAAACACCAAACGCATGCTAGAACCCGAAGAGTTTAAGTTAAACTCGAAGTACAGTGGCAGTGGAAAAAAACCCAGCTAACAGCTAGAGACCAAACTATAGAAGAATAGCCTTTAGGAATTATAAAAATGTGGTTGGGATTGACAGCGTGAGCAAAGTTAAATTATTAAGATTGTGTATGATAGTTGTGAATACATTAGCTTTCCGTTATGTGAATAATTAAGTTTTTCCTAGTGAGAAATATTTCTCATAAGTAAGTTGGAAGATGAGTCATCATTAACTTAGAGTGCAAATAATTGTAGAAAATAAGGAAAGTTATTTGGATCCCAACAAAAAGAGAAGGATCCGCAAGTATAAGACCTTTGGTCTAAGGGCTGATGTGAAAATTTTCAGTACGTCCAGTTAGTGATTTGAAACCCAAATAATTAGCATGGGATATGAAAAAGAAAATCAGTTCGGTAATGAAGGAAAATTATATAATTACCACAAGGAATATGTCTAGCATGTGTAAGGAACACAAAGTGAGTAGACTGATCACCGAGCTTAGTTATTGATGATAAAGTGATCACAGAAAAGCTATAAAATCATGGCCATTTATGTGTCATGGGGGTAGTGCCATTGCAGGAGGCTCTAAAATTTGGAGTAGAGGTCAAAGACTTAGTTCACAATAATACTATAAGTGTTTTCAGGAAGTGCTTAAGAAGATAATTAAGTGTGGTAAGTATAATTCATGATTGAGGTAGATAAGAGAACTCTGGTGAAAGAAGTTCACCACTTAGCCCAGCTAGGATTTCAATTTGCGTACTCCACAGATAGTGGAGTTGTTTTCTAGAATATGACTTGTTCCTCCTTAGTAGCCGAAGTGAAGGAGAAATAGTTTGATGATCCCTACTTGTTGTAGCTGAAAGGGAGGGGTTCACAGGCATAAGATGATGGCTTTTATACATGGGGGAGATGATATTACTTTGAGGTACCACGATAGATTGTGTGTTCCAACCACAGATGGACTTAGCGAGGGAGGAAGATGTTAGAAGCCCATAATTCCAGGTATTCTATGAACCTAGGTTCCTCAAATATGTATCATAATCTCAAGGAGATTTATTGGTAGAACGACATGAAAAAGAACGTCGCGAAATTTGTTTCCAAGTATATGAATTTCCACCAAGTGAAAGTCAAGCAGCAGAAAACCAAGTGTTTATCTCAGAATACACATATTCTTTAGTGGAGATGGTAAATATGGACCTTATAATAGGATTATCTCGCTCATTATGAAAGGATGACCTGTATGGGCGAAAGTGTAGATCGTCCATTGACTGGCTTGAAGTTGGCAAAGCAGAGTAGTTGAGACCAAATTTGGTCCATCAAGCTATGGAGAAATTCACGTTCATTCAAGAGAATTTAATAACGGCCCAGGGTCGCTAAAAGTCGTATGCGGATGTGCAGCATATAGACTTAGAGTTTCAAGTTGATGATTGGGTGTTTCTGAAAGTTTTGCCTATGAAAGGTGTTATAAGATTTGGGAAGAAAGGAAAGCTCAATCCCAGATACATCGGGCCAAATATGATCCTATAAAGGATTGGGCAAGTAGCTTACGAGTTAGAGTTTTCACCAGAAATGGTAGTTGTACACCCAGTATTTCACGTGTCATGTTATAACATTCAAGTTTCTAGTATTCAGATCTCATGTCACGACATTTATGTTTCTAGTGTTCAGATCTCATGTTAGAATATTCAAGCTAGTTCAGTACTCAGATACTCATGTCAATCCAGTACTCAGATATTCATGCCAGCTTAGTACTCAGATATTAAAGTTAGTTCAGTGATCAAATGTTCACGTTAGTTCAATACTCGATTATTCGTGTCAGTTCAGTATTCATATATCCACATTAGTTCAGAATTCACGTATCTATAACAGACAAGTATTCATGTATATGGTTCATGTTATGCATATTATGATGCCCTATGGAGCTAGTGTTATGCTTTGTTAGCTGGTAGGTATTTTGGAGAAATGTTGAAGGTAACTAACCTTCTCATTCAGACCATATATTATAATCTCCACGTTGTTCAGTGTTTAGTCAGTTTAGTAGCCATTCAGTCTAGTACCTATTCAGTTCAGTATCTCATCAGTTCAGTAATCGTGTATTCATTTAGTTTAGTATGCACGTGTTCATGGCATTTCAGTGTTCACATCATTCCTGCTAAACGTCCAGAGTTAGTTGAAGCTACAACTAGAATAATCATTCGAGGACGAATGATCCCAAGGGGGACATAATGTAACACCCCGTAAATCCGGATTAGTTGTTGATGTGTTAAATGAGTATTAATGTGGTCTTTTAGATATGTGAAGCCCTATCGGGATGAGTATGGGTAATGTAACACTCCGTAAATCTGAATAAGGCGTGTGAGGACGAGGACTACTAATTTTATGGTTATTAACTGGATATGATAATAAGTGTGAGGCATATCATAAGTGATTTGGGGTCTAAGGAAAGGCCTAAGTCTAAGCCAAGTTGGAAAAATACATGATAGACTAAAATCCCAAATGAGTACGGACAAGACCACACTTTGGACGAGCATATCTACATTTATATACGGTTTTATGTGATGCACAACCTATCAAAGTAATGATATTTGAGTCTAGTTTCTACCGCTTCAAACCGTTCGTCATTTGGACATTCCTACAAGAAGTGATGACCAAATTACCAAAGGTTGGTGGAGGAGTGTGCGGATGCAAAACATCCGAGGCCGCGTCCGAAAAGAGGGGCTGGCAGTGAAGTGCTTCCATAGCATCCGAGCTCCTTAGAGGAGTGAAATGGGGATGCGAAGCATCTGAGGCCGCATCCGAAATCTGGGCCTATAAACACAATTTCGGGGTCCATTTTCCCCATTTCATTTGGACGAATCTTGGGGTTCTTCTTCACTCTCTCAAGACCTCCAACTCCTCCCATGTTCAAGGTAAGCAATGCCTATTATCTTGGTGTGAAATTCCATCATTTCTACACTAGTATTGATGAAATCTACACATAAAATACTTAGATCTTCAAGAGATTTCTTCAAGAACTCAAAGGAAGGTTTTGCAAGATTTCTTCCAAAACGGTAATTCAACACCATTAGACTTACATGTATGGACTTAATAAGGGAATATGAGTATGAATAAGTATTGGAACTCTTGGTATGGTGATTGGAAGCCATAAGTTCCCAATTTAATTACATAACTATTGTAGAGATTGAAAGATGATTATTTGACGTAACTTTGTTGGTTGGGTGTGGATGGATGGTCCTATATGTGATGTTGGAAGTTATAAATTGGTTAATCATGATGGTGAGATAAATTGTTGATGAATGGTGGTAGTTGGATGAACTAATCATATGGGGATGAGATGTAGAGATTTATGCCTACAAGATATTTGATAATATGCCTAAATGGCTTAAGTTATGGAATTTGTTACTAATATTTGTTCCATTGGATGTTGCTATTGTAGATTGAAGGTTCTTAGTGTTGTGGATCATTGTAGTATCACTAAGGGGCGAAATTGAGGTATATGAGGCTAACTCTCTTTACCTTTAGGAACATCCATGATTCTCCCTACGTCCCATTCATTATGACTATTACTAATTTCCTCAAAAAGTAACTATGCCTTAGTTCCATGAATAGCCGTAGAACTTCTATTCTCTAGCTTCGTAACTCATTCATGACTTTTATTCTAAACGTTGTGAAACCAGTGCATAATCAATATAGACCTGGGTTTGATGCCTATGAGTCTTAGTCTAGATTTCTCCGCATGTTATAAACAGTTGAAGTTTTAGTTTTCATAATCAGTTCATGAATAAATGTCTCAGTCCAGTTCGATTTAGCATTCGATTATCGTGTAACTATATATGATCCAATATTTTAGTATCATGTACTGCAGTATGATTCTCAGTTCCTGATTTTAAATCCCTGAATGTTAAACTCTGTATTTGTGCCTGAGGCCGCAGTTAGGTATACGTATACTTGGGCCCGAGGCCGCAATTTGTGCACATATATATTGGGCCTGAGGCCGCAGTTTGATAGTCAGATAAACAGGTTGTTCATCATTCCGAAGAGGGAGTATTCATATCCTTAGTTCCTTTGTTCATTTCTGTTATCAGCTATCATTTCAGTCATCAATTTTTTAGTTATCAGTTATTATCGCAATTGTTAAGTATCATTTATCAGCTATCCGTTATCATTTCAGTTTCAGTTTCAACAGTTATAATTTCAGTTATCAATTACCAATTCTCATTTATCAGCTCAGTATTAGTTTCAGCATTAATTATTCTTTCTTTCAGTTGCTTTACATACTAGTGCAATTCAAATGTACCGATGTCCCTTTTTGCCCGAGGCTTGCATCTCACGATGCAGGTACAAATTTACAGGTTGAAGATTCAGAGTGCTAGGATTCTTGTACCAGCTAATTGGTGATCCCTAGTTCTGTTGGGACATTATCATTACCTTACAGTCTTTCAGTATTTACAGATAGTCAGTATTTTCAGTACTTCGATAGAGGCTTCATAGACTATAGTAACAGTTAGACAGAGTCACAAGTTTTTCATGTTAAGCAAGATTGGCTACAAACACGTTTCAGACTTGTATTAGTGTTTCCACACTTTGATTTTTATCATTCAGACTTTCAGTATATCAACATGTGTTTGTTTATCTTCCGCATTTAGTATGCTATGATATGACATGTTGATTCAGCCGGCTAGTTGGTTCGCTCGGTCACATATAGTCAGGCACCGAGTGTCGTGTTACGTCCTGGCCCAGGTTCAGGGCGTGACGCAAAGCAGACAAAAGCCAAAAGATTACCGGTTTCTTTTTCAGAGGACAACCAGCTTTCTTATGACCTACTTGTTTGCAATACTAGCACTTGATTTTGTTCTTAATTACAACTTGAGGACCAAGAGGATTATGAGATTGACCTTGGTTTACACTAGGCTTATTAGTATGACCACTATTACCACCTGGACGATGAGACTGACCATGTTTCTTTTTATGAAATTTGGGTCCACCTTTTCTTTTACAAGAAGGATAATCAGCTGATCTAGACAAAGTAACAAGGTTCACTACGCCCTGAACATTATCCTTTTGGATCCTCCCTTCCTTTACCACACAAACAGTAATAAGCTCATCAACACTTATCATTTTGTGCATTATAGGTTGTCTTAAGCTGGTTAAACTGCTCAGGAATGGATCTTAGAGATTGGTGAACTAGAAAATTATCGGTAATGGTTACACCTAAATTATTCAGTTTGTTTGCAATATTAACCAATTTCATAGTATGATCATGGACACTACCTACAAGGTTATACTTTATGGTAGATAGGGAATCAATCAGGCTATCTATCTCAGCTTTGTCAGATTCTTGTTACATTCTTGTTAGCTAGCAGTTAGCACCATCCACAGCCACTACTGCTTTGTGATCAGTCGTAAGTAGATTAGTATTCGGTAGGTTGACTTTTTAGTTGCTTGAGGGCAAGAAAGAGTCTAAGTTAGGGGTGTTGATGTGCCGTAGAAATACGGCACTTAATTACTAATTACATGGACTTTAGCTCGTTTTTATAGCATTAAGTTATTTTTTATGTAATTTTGATGTTTTGCAGGAAACCAAACTTGAAGAGCCAAGAACAAGAAAAATATGACAAAACACATGGAAAGGAAGAAATACGGCAGATATGCAATCGCAAAAGGGATGCGTGGGCCGTAGACCAACAACAGAATGAAGCACATTAGCCCAGTTCTTGAGAGTCAAATTTGCGATCGCGCAATCGATTGCATAATTCTTGTACAGACCACAGAATGATTGTACAAATGCAATAGGAGTTCCAGCAAGTATAACTCTGCGATGTGATCTGCGGTCGGGAAGTCGATACGCGGACCACAGAACCAGAATGCGATGGAAAACTGGAAGATTAAATTATGCGGCAAAAAATGAACATTTATGGACCGTGAACGTGTTCTGCAACCCATTATGCGGTCGCAGATTGAATCTGCAGGGCTATTTTTGTCACTTTTTGACCATGATTTTTGGACCATTACAAATAGAATGATTAGGGTCGTTGTGCATTCATCTTGTTAGAACAGAAAAGCAGAGCATTGAATACATCATTAGTTTGGAAGCTTTTGAAGAAAGAATCCAAGATTTGTCCTCTTTGTATGCTTATGTTTTTATTCATCACTTTGTCTTTGCATTTTAGTATGAGAAGCTATCTTAAAATACCAAGGTTGTGAACCCTAAATGGGTGTAATGTTAATGGGTATTTGAAATTGAATCTATATAATGGTTGGTCGATTTTTATTCGTTTCTCATGCTTCATGTATGGTTAATGGTTGCAAACATTAATTAATACCATTTTACTTTATATTTACTTGGAAAAGAGGTATAGAATTTGGTAGAATTGAATAGCAAGAACTCAAAGCTTTAAACTTTGTTTAATAGAATTGCTTGGGGATAAGTGGATTCTACTTGGCTGAAAATTGGGTGTTCTTAATTGTAACTCTTTTATATTTGGAAAAATCATAAAGAGGAAATACTACCAATTATTGGAAAATATTGGGTAGTCTTTTAGAGACTTTCCATTAGAAATATATCATGTCAACATCAATAGCATTACACTCTATTGACAGGGACACAACCTTAGTTCCTTAATCAAATTAATCAATTTTCTTTACTAAATAGGTTATCTTGATAATTCACAATTACAAAACTATTTTTGAGCCAACAGAGTAGAATTATGGTGCAAATTAAGTTGCACACTACTCGAGTAATATTTTCACACCTATTCCCTGTGGGATTCGAACCCAACCTAGTTGGGTTATTTTATTTGACACCGATCGCCTTACACTATTTATTTAGGTGTAATTTTCGTCACGACCCAATTCTCCCTCCGTAAGATGTCGTGACGGCACCTAGTCTGTACGAATAGGTAAGCATACATTTGCGGAATAAGGAAAATTAAAGCAAAAATTTAACAACTAACCGCAACAGATAATCAAATAACTGATAAAAATGCCACTCGGCATGTACAATAACAAACGCTAGTATACACAGTACTCCCAAAACCCGGAAAATCATAAGTCACAAGCTACAGAAGAAAAACCAATATCTCTATACACCAGAGTCTAAGAAAAAGGTATGGAAAGGTAAATGACATAGGAGGGAATAGAGGGGGACTCCGAGGTCTGCGGACGCGGCAGATATATTTTGAAGTCTCCAAAGTCTCACTGCTCACCGATGACGGGGCTGATACGAAGTAACTCTACACATATTCATGTGCAGAAGAGTAGCATGAGTACACCACAACGGTACCCAGTAAGTGCCAAGTCTAACCTCGGTCGAGTAGTGACGAGGTTAGGTTAGGGCCCTACTGGTATATATAAATTAACGCAGAAGAATAAAGTAGTGTAATAAGAGACTGGAAATTTAACAAAGAGAAAATCCATAGAATCTTAGCAGCACATCACACGGGGATAAAACAGCAGGGGATCTCTCGAGATATCATCTCGTAGTCCCAAAAGTAAATATTCAAGGAGATCTCCCGAGGTGCCGCCTCGTAGTCTCAAAAGTAAATGTGCAGGGGGATCTCCCGAGGTACTGCCTCGTAGTCCCAAAAGTAAACACACAGCTCGAAACCGATGAATACGATAATTTACAGCAAGAATCTCCAGCTAAGACTGATACAAATAAGGAAAAACAGGTTAATCAACTAAGCATGCCGCACAGAGTTCAAATAAGCATTTAATACATGTAGACATGCAATATTAGGCTAAACAGGATAACTACACATGGTGGTATAACTCAATTAAGATGAAACAGGCTATTACTCACCAAAAATCAGATTTTACAACAAATAGCCCGTGCACACACTCGTCACCTCGCATATACACGCTCACATATCACAAAAGTATCACAACAGTACCAAATCCTAAGGAGACTTCCCCCACACAAGGTTAGGCAAGCCACTTACCTCGAACCAAGTTCAATCAATCAGTAAGAATGCCTTTTCCACGATTTTCCGACTCCGAATAGCCCAAATCTAGCAAAAAGCAATTACATACCGTAAATATAACTTTATGAAACTAATCCAATTAATGAAATCAAGAATTAAATAAGAAATTAGAAAGTTTCCCCAAAGAGTTGACCCGAGCCCACGTCTCGGAATCGGGTAAAAGTCATAAAATACGAACACCTGTTCACCCACGAGTTCACTCGTACAAAAATTATCAAAATCCCAATCAAAACTCAAAAATTTGGTTGAAGAACTTTTTCCATTTTTCCCAATTTTCTCAACCCAAATCCGAAATTAAAAGATGGAATCAACTATAGATTAATGGAATATTATCATAAAATGAGTCAAGAATCATTACCCAATAGCTTCCTCTTAAAATCCCCCAAAATTTCGTCCAAATCCTAGCTCTCTATCTCATGTTTTGATAAAAATGGCAAAACCCTCATTTTTGAAATGTTTATAACTGCCCAAGGATCTCTTCTTAGTGAACGTGGAAGAACCCTCGTGTTCGCGAAGCACAAAACTGCTTCAGTCAAAAATTCTTCATCACAAATGCGATGGCCCAATCGCGAACGCGAAGCTTACTCAGCTCGACCCTACACGAATATAATGACCCGGCCGGTCGTTTTGAGTGTATTAGCCCCGATCCCCTATTTACTGCTTCCCCCGTATCTATTTCTACTTATGTGACTTGCTAGGAGATTTTGTTTGTGGTTTCAGAGTGATTTGGGACACTTAGTCCCTAAAATGGAAGCCTAAGTTCTAGGATTTTGACTGTAGTCAGAACTGTTTGAAGACGAATCCAGAATGGAGTTTTGTCAGTTGCGTTAGCTCCGTTAGGTGATTTTGGACTTAGGGGCATGTACGGATTTTGAATTGGAGGCCTGTAGCTGATTTAGGTTTGAAATGGCAAAAGTCAAATTTTTGGGAAGTTTGAACAAAAGTGGACTTTTTGATATCGGGGTCTGATTCTAATTTCGGAAGTTGTAGTAGGTCCGTAATGTCAATTATGACTTGTGTGCAAAATTTGAGGTCAATCGGACGTGATTTGATAGGTTTCGGCAATCGAACGTGATTTGATTCGTGTTTTTATTGCTATTTGATGTGATTTGAGGGCTCGACTTAGTTCGTATGGTGTTATTGGACTTGTTGGTATGTTTGGTTGAAGTCCCGGGGGCCTCGAGTGGATTTCGGGTGGTTACCGGGCTAGATTTGGACTTGTTGAAATTGCAAAAATTGCTGGAGTTTCAGTTGCTGATTTCCTCTTATGCGATCGCGTAAGAGGGGACGCGATCGCGTAAGCTTGTTTGGGGAAGTGGCATTTTACCCTATGCATTTGCGAGTTACGGTACGCGATCTCGCAAATTGGTCAGGCTGTGCATCGCGAACGCATGGGTTAGGCCGCGTTCGCGAAGAGGAAGTAAAGTGGAACTGGAGTTCAAGTTTTGTTCTTTGCGGTCGCGTGAGGATGGACGCGATCGCGTAGGTCTAAGATGCCAGTGGTACATGATCGTGTGTGAGGTGACGCGTTCGCATAGCATGTTTTTAAGCATTTGGAATTTTGTTCTACATGATCGCATGAGATGTTCCGCGATCGCGTAGCGTGAGCACGTGGGCATATTATAAACATTTTAAAAACGAGGGTTAGCCAGTTTTTGTTAAAACTAGAGATAGAGAGCTCGGATTTGGATGAGATTTTGAGGGATTTTCAGAGGCATCGATTGGGTAATGATTCTACACTTGTTTTTGGTTATACCCCACTAATTTATCATTGATTTCATCCTTTATTTTCAGATTTGGGTTGAAAATTTGGGGAAAAATGGGAGAAGTTCTTCAAATATGATTTGGAGTTTTGATTGGGATTTTGATATCGGATATGGATAATTTTGGTACGAGTGAACTCGTCAGTGAATGGGTGTTCATATTTTGTGACTTTTTACCTGATTCCAAGACGTGGGTCTGGATCGACATTTTAGGGCGATTTTCTAGTTTCTTTCTTAAGCCTTGATTTCATTAATTAGATTAGTTTCTTATAGTTGTATTTATCTTATGTAATTGCTTTTGGCTAGATTTGGGCCATTCAGAGTCGGAAAATTGTGGAAAAGGCATTGTTACCGATTGATTGAGCATGGTTCGAGGTAAGTTGCTTGCCTAACCTTGTGTAGGGGAACTCCCCTTAGGATTTGGTACTGATGTGATATGTAATCTCCGTGTAAGGTGACGAGTGCGTATACGGGCTATTTGCATTAAAACCCGATTTTTACTGAGTAATAACCTGTTTCATCCTATTTGAGTTATACTAGCATGTGTAGTTACCTTATTTAGCCTAGAATCACATGTCTACTTGTCTTAAATGCTCAAGCATGCTTAGTGGATTTCCTATTCATCCTTGATGTGTACTTAGTCTAAACTGTAGGATTTTCTTGTTGTACCGGTTATTTCCATTGTTTTGATTTGCGTATTTACTTTGGGACTATGGGACGGTATCTAAGGAGATCCCCTTACATATTTACTTTGGGACTACGGGACGGTATCCCAGGAGATCCCCCTACATATTTACTTTGGGACTACGGGACAATATCCCAGGAGATCCCGCCTGCATATTTACTTTTTTGACTACGAGACGGTATCTCGGGAGATCCCATGCTGTATTATTCCTGTGTACTGTACTGTTATTCTTCTGTGATTTCTTTTTGTTAAATTCTAGTCTCTTATTACACTACGATATTTATACTCTGCCTTATATATATATATATATATATATATATATATATATATATATATACCAGTTGGGCTTTGACCTGACCTTGTCACTACTCGATCGAGGTTAGGATTGGCAATTACTAGGTACCATTGTGGTGTACTCATGCTACTCTTCTGCACATGTTTCGTGTGCAGATCCAGGTACCTCCTACCAGCCTCGCTATTAGTTGCGTACTTGCTGCTGCTCCTGAGACTTCAAGGTGCATCTGCCCATGTTCGCAAACCTCGGAGTCCCCCTCTATCCTTTTTATGTTGTTCTTCCTTTACTTTTTCAAGATATTGATGTATAGAAACAGTTAGACAAATTCTTATAAGCTTGTGACTTATGATGTTCTGGGTTTTGGAAAATTTTGTGTATATTCGAGAGTTGGTTATTGTACATGCCAAGCGACATTATATTAGTTATTTAAATATCTGCCGCAGTTAGTTGTTAAATTTATGCTTTCATTTTCATTATTCCGCAAATGTTAGGCTTACCTAGTCGTGGAGAGTAGGTGCGATCACGAGATCTCACGGAGGGATGATTTGGGTCGTGACAAGTTGATATCAGAGCTCTAGGTTCATAGGTGTCGTGAGTCACAAGCAGGTTTAGTAGAGTCTCGCGAATCGGTACGGAGACGTTTGTACTTATCTTCGGGAGGCTATGGAATTGTTAGGAAAATTTCACTTCTTTCGATTCCTTGTTGTGCGACATTTTGTCTTCGAAATTCTAAACTTCTATCTTCTATTCTCTCACAGTTGGTGAGGACACGTACAGCCGGATCAGATGACCAGGCACCTGCGCCCCCTACTAGAGTTGCCAGAGGCCGGGGCCAGGGTATAGGCCGAGGACATCAATGTGGTGCATCCTATGCACCCGCACGAGCTGCCACAGAGGAGCCACCAATAGCTCCAGTAGAAGCGCAGGCACCTGAGACGCCTACTACTGCACCAGCTCTTCAAGAGACCCTTGCACAGTTCCTAAGCATGTTCGGTACTCTAGCTCAGGCAGGGTTGATTCCCCTTGCTCCTGCCACATCTCAGGCCAGAGGAGGAGCACAGACTCCCATTTCCTGCACCCTAGAGCATCGAGTTCAGGTCGATAAGATTCTAGAGGTTATACCGGTGCCGCCAGTAGCCCCAGCTCAGCCCGAGGGTAGTGCAGCAGTTTATGAGGAGGAGCAGCGTAGTCTAGAAAGATAAAAGAAGTACCACCCTCCTACTTTTAGTGGACTGGTGTCAGAAGATGCCCATGGTTTTCTTGAGGGGTGCTACTTTATCCTCCGTAATATGGGCGTAGCAGAGTCGACCAGGGTTTCTTTCACTGCATTCCAGCTTAGAGGAGCAGCCTATCAGTGGTTGTGTGCTTATGATTTGGACAGTCCGGCTGAGGCAAGTTCACTTACTTGGACCCAATTCTCGAATATGTTTTTGAGGGAGTATGTTCCTAGAGGCTCAGAGATGCATGGCGCGCCAAGTTTGAGCATTTGCGCCAAGATGCTATGACTCTGTCAAAGTATGCAGTTCATTTCAGTGATTTGGCTAGACATGCACCGGCCTTAGTTCCTACATTCCGGGAGAGGGTACGTCAGTTTATCGAAGGGCTCCATCCCAGCATCAGGATTAGCATGACCCGGGAGTTGGAGATGGATATCTCATACCAGCAGGTTGTGGGTATTGCTAGGAGAGTGGAGGGTATTCTTGCTTGGGAGAGAGAGGAGAGGGAGGCCAAGACGTCTCGAGAGTCTGTCACTTATATTGTTACTCGTGCCTCAGCTGCAGTTTGACATGGTAGGGGCTATGTGAGCCGCCTTATTCTTTCAGCTCTTCTAGCTGCTAGTGGTATTCCGGCTACTCCTAGGCCAAGGAACCTTATTATGCACCACCAGTATCTAATGTACCTCTTGCTTGGGGTGCTTTCAGTGGTTAGTCCAGCAGAGCTGACCCGAGCCACAGTAGCCACGCCCCCCGAGAGCTTGTTTTGAATATGGCGACACTCGCCATATGGTGAGGGATTTCCCCTGACTTAGGAGGGGTGCACCTCCACAGACTTCTCAAGCACCGCGTGCTCCACTGGGTCCTCAAGCTATGATCACAGCACCAGCTGCCACTCCACCTGCTCAGCCAACTCGAGGTGGACGTCGGGGAGGTAGAGGGCGCCCTAGAAGGGGAGGCCAAGCCAGATACTATGCCCTTCCTGCTCATACAGAGGCAGTTGCTTCCGACTTTGTCATTACAGGTATTGTTCCGGACTGTCATAGAGATACTTCACTTTTATTTGATCTAGGCTCCACTTATTCCTACATGTCATCTTATTTTGCTCCGTATTTGGGCGTATCCCGTGATTCTACGAGTTCTCCTATCTATGTCTCTACACCCGTGGGAGATTCTATTATTGTTGATTGTGTGTATCGGCCGTGTTTGGTTGTTATTAGTGGTTTTGAGACCAGAGCCGATTTATTATTGATCAGTATGGTAGATTTTAATAATATCTTGGGCATGGACTGGTTGTTGCCCCCATTATTTTATTCTTGATTGTCACGCCAAGACTGTGACACTGGCTATGCCGGGCTTACTGCGATTAGAGTGGAGGGGTACCTTAGATTACACTCCCAGCACCGTTATTTCATTTCTTAAAGCTTAAAGAATGGTTGAAAAGGGGTGTGACGCGTATCTATCTTATGTAAGAGATGTCAGTATTGATACCACTACAGTTGAGTCAATCCCTGTAGTGAGGGATTTCCCTGATATATTTCCAGCTGATCTTCCAGGCATGCCGTCCGACAGAGATATCGACTTTGGTACTGATTTGTTGCTGGGAACTCAGCCCATCTCCATTCCTCATATCGTATGGCTCCTCCTAAGTTGAAGGAGTTGAAGGAACAATTATAGGAATTACTTGATAAGGGCTTCATTCGGCCCAGTGTATCTCCTCTGGGTGCTCCGAAGAAAAAGGATAGTTCTATGTGTATGTGCATTGATTATCGCTAGTTGAACAAGTTACAGTGAAGAACAGGTATCCTTTGCCTCATATTGATTACTTATTTGATCAGTTAAAGGGTGCCAGAGTGTTTTCCAAGATTGACTTGCATTCAGGTTATCATCTGTAGAAGATTCGGGAGCCAGATATCCTGAAGACTGCTTTCAGGACTCGGTATGGTCATTATGAGTTCCTTGTGATGTCATTTTTGCTGACCAACGCCCCAGGTGCATTTATGCATTTGATGCACAATGTTTTTCTGCCCTATCTTGACTCTTCCGTCATTGTGTTTATTGATGGAATTCTAGTGTACTCCCGGAGTCGGGAGGATCATGAGCAGCACCTGGGGATTGTGCTTCAGACCTTGAGAGAAAAGAAGTTATATGCAAAATTCTCAAAATGTGAGTTCTGGTTAGATTCAGTGGCATTCTTGGGTCACATAGTGTCGACTGAGGGGATCAAGATGGATTAGAAGAAGGTGGAAGCAATGCAGAGTTGGCCCAGACCATCCTCAGCTATGGATATCTAGAGTTTCCTTGGTTTGGCGGGATATTACCGTCGATTTGTAGAGGGGTTCTCATTTTGTTGCAGCACCTATGACCAGGCTGACCCAGAAGGGTGCTCCGTTCAAGTGGACAAAGGAGTGTGAGGAGAGCTTTCAAAAGCTCAAGGCAGCTTTGACTACTGCCCCAGTATTGTTATTGCCTACAGGTTCGGGGTCTTATACTATTTATTGTGAAGCATCGCGGTCGGTCTCGGTGCGGTGTTGATGTAGGACCGTAGGGTGATTGTCTACACATCCAGACAGCTGAAGGTGCATGAAAAGAACTATCCTGTCCACGACCTTGAGTTAGCAGCTAGTGTTTATGCCTTGAAGATTTGGCGACACTAGTTGTACGGTGTCCCTTGTGAGATCTACACTGATCATCGGAGTTTGCATCATCTATTTATGTAGAAGGATCTCAACTTGCGTCAGCGGAGGTGGTTAGAGCTGCTTAAGGATTATGATATCACTATTCTGTACCATCCCGGGAAGGCCAATGTGGTGGCCGATGCCTTGAGTCACTGAGCAGAGAGTTTGGGGAGCTTAGCATGTATACCAATAGAGAGACCATTGGCATTGGATGTTCACGCCTTGGCCAACAACTTTGTTAGATTGGATATTTCTGAGCCGAGTTGAGTTTTGGTTTGTGTGGACTCCCAGTCTTTTCTTTATAATCGTATCAGGGAGCGTCAGTATGATGACCCCCATCTTCTTGTCCTTAAGGACACGGTTTAACACGGTGATGCTAAGGAGGTCACTATTGGTGATGATGGTGCATTGAGGATGCAGGGCAGACTATGTGTGCCTAATGTAGACGGATTGCGTGAGTTGATTCTCCAGGAGGCACACAGTTCACAGTACTCCATCTATCCAGGTGCAATGAAGATGTATCAGGACTTAAGGCAGCATTATTGGTGGAGGAGAATGAAGAAGGAGATAGTGGAATATGTAGCTTGGTGCCTAAATTGCCAGCAGGTGAAGTATGATCATCAGCGGCCGGGTGGATTGCTTCAGAAGTTAGAGATTCCGGAGTGGAAATGGGAGCAGATCACTATGGATTTCATTGTTGGACTCCCACGGACTCAACGGAAGTTTGATACAGTTTGGGTGATTGTGGATAGGCTGACCAAGTCAGCTCATATCATTCCTATGATGACTAATTATTCTTCCGAGCAGCTGGCTCGAGTTTATATTCGCGAGATTGTCAGGCTTCATGGTGTGCCGGTATCTATCATCTCTGACCGGGGTACGCAATTTACATTACAGTTCTGAAGGGCCGTACAAGAGGAGTTAGGTACTCAGGTTGAGTTGAGCACAACATTTCACACTCAGATGGAGGGACAGTCCGAGCGCACTATTATGATACTTGAGGATATGCTCCGTGCGTGTGTGATGAAGTTTGGAGATTCTTGGGATCAGTTCTTCCCACTTGCGGAGTTTGCCTACAACAACAGTTATCAATCGAGAATTCTGATGGCACCGTATGAGGCTCTGTATGGTAGGCGGTACCGGTCTCCAGTGGGTTGGTTCGAGCTGGGCGAGGATAGATTATTGGTACAAACTTGGTTCAGGATGCGTTGGAGAAGGTAAAAGTGATTTAGGATCGACTTCGCACAGCCCAGTCCAGATAGAAAAGTTATGCAGATCGGAAGGTTCGTGATGTTGCATTCATGATTGGAGAGCGGGTCTTGCTCCAGGTTTCTCCCATGAAGGTGTTATGATATTCTGAAAGTAGGGCAAGCTAAGCCCAAGGTTTTTTGGCCCATTCGAGGTGTTGCGGCGAGTTGGGGGGGGGGGTTGCATATGAGCTTGCCTTACCTCCCAATCTAGTAGGAGTTCATCCGTTATTCCATGTTTCTATGCTCTTGAAGTATCACGGTGATCCGTGTCATGTGTTGGATTTTCGCGCTGTCCAGTTGGACAAGGATCTATCTTTTGTTGAGGAGCCGGTGGCTATTTTGGATAGGCGGGGTCGAAAGTTGAGGTCAAAGAATATTGCTTCAGTGAAGGTTCAGTGGAGGGGTCAGCCGGTCGAGGAGCTGACTTGGGAGACCGAGCATGATATGCGTAGACGCTATCCTCATCTTTTTACCACTTCAGGTATGTCTCTATGCTCATTCGAGGACGAACGATTGCTTTAAGAGGAGGAGGATATAACGAGCTGGCCGGTCGTTTTGAGTGTATTAGCCCCGATCCCCTATTTACTGCTTCCCCCGTATCTTTTTCTGCTTATGTGACTTGCCAGGATGTTTTTTTGGTGGTTTTGAAGTGATTTGGGACACTTAGTCCCTAATGGAAGCATAAGTTCTAGGATTTTGAACGTAGTCGGAACTG
This sequence comes from Nicotiana attenuata, assembly GCF_001879085.1. Classification (NCBI taxonomy): domain Eukaryota; kingdom Viridiplantae; phylum Streptophyta; class Magnoliopsida; order Solanales; family Solanaceae; genus Nicotiana; species Nicotiana attenuata. The sequence goes on from NC_031995.1 coordinate 33,955,726, forward strand.
TGTGACGACGACTCCGAAATGAAGTTTTTTCGATTTTGTTAGCTCCGCTAGGTGATTTTGGACTAGGGGCGTGTCTGGATTGTGAATTGGAGGTCTGTAGCTGAATTAAGTTTGAAATGGCGAAAGTCAATTTTTGGGAAGCTTGACCGGAAGTGGACTTTTTGATATCGGGTCAAATTTCGATTCTGAAAGCTGGAGTAGGTCCGTAATGTAAATTATGACTTGTGTGTAAAATTTGAGGTGTATCGGATGCGATCTGATAGGTTCCATCATCGATTATATAAGTTTGAAGTTTCAAAGTTCATTAAGTTTGGATTGGAGTGTGATTCGTAATTTTGTTGTAGTTTGATGTGATTTGAGGGCTCGATTAAGTTCGTATGGTGTTTTAGGACATGTTGGTATGTTTGGTTAAAGTCCCGGGGGCCTCGGGTGGATTCTGGGTGGTTAACAGGCTAGATTAGGAGTTGTTGAAATTGCAGAAATTGCTGAAGTTTAAGTTGCTGGTTTCCTCTTATGCAATTGCATAAGAGGGGACGCGATCACGTAAGCTTTTTTCGGGGCAGTGGCATTTTACCCTATGCGTTCGCGAGTTAGGGTACACAATTGCGTAAGTTGGTCAGGCTGTGCATCGCGAACGCATAGCTAGGCCGCGTTCGCGAAGAGGAAGTGAAGCGGCAGTGGAGTCCAAGTTTTGTTCTTTGCGGTCGCATGAGGATGGACACGATCGCGTAGGTCTAAGCAGCTACTGGAACGCGATCACGTGTGAGGTGACACATTCGCATAACATGTTTTTAAGCGGTTGGAATTTTGTTCTATGCGATCGCATGAGATGTTCTGCGATCGCGTAGTGTGAGCACCTGGGCAGATTATAAACATTTTAAAAACGAGGGTTAGCCATTTTTTATCATTACTTGAGATAGAGAGCTCGGATCTGGAAGAGATTTTGAGGGATTTTCAGAGACATCAATTCGGTAATGATTCTATACTTGTTTTTGGTTATATCCCACTAATCTATCATTAATTTCATCCATTAATTTCGGATTTGGGTTGAAAATTTGGGGAAAAATGGAAGAAGTTCTTCAACTAAGATTTTTAGTTTTGATTGGGATTATGACATCGGATTGCGATAATTTTGGTACGAGTGAACTCGTGAGTGAATGGATGTTCAATTTTGTGACTTTACCCGATTCCGAGACGTGGGTCCGGGTCAACTTTTGGGGGCGATTTTCTAATTTCTTGCTTAAGCCTTGATTTCATTAATTAGATTAGTTTGTTATAGTTTTATTTATGATATGTAATTTCTTTTGGCTAGATTTGGGCCATTCGGAGTCGGAAAATTAGGGAAAAGGCATTGTTACCAATTGATTGAGCTTGGTTCGATGTAAATGGCTTGCCTAACCTTGTGTGGGGGAACTCTTCTTAGGATTTGGTACTGATGTGATATGTGATCGCCGTGTATGTGAGGTGACGAGTGTGTACACGAGTTATTTGTTGGAAAACCCAATGTTTACTGAGTAATAACCTGTTTCATCTTAATTGAGTTATACTAGCATGTGTAGTTACCCTGTTTAGCCTAGAATTGCATGTCTACTTATCTTAAATGCTTATCTGAACTCTGTGCGGCATGCTTAGTGGATTTCCTGTTCTTCCTTGACGTGTACTTAGTCTAAACTGTAGGATTTTCTTGATGTACCTATTATTTCCATTGTTTTGAGCTGCATATTTACTTTAGGACTACGGGACGGTATCCCGGAGATCCCCCTTCATATTTACTTTGGGACTACGGGATGGTATCCCGGGATATCACCCTGCATATTTACTTTGGGACTACGGGACGGTATCCCGAGGGTTCCCCCCTTCATATTTACTTTTGGGACTACGAGACGGTATCTCGGGAGATACCCTGCTGTACTACTCCTGTGTACTGTACTATTATTCTTCTGTGATTTCCTTTTTGTTAAATTCCGGTCACTTATTACACTGCAATATTTATACTCTGCCTTAATTATTATTTATATACCAGTAGGGCCCTAACCTGACCTCGTCACTACTCTGCCGAGGTTAAGCTTGTCACTTACTGGGTACCGTTGTGGTGTACTCATGCTACTCTTCTGCACATGTTTCATGTGTAGATCCAGGTACATCCTACCAGCCTCACTATTAGTTGCGTACTTGCTGCTGCTCCGGATACTTCATGGTACATCTGCCCGCGTCCACAGACCTCGGAGTCCCTCTCTATCCCTTTTATGTTGTTCCTCCTTTACTTCTTCTAGGTATAGATATATGTATACGGCTAAAATCCAAGAGTCCGATTTTGTGATCATTGTGACATTCCGTAGCTTCACCTGGGAGGCCTGAGGCACAGTTCAAGGTTCAAACTCGAGGGTTCCTTAGCTCGACCTTGGGGCAACACAAATCGGTGGCTACCATGGACAAGCGGGAGGTTCCCAAGGCACGTGACCAAAACTGACAATACCTGCAAGAGTAGTACTAGTCTGTACCAGACTAGTAAATAGCTGTACCAGCTATGTTTCTTTGTAATAATTACATATGTACCATGTTGGGATTCCCCCTCCTATATAAAGGGGACCCTTATCATTTTGTAGCACAGATGATATTATATACAAGGACAAGAACATTCTCTGCTCCCTAACTTTAACATATTCTCCCCTGATTTTATTGTTTTTATTAATTACATTGCTTACATTTATTGCGTTTCATTGATTGTTATTCACTCATTACTAATCATTAATCATAAAGAGCCCTCATCAAAGCTCTTAGAACTGTTAGTTCTCCATCGATCATCCCCAATCGAGCTCATCAGACCGACCCCGAGGCCCAGCTTAGGCTAGCTCGAGGCTCCAATCTACGGCCATTCGGTTTGCGTTATACACTGTCTTCACGCTCTTATCTCTTTTTCCTAACTCACACCTAGAATTTGTCATCTAACAGCTGGCACTAAAATAAATCACGTATTTTTAGAACCATAAAATCAAATTTAATTGTAATTACCATTTTCAAGGTAAATAGTTTCGCGCCCACCGTGGGGCTAAAAATAATAGTGATTGTTTTCGTGTTGGTTTATTGCAAACACAAGTTATTCTTCACACTTTTTCTTGCCCAAGAATCTTTGATTTCAGGTCGAAATGTCTAACTCAGTAAATGCACATGAAAACAACGGTCCTGAGGATCATGGAGAGAATGGTGTAGCTGTTCCAGGCACCGGTGTACTGCAAAACCCTGAGGGCGCACCAGAACCAATCCCCATGGATGTGGGCTCACGCAACGCCCAACACGTTAGTATAAGCTCCCACACTAACGGGAGTATATGTCAAGAAAACCAACAGGAAGCTCGAAAAATTGCTGCCCGGGAGGAAAGAGGGGCAGACAGGAGGAATGGAACGGGAAATCCCCAGCACATCATTCATATGATCATTGGGGGGACCGACATTCCTCAAGGATCCGTGATACAGAAGGGCAAATTCGGGACCGCATGCCCGAGGACATCCTTGCATTCAGTGAAGAGGACTTTGAGACCTTGTCTCATCCCCATAATGATGCGCTGGTAATTTCATTTCTCTTGAATAATGTTCAAATTAAACGTGTACTCGTGGATCCAGGTAGCTCGTCCAACGTTATCAGGTCGAAGGTGGTAGAACAGCTCGAATTGCTCGATCAAATCATACCTACCTCCCGAGTCCTTAACGGCTTCAACATGGCCGGCGAAGCAACAAACGGGGAGATCACCCTCCCGGTCAACGTGTCCGACACAGTTCGAAACACAAAATTTCATGTCATCGAAGGTGACATGAAGTACAGTGCATTGCTTGGAAGGCCATGGATACACAACATGAGGGCAGTACCGTCAAATCTTCATCAGAAGATAAAGTTTCCGATAGAAGACGGTATAAACGGTATATGGAGAACAGCATGCGGCGAAGGAGATGTTTGCGGTTCATGAGGAGGCACCAACTTCAATACCCTCCACCTCGGAGGAGCCGGAGGGCAAACAGACCATTGTGAACGACGAATAAGACTTCCTCGCCCCCCGAACCTTCATTTCCCTGAAGAGTCGGATGCAACAAAATCAATAGTTGAAGAGCTGGAGCAAGCCGTTTTGATCGAGCACCTCCCAGATCGGAAGGTATACCTGGGAACGGGATTAACCCCCGAACTCAGGAAAAAATTCATTCGATTCCTTATTAATAACATCGATTGCTCTGCGTGGTCCCATTTAGATATGACAGGAATCCCGCCGGAAATAACCACCCATCGACTAAGTGTCGACCCCCGGTTCAAACCGATGAAGCAAAAAAGAAGACCTCGGTTCGAGGTAAAACACGTGTTCATCAAGGATGAGGTAACAAAACTCCTCAGAATAGGATCTATTAGGGAAGTAAAATATCCCGAATGGTTGGCCAATGTGGTGGTAGTTCCCAAAAAGGGAATAAGTTAAGAATGTGCGTAGATTATAAAGACTTAAATAGAGCGTGCCCCAAAGATTCATTCCCGTTGCCCAACATCGACCGCTTGATCGATGCCACGGCCGGCCACGAGATCCTCACCTTTCTCGATGCCTGCTCGGGGTATAATCAAATTGGGATGAACCCCGAGGATAGGGAAAAAACTACGTTCATCACGAAGTACGGTATGTACTGCTACAATGTGATGCCCTTCGGGCTAAAAAATGCGGGAGCCACGTACCAACGCCTAGTTAATAAGATGTTCGAACACCAAATAGGCAATTCCATGGAAGTTTACATTGATGATATGCTAGTTAAGTCCCTGCGCGCAGAGGACCATTTAACTCATTTGCAGGAGACATTTGACATCCTCAGAAGCTACAACATGAAACTCAATCTCGAGAAATGTGCCTTCGGAGTGGGTTCGGGCAAATTCTTAGGCTTCATGGTGTCAAACAGGGGGATTGAGATCGACCTCGATAAAATCAAAGCCATCAAAGAGATTACGGTGGTCAACAATGTGAAGGCCGTGCAACGGCTGACTGGGCGAATAGCAGCCTTGGGCCGATTCATATCGAGGTCGTCAGACAAAAGTCATCATTTCTTCTCCTTACTACAAAATAAAAACAACTTCGAATGGACTCCGGAATGCAAATGTGCCTTAGAGGAGTTAAAGCAATATCTGACGAACCCACCTTTACTCCACACCCCAAAGGAGGATGAAACGTTGTATTTGTACCTAGCTGTGTCCGAGGTAGCGGTAAGTGGTGTGCTGGTTCGAGAAGAGCAAGGTACACAATTCCCTATCTATTATGTAAGTTAGACCTTGGAAGATGCCAAAACCAGGTATCCGCACCTAGAAAAGTTAGCTCTTGCATTAATAAGCACATCTCAAAAATTAAAGCCTTATTTTCAATGCCATCGTATTTGTGTTTTAACGACATATCCTCTTCGGAACATATTGCATAAGCCCGAATTATCAGGCCGTCTGGCCAAATAGACGATCGAATTCGGGGGGGGGGGGTACGATATCGAATACCAACCCCGAACGGCTATTCCCAAATTATGGCGGATTTTGTGGCCGACTTCACACCCGCCCTCGTGCCCGAGGTAGAGAAGGAACTTCTACTAAAAACAGGAACATCTTCAAGGGTATGGACCTTGTTCACCGACGGTGCCTCGAACGTGAAAGGGTCCGGACTCGGTATAGTTCTGAAGCCACCTACGAGCGGCATTATTAGGCAATCTATAAAAACTGCAAAATTGACTAACAACGAAGACGAGTATGAGGCTATGAATGTAGGTCTGGAATTGGCCAAAGGCCTAGGAGCGGAAGTCATCGAAGCAAAATGTGATTCCTTTCTGGTGGTAAACCAGGTAAATGGGAACTTCGAGGTTCGAGAAGACAGGATGCAAAGATACTTCGACAAAATTCAAGTCATATTGCATCGCTTCAATGAATGGACTCTGGTCCACATACCTCGAGAACAGAATAGCGAGGCCGATGCTCTCGCAAACCTGGGATCATCCATCGAGGAATATGACATACTCCCCGGGGCTGTTGTTCAGCTATCCAAATCAGTGATCGAGGAAGGCCACACCGAGATCAACTCCATTAGCCTGACATAGGATTGGATAAATAAATATATCAATTATTTGGAAAATGGGAAGCTACCCGCGGACCCAAAAGAGTCGAGGGCTCTGCGAACCAAAGAAGCCCGATTCTCACTCAACGAAAATGGAACTCTATACAGAAGAACCTTTGACGGGCCCCTAGCAGTATGCCTGGGACCGGGGGACATAGATTACGTCTTCCAAGAAATCCACGAGGGCACCTACGGAAATCACTCCGGTGCCGATTCCTTAGTCCGAAAGGTGATCAGAGCAGGTTACTATTGGGACAGCATGGAGAAAGACACCAAAGAATTAGTCCAAAAATGTGACAAATGCCAGAGATTCGCACCGATATTCACCAACCCGGTGAACAGCTACATTCAGTCTGGTCACCATGACCGTTCATGAAGTAGGGGAGGACATCGTCGGACCCCTACCAACGACACTAGGTAGAGCTAGATTTATTTTATTTATGACTGACTACTTCCGAAAATGGGTGGAAGCGCAGTCCTTCGAGAAGATAAGAGAAAAATAAGTCATTAACTTCATCTGGGACCATATCATGTGTCGATTCGGGATTCCCTCAGAGATAACGTGTGATAACGGGAAACAGTTCATCGGAAGCAAAGTAACAAAGTTCCTCGAAGACCATAAAATCAAAAGGATCGTGTCAACACCCTACCACCCATGTACAAACGGTCAAGTCGAGTCCACAAACAAGACCATCATTCAAAACTTGAAAAAAAAGCTGGAAAATGCGAAAGGAAAATAGAGAAAAATGTTGCCCGAGGTACTATGGGCATATCGAACAACTCCAAAATCGAGCATAGGAGAGACGCCTTTCTCTCTTGTATATGGCTCCGAGGCTTTAATACCGGTCGAGGTGGGAGAGCCAAGTGCTAGATTTCGACATGCCACCGAGAGCTCAAACAACGAGGCCATGACTGCAGCCCTCGAACTATTAGATGAAAAGTGGGTAGCTTCACTCGGGATCTGACATCAAAAACTCAATGCTGTAATACCTTCGCCCGGAAACTTCAAGCTCATAAGCCCTCGATCAAGCAACATCAAGATTACAAGGAACGGCTCCAGAGCCAAAAACTTTCGATGTCTCGTCGCCGACTGCCACCCAGTTGAGCTATCAAAAACTCAAGGCCATAAGACCCAAGCGGGCAGTCTCGAGCCCGAAAAACCCTCCATAAGGCAATATCAAATCTGTAAGACCTCAAGCGAGGCATGAATTATACTTGTACCAAGTAACCTATCTGTAAGACCTCGAGCAAGGCATGAATTATGCTTGTACCATGTAACCTATCTGTAAGACCTCAAGTAAGGCATGTTCAAATTTATAAGACCTTACAAAAGGCATAATCTCGATCTTAAAGTCAAGTCTATATATTCGAACTTGTAAGACCCCTAAGAAGGCATACCCTCAATATAACGTCGAGGCTACTTCACTCGGGGACTAAAAGGCTACGACCAAACACAATGACCATGGTCATAAGGCTCCGGCCAATCTAACGCGACTCGGGGACGCCCGACCGTTGCCATAAAATCACAGGCCTTCAAATTACTTCAAAAATACTTCGAAAAGAATCGGTTAATCAGGCTACCCTCGGCATAAGTAAAAGAGCTTCGATCATCTCAGCTCCAAACAACAGGCTTCGAAACAATTCAGCCATCGAGCGAAACCTCCCGAGGTGCTCATTTATTGCTGGATAACGACTCATAATCGAGGTTCTTATCGGACCTTCGAAGAGTCGAGCAAAAATAAAAACATCAAAAAGTCTTTAACTAGGGAAAACAAGCCTATGTTAGAGGTCGTACCGACCCAGCGCGTAAGAGCCTAAGCGCCAGCCTATGTTAGAGGTCGTACCGACCCAACGTGTAAGAGCCCAAGTACCAGCCTATATTAAAGGTCGAATCGGCCCAACGCGTAAGAGCTCAAAGGGCTGCTCAAGTAGCCTCATGGCCGATACTTCAGACCTAAAGGTCAATGAACTCAAGTCAAAACGTGATCGCTGACTAAGCCCCAAACAATCAACTTTCGACCATTACAAATCGCTCAGCGGTAGCACGAACCTAAGGGTTTAAATTTGAGGTCCAAATTTCCGGACCAATTGTCAACAAGCATCCAGTTTATTACTAAAAAGCAAAGGAAAAACAAGAAACGATGAAAAACGAAAGGCCTCCTACATATATGTTGAAAAGTTCACAAGGGCACATTTACAAGGCCTATGTCTATAGCCCTTACAAGGGTAGAGAGCAAATAAAAACCTAATCTACCACCGGGGCTATGCCTTCGACGGCTCCCTTGAAAGTTGTGCTTTCGACAACACCGACCACGACCCTCGGGTTTTCAACGGCTTCTTCCCCTTTGGAGATTTCGCCTCCATCTTCATCATCCCCCGAGCCACTGCTCGACTCACCTTCAGAAGAAAGCAGGGCCGCAACCTCCTCCTCTAGGGTCTTCACCCTCTCGATCTCGGTGGATAAATCGACGCTCCCCGTATATATGTCCTCGAGAGCCTGCCTTCGAATTCTAACCGGGCATGCTTCATGGCTCGGGTCAATTGCAGCTTGGCCTCCTCGGACACCTTCCTTGCCTTAGCATTTGCAGTAGCAGCATCCTCTTTGTACGAGGATACGAACGCCTCGGCTTCAGACCTAACCTCAGATAGCGCAGCAACCAACTCAGTGTGAAGATCCTTATACTTATTACTCTCCGCCCTCGCATCATCAAGTTGATATCCAACTGATACCACCTCCCACCGGAGGGTGTCTCTCTCAGAGACTATCTCACTCACATACCGTTTGAGTTCGAGATTTTCAGAGTCCCTGGCTCGAAGTTCCTCCCTCATTAGGACATCTTTCTTCTCAAGCTGTAAAGATCGACCCGAATGTGTTAGAGTACTAAAGCCGGATAAGCATGTGGACAAAAAACAAACAAGAACTATATAACCTGCTCAGTAAGATGAGTCCTTTCTCGGGATGCCGCCTCCAAACAATCCCGAAAGCCACGGAGTTCCTCCTCCCTCTTGATAAAAATAGCTCTAAGCTCGTCAGCTTCTGAAGTGAGCTTCTTGCGTTCACCTCGTAACGAGTCAGCTCGATTTGAAACCTGGCAAAGGTCTGATTATAAAGCACCTTGGCCTGGAACCATGAAAGAAATAAAGTTAGCGAGACGAAGGTCGGGGCACCAAGCAGAATTTACGAAAAAATTACCTGCTCACAGAGCCTGCCGATCTCGCTCAAAATAAGCGGGGCGTCAAGCTCAGGATTTTCCTCGAGCGTAGAAAAAAGCTTTCCAAATGCATCTTTATCTCTGACGGGTGCCCCCATGTCGGAAGATTCTTTATTTTGGGCATCCTGCATCTCCCTTAAAGGAAAAGTCGGTCCCAGAGGGGAATCGCTCACTTCAATAACCCTGACTGGATCAACCGGTGTTGTCTCTTGTTTCTGCAAAGCTTCGGAGCTAGGTTCCTCCGGGCCGCCTACCGAATGCGCCCCAGCTCGGGGAATATCTTGGTCGTCAACCGGCTCGAGAATATTACCCGATACACCCTCGAAGGTCTCTTCAGCCTGAGGCAGGACAACTACGGAATCAAGTTCTGACTTGGAAGCCACCGCCTCAGCAACATATGGGACGATCAAGTTTTCTCCCCCCTCGGGTACTACCGAGGAATCATCCTTCTTCTCGCCTTTAGCTCGTTGTCTCCCCGATACTTCTGGATTTAGGGCTGCTGAATGAGCCTTAGTTTCTTCCACTTTGTCCTTCTTGGATTTTGGAGAATCAGTCGGCGATTTCTTTCGCCTTTTCTTCTCTTTGTCAAGTTTCGGGGTATCCGCTTCCTCAAGCGGTGCTTCTCTCATCCAGAAGGCCTCTCCTAGACCTACGCAAATGCAATATCTAAACACAGGGAATGAGGATGCAATCAATGATAGTTCTTGTGGGAAATTCAATTACAGCAGAAGCAAAGGTTCACCGTGATCCTTGGCCTCCCATCGAGCCCTAGACAGGTCGCGCCACATGCGCTCAACGTATGGGCAAATCGAATCTAGCTGGCTAACCCAGCCTGAGAGGTCCTTAACCACACTAGGGTACGCCGCGGTAGCTGCATCAGCGGAGGAAGTCAGTTCATAGAGAGATTTATCCAGCAGAAAAGAGAACATTTAATTAGCGTATCCACTTATGTTTCGTGTTCCACCTTCCAGGGAACGGTATCCTCTCCACTGGAATCAAGTCCGAGGTCCTAACTCTGACAAAATGGCTCATCTACCCTCTATTCCTAACCTCGTCAGTTAAGCAAAAAGGGCTCTCGAGGACCGACATTGGATCTTAATCAGGCCCCCACGGAAGAGTCGAGGACCGTACATTCTGGTCAGGTGGTCGAGGGTGAAGGGCATCCCCTTAATCATGTTCGCATAATATCTAGTCATGTAGACAACACGCCAGAACAACGGGTGAATTTGGCCGAGAGTCACTCGATATCGTTCGCAGAAGTCGAGGATCACAGCGTCTATTGAAGGCGAGGATGACTCCACCGGGCCAAGAGTAAATGGATAGGTATACACACTAAGGAAGCCGGCCTTGTATGTCGTTATGTCCTCCACCCGAGAAGGAATCTCCACTTGCACCGCGTCCCCCCAGCGGCAGTCGGTCTTCACCTTTTTGGCGTCTGCTATTAAACTAATATATCGAGACATGGGTTCACATTGTCTTGGCTTCGAAGAAGGTTTGTTGGTCTTGAAATCGGAGGTCGGTTCAAAGGCTCCTGGGATGCATTCCCCGACATGAGGGAGCACTGTTGTTGTGCCCTTAGACAAGCGTGAGGAAGAAGGCACATCTTCCTGAGGGATAGGGGTGGAATCTTTCGACATTCTTATTAAAAGATTTCAAAGGAGAAATGAAATTATAATCAGAAGAGAGCACAAGTGAGAAGTAAGAAGAACTCTTTTGAAGGTTTGATGATGCAGTGGAAAATAAGGGGCGAAGGCAGAAATATTTATAGAAGCGAAACATGTACATTGGAGCGGGCCAAAGATAGCCAACCACTGTAATTAATTCGAAGGCTTTTCAAGGGTTGTATGGACGCGACCTTTAGACACCCTACTTGTCACGTCAATGAATGTCATGATGGAAGTATCGAAGAGCAAAGAATTCAAGACCATTTCTTATCATTTTACTCTAAGAAACGCGGGGACTATCTGTATACGGCTAAAATTGAAGAGTCCGATTTTGTGATCATTGTGACATTTCGTAGCTTCACCTGGGAGGCACGAGGCACAGCTCGAGGTTCAACCCCAAGGGTTCCTTAGCTCGACCTCGGGGTAGCACAAATCGGTGGCTACCATGGACAAGCGGGAGGTTCCCAAGGCACGTGACCAAAGCTGACAATACTTGCAAGAGTAGTACTAGTCTGTACCAGACTAGTAAATAGCTGTACCAGCTATGTTTCTTTGTAATAATTACATATGTACCATGTTGGGATTTCCCCTCCTATATAAAGGGGACCCATATCATTTTGTAGAACAGATGATATTCAATACAAAGATAAGAACATTCTCTGCTCCCTAACTTAAACATATTCACCCCTGATTTTATTGCTTGTATTCATTACATTGCTTACATTTATTGTGTTTCATTGATTGTTCTTCACTCATTACTCATCATTGATCATAAAGAGCCTTCATCAAAGCTCTTAGAACTATTAGTTCTCCATCGATAATCCCGATCGAGCTCATCATCTCGACCCCGGGGCCTAGCTTAGGCTAGCTCGGGGCTCCAATCAACGGCCATTCGGTTCGCGTTATACATTGTCTTCACGCTCTTATATCTTTTTCCTAACTCACACCTAGCATTTATCATCTAATAGTTGGCACTAACATAAATCACATATTTTTAGAACCACAAAATCAAATTTAATTGTAATTATCATTTTCAAGGTAAACAATGTATAGAAACAGTTCGAAAATCTCTTAGAAGCTTGTGACTTATGATGTTCCGGGTGTTGGGAAATTCTGTGTATATTCGAGAGTTAGTTATTGTACATGTCGAGCGACATTATATCAATTATTTAATTATTTGTGGCAGTTAGTTGTTAAATTTATTCTTTTATTTTCATTATTCCGCATATGTTAGGCTTACCTAGTCATAGAGACTTGGTGCTGTCACGACATCTTATGGAGGGAGGATTTGGGTCGTGATAGCGAACGCGGGACCATTATCGCGAACGCGTAGGCAAATTTCCTGGAGACTCAGTTGACCAGCTTTCTCTACGCGAACGCGGGACCCTCATCGCGAATGCGTAGACTTATTACCTAAGAGCTTCGCGAACGCGAAGCACAATTCCTCTCCTGCCTCCAGTTCCTTTTCACGAACGCGGCACTCCCCTCGGAAACGCAATGAACGAAACTAGCAACTGGAAACACCAGAAATTCTGCAACTTCAACAAGTCCAATTTTAGTTCGTTAACCACCCGAAATCCACTCGAGGCGCCCGGGACCTCAACCAAATATACCAACAAGTCCTAAAACATCATACGAGCTTAGTCAAGCCCTCAAAACACATCAAACAACAACAAAAACACGAATCACCCTCCAATCCAAACTTAATGAACTTTGAAACTTCAAACTTCTACAACCGATGCCAAAACCTATCAAATCACGTCCAATTGACCCCAAATTTTGCACACAAGTCATAATTGACATTGAAGACCTACTCCAACTTCGGGAATCAGAATACGACCTCGATATCAAAAAGTCCACTCCCGATCAAACTTCTCAAAATTTCAACTTTCGCCATTTCAAGCCTAATTCAGCTACAGATCTCCAATTCACAATCCGGACACGCTCCTAAGTCCAAAATCACCCAAAGAAGCTAATGGAACAGACGAAACTCCATTCCGGATTCGTCTTCACACAGTTCCGACTACGGTCAAAATCCTAGAACTTAAGCTTCCGTTTTAGGGACTACGTGTCCCAAATCACTACGAAACCAAAAACAGAACCTCCCCGCAAGTCACATAAGAAAAAAAGATACGGGGAAGCAGTAAATAGGGGATCATGGCTATTACTCTCAAAATGACCGATCGAGTCGTTACAGTTTGAGCGTATCGATAACACCCGGCCAAACCAAGGAAACTCCGAATCTTAGTAGCTGAAGATGGTCTGGGCCAACTCTGAACTGCTTCGATCTTCTTTGGGTCTACCTTGATTCCCCTCACTCAACACCACATGACCCAAAAAACACCATCGAATCAAACCAAAATTCACACTTTGAGAATTTAGCACGCAACTTCTTTTCTCTCAAGGTCTGGAGCATGATCCTCAGGTGCTGCTCATGATCTTCCCGGCTACGGGAGTACACCACGATGTCGTCAATAAACACAATGACAAATAAATCAAGATACGGCTGGAATATATTGTTCATGAGGTGCATAAATGCTGATGGGGCATTGGTCAGCCCAAATAACATCACAAGGAACTCGTAATGACCATATCGAGTCCTAAAGGCAGTCTTTGGAATATCCGGATCCCAAATCTTTAGCTGGTGATAACCTGACCGCAAATTAATCTTTGAGAACACTCTAGCACCCTATAGCTAATAAAATAAGTCATCAATGCATGGAAATAAAGGCCTGTTCATCACTGTAGCCTTGTTCAACTGCCGATAATCAATACACATGCACATAGAATCTTCCTTCTTCTTCACAAACAAGACTGGAACACCCCAAGGTGACACACTAGGCCAAATGAAACCCTTATCAAGAAACTCTTGCAACTACTCATTTAAATCCTTCATCTCTGCTGGTGCCATACGATATGGTGGAATAGAAATGGGCTGACTGACCGGCAACAAGTCAATACCAAAATCGATATCTCTATCGGGCTGCATGCTCTGATGATCCGCTGGAAATACATCTGGGAAGTCTTTTAGTACCAGAACTCACTCAACGGTAGGAGTATTAGCACTAACATCTCTCACAAATGCTAGATAAGCATTACACCCCTTCTCAACCATTCGTTGAGTCTTTAGAAATGACACAACCCTGATAGGAACATAATCCAATGCACCCCTCCACTCTAATCATAGCAAACCTCGCATAGCCAATGTCACAGTCTTGGCGTGATAATCAAGAATAGCATTAGGGCGACAACCAGTCCATGCCCAGGATAACATCAAAGTCTACCATACTAAGTAACAACAGATCAACTCTGGTCTCAAAACCACCAATGACAACTAAACACGACTGATACACAAGGTCCACAACAATATAATCTCCCAAGCATGGACACATAAATAGGAGAACTCAAAGAATTACGAGATATATCCAAAGGAGCAAAGTAAGATGACACATATGAATAAGTGGATCCCAGATCAAATAAGACTGATTCATCTATATGGCTAACCGGAACCATACTTTTAATAACTGCGTCTAAAGCAACTACCTCTGTCCTACCTGGAAAAACATAAAATTTGGACTGGCCCCCCTCTAGAGTAACCTCTACCCGCCCGTACCCCACCCCTAGCTGGCTGTGCGAGTGGAGAGGAAACTGGGGCAGCAACCATGGCCTGAGAAGTCTGTGGACATGACTGAATCCGTGGAGCCTAAGTAATTTTTGGAGGTGTGCCCCTCCTGAGTCTGCGACAGTCTCTAATTCTGTGACGGGTATCACCATACTTAAAGAAAGCTCTCGATGGGCGTGGCTGCTGGGACTAGCTCGGGCCTGATCTACCTAACTGATCACACAAAGCACCCCGTGCAGGAGGTTCACTAGAAAAGGGCTGAGAAAAGTGTGCAACCTGAGACCTCGAAATAATTGGAGTACCACTAGAAGCTGGAAGAGTTGAGTTGGCCGGACAGCTCACATAGCCTATGCCATACTGAGCTGTAGCTACAGCGTAGCCACCGCTAAATCCTCAAGTACCTTGAGGCCTTTTGGCCATCCTGTCCTCTCTCTCACGGCCCAGCATACCCTCCAACCTCCATGAAATCTCTACCACCTGTTGATATAGGGTATCTATCTCCAACTCTCAAGCCATACTAAATCTAATACCATAGTTAAGCCCCTCGATAAATCGACAGACTCGCTCTCTGACTGTAGAAACCAAGGCAGGTGCATGTCTGGACAAATCACTAAGTCAGACAGCATAGTCTGACACCGTTATAGTACACTGGCGCAGCAACTCAAACTTCACGCGCCATGCATCCCTAAGGGTCTGGGGAACAAACTCTCTCAAGAACAACATTAAAAACCGAGTCCATGTAAGTGAATCTGCATCGGCTGGGCTACCCTCCTCATACACCCGCCACCACTAAAATGCTGCTCCTGACAGTTGGAAAGTAGTAAAAGCAACCCCGCTCATCTCCATAATACCCATGGTGCAGAGAATACAGTGGCACTCCTCTAGAAAACCAAACCACTAAAAGTAGGAGGGTGATACTTCTTGAACCTCTCAAGTCTAAGCTCCTCCTCCTTAGATGTTGCTGCCCTAACTGCGGGATGAACCAGAATAACAGGCTCTACTGGTATAACCTCCGTGACCTGATCAATAGGGACCCACTGCTCTAGGGTACGGACCGCGGAAGTTTGAGCTCCTTCCCCGTCCTGGGATGTGGCTAGTGCAAGCTAGAGTACCAAACATGCTCAAGAACTGTGCGAGGGTCTCCTGACGTGTAGGGGTGGCAACAGGCCCCTTGGGTGTCTGCCCCCCAACTGGAGCTACTGGTGACGATCGGGTTGCACGCCGCAACAATATTGATATTATAAATGGGATCAGGTTGCACGCCGCAATGGTATTGATATTATATATAGGATTGAGTATCACGATACAACGTATTGATATTATATGTGGGATCGAGTTGCATGCCGCAACGAAAAAGATACTGTATTTGGGAAGGAGCTTTTTTTATAGTTATTCTTGTCTATTGATTTCTGTTATCGTATTGTGTTGTGAAATTGAGAAGTGATGATATTCTGGGGTCCTCTGTCATTTGTATTCCTGTTTCATTTATTACGTGATTATTCGTGTCTCTTTCTTGTATTTCTCTTTCTACTTATCATTTGCACATGTAAAATATTGAGTGAGTATCTTTTAACTTAAACCTCGTCACTACTTCACCAAGGTTAATCAAGATCCTTACTGAGTATATGGGGTCGGTTATACTCACACTACACTTCTGCACCTTGCGTGCAGATCTTGGAGTTGCGTAGCTGTGGAAGACGGAAACTTGCATTGAAGACGTACCTGTGTCCCCGATTCAAGCTATCTCTTGTCCATGGTAGTTTAGGATTCATCTCTGTTTATGTAAACTTCAAAAAGATATTATATTTATTCTTCATATCGGCTTTGTAAATCTATATCATAATGGCTCATGACTTGTACTACCATTACTTGGGAGGTTGTACAAACTTCAGTTATTTACTTCTTGTTGTTAATAAGCTATTACTTGAGTCACATCATTCTAAGTTTGGCTTACCTAGCACCGCGCTAGGTGCCATCACGACTAGGTGAATTTTGAGTCGTGATATATTTATACGACACGTGATTCGAATAAGTAATTGGTTACGGATATACAATGTATGACATATCGTGTATGATAGACCCCGCACCGGTGGCAGCCCTAGCGTAAAGCTGCTAAAGAAGCTGTTTCAGGCCCCCTATTTTTTGAGGCACCAAATTTTCCTAATAAGTGTATATGTTATTTTATTTTAAAAAAATATTTAATATTTTAAATTAGAAAGTACAATTTTTCATTGTAAAAAAAAAAAATTGAACCATTGAGTATAAATTGAAAAAAGAAAAGTCTTTCTGGGAATCATTCTCTAGATCATAAAGTGAGAAAAAAATTCGATTATCCATAACTCAAAAGACTGAAACTTTAATGCAATCCCAAACAGAACCCTCGATAAATTTTTAACGAACAATAAATTAAAAAACCTGAATTTGTCTCAAGAGAGATTAAATAAATTAGATGTATTAAAAATTAAATAAAATAATTAGAAGAACTATTATAAAAATTATTAATAACTTTATATATAAAAAAGCTTGAAAAATGAACTTCAAATGAAATTATATATGAAGTTCTTATTTTTTTTAAAACAAAAAGCTTAAGGCCTCTTATTGAAGTTTCGGTTTAGGTCACTATGTTTATTGAGCCGCTCCTGCCGGCGCTCGTGCGAGCATAAACCTAGTATTGTTACATGAATATTGATACGTGGTATGGTTTCCACTAGTCTCGAAAGATATTTGAGAAAGGATTGTTATTCAAAATGGGTAAGCATGTATTCAATATAGCTATTAATATGGAACTTATAGTTCTCCCTAATTCCATCTTTTTTAGGGATATATCAAGTACGGCTATACAACCTAATTAATAACTCCGTACTATCTTTTTAATTGATCATTTCCTCTAAGAAATTTCATACTTTGTTTTCCGAACAATAATTTAAATTCGGAAGAGAGTTATGCAATATTTTTTTTCTCTTTTGGAGACGGGTGTTCAAGCAGATAGGAGGGAAGAAATGATAGGATAGGGGTCTTTGATGAGATTGAAACATTACACCTTAGTAATTTTAGGTCTGGTATGATTCACTATATACTTGGATCCCCACGCAATACCTGTTTACATGTGGAGCTAAATTTTTGTGAATGGACTTGGATGTATTTCATACAATGGCATGGCTCATGACTGCAATGGTAACAAAATAAATTCTCCATGTACTAAGCATTTACTAAAAATAATAATTATCGAGAATTTATTAACCCACCCCCTAATCTCTCCACTTGTCTTTCCACTTTTGTCCTAAGAGGAAGTTCAGGAGTTATATCCATCTCTTCTTTTAAACCGTTGGATGGGAAGCTCTAAGATCAACGGTTGATATTGACTCAACCCATTCCAAGGCATAGTATAAGCTCTTTCTCCAGCACTTGTTATGGCCAACTTTTCTAAACCAAGAGAAGAACCCAAAGAAGTTTCCTTTTTTCACAAAGAAATTTTCTTAACCTTAAATTCAGTTCATTTTCCTCTTATTACTTACATTAGTTCTTCCATGGAAGGTGGAGGAGGGGATGGAAGTGCTTACCAACCATTTCAAAATGTACCAAATAACCTTCCAATTTTTCAACAAGGTCCTCCATTAACAGCCATTAATAGGTTCTTATGGAGTCATCAAAGTCAGTTTTCTTCCCAACATAACGAAAGCGTTTATCCACATCAGCGTGGTGGTTTCTATGATTTTTCATCTTATAGCGACTCTGCAAGTGGCAGTAGTAGTCATGAAAAAGTGTTTTCTTGGACAAGTTTTCCAGAGCCTGGCATTTTCTTCAATGAGCAAAATTCTGTCGGCTGGAATAATCAAGAGAATGGCATAGCTGACGAGATGATATCATCTGAAAAGAATTCAAAAGAGACCGGTAAAAAAGCAAAAGAAGGGACTTCTTCTACTACTGTAGTAGTCAAGGGTCAGTGGACGGAGGAAGAAGACAGGTGATGATGGCATAGTTAAATTCATCTTTAATTTCGTCTAAAGCAACAAAAGACAAAATACAATTATTTTATTTTCTGTCTTTTTTATGTCCAAAGTTTCATTTCTTTTTTCATGATTTTTTGACATTCGAAAAAACAGTTTGAACTTAACTTTTTCTTAAACTCTTTTTGGCTTATGAAGGAAATTAGTGAAGTTGGTAAAGCAGTTTGGAATGAGGAGATGGGCTCAGATAGCTGAGAATATGGTCGGTAGAGCAGGAAAACAATGTCGCGAGAGATGGCATAACCATTTGCGTCCAGATATAAAGGTGTTTTTTTCTCTTCTTCACTGTTTTCTAATACGCTTTTGGTTTTATTTTTTATTTTTAATCAAAGCTAACACTTCACGAACTACTCAGGGAGTGATATTTTATTTCATCCTTTTATATCCTTTGATGTATAACTGCGAAGGTAATCTAAGAACATTAATTTTATAAGTTAATAGTTACATTTACCCCATCTATTATCCTTTGACCAGGAAAGCATCTACATTTTATTTACCAAAATGTTTGATTTTTTTTTTTCATTTTTTTTGACCGGTCTAGAGAAAAATTCATTTTTTGAACGAAGTAATACCTCTTTCAGAGACAAGTCAAGGTTTTCTGAATATACCTTGACTTTTGGGTGATTCTCTTTTTCCTTTTTGGGGAGAGAAGCTTTTTTTTTTTGTAACCATATTAATCTCTTCTTTTTCTTTTTTTTTCTTTGATCACAAGAGTTTCCTTCAATAAAGTGTCTAGGTTTTTTTAGTACGTGCATCTTGTATAAATTTAGTGTATATATATACAGGGCACGTTGTGTCTTACACTGATTTCAAGCCTCTATTTTCATGTTATAAAGCCTAAAAAATCGTTATAAAAGTGATTTCACCTCATTGGAAATGTTATTAATCTGATTTCTTGTGTTTCAGAAAGACACATGGAGTGAAGAAGAAGAATTGATGTTAGTGGAAGCACATAAACAAATTGGAAACAAATGGGCAGAGATTGCAAAAAGAATTCCTGGAAGGACCGAGAATGCAATTAAGAATCACTGGAATGCCACAAAAAGAAGGCAAAATTCGAGGAGAAACAAGTTGAAGAAACAAGAAAAAGACGGCCCAAATGAGTCCAAATATAGGTCCAATATTCTCCAAGATTATATTAGAAGCAAGTATTTCAGTGATGATTCTTCTCTTACCACCACCATGACACCAATGACCAATGCAACCCCACCCTATTCTGATGATGATTCCCCATCTTTGCTCACTAGTCAAACATATGATGAAGAAATGAACTTCATGCAAAATTTATTTGGAAGAAACTCATTGATGGAAAATAATGGTAAAGTCCTAGACAATAATTCATCATCAAGCTCATATGGCTTCAACTCCTTTGGATTTAACTATTCAAAGAATGACAATCAAACCGATAATGGTCAAGATGGCAGCAATTTGTATCTTGAGCCAAATATGTACATGGCTGATGACCAGTCTTATAATTGTTCTGACCTTTATCTTTCCTATCTTCTGGATCGTACTTCTACTTCAGCTGCTACTTCTTTACCTTATAGTGGGGGCTTCCCATATGGAAACATGATGATGAATCAAGGTTCCTCATCATCAGGAGGAAACAATGAAGTTGATTTAATGGAGATGGTTTCATCCCCTTTCTACCCTCAAAAAACCTCTAACAATACCTTCTTTTGATGTATTAATTTAGTCCTGTGTTTCTTAGTGTAATTCAAGTTCGTTTATGGGTAGAAATTGGTGTCCGGTCAATCTCCAGTAGGATCAGTATTAATTTATGTTGTGTAATCTTTCTTTGTATTTATGGAATATCAAAATTTGGTCTAAAATGTGAACTTTTCTTGTTTAGCCATGTAACGAGGATCATGTGTTACTAACCAATTGTTAGTTTTCAGTTTTTTAGTTTCTTGACTGTAATTCTTAAATGATGAGGCTTTTCCCAATTCCCTTGTTTCTATCTTCTGTCGGTAGACTATAGCTGCCATGTGTTTGTTCCTTTTTAAATTAATTACCTTCTCATTGACGATAACTTTGTCCGTTTTCAGTTGAGAGTGAAGTGAAACAAAAGAACATCCCAACTGGCTATATATCCCTATATCATGCTCTGCTGTTTCCTGCATGTCTTTGAAATATTGCCGATGAATACTTGTAATATGATGTTCGATCCGGTAACAAATTCTGATTCATTTTAATATATAGTTCATCGTAGTCAGTGCATGATGTCACTTCATAGTTTGGACTAAGAATCCTATCTTAGAGGCATTATATGGAGATCTCTTGCCCCATCAATGGATTAATGCAGCAAATGATTTTACCATGAGAAAGTAGGTTAACTGAATAATAGCGTATATCTAACCATATAAGAGATGCTTTTAGTTAATTAATCAAAATAATTATAACACTTAAATGTATGGGATCGTCACTGACACTTTGTTTTTGGCCGTTAGGTCGTCCAATCAAGCAAAATTGTAAGAATTAAGTTAATAGTAATTGGTATGGTCGTTAACTTGCTGCGTGATATTCTCAACCAGAAAACCACTTTCATACTACGTGTTGAATATTTCGTTCCTCCCTTTACTACAAACTAGAGGTAGTCGGTTCGCACTCTAAGTATAAAAATAAGGGTATAGAACGCTTCACCCTTTAATAGGTCTTACGCGGCGTAAATCTAGGGTAATTGGAGCCTCAATGCAGGTAGAAAACACAAGGTTATTAATTGTCTATTCTTTAGGAGTTTAGGTGTTTGTCCAGATTTTATTACCATAATTGGTTTTCCTATTTCATGAAGGAAAGTACAACATATTTACCATAATTGGGTTTTTCTTTTCCTAGAAGGAAAATATAACTTTTCCGTATTTGGCTAGTCCTTTTTCTTGTAGGAAAAGATTTGGAGTTCTATAAATTGAGGATCTTTCCTTCTCATTCAGTAGCATCAACAATGTAGTCATATGGGGTTTGAGAGTCGTGTTTAGGGGGAGAACTTTACGGGACAAGTGTTAGCGTGTCACTTGTGTTTCCCTCTTCGTGAGGTTGTTCTCTCGATATTTTGTACTATCTTTTATTATAGTGGATTGCTCATCTCCGTCGTGGATGTAGGTTAGTTGACCGAACCACGTTAAATGTTTGTGTCTCTTTTGGTATATTTCTCTTTTGTTGTGTGATTTATCGTCGTTCAAACGTTTGCGTTGCTAGCTTCCACATGACACCTGATTTTTTCAATCCTAACAAGTGGTATCAGAGCGTGGTTCAAGATAGGTTCATCTTGGCCGGTTCAGTTCTAGCGGCAGCATACTTGGCGATAATCGTGATTTTTGTCTGAAAAATTTGACCGGTGTGCTACACACGTTGAGAAAAATTTTTTGGTAGAGAATTAGAGATGCGACCTATTGAAGGTTATGTGAAGAAGGTGAATCAAGTTTATTTTGTCAGAAAATGCAGGCCAATGGGGAGAATTGTTAGGTGTTTGTCCAGATTTATTTACCATAATTGGTTTTCCTATTTCATGAAGGAAAGAATAACATATTTACCATAATTGGGGTTTTTCTTTTCCTAGAAAAAAAAATATAATTCTTCCATATTTGGCTAGTACTTTTTCTTGTAGGAAAAGGTTTGGAGTTCTATAAATTGAGGATCCGCCCTTCCCACTAATGTAGCCATATGGGGTTTGAGAGTCGTGTTTAGGGGGAGAACTTTACGCGACAAGTGTTAGCGTGTCACTTGTGTTTGCCTCTTGGTCACGTTGTTCTCTCGATATTTTGTACTCTCTTTTACTATAGTGGATTGCCTATCTCCGCCGTGGACGTAGGTCAGTTGACCGAACCATGTTAAATGTTTGTGTCTCTTTTGGTATATTTTTCTTTTGTTGTGTGATTTATCGTCGTTCAAACGTTTGTGTTGCTAGCTTCCACATGACACCTGATTTTTTCAATCCTAACAAGTGGTATCAGAGCATGGTTCAAGACAGGTTCATCTTGGTCGGTTCAGTTCAAGCAGCAACATATTTGGCGATAATCGTAATTTTTTTCTGAGAAATTTGATCGGTGTGCTACGCACGTTGAGACAAATTTTGTGGTGGAGATTCGGAGATGCGACCTGTTGAAGGTTACGTGAAGAAAGTGGATCAAATTTATTTTGTCAGAAAATACAGGCCAGGGGGAGAATTGTTAGGTATTTGTCCAGATTTTCTCACCATAATTGGTTTTCGTATTTCATGAAGAAAAGGACAACATATTTACCATAATTGGGTTTTTCTTTTTCCTATAAGAAAAATATAATTCTTCCGTATTTGGCTAGTCCTTTTTCTTATATGAAAAGGTTTGGAGTTCTTTAAATTGAGGATCCGCCCTTCTCATTTAGTAGCATCCACAATGTAGCCATATGGGTTTTGAGAGTCGTGTTTAGGGGGAGAACTTTACGGGACAAGTGTTAGCGTGTTACTTGTGTTTGCCTCTTCGTGAGGTTGTTCTCTCGATATTTTGTACTCGCTTTTATTATAGTGGATTGCTCATCTCCGTCGTGGACGTAAGTTAGTTGACCGAACCACGTTAAATATTTGTGTCTCTTTTGGTATATTTCTCTTTTGTTATGTGATTTATCGTCGTTCAAACGTTTGTGTTGCTAGCTTCCATATGACACCTGATTTTTTCAAATCTAACGGATTGGAGGTAGTATGTGGCTAACAAAATAGAGTTCTAACTTCGATGTATTGATTTTGTACAATTCCTTACACTTTCAGATTAAAATTACTTACGACAATGTGTAACTCTCTATAATTTATAATATAAGAAAAACAAAAATAAAGTTGTAGGTTAAAATGAATAAAAATCATTTGTAGCATATAAGTTAAATCCATAAATCTAATAGTGGAAAAAACACAATTTTCATAATGGGAGAAAACTGAGAACCTGAAAAAGACAAAAGCAAAAATAACTGAATTGTCTGAAAACAGAAAAAATAACTGAAGTATATGTTGACCAAGTAGTGCAGGAGATATCACATGTTTTTTTATAGTTACGTTGGGCAACGAATGTACAAGATTTAGGAAATCTCCAAATCAATTCTTCTCGTGAAAAACCTCATTGTAAGTTTGAAGTGTGAACAGCTCTTACTTCATTCTTGATCAGTCAAGTATGAATCTGCATATTTTAGGCGTCCTTCATTTTTTTTTAACTTCTTTTTGTTTTTTCCAGTTCTCCAGATAACTTTATGTGGGATTTTCTTCATAAAATTCCTCAATAGATCTTTGTTTTTACCTGAACTTTAACTCACAAGTTCAGTTGATAAACGTTTTCTG
The DNA here is from genome assembly GCF_001879085.1 of Nicotiana attenuata. NCBI lineage: Eukaryota > Viridiplantae > Streptophyta > Magnoliopsida > Solanales > Solanaceae > Nicotiana > Nicotiana attenuata. The sequence continues at coordinate 33,979,636 of NC_031995.1, forward strand.
AGTGGAAAAAAAATGTGCAAGAGGTAACGAGAAAAAGCTCCAAACGGCTAACATTCCATAGATTAAGCAAGTATGTTTGGTGTAGAGCTGGGTCTGATGACTAGGGCTTTTCAGTCCCATTGTCTTCTATCCAAGGACTCCAAAAGGACTCTTATTTTATTAGTAATTAATTTCTGCCTGAATTTGCGTAAATGAAATCAAATCACACTTTGCTACTGAAGAAAACGAAGGCCTCCACGCACCTGTAGTTTAACTTCATAATTTTCGCTTGTTCGTTGGGATTCAATAGTACGTTTATTATTACTAGTAACTATTTGTGTGGTAGATTAGTAGTTTATTGTTTTTGAAGGCCCCAATTTTATTGTTATTTAGTATTATACATATATTGTTAAACTATTATTATTAAAAAGATTCAAGATTTTTGTATTTTGGAATGTGATAGAGCTTAGGTTATTTGGATAAATACTTGAATTCATATTAAATATGCAATATGTAAAAAATTGATGAGGTTATTGATAATTGTTTGCTCGTAAAATGGTACAGTTGAATTTGTTAAGCGCACTGATTTGATCAAAAAATGATAATGAAATTAAATAAGATTAAAAGTAAGACTTAACAATTGAAATTGAAGAAGACGATGAGTCTGGCTCCGAGAGCAGTGTCTCTGTGGACAAAAATAAGAGCAATGTAAAAGAACAAATAAAATTGTTTAACTGAGAACGAAAATGAACTACATCATATGTTTTGCCATGAATTTCCCGTCTTACCATACCTGCTGAGCCTGCTATTTGTAGCTATACCTAGGGAAACAAGATCCTAGGATTAAGCTCCACTTAAATGATAATAAAGGAGTCATTGATGAATATGTAACGACATGCCATATGCAAATATTCTCTTCAACGACTGCCCATTTAATGTTAGAGGATATTTTTCATTGAATGTTATCCGATGGCAATACAATCTCCCCCTGTTGACCATGCTCCCCTCGGGGCTTACCCGATATCAATTGCAGTTGTTGTTCCCGGTAGTGGTTGTTACTTGATCGCCTTTTACATGTCTTCAGTTTCACGTGTCATGCTATCATTCGATCATTTAATATTAACCAATTTTACCTTATACAGATAGTTCCCCTGCTTTCCGTTGGCATACCTTTGTGTCACCGGGAAATTGGTGAAGATCTATTTCTTGGCGGGAAATCTCCTGAACAGTCTCTAACGCTTGAAAGGACGCAAGTCCTCTCGCATTTAATACCTCGAACACGTGTTGCACCACGATTCAATAATATTTTCGCGGGTTCTCAAGTTAATCTTGACTACGATTTTTGCCGATCTTTACTTCTACTCATTATTTTACCTGTTTCACTTCATAAATTTCCATACGTTTATTGTCTTCTTTGCACTCAATCTCCTCCTTCTTAGTAAACTTTCATCTTCTCTAACCTTTTCTAAAAATTTTATTGCCATTTTACATTCTTCTTCTACATCTTTTAGAAACTCTGGTCTTCTCTTCACCGGAGGCCCAAAGAGAAACAAAGACAAAAAAGCTGACGTTGATTCTAAGCCTCCCACTGTAAACACCATGATACCCAAGCACCTGAATACTGTCGAATGACTTCCAAGAGAAGTTCCCATCTGCGTCTCCATGGATTTGGGCAACTATCCCTCCTCTATTTGCCCTTTTAGTATTCCTACTGTGAAGGAGGACTGCAACGGCCCAAACCTTAACATCCTCGCTATGGATATGATAGAGCGGGTTACCTTTGCCAAGGAAGGTTTTACGTTTGTCTATACATATCCCTTCACCTTGGGCCCATTTTCTCTAGGGTCGAATGAAGGGCTCGACCCGTAATTTTGGAATTCTTCCATCAATATCGGGTCTGCTTAGCACAAGTAGGCCTATCTATATGGCGAACGGTAGCTTGCCTACGCTAGTTGTGCATAGAGACTGTAAAAACCCTAACCGTGGAACACATGATGAATCTCTACTCCGCTAAAATTTTCCGTGAGGGAGTTATAAACTTCAGCAAATGTGACCATCATGTTGTTCTCACCAGCGTGGACGATGACAACAATTGCATGTGGATGGAGCGATTTGTCATCATTGCCACTAGGGACATCATCCCGGTAACAACTCTGCCTTTTCCTGAGTCGTGGAATTGTTTTTGTAACTTTTTTTGATTCGTTTCCTTTCTTCGTGAAAAGATTATTTTTCGTTATTGTTGACCTCTTTGTTCTTTTGTTTCAGGTACCCGGTGGGTACCATAATGGGCCTCGACCAATGGGTTCAGAAGATTTTGGAAATTACAACACAAAAATCTCGCTAATGAAAGGAAATGGCTCCCAAATATGGGTAGAAGGCCAAGAACTATGGTAACCTTAGTCCTTCTTACTTTTGTCTTTATACGGACATAGGTAACTTTGTTAATCCAAGTTTTTTGCTTAACTCGGGACTCCCTTAGGGCTCTATCACCTACCCCGAGGTTGACATTTTGGCTGACCACAAGGAGGCCACGAGGGTGCTACAAAGTTCCCTTACTTGAAGAAATACCTGCGGATTTGCTTCCGGTGAGGTTGCTTCCTCTCGGAGTCCCCAGCTAGAGAACAAGCAACCAAAAGGCAACGTTCTTCCTCGGCTGGGGCTCAGAACAAGAAAATAAGAAAGCAACGACCGAACCGGCCATAGTGGTTGTTGTATAGGATGGGGAAGCCAATGATGAAGTAGCTCCCCTTCAAAGAAAAAGAATATCTTCATCAACTCAACCGGATGGTCAGCCGAGAGATCTTCGAAACCCGACAGTAAAAGAGGTCCAAGATCTTTGGGGTGCGATGGATTTGGTGGAAAACGCTGATTCTCGTTTTCTTTCCCCCGTTTTGGTCTCCAGTTCGAGAAGTTCAGACCCTGAGCCTCTTCTTCCTTCGAACACTGAGCAACCAATAATCAGCGCTGCTCCTAGTGTAGCTACTTCTCAACCTTCAATGCCGACAACTTCATGCCCCTTCACACTAGCTGCACTTTCACCACTAGCACCCACTGTATATCCTCCACCGGCAAAGAAATTGGAGAGGAGGGTGCTTCTCCTCCCCGGTCTCCCGACCATGGGAATTTGGGGCACAATTACTCACACCCTTCCCCAGATCCCTGAGGGAGGAGGAGAGATACTATTTCGGCATCGAAGGAGTGCCATCTGGTGTCCAAGTTGGTGGAGCGTGCGAACTACCTGATGTCGCTGGCTTCAGAATAAGATAGGAAGAAAATATGCTCCCTTTTGGTGGAGTGCTTGTTGAATAATGCTATACATAATGCAGCAGCAGTACCATACTTGCTTTCGAATCACTTGTTTTCTATTTATCTACTGTAATGGGATTTCTAACCTTCATATACTTTTTACAGGCCAACTTTCTTGCTTCCGAGGTCATGCATAAATTGATCCTTTATAAGGAAGGACTTGCCTCCGAGCTGGATCAACTATTGGACGAAAGGGACCAGCTTGCAGCGCGCCTCCTGGTGTTGGAGTCAAAAGATGTTGAGGCAGGCGAGCTTGAGGCCTGCTTGCAGCAAAGTGAACAAGAGATGATGGCCCACAACCAAGAATCTACTTAATTATATGAACAACTCCAAGAGTCTAAGGCTAAGTGGACCGAGCTCCAAGAAACTGTACTTGTTGCTGCCAAGTGCGAGTCAGCCTCCGAGGAACAAGGGAATAACTTGAATATAGCCTTGAGCTCCAAAACTGAGGAGGCCAATGTCGCCGAGGAGAAGAGGCCCAACATGGAAGAAAGATTTAAGAAGATCATGGAGCAAAACAATATTTATCTGTCTGCGTCTCGTGATCTTGATTCTAGCCTCGATGCCATTAAATCAGAGAGAGACTACCTTCAGGCCGTGGTTGATAGACATAAGGCAATGCTCCAGTACCAGAAGGATTCCCTCGTATTTGAGAAAGCTTATGCTATGTGCCATATGAGGAGAAAAACCTTGGAAGATGCCAAAGAGGGCATCGTCAATAAAGGCCCGGGAATTAGAGCTAACTACTCGAGAAAATCTTCCTGCTTGGCCTGCTGCAATGACTTTTCGAGCACCGATTTCGAATACTTAGGAACCTAAGGGGAGGTTGAAAAAAATGATGATGATGAAGATCCAGGCCCCGAACCAGTAGCTGGTCTGCCTTCCTCCACCGAAAGGGGGGGGGGGGGGACGCAGATGCCTCTCTCCCTCCGGGCTCCGGCGGTGATAATGCTTAGATTCTTTCATACTTTCCTTTAGTTGTTTTCCCTTTTTTCTTTTTCTTTTGTACTTTGTAATTATGCCAAACTTCTCATCGAGTTTGGCATTTTGATAAATAAAGAAGAATTTTCCTTAAGTATTGTGCAAAATACATTCTCTTTGTGTAGGATTAGTTAAAGCTTCGGGTGTATTTTCATCTGATAGCTTCTGATTTTGAGCATAAATTCATCCGGAATCAACCCTTTACTATAGGGGTTTCATAAGAGAGGGATCTCTTATGATTACATTATTCATGAAGAGGACGTCTCCAATTCATTTCGGCACAAACATTTGAAGTTTTTTGTTAGCTTTCAAATAATAAATTTAACTCATCGTTTGGACAAGAAACAAGATAAAAACAAAAGGACTTTATTTTATTCCTTCTATCATTAAAAGTACATAAGCATTCATTTGCTAAAGAAAAAAAAGAAATACATGTGAATAACTTGCACAACATATTTCTACAGGGTTGGCCATGGAGTCCTGTTCGCGACGAGACATTATTGTTCACTATTCTCGTAGTCCCCGATTTTCGTGGCATTATTTTTGTCGTATCTTATATATTCCCCCCCCCCATAGTTCGAATGCGAACTATACAAATTGGAACACTTGAGGCCTTGCTTAAATTGTGGAAACAACTCGTGAACGGTTAAATAGTTTTCGGTTCGATGGCATGTTTTGCTTCCCATTAGGAACTTGCCATCGAGACGAAGATTATTTAACCATCCCATAGAGGTTTATTATTTCAATGCTTTTTCATTTAAAGGTCTTAATCTTGTCGATGGCGCTTCTTTCATAGTATACTTTTCGTTGATGCCTGGTCAAAAACCTTGCTAGAAAAATCCGATTGGGACAAAAACTGACCGAAGGGAAAAAGAGTATAGCACATGCTTTCAGTATAGATATGATCCATCAACAGTAATAACTTTTGAGCTGAGTGACGTTCCAATTGCTAAGCAATTTGACTCCATCTTGATTTTCCAACTCCTATGAGCCTTTATCGTTAATAGTTGAAACCCAGTAGGGACCTTCCCCTGTTTGACCCAGCTTCACAGCGTTGATTTTCCGAGTGCTCTAAATCACCTTTCTCAAAACCAAGTGTCCTACTTTGAAGTAGCGGAGATTGTCCCTGCGATTGTAATTTCTTACCATTCATCACTTTGAGCCACTATCCTCACGTATGACAAGTCCCTGCGTTCATCGAGCAAATCCAGATTCACCAGCAATGCCTCATTGTTTACTTCTTCGTTTTCTCAGGAAAAGTGTAAAGTTTTCTCCCCTACTTCCACCATGAACAGAGCTTCTGTGCCATATACAAGAGAGAAAAGAGTTTCCCCCGTGATTGATTTTGACGTCATTCGGTAACCCGGTAACTCTTCAGGCCATTTGCCTTTAGCAGCTTCTAACCTCTTTTTGAGATTTTGGATAATCGCCTTAATGGTTGACTCTGCCTGTCCATTAGCGATCGGATGGTATGGTGAGAATGTAATTCTATTGAATTTCAAATCTTCTAGAAATTTGGGACTTTTGAACCTATGAACCGTGGTCATCGCAGGCAATCTCCTTCGGTATTTCGAATTGGCAGATTATGTGGTCCCATAGGAAGTCGACCACTTTGCACTCACTAATCTTTTGGTAAGGACCTGATTCAACTCATTTAGTGAAGTAATTAGCTAAAATAAAAAGGAATCTTACCTTTCCGGGAATCGGTGGTGGTGGACCAACTATATCCCTCTCCTATTTCATGAATGGCCACGGGGACAGTATCGAATGCAAGAGTTCCGCTGGTTGGTGTACCAACTGTGCATATCGCTGAAATTTGTTGCATTTGTGAACGGCCGTTTTTGTGTATTGTTCCATTCGGGGCCAATAATATCCTACCCTAACCAACTTTAGTACCAGTGAATCTACACTGGAATGGTTCCTGCAAATTCCTTCATGGACTTCTCTCATCACATAGTCCGCCTTTGAGGCTCCTAGACACCGGGCCAATTGAGCATGGTACAATCTTCTATATATTTTCCCATCCATGAGGTAGTAATGAGCCACTTTGGTGCATAGTGCCGGGGATGCCTTTGGGTCTTCGGGTTGTTTTCCATGCCAAAGATATTCGACGAACTCATTCCTCAAGTCCCACCCTAGGTTTGTTGAATTGAATTCACAATAACCATCCACATCCAGTACTGAATGTAGAAGTTGAACGACGTGCTGGAGTCAGATCCTTTCATCTCAGTAGACAACCCTAAATTAGCCAATGTATCCGCTTCCACGTTCTCTTCTCTTGGAATGTCTACGATCGACCATTCCATGAATCGTGCCAACAATGCCTGAACCTTGTTCACATACTATTGCATGTGTTCCTCCTTTGTATCAAAATTCTCGTTCACTTGGTTTACTACCATCTGAGAGCTACATTTGATCTCGATGACCTCAGAGCCAAGTCCTTAGGCCAGTTCAAGTCCTGCAACCAACGCCTCATACTCGACTTCATTGTTAGTTAATGGAACAATCTTAATGGCCTGCCGAAGGGTTTCTCCCAAGGGCGTGACTAGAACTACTCCCAGCCTGGATCTTTTTACATTGGAAGCTTTATCCGTAAACAAGGTCTAAACTCCGAATGTCATTTTCGACACCAGTACCGCCTCTTTAGCAACTAGGGGCATTAACCCGAGACTGAAATCGGTGTGAGCACGTGATTTTTGCCCGACCCAAAACACTCCTACAGAATATCACAATAGATTTTTGTAGGTCATTTTAATTTTATAGAATTTTTAGGAATATTTGTTCAAGTGTTTGCATTTTTAGTTGCATTTTTGCATGCATTAGAAGCATAGAAAATACCCCAAAAATATCAAAATTCCATGCATTGCATAGTAGGTTTTGAGTTCGTATTTTAGGATTAATTTGGTTAATTAATTGTTATTAAAATGAAAATCACAAAAAATATCATTCATTTTACATTTTAGCCTTTAATGCTAAATTAATAATTTTCTCCTTTTTAACTTAGGGTTAATTAATTTTGTAAATATTATAAATAGATAATTAGCTTTATTTTATAATTTAGGATAATTCAGGATTAAATTTAGGATTTAATTAATTTAGTTAGGATTTTTATTAAAGAAAAGAAAGAAAACAAAAAGAAAAAGGCTGTTTCAATTTGGGCCACCCAAAAGACCCAATTTAGTGGCCCAAAACCCCTTTTCACCCAGTTCCGCCTAGCCCAATCCCCATGCCCCGTCCAGCTTGCCCCACTAACCCCAAAACGATGACGTTTGAGTAACAACCATCTTGGCCGTTGATCTCCCTTGATCAAACGGCTGGGAGCTCACCGCCCACCCACTATATAACTGTCGTAACACCACCCATACCCTAGAGAACCCATTCACTTCACCCCCCCCTCCCGTCTCTAACCGTAAACCCTAGCCGCCCCCAAATGCTCTCACCCTTCATAGCCCAAACCCTAGCCGCCCCTTTAACCCCGCCGTATTCCGGCCCCGGAAATCACCCCACGGTGGCGACGACACCCCAAACCGCCTATTTTCACCACACAATCACCCTTCCCCCCTCTTTCCAAATGCATAAATAGTTTCCTCTAAATCACTATCAAAATTCGTCAATTCCAGATATGAAACCCAAACCCTGATTTACCCAAACTTCCCTAAACCCACTGAAAATCACACCCCATAACCCTCTCTTTCCCCTCATCCCATATCTCGACTTAGTTCTTTCCAAAACACCCCAGAAAACCCTAAATTTTAGATCTAAGAAGCAATCAGTGTTCAAAAGCTTTAGAGTTTGTTGTTTCCTCAGTAATCGAGTTCAAGGTTTTTTCTTTGATGCCTTCTTCGCGGGTTAGACTCTCATGAGTCTTTTGTTTCAAGGAGATCCGGTCAAAATCCATGCAAGGCCGGATCCCTTGAAGAAAAAGACCTTTGTTGGTCAATTAGCGCGGAGAAGGACATCTTAGACCGTTTTATGGTTCTTTTACTTCATAAATGGTAAAGCCTCACCACTGCCCTCTTCATTCCTTTCTTTTCAGATGAGGCAGAATGTTCTATTTTTTAGTTTGTTCATTAATCTGTGTGTCTTTGAGAGTCGTCCCTATTCCAACCCTTAGGCATGTTCAAATCGGTGTTCTTTTTTAAGGGTTTATTAACTTGGCTTGATTCATGTTTAATTAGTTTAACTCGTAAAGTAGTTTAGTTTATTATTATAGTTTTAGTTATATTTTTTGCTGTATTGAATCATTTGATTAGTATGCTGAATTGTTTAATTAGTTTAACTCTTAAATAATTGGTTTAATTAGTGTTTGCTTAATTAGCCTAGGGTCAGTTTTACTTATTCAGTAGTCTTGTCTTAACTGTTTCAGCATTAGTGGAAACTTGTAGGGGTAATTGAACATTAAAAAACTTAAGGGGTTTGTTTGAAGGGTGGGTAAATATGAAATAGGATAAGACCATGTTGGAAGGTTCTAGAATATGGGCAGCTGACCCTATTTGGTTAGCACAAAATGCTGAAGCCAATGAGGGACAACCAGCTGTCCAAGTCTGTTAAAAGTTGGCTGAAAGGAATAATTCCCTTATCCTTTTCAGCACATGGCATTTTTATAACTATAAATAGAACCTCCCTCATTCATTAGAGGGAGATATTTTTTAACCCTAAAAACACTTATAAGGTTCTGCAGTGTTTCATTAGGAGCTGGTTTGATTTCTTCTGAGTTTTTGGAGCAAAAACTTAGAAACTTTCTTTGGGTTTTCTGATGTTCTGCTTCGAACATGGATTCAGCCGAAGTTGTGTATTGCTGTTATTTTCTATTGTCCTTCTTGCTAAAATCCTTACTTCACTCTTGCTTTGTTCTTGATATCCAGGTACTCCTATGAACCTTTGAGTGGCAAATGAAGCTTTAAAGCATGTTTTTAGCTTTTACTGTAATTGGAAGTTTAGGTATTCAAGATGTTAAATGCCAGTTTCCTTATGTATGATATTTGCAGTTTATTTATTTTAACATGTTAGTTTGTGCAAACATTCTGAATCATGATACTTTAGTCTACAACTTAGTATTTATATGATTGTTCAGATTAGCCTAGTTAATCCATGTATTGTTTGACAATTTAAAAATGTTTAGTAGCCATAATAGTTTAAGTGGTCTTTATTAGGGGTTGCTGGATTCTGAGGGTACTCTTATAGTCATTTGATAATTCATAACTAAGTGTTAACAATGTTCATAGCCTGTAACTCCAATTCTAGTTGCTTTGGTTCTTGAAGTTGAAATTAATTGAAATTTCCTCTCCTAAGCAATATGTCATAATTCAAGGTTGTTGTGTTCAATTAATCTAGTTAATATCAATGTTTTACATGGCGTGTGGATAATACGGTTGATTCAGCATGTTGATCTTCAGAAATTAGTATCATGTTTTGTTGTTTGTGTGTTTAAAGCAATGTGAATATCAGGAAGGGCCTTGGTATATTCATGTCCTTCATTCCAAATGGGTGGGCTTGGCCCATGTGGGACGGCCTGCTTGACACAAGGCCTAAGGAGATCGGATATGGGTTTCTCTTGCCTGGGGCTCAATTTCGAGCCAAAAAGTCTTCAGCGTGAGTTTTAAAATTGTTTGTTAATATAACAAAAGATGAATTTAATGTAGAAGTTTATTTCTTCTGTTATACTGCTGGGCCTGATGTCACCCCAAAACAAGACAGCCCTGATCATATTAGACCTGGTAAGGTCTTTGAGGATTCGTTACTTCTGGGCTCAGTTTCGAGCCCAAGCAGCTACAATATCGTATTTCCCTGATCAAATATTAAATTGGGCCTACTGCTGGCCCAGTTTTTTTCCTCAAATAATTAAAGGCCTAGCATATTATCCTTTATTTACTTACAATTAATAGCTTTGTATTAAATTCCAAACTTAGTTTAAACATGAATATTCGTAGCTTGCTTTAGGCACGTTTAATATATCATCGTGGTTGTGTACACGTTCGCGTGACATAATTACGATCTTATAAACAAAATCAGGGTATGCGTTCGCGCAACTTCGACTAAACTTTCTTAATAAAGCGTTGTTAATTGTGGACACGTACGCATGACATAATTTTTGACGCGCCAAACAAATAGCTACACGTACGCGTGACCTATTTTAAGATAATTTCTTAACTAAAATGGTAACTGCACATAGGTTCTAGAATAAGTAATTGGACAATTTAATTAAGCTAAGTATTATTAAAGCGATCGTGCTAGAACCACGGAACCTGGAAATGCCTAACACCTTCTCCCGAGTTAACAGAATTCCTTACCCGGATTTCTGTGTTTCACGGACTGTAAAACAGAGTCAAACTTCCTCGACTCGGGATTTTAAACCGGTGACTTGGGACACCATAAATTATCCCAAGTGGAAACTCTGAATCTTAAATAATTAATCCCGTTTCAATAATTGTCACTTTAATTGGAAAAACTCCCTTATATGCCCTTTCGGGTAGAAAAAGGAGGTGTGACAGCTCTAGCAACTCTGCTGGGGACCAGAACCCAGAACTTCTAGTTCAGGGTTCAAGAATTTGAGCTTTTAATATGATTGTTACTTGGCTTCTTTTACTGTGGATATTACTGTATTTTGTGAACCTATTGTGCTAATTGCTGTTTATTTACCTTTTTGATATTATTTGAATTTTATTAAAATGCCTTCGTACGCCACCCTTCTAAGTCTTCTAAAATATGGTGCACACGTACGCATGGCCCACTTTCTATTAGAAGTCATACTAATTAGAACGGGGCTTGGGTCAACAACAAGGCCGGGTAGACTTTCGTGCTCCCGGTACATTGCCCCCACCTTGGCTCGAGCTGTCCGCTCGGGTAAGCCAGGTCTAGAACACAACCCCAGGTTAAAACCTAGAATAACATAACCTCATTTCCGATCCCTAGTATGAATGTTTGTTTGCATCACGTGCATTTGACTTAGGGGACTTAACACAGGGGTTGGGTCCGTCTAGGACAGGTGTACCCAAAATAACAGACCATCCTGATGCATCTTACGTGCTATGTGAACAATTGATTGTTTCGGCCTACATGCTGACCGGCTAGGAAAAGAAAATTAGGAGAAAAACCAAGAGTGATGTAGGAAGGAAATAAATCCCGGTTCTGAAAACCCCGATATTTGAAAATGTCCCGAAATCTGCCGAATTGTTTTTTCAAAAAAGAAATAAGGGTTTGAGAAACAAGAAGAAAATAGAAAGAAAAAAAAGAGTCATTGCAAAATGGGTCATTCATGTTTTTTCAATTATGTCAAAACTGACCGAACTACGCAGGTCTAATTCTCACCGGATGTGGGATACGTAGGCAATCTACATAGGGTTCGGCCTCCCTTTTTGCAAATATAACCAAATAAAATGAAGTGTAGTTAGGGCTCTCGTTAAAAGAATAAGGCGATCCAGCTTCAGTTGTGTCTTAAGCCGTTCTTGCCGACATAGCCTTAGAATATCTTTCAATTGTCGAAGGGCTATTTTCGTAGAGAATGGAAACGTCTGTCTGTGAGGTGTCATTTTTCTAAAAGTGTCTTCCCCCGACCTTAAAATTTACTTGGATTTGTGAAGGGGCCACATTCAAAGAAACAACCACTTTCGTTAAAATAGTGTAGAGGGGAAAGTGCCATTTTTCCTTTGATTTTTTTTATTTTTTTTCTTTGGGAGTTAAGAACTGGTTTTCACAAAAAAGTCCACCAGAGTCAACCCTAACCTTAACCATGCACAGGTACAAAATGAACACTGTCTAAAACCCGGCAGTATTGGTCATAGAACAAGCTCAGTTGCAGCTGCGTATGTGGTGGTATGATTTAGATGAAGATGGTCGGGATTGGGTGAAAGAGCAGTTGGGTGCCCTTACGGACATTATGGAAGTCAAACCACGGGAGGATTTAATCAAGGCCTTGGTAACTTTTTGGGTTCCTGTGCACAACGTTTTTTGTTTCTCGGATTTTGAGCTCACCCCTACTCTGGAGGAAGTAGCCGGATATATTCACTTTGGCCGGGACTTGAGGAAACAACAATTTATATTCCCGAGGGCCCCCTCTGTGCACAAGTTCTTTGATCTTCTGAATATCAGCAAGCAAATGAAAAAGGCTCATGTGAACAAAGGATGTTATTCCTTTCACTTTTTGTATTCCAGATTTGGGCATTCAGTCGGGTTCGAAACACACGAAAAAGGATTGAACAACAAATAGGACAAGATCATTTGGAAAATTCATCGTAGGTTCGCTTTCATAGTGGCATTCTTGGGAATCATAGTCTTTCCGAATGCAGAAGGGACGATAGATACCTGCATGGCCAGAGTTGTACAAATCCTCACTACACAAAAAAGATCACACACTTGCTCCTTTAGTGTTGGTAGACATTTATCGGGCGTTGACATTATGTAGATCTGGGGCTCAATTCTTTGAACGCTGTAATGTACTTCTACAAATGTGGTTGATCGAGCATCTCTGCCATCAGCCAAAATTCATGAGTTATGGTTCAAGCAAAGACAACTTCAGCATGCGTTGTGAGGAAAGGGTGAAAGACTGCAATGCTCCAGAAGGGTTTGAAGCCTGGGTCTCCTACATAAGAACTCTAAGAGCAAGTCAGATAGAATGGACTCTAGGATGGCTTCCGGTGACGGAAATCATACACATGGCGGCTTTAAAAGGCTACCTAATGTTGATGGGTTTGAGAAGTGTCCAACCATACGCACCGCAGAGGGTTTTAAGGCAGATGGGGAGATATCGGTGGTGCCCGAAGATGAAGATCTAACCACCCAGGTCATTAAGCTACATCCAGAAGCTACATTTCCCGAGGCTTTAGTCCAGCAGGATTGGAATGGTTGCCCATATCTGAAAAATGGCACCCAGGTACCAGATGTTGCAAAGGGGGAAGTGGATCCTGATTATGCCGTATGGTTTGAGAGAAAGTCTTGTGCAAGTAATGAGCCAGAGCCCGAGCCAGAACCCGAGAGACCCGCAAAGAGACCGTATGTTCACGCTTTTGATGACCTAGTCCGGGAAAGGTTGGCCTGGGGAGAGAAGGAGAAAAAGTATCAAGCCGCCATTCACACTCTGGAAGAGAAATTGATAAACGTTGAGTTTAATAATGATCTACAAGTGCAAGAAGCTGAATGTGAAAGGAGAAGGTTGGTCCAAGAAAATGAAGCTCTCCGAGCTCAGATCCAGAGAATGAAGATCGCCGCTGAAAACCGGGCCAGAAGCAGACAAGATGAAAAACTCAAACAGTCTTAGACGGAAGGTGTATGATTACGGGGCTGACTTGGAAAAGGCAGAAGAGGAACTGGCTAAAACCTGAGCAAGGTTGGCACTGAATGCAGAAGGGCGGGAAAAGTTTGTTCAACGGCTGAAGGAAAGATATGATAGAGAAGTCACGTTTCTGAAGAAGAAGCTGACTACCCTGGAAAATGAGATGGCCCAGCAAACGAAGAATTTCAAAGCAGAAAGGGAGCATTGCTATGCACTGATTGGCCAACTAGAAGAAAGCATGCAACAGTTACAAGACCAAAACAACACAAATACCCAAGTGTTGGAATCTAGGGCACAACAAATAGGGCGTTTGCTTCAGGAGAAAGGTGTCGTCAGAATAAGGATTAAAGAAATAGCTGACTATGTCGTGATAAAGTGTCGCGAATGTGAGGACATGACTAGGTCGATGTTTTTCGCTTCCGTGATGACATTTGTTCGCCAGGCGATGGCTGACTTGGACCGTCTTCCGTAGGATATTGCACAAAGGCCCGTGCAAAGACCGGATGATGTTCCGCAGGCTCCCAGGGCACCAGTGGAAGCTCTTATGTACTCCAGACTTTCTTGTGGTTTTAAGTCTATATTTCATTTGTCGAGTCTATTAGTTTTTTTTAATGTCTAGTTTGTTTTTCCTATTTAGAGTCTGTATGTCACAGTCAATGTAATAGAAAATCCAAAAAGATTTATTTTAATGGAATATTGAAAACCCCCCAAAAAATTCTTTCTTTTATTTCACATTTATCCCTGAACTACGCCTATCCTTGACTAAGATAGAGAAAAAGCCCAGTGAGAGTTTCAGGGAGTAAGGTTTTTGGTGGATAGAACAGGCGTCACGAGTCAACCCTCCAATGGAGGAAGCTAAAATGGTAAAGTACTTTCTTCAGGCCTTGGAGCCTACTTATTTTGGTCATCTGATCTCGGCCATAGGTAAGTCTTTCAATGAAATGGTGAAGATGGGAGGAATGGTAGAGGAAGGACTCAAATCAAGCAAGATCACGAGTTACACTGCCATCAAAGCAACTACACAAGCAATCCAGAATGGCACCAGGGTGTGTGAGGGAAAACGAAGAAAGAAGATGTAGCTATGGTTGCCTCAGGATCGTGGCATGGCCCAAGGGGTTCACCACATCATACCCAGCCTCGACCCCAACCTCAAACTTACACCCAAACTCCATATAATCCACCCCAACACTACTACCCACCCCAAAACCCTCAATATTCCGTCAGATCACCCCAATACCACGTCCACCACGCACAGTCATATGCTCAACCCCCTCCTTACCCGCAATGGCATGCACCAACTCCACAAAATCCTTATCCCTCTCCACAAACATACCGAAACCCTACTGGTCCAAGCTTTCGACCCAAGTCGGAGTACCAAAACTTTTACCCCGCTTGGGGAGTCTTATACCAATTTGTTTAAGAGGTTGAGGCAGTTGGACGTTTTGAGGCCAATTGAGTCAAAATTACCAAATCCCCCTCCAAAGAACCTGGATTATTCCCCCAGATGTGCATATTGTTCCGATGCTCTGGGGCACGACACAGAAAAGTGTTGGAATTTGAAGAACACCATCCATGAGCTCATCAACACAAACTAAATTGTGGTTCAGAGCCCGGAAACTCCAAACATCAATCAAAATCCATTGCCAGCACATGCTGAAACGCACATGATTGAGATAGTGTATAAGGATGGACAGAAGCCTTCAAAGTCAATGATAATGATCTGTGCCAGTGAAAGTTATTCAGTCAAAACTCCAATTGTTACAAATGCAACATCCTCGGCAACTGAACGGCTGAAGGACAAACTAAGCCCGCCCAATGTTAAGCCGCCTGTATTAGTTGTGAAAGGGTTCCCAGATGATGATGAAGAAAAGAAAGGAAAGCCGAAAGTGGTGGTGCCAGGGGCAGCAGGTAAGCCTGTCATAATCGTGGAAGGGGCTCGCATCGAACCTATTGTTATTAAACCTGTGACCCAGCTGCCGATAAATAACACCAAGGCTGTTCCATGGAATTACAAGCAAGTGATAGTAACCTATAAAGGGAAGGAAGTGGAAGAGGAAGTTAATGAAACCCGGGGGTTGACTCGTTCGGGGAGATGCTTTACCCTGGAGGAATTAAGGAAAGCTAAGCCACTCAAGGATAAACCAGTCCTGGTGAAGAAGCCAGTCACCGAAGAGGATTCAGAAGAACTTTTGAGGAAAATGAAGGTGCGGGATTACTCCATCGTAGAACAGTTGAGGAAGACACCCGCCTAGATTTCTCTTCTATCATTGTTGATACATTCGGATAAGCACCGCCGGTCCCTTATGAAGATCCTGAATGAAGCTCATGTCCCTGACAAGATCACAGTAAACCATTTGGAGAAGATTGCCAACAAGATATTCAAGACAAACAGAATCACCTTCTCTGATGATTAGTTGCCTTTGGAGGGTACGGAACATAATCGGTCTCTTTATCTCACAGTAAAATGCGAAGATTTTGTGGTCACAAGGGTGCTAGTTGACAATGGTTCCGGTGCAAACATTTGCCCTCTCTCCACTCTGCACAAGTTGAACATTGATACTGAAAGGATCCACAAGAATAGTATATGTGTCCGAGGTTTCGACGGAGGGGGAAATAATTCTGTTGGCAATAACGTGCTCGAACTGACAATAGGACGAGTTGAATTTACCATGGAATTCCAGGTACTAGATGTGGCCGTTTCCTACAATTTACTATTGGGCAGGCCCAGGATACATGTTGGCAAAATAGTCCCTTCTTCCCTGCACCAGATGGTAAAGTTCAAGTGGGACAGACATGAGATCCTCTTGCATGGTGATGAGAACATATGTGCTTAGAATGATACCTCCGTCCCGTTTATTGAAGCCAAAGATGATAAGGGACCTTGGGTCTAACAAGTTTCCAAAACAGTGCCAGTTGAGAAGGTTCTGGAGGGGAAATGTATTCCAGGTCCAAAATTAGCCTCTGCATCCGTCATGGTGGCATATGAAATGATGAAGAATGGCTTTGTACCGGGCAAAGGTCTGGGAGCATCTTTACAAGCTATCGTGTAGCCAGTGTCCCTACCTAAAAATCTAGGTACATTTTGTCTAGGATTCAAGCCCACAGAGGACAATGTGAAGAGGGCTAAAAGGTCGAAAAAGAAGGCATGGTCACTCCCGAAGCCTATCCCACGCCTCTCCATGTCATTCATCAAGCCAGGGGTCAAGAAGTGCCTAGTGTCAGCAGTCCCAAAGCCTATGGTCGTCGTTGATGAAGAACTAATTGAAAGGTTCCAGAGTTTATTTGATGAGGTGAACACGGTGGAAATCGGGGAAGGTTCCAACAAAGTAGATGTGCAGTTTATTGGGCCAAAAGTGAAGCTTAACAATTGGAAGGCTACTCCTCTCCCTAGTCGGAAGGAGTTTTGGTAGTTTGCTTTGTTTTATTTTCACTTATATGGGTTATTCCAGGATTGTAATCTAGATTTTTACTTTTTGCTTGTTTTGATGTACAAACCCTTCTATCATTTATTTTCAATGAAATGCAATTTCCCTTTTCCATTACTCCTGATAGTGTCATTTTTGCTTTTCTTTGTACAATTCTTTTTATGCTGGTTTCAATGACATGACATGCATGAGGAATTTTCGACCAAGTCTTAAAAGCCAATCTAATTCTAAAATAATAATCCAAGAAGTAGAGTGCGATGATGAAACACAATATGATGAAGAGGAGGCATTCGAGGAAATTAGTAAAGAACTAAATCATTTTGAAGAGAAACCCAAGTCTAATTTGAATGAAACTGAAGCAATCAATTTAGGAGATCTAAATAATGTCAGAGAAACCAAGCTAACTGTACACCTGGAACCAAAAATCAAAGAAGAAATAATCAAAGTTGTAGTTTGGATTCTGTTTGAGTACTGACTTAGTAGTTCAAATTGCAAACGGATTCGACATTCCCTCCCATCAAGCAGAAGTTACGGAAGTTCAAGATTGACATGAGTGTGAAAATCAAAGAATAAGTCACAAAGCAACTTGATGCGAAGGTCATTCGGGTTACTCTATATCCCACTTGGTAAGCTAATATTGTGCCAGTACCAAAGAAAGATGGTAAGACCAGGGTGTGTGTTGATTACCGTGATCTCAACAAAGCAAGTCCAAAGGATAACTTCCCATTGCCAAATATCAATTTTGATTGATAACTGTGCGAAGCATGAGATTGGGTCTTTTGTGGATTGCTATGCAGGGTATCACCAGATCTTAATGGATGAGGAAGATGCAGAAAAGACAGCGTTCATCATGCCATGGGGAACATATTGCTATCGGGTAATGCCATTTGGTTTGAAAAACGCTGGGGCAACTTACATGAGGGCAATGACTACCATATTTCACGACATGATACACAAAGAGATTGAGGTTTACATAGATGATGTGATCATAAAATCTAGGAAGCAGTCAGACCATGTCGGAGACTTGAGAAAGTTTTTCCAGAGGCCCCGTAGGTACAATCTTAAGCTCAACCCTGCAAAGTGTGCATTTGGTGTCCCATCTGGGAAAGTGTTGGATTCATAGTAAGTCAGCAAGGTATTGAGTTGGATCTGTCAAAGATTAAGGCCATCCAGGAATTGCCACCGCCATAGAACAAGACTGAGGTGATGAGTTTGCTCGGGCGGTTGAACTACATCAGTAGGTTTATCGCTCAACTCAAGACAACTTGTTAGCCCATCTTTAAGTTGCTCAAGAAGGATGTTGCCGTCAAATGGACTGACGAGTGTCAGGAAGAATTCGATAAGATCAAGAGGTACTTGTCACACCCACCTGTGCTGGTCCCGCCGGAACCCGGGAGGCCTTTAATTCTTTATTTGACAGTCCTGAATAATTCGTTTGGTTGTGTGTTGGGCCAACATGATATCACTGGCAAGAAGGAGAAGGCCATTTATTATCTTAGCAAGAAGTTCACTTCTTATGAGGTCAAGTATACTCTCCTTGGAAGGACGTGTTGCGCCTTGACTTTGGTGGCACAAAAGTTGAAGCATTATCTATCGTCCTACACTACTTACCTCATTTCTCGCATGGATCCTCTAAAGTATATCTTTCAGAAGCCTATGCCCACAGGAGTACTTGCAAAGTGGCAGATTTTGCTCACAGAGTTCGACTTCGTCTATGTGACTCGGACCGCGGTGAAAGCCCAAGCCTTGGTCAATCATTTGGCCGAGAACCTGGTGGATGAAGAATATGAGCCGTTGAGAACTTATTTTCCTGATGAAGAGGTGATGCATATCGACGAGGTTGAGCAGGATGAAAAGCCAGGCTAAAAACTTTTCTTTGATGGAGTCGCAAACATGAAAGGTGTCGGAATAGGAGCTATGCTCATTTCTGAAATAGGGCATCATTACCATGTCACAGCCTAACTGTGTTTCTATTGTACCAACAACATGGCTGAGTACGAGGCGTGTATTTTATGTTTGAGGTTAGCTGTAGACATGGGCATTCAGGAAGTATTGGTTTTGGGGAATTCAGATCCGTTGGTGCACCAGATTTAGGGAGAATGGAAGACTCGAGATTTAAAGCTCATACTGTATCGACAATGTCTGCAAGATCTTTGTCAACGATTCAGATGAGTAGAGTTCAGGCATATTCCTAGGATCCATAATGAGGTTGCTGATGCCTTGGCTACTCTGGCGTCAATGTTACACCATCCAGACAAGGCTTATATTGACCCTTTCCATATTTAATTTCGCGATCAGCATGCTTATTGTAACGTGATGGAAGAGAAACTTGATGGTGAACCTTGGTTCCACGATATCATGGAGTACATCAAGTTGGGGGTATACCCGGTACAGGCCACAGGTGATCAGAAGAGAACGATTCGATGCCTGGCTAGTGGATTTTTCTTAAGTGGGGGAGTTTTGTAAAAAAGAACTCCAGATCTTGGACTGTTGAGGTGAATATATGCTAAATAAGCCACAACCATCATGACCGAAGTGCATTCCGGAGTTTGCGGTCCGCATATGAGTGGATATGTTTTGGCAAAGAAAATTCTTTGAGCAGGTTATTACTAGCTCACCATGGAACGTGATTGCATCAACTTCGTGCACAAATGTCATCAATGCCAGGAACACGGTGATCTGATTCATTCTTCACCATCGGAATTGCATATAATGTCCGCACCGTGGCCCTTTGTTGCTTGGGGCATGGATGTCATTGGACCAATTAAGGGGGCAGCGTCGAACGGGCATAGGTTTATTCTAGTGGACATTTATTATTTCACAAAGAGGGTCGAAGCTGTAACTTTCAAATCGGTGAGCGAGAAAGCAGTGGTGAATTTTGTTCATTCATTCTCATCTGCCGGTTCGGAATCCCCAAGGTAATCATCACAAATAATGCTGCAAATCTCAACAGCCATTTGATGAAAGAGGTACGCTAACAATTCAAGATTATGGATTGAAATTCCGACACGTATCGCCACAAGGCAAATGGAGCTGTTGAGGCAGCCAACAAGAACATAAAGAAGATACTTCGAAAGATGGTGCAAGGTTCTAGGCAGTGGCATGAGAAGTTGCCTTTTGCTTTGGTGGGTTATCGTACCACCATTTGCACTTCAGTAGGTGCAGCTCCTTATTCACTGGTGTACATGATGGAAGCGGTTATACCCGCGGAAGTGGAGATTCCATCCCTTCGGATTGTCGCTGAAGCTGAAATTGATAATGATGAGTGGGTGAAAACTCGATTGGAGCAATTAAGTCTGATTGATGAGAAAATACTGGCGGCAGTATGTCACGGTCGATTGTATCAAAAGAGAATGGCAAGAGCATACAACAAGAAGGTGCGTCCCCAGAAATTAGAAGTGGGTCAGCAGGTATTGAAACGCATCCTGCCACATCAAGCTGAAGCTAAAGGTAAGTTCGCCCCAAACTGGCAGGGGTCATTCATTGTAACGAGAGTGTTGCCCAATGGTGCTTTGTATTTAACAGATATAGAAGACACATGTATAGATATGGCTGTTAATTCTGATGCAGTCAAGAGATATTATGTATGATTTCTTTGGTTTGACGTCAATTGTGTTGTTTGTATTTGGCATGTTTCAAAGATTGGGATGACTAAGGAATTTTATTCTGCTATCCAAACACTTTATCCTTTGTTACCCCTTTTGAGCCTTATTTATTTTCTTTTATACCCCTCTTTTGAAAATCGGATGTAGAGTTTAAGGATAGAGAAAAGGAAGAAAAAAGAAGGAAAAAAAGAAGAGAAAAAAGAGAAAAGAAAAAAGAAAAAGAGAAAAAAGAAAGAAAAAGAAAAAAAAGAAAAAAGAGAAGAAAAAGAAAAGCAAAAGAAAATTAACAAAAACGAAGCAACTCTTATGTCTTGAACTACGTTCGACCTGATTCCTTTTAAGGATAAGTAGGTAGCCTCACGGTTCGGTCCCATCAAAATAAAAGTCCTAAATTCCCCAGACTCGAAGAAACTGGGTCAGAAGTTGTGGTGTCCCGAAAGATCCGATTCCAAAAGTTGTAATTTTGAACCCTTTTTTGAAACAGTTTTGAGCTTGCATGCCTCCTTTCCTTTCCAACCCCATCCAAAAGCCTACATTACGGTCCAAAGAAAGACCTTCCGACCAATTTTCGAGAAATGCCAAGTCAAGCGAGCTAGAGGCGTAATCCACATTATGGGTAACACTTTGGTTCATGGACACAAGGAAAAATGAATAAATGAGAGAGTCTTACTGGTGAAAACCCTCACGGGCACTGTAAGGCGATGGAAAACTGAGAGAAAATTGAAATGAGATAGTCTTATTGGTGAAACCCCTCGCGGGCACCGTAAGGCGATGGTAAATTGAGACATGAACAAATGAGAGAGGTTTGCTGGTGAAAACCATTCAGGGCACCACAAGACGAATGAGGTTCGTGGCTTTGCAGAGAGATTGGATTATGGGGATCCTGATCATAAATCATGAAGACTAGTCATGCGATTGGTTGAATGGACTGGGCTGATTAATCTGAAATGCATGTCATGATCATTAGTGACAGCTGCTACACTCAGATAAGTCTCTTTTCCACTCTTCCTCAAATAGTCATTTTGGTTTAAAATTTTCTTCTTTATCCCTTATTCTCGGAGTCACTTCATTTCATTTTCTTTTGGGTATACTTCTCTGAGTCCTTCTCAACTGTAGCCTTGTTAAACAAGCAAGAAAGGATTTCAAAGCCTATAACCAACATTCAATTGCACAAAGCAAAAGTCCGGCCGGAGCACATCACAAATGGCATGATTCAGAATAAGCAATAAGATTTTATTGGGAGTTCTAGTGGTCAAATGGCTCATGAATTTTTAGAAGTACAATAGTTCAAAGTTGTCAAGATAGAGTTGAACAGGCTGAGTGTAAGTTACTCAGGTCATTCAGGGTTCTGTGGTTGAGGTCCGGTTAGAAAGTCAGACAATTCTTTGCTAGCCCAAGGCAATATCGGAACAAAGCAAGGCAGTGGAAAGTCCACCTTCAGCAAGAATGCCGCAAACTAACCACCACGTTTCAAACTAATAAGATTTTCTTTGATTGAAATAGGGGCAGGAAATTTCGTGTTCTGCATGAACCCTCCATGACGAAAGCATGTGCCAGATAGGTTCGACCGTAAGTTCTCAGGACCCTCCTGGATAATGGGATTTAATTTCAAGTTTTCAGGACCCTCCTGGATAATGGGATTTAATTTCAAGTTCTCAGAACCCTCCTGGATAATGGGATTTAGCTTCAAGATTTTTAGGACCCTCTTGGATAATGGGATTTAGTTTTAAGTTCTTAGGACCCTCATAGATAATGAGATTTAGCGTAAGTCTTACCTTTAGGAAATAGAATTAGCTTTCAAGTTTTCACGCTTAAGATGAGATTCAATTTTAGTTTTCAGGGCCCTCCTGGATAATGGGATTTAGCTTTTAGATTCTTAGAGTTTTTTTGGATAATAGGATTCGATTAACACTCACAGATGTTCCCGATACCAAACAGGGGCAGAAAAGTTTCTTTTATTTTGTCTATTTTGTTGTAATGGCACAAGCTCACCTGGAGAACAAGGGAATTCATTTCAAGTTTGAGCATCAGGCGCCCACCTGGAGAACAAGGGAATTCATTTCAAGTTTAAGCATTAGGCGCCCACCTGGAGAACAAGGGAATTCATTTCAACTTTAAGCATTAGGCGCTCACCTGGAGAACAAGGGAATTTATTTCAAAGTTTATGGCGCTCGCCTGGGAAACGAGGGAACACATTTCAGAGTTAAGTCCAAGACAACGGCAGGAACCCACCTGAAGAATGGGGTCTATGCAAGTTAGAAATAACAAAAGCTCACCTCGAGAATGTGAGTCAATAGTTCAAGATGGAGGCAGAACTACAGAAGTTTCAAGATCAAGATTGAAGACATATAGATATGAATCTTGTAACTCGTAGATCATAGATTTGCCTAGATTCTTTTCATTTTTATTTTGGTGTAATAAGGAGTTCAGTAAGCAGCGACAACAACAGCAACAGTGAAATCACAGCTTCCCGGTAGTCCCAGTTACCAAAACTTCCAGAACTACTGTAACCCGATTCCTTTATAGCCAAGGATATGTAGGCAACCTCGGAAGCAAGGTTCGGTCAGACTTTTCAAAAATGTTTCCCACGGAGTATCCAAACGGGCAAAAAGTCGCTTGTATTTGCTCACTTTATCTTTGCCCGAAAACTCATCGTGTTTCCGAGCAAAGAGGTGCAGTTGTGAGCACGTGATTTTTGCCCGACCCAAAATACTCCTACAAAATCTCACAATAGATTTTTGTAGATCATTTTAATTTAATAGAATTTTTAGGAATATTTGTTCAAGTGTTTGCATTTTTAGTTGCATTTTTGCATGCATTAAAAGCATAGAAAATACCCCAAAAATATCAAAATTCCGTGCATTGCATAGTAGGTTTTGTGTTCGTATTCTAGGATTAATTTGGTTAATTAATTATTATTAAAATGAAAATCACAAATAATATCATTCATTTTACATTTTAGCCTTTAATGCTATATTAGTAATTTTTGCCTTTTTAACATAGGGTTAATTAATTTTATAAATATTACAAATAGATAATTAGCTTGATTTTATAATTTAGGATAATTTAGGATTAAATTTAGGATTTCATTAATTTAGATAGAATTTTTATTAAAGAAAAGAAAGAAAAAAAGAAAGGACAACCAAAAGAAAAAGGCTATTTCGATTTGGGCCACCCAAAAGACCAAATTTAGTGGCCCAAAACCCCTTTTGACCCAGTTCCGCCCAGCCCAATCCCCATGCCCGGTCCAGCTCACCCCACTAACCCCAAAATGACGCCGTTTGAGTAACGACCATCTTGGCCATTGATCTCCCTTAATCAAACGGCTTGGAACTCCCTATCCACCCACTATATAACTGTCCTAACACCCCCCCCCATACCCTAGAGAACCCAATCAATTCACCCCCCTCGTCTCTTACCGTAAACCCTAGCCGCCCCCAAATGCCCTCACCCTTCATAGCCCAAACCCTAGCCGCCCCTTTAACCCCACCGTCTACGCCATATTCTGCCGCCGAAAATCGCTCCACGGAGGCGGCGACACCCCAAACCGCCCCAAATTTTCACCACACAATCATCCTTCCCCCCTCTTTCGAAATCCATAAACAGTTTCCTTTAAATCACCATCTAAACTCGTCAGTTCCAGATCTGAAACCCAAACCCTGATTTACCCAAACTTCTCCAAACCCACTAAAAATCACATCCCATAACCCTCTCTTTCCTCTCATCCCATATCTTGACTTAGTTCTTTCCAAAACACCCCAGAAAACCCTAAATTTTAGATCTAAGAAGCGGTCAGCGTTCAAAATCCTCAGTATTCGAGTTCAAGGTTTTTTCTTTGATGCCTTCTTCGCGGGTTAGGCTCTCATGAGTCTTTTCTTTCAAGAAGATTCGGTCAAAATCCATGCAAGGCCGGATCCCTTGAAGGAAAAGACCTTTGTTGGTCAATTAGTACGGAGAAGGACATCTCATGCCGTCTTATGGTTCTTTTACTTCATAAATGGTAAGGCCTCACCACTGCCCTCTTCATTCCTTTCTTTTCAGACGAGGCAGAATGTTCTATTTTTTAGTTAGTTCGTTAATCTGTGTATCTTTGAGAGTTGTCGCTTTTCCAACCCCCAGGCATGTTCAAATCGGTGTTCTTTTTTAAGGGTTTATTAACTGGGCTTGATTCACGTTTAATTAGTTTAACTCGTAAAGTAGTTTAGTTTATTATTGTAGTTTTAGTTATCTTTTTGCTGTTTTGAATCATTTGATTAGTATGCTAAATTGTTTAATTAGTTTAACTCTTAAATAGTTGGTTTAATTAGTGTTTGCTTAATTAGCCTAGGGTCAGTTTTACTTCATTCAGTAGTCTTGTCTTAATTGTTTCAGCATTAGTGGAAAGTTATAGGGATAACTGAACAATAAAAAACTTAAGGGGTTTGTTTGAAGGGTGGGTAAATCTGAAATAGGATAAGACCATGTTGGAAGGTTCTAGAATATGGGCAGCTGGCCCTATTTGGTTAGCACAAAATGCTGAAGCCAATAAGGGACAACCAGCTGTCCAAGTCTGTTAAAAGATGCCTTTTGTGGCTGAAGGGAATAATTCCCTTATCCTTTTCAGCAGATGGCATTTTTATAACTATAAATAGAACCTCCCTCATTCATTAAAGGGAGAGATTTTCGAACCCTAAAAACACTCAAAAGGTTACGCACTATTTCATTAGGAGCTGGTTTGATTTCTTCTGATTTTCTGGAGAAAAAACTTAGAATCTTTCTCTGGGATTTCTGATTTTCTGATTCGAACATGGATTAAGCTGAAGCTGTGTATTGCTGTTATTTGCTACTGCCCTTCTTGCTAAAATCCTTACTTAACTCTTGCTTTGTTCTTGATATCCAGGTACTCCTATGAACCTTTGAGTGGAAAATGAAGCATTAAAGCATGTATTTAGCTTTTAATTTAATAGGAAGTTTGGGTATTCATGTTAAATTCCAGTTTCCTTATGTATGCTATTTGCAGTTTATTTAGTATATATTTTGAACCCTAGCTTCGATGGGAGGTGATTTTGTGAAGGGATTTCCGCGTCCAACAGCTCCTGGATCTGCACACGAGGTGACAATAATAAATAAGGAACTGATGATAGTGACGAGATACACAGTTTTAGTTCATTTCAATAATTTTAGAAAGGAAAATAGTCATGCTTCCCAAGTTCCGGTAATTCAAGTCAAGTCAGTTTATTTCAAACAAGTTCAAGTAAAACCAGATAAGAATATCTTTCAACAGTTTTCAAAACATGGATATAAGGCAACTGTGTGTTGCGACCAATAACACTCATGCAAGTGTACGGGGTCATCAAGTAATAAAGTAGTGAGTAAAGTATCGTTCCCATGAAGACTTATAATTAACTTTTGACTGATTCAAACTCAAATAACTTATCGATTCAAGAGGTTTCTCACCAAATGTATGTAAGTGACTAATTTACTACCTAAAGTATCGCGCAATGAATTAACTAGAACTCAAACCAAAACAATTGAATAACTAGTTGCAGTTGAAGTCATTGAAGAAGATGATCTGAGTCAAGGGACTGAAATAATCAAGGCCAAAAACCGACCACCATTTTAAAACTAATGAATCTTTCTTTGTTCAGAACAATAACAGAACAATTTTAAGAAATAGTTTGTGAAAACACGAACACCACCAAGTGAAGTTCTCAAATCCTTGATTTTTTCTAACATACATGTAAACATGCCATTTTTAGTTTCATTATATGTAATCAATACCCTATCGTCAACACAGGGTACTACATCCCCTGGTTGCCTTACTTTTTGTTGCAAACATAGGGTACGACATCCCTAGTTGCATTTCAGAGTGCCACGAGCCTCATCTTATTTCCAACACAGGGTACTACATCCCCTGGTTGCATTATTTTCTACATAGGGTACGACATTCCCTAGTAGCATCCCAGAGTGCCACAAGCCTCATCTTATTTCCAACACAGGGTACTACATCCCCTGGTTGCCTTACTTTTTGTTGCAAACATAGGGTACGACATCCCCTAGTTGCATTTCAGAGTGCCACGAGCCTCATCTTATTTCCAACACAGGGTACTACATCCTACAACTTAGTATTTATATGAGTGTTCAGATTAGCCTAGTTATTCCATGTATTGTGTGACAATTTTAAAATGTTTAGTAGCCATAATAGTTTACCCGATCTTTATTAGGGGATGCTGGATTTTGAGAGTACTCTTATAGTCATTTGATAATTCACAACTAAGTGTTAACAATGTTCATAATCTGTAACTCCAATTCTAGTTGCTTTGGTTCTTGAAGTTGAAATTAATTGAAATTTCCTCTTCTAAGCGATATGTCATGATTCAAGTTTGGTGTGTTCAATTAATCTAGTTAATTGTTTACCGTGAAAATTATAATTACAATTAGATTTGATTTTGTGGTTCTAAAAATACATGATCTATTTTTATGCTAGTTGTTAAGCAATGGATACTAAGTAAAAGACTAGATATCAAGATTGCAGCTTAGAGACAGTATGATAATCGAACCAAATAGTTGGAGATCGGGGCCTCGAGCTATCGTTTATAAGAACTCTGGGTCAAGTTGGGTGACTGGCTTAGAATGATCGTGAGAAGAATAACACTTTATGAGAGCTACGATGATGGCTCTTTATGATCAATGATAAGCAATAAATGAAGAACAATAAATAGAATGCAATGAATATAAGCAATGAATGGAAGTAATGAGTTCAAGAGAATATGTTAAGTTAGAGAGTAGAGAGAATGTTCTTGTATTGAATATTGAGTATCAGATGGCCTATAGATGACAAGGTTCCCCTTCATATATGTGATGGAGAACCCAAAAATAGTACAAAAGCATTCATTACAAAGTAAGGTAGCTGGCACAGCTACCTAGTAATCTAGATCAGAGTGGTACTACTTTTGCAGGTGATGTCAGTGCGGACCACATGCCTAGGGAACCTCCCGCTTACCTTCGATAACCCTACACTCATGCTGCGTCGAGGTCGAGTGTGAAAGGCCTTCGAGGTCGACGCCTCGAGCTGTGTTCCCAGATCTTCGAGGGCTTTTCCGGGATAAGGGAGAGATGCAATGATCGCGAAATCGGGCCTCCCGATCTCGCCCGTGGACAGATAGTCCCCGCGTTTCTTAGATTGAAATGATAAGAAACGACCTCGAATTCATGCCCCCTGGTACTTCCGCAATGACGACATTCATATCTTGATAAATGATTGATATGATAGAATAAGGTGTCAAAAGGTCGCGTACACACAACCCTTAAAAGCCTTCGTATTGATTACAATGGCTGGCTATCCTTTGGCCTCCTTCATCGTGCGTATTGGGCCTCTATAAATACCTCTTCTCCCACTCCTTATTGCTCACTCTTGTTCTTTCTTTGAAACGAAATTTCCTTTTCTCTTCTGACGTCATTTAAGAATGGCGAAAACATCCGCCTCTGCTTCTCAAAAGAATGTAACCTCCTCCTCCTCACTTTCATTTAAAGGCAAAGCAGCAGTGCCTCCTTGTGTCGAGGAATGTGTTCTAGGGTCCTTTGCGACGGCTTCCGATTTCAAAGTCGAAAAACCTTTTTCAAAGCTGGGGCGTCGTGAGCCCGTGTCTCAATATAATAGCTCAATAATAGACGTGGAAAGGGTGAGAATTGACTGCCGCTGAGGGAATGCGGTGCTTGTGGAGGTCCCTTCTCGGGAGGAGGACATAGCGACATACAAAGCTGACTTCCTCAGTGTGTACACTTACCCGTTTACCCTTGGACCGGTGGGGCCATCGTCACCTCCGATAGACCCCGTGATTCTCGACTTCTGCCGACGGTATCATGTGACCATCAGGAAAATTCACCCTTCCTTCTAGCGCATTGTCTACATGATCAGGTATTATGTGAACATGATTCGGGAGATGCCCTTCACCCTCGATCACCTGGTCAGGATGTACAGCCTCTGTCTATTCCGTGGGGGCCTGATTAAGCTCCACTGCCGAGATTCGAGGTCCCCTTTTGCTCGCATCGACGAAGTTAGGAACGAAGGGTGGATGAGCCAATTTGTTCGAGTTAGGACTTCGGACCTGATCCCGGAGGAAAGGATGCCGTTCCTAGAGAGATGGAACATGGAACGTAAGTAGATACGTTATCTAGCATCTCCTTGCTTCTTTTTAGGTATACCTTTCCATGCACTAATTTATTCTATTGATGCAGCCGTAGTAGTTTACCCCGACACAGTTATGGACCTCCCGGGCTGGGTCGGCCGGCTGGACTCGATTTGCCCATATGCTGAGCGAGTGTGGCGTGATATGTCCCAAACTCGATGGGAAGTCAAGGACCATGGTGAGGCTGCACTCTTGCTGTAGTCGTACCTGTTAATCTGAATTGCTACTGATAGCGTCCTTACTCCCTGTGCTTACCTCTTGCATTTGTGTAGGTCTGGGGAGGTTCCTTTGATGAAGGAAACATCGCCTGGCGAAGACGATACCTTGAGACCCGTCGAAGGGAAGAAAAGACAAAGGGATCCGTCGAATGAACCTTCGGAATCCAAGAAAACCAGGATGGAGGAAACCGAGGCCGACCCAGCAGCCTTAACCCCAGAAGCAGTGGAAGTCCCCAAGCTGAAGGCAAGGGAGAAAACAATTTCTTGTTTGAGGGAGGGGAAAACCCAATTGTCCCTCATGCCGTGGAGATGGTGGCTCCCGAGCCGGAGCTTGATTTTGTTGTGGTCCAACTTCGGGCTGGAGAGGCTACTGAGGGAGTGTTGGGTGATGTCCTCGAGCCGCCTGATGACCAAAATAATCCTCAAGCTGAGACACATTCGGTAGGCAGTTGGAAACCAGTCCTGAAGCCCTGTAGGGATAAGAGACGACCTCGGCTGACCCCGTTGGTGTTGTCATGAGTGATTCCCTTCAGGGAACGATCTTACCTCCTAAGGGAACGCAAGATGCCCGGAATAAAGAACTTTCCGATGCGGGGGTGCCCGTCGGAGGCAGAGATGCGTTTGAAAGGCCTTTAGCCGCTCCCGAGGGAATTCTTGAGCTCGATACTTCGCTCGTTTTCAGCGAGATGAACATGATTTGTGAGCAGGTAGTTTTTGTATAAATCCTACCTGTTGTCCTGACCTTTATCTTTCTAACTTTGTCTTCTTCACGGCTTCCATCCAGGGCACTTTACAGTCAGACTTTTGCCTGGTTTCAGGCTGAGGTGACTCGTAATGAGCGTGAGAAGACTCATCTCGTTGAACATGTTACCTAGCTTCCGTTTGCTATTGTCTGAATGTTTTCCAGATCCCGGCATTTTGACATCTTTGATCTGATTTGTGCAGTTTGAGAGGGAAGGTGCCCTGCTGAGGGCGGAGCTCCGGGCTAGAGCTTTCGAAGTTCTCGAACTCAAACGACACGTGAGCGAGATAATTCTTAAAGGGATACCCTCCAAGAAAGGATGGCCTTAGTCGGGCACCAGCTTCGTGACGCGAGGGTAGATAGTGACAAGTATAGAGGCCTCCATTCTGAGTTAGTTGTTGCACTATCCGAGATTAAAACTGAAGCTGAGGCGCTTATATCTTTGCACAAAGAGGATGTCGTTGTAGTAAACGCTCAAGCCGGGAGAGTGCATGAGGAGGCCAAATTGAAATTGACTCGAGTCGTAGAGCACGTTGGGTTAGAATCTCGGAGGCAGGCTCTCGAGGATATACACGCAGGGTGTATTAATTTGTCTACCGAGCTCGAGATGGTAAAGACCCTAGAAAAGAAAGCCGCTGCCCTATTTGCTTCTGGAGGTGCGTCGGGTAGTGGCTTAGGAGATTATGAGAATGAAGGCGGAATCCTCATAGGGGAGGAGGCCGTTGAATGTCCTCGAGCTGTAGCCAGAACAGTTGGGGCGCAGCCTCCGGCGGGACCGTCAAAGATGTAGGATTGATGATAGATTAGGGTTCTGTTTGGCTCCTTTCTTGTAATATGTGAGCAATATGTATAAAAGACTTTTTTGCACTTTTCTCCTTTGCCCTTTGGGAATAATATGTGATGTTTTTTTTTATAATCGATCCGAGATCTTATATCTTGGGTTAGACCCTCGGGTTTCCACTACTGCTGAGCGACTCGTAATGGTCGGAAGTCAGTCCTCGAGTATTCTCAGGTTAGACCTGGCTCTTATACGTTGGGTCGGGGCGACCTTTGATTTTAGTGCTGGGGATAGTGGCTCTTACGCATTGGGTCGGTACGACCTTTTAATGTAAGCTGGCGTCTTAGGCTCTTATGCTTTCGCCCTTAGGCATATTCAGTTAAGTGTTTCGGGTTCGGTCTCCGAGTCGGGTTTCGACTTGAGCTCATTTGACCCTCAAGTTTTTGAATTTTAAGCTGGCCCTTTGGCTCTTACGCTTTGGGTTGGTACGACCTTTTAATGTAAGCCGGCGTCTTAGGCTCTTATGCTTTCGCCCTTTGGCATATTCAGTTAACTGATTCGGGTTTAGTCTCCGAGTCAGGTTTCGACTCGAGCTTATTTGACACTCAAGGTTTTGAATTTAAAGCTGGCCCTTAGGCTCATACGCATTGGGTTAGTACGACCTTTTAATGTAAGCTGGCGTCAGTGGCTCTTATGCTTTGGGTCGGTGCGACCTTTTAATGTAAGCTGGCGTCACTGGCTCTTACGCTTTTGGTCGGTGCGACCTTTTAATGTAAGTTGGCGTCAGTGGCTCTTACGTTTTGGGTCGGTGTGACCTTTTAATGTAAGCTGGCCTCAGTGTCTCTTATGCTTTGGGTCGGTACAACCTCCTTTATGGGCTTTATTTTTCCCTTGTTAAGGACTTTTGAAGTTGTGTTTTCCCGAATCTTCGATGGTTTGATAAAACCTTGATTGTGAGCCGTTATATGGCGATGATCGAGCACCTCGGGAGGTTTTGCTTGGAGGCTAAGTATCTCGAAGCCTGTAGTTAGGAGCTGACATGGTCGAAGCTCTTTTGCCTATGTCGAGGGTAGCTTGTCTAACCGGTTCTTTTCGAAGTACTTTCGAAGTAATTGAAGGCTTGTGATATTATAGCAACGGTAGGGCATCCCCGAGTCGCGTTAGTTTGGCTGGTACATCCTTGTGACCGTAGTCATTTTTATTTGGCCGGAGCCTTTCAGTCCTCGAGTGAAGTAGTTTCGGCGTCTATTTAGAGGGTATGCTTTTTTAGGTGTCTTACAAGTTCGATATATAGCCTTAACTTTAAGATCGGGTTTATGCCTTTAGTAAGGTCTTACAAGTTTTACATGCCTTTGAGGTCTTAGAGTTATTGTCACTTGGTACAAGTGTGGTTCATGCCTTGCTTGAGGTCATAAAGATTTTACATGCCTTTGGGGTCTTACAGATTTTATTGTTGCCTTATGTAAGTCTTACGAGCCCGAGGCTGGCCGTATGTGGTCTTATGGCCTCGGGTTTCGATAAGTCGATGGTGGTGGCGATTGGCGACAGTCCTCAAGTCATCGATGGTTTTTTTTTGCTCGGGAGCCATTACTTGTAAACTTGCTGTTGCCTCATTGAGGGCTTTCGATTTCTGAGTTTTCCGACCTGGGGTCATGTGACCTTGAGTTTTTTGACACCAGTCTCCGAGTGTTCGGGACGTTTTTCGCTCTAGAGTAATTTTGTGATCTTTGTGTTGCCTCAAGGAGGTCTTACGAGTTTGGAGCTCTGACCCGGTGGTCGCATTGTTTCGAGTTGTTGACGCCATTCCCCGAGTGTTTGGGGCATTTTTGACAGAGGAGCCGTTTTTGTAAAAATACCGAGCTTCTTTGAAGCAATGCTTTTTTGAAAGTATTCTTTGGATCCTTGGTATAAGTATACATGTTTTTGCTGTAGAGGGCTCAATTATTCTATGCGGGCACGGTTCGTTCGACTATTTCGCCCGGTACATTTTTTTCCTATCGAGACTCTATTTAGCGCATCCTGGCTTCTCCGAGTAGGTGACCTTGCAGGGGGTGCCCCCCAGTATTCGATGTTGATTGCAAATGAATCCTTGAATACACGTTGAGTTTTCCTTAGGTAGCATATAGATGTTGCATCGTTCAAAACCTTGCCGGTAAAACCCTTCTTGGGACAAAAACCTGATCGAAGGAAAAGAGTGCAACGTACGCTTTTGGAATTTGAGGCCTTTGAGCTTTTAGCAGTAATAGCGTTTAAGCATTGACACATTCCAGTTGCTTGGAAGCTGTTCGCCTTCCATGGTGCTGAGTTTGTAGGACCCTTTGCCAATTATCCCGAGGACGCGGTACGGTCCTTCCCAGTTCTGACCTAGCTTTCCTTCATTAGGGTTTCGAGTGTTCAAGGTAACCTTCCTTAGGACCATGTCCCCGATTCTGAAATGTCGGAGATTTGTTCTCCTATTGTAGTATCTCTCGATCTTCTATTATTGCGCGGCAATTCGCACCAGCGAGGCTTCTCGCTTTTCATCCAATAGTTCGAGAGCAATAGCCATGGCCTCATTATTCGAGCCCTCTATGAGGTGTCATACTCTGGTGGTGGGTTCCCGACCTCGACCGATATCAGAGCCTCGACGCCGTATAACAGAGAGAAAGGCGTTTCCCCCGTGCTTGATTTTGGTGTTGTTCGATACGCCCAGAGTACTTCGGGCAATATTTCTCTCCATCTTCCCTTTGCGCCTTCTAGTTTCTTCTTTATGTTTTGGATGATGGTTTTATTCGTGGACTCGGCTTGGCCGTTTGGACACGAGTGATAGGGTGTTGCAGGATCCTTTTAATCTTGTGATCCTTGAGGAACTGAGTCACTTTGCTTCCAATGAATTGCTTCCCATTATCACACGTTATCTCGAAAGGAATTCCGACTCAGCATATTATATGGTATTAGTGGAAATGGATGACTTCCTTTTCCCTTATATTTTCGAAGGCCTGTGCTTCAACCCATTTCGAGAAATAGTCAGTCATAAATAAAATAAATCTAGCTTTACCTGGCGCCGTTGGTAGAGGTCCGACAATATCCATCCCCTATTTCATGAACGGCCATGGTGACAAAACTGAATGCAGTTGTTCATTAGGTTGGTGAATCATTAGGGCGAATCTTTGGCATTTGTCGCATTTGCGAACGAACTCTTTGGTGTCCTTTTCCATGCTGTCCCAGTAGTAGCCTGCCCTGATTATTTTTCAAATTCAGGAATCAGCACCGGAATGATTTCTACAGGTGCCCTTGTGGATCTCTCGGAGCACATAATCGGTACCTCCCGGCCCCAGGCATACTGCTAGAGGGCCATCAAAGGTTCTTCTGTAAAGAGTTCCTCTTTCACCGAGCGAGAATCGGGCTGCTTTGGTACGCAGGGCCCTAGATTCCTTCGGATCCATGGGTAATTTCCCATCTTTCAAATAGTCAATATATTTATTTCTCCAGTCCCATGTTAGGCTAGTGGAAGTAATCTTGGCATGACCTTCCTCGACCACTGATTTGGATAGCTGAACAACAACCTCGGGGAGTAGGTCGTTTTCTTTAATAGATGATACCAGGTTAGCGAGGGCAACGACTTCGTTGTTCTGCTCTCAAGGTATATGGACCAGGGTCCATTCTTTGAAACGGTGTAATGTGACTTGGATTTTATCCAAGTATCTTTGCATCCGGTCTTCTCGGACCTCGAAGCTCCCATTTACCTGATTTACTACCAAGAGTGAATCGCATTTTGCTTCGACAATCTCAGCTCCCGGGCATTATGCCAATTCCAGACCTGGAATCATAGCCTCATACTCGACTTCGTTGTTAGTCAATCTTGTAGTTTTTATAGATTGCCTGATCATGCCACCCGTAGGCGGCTTCAGGACTATACCGAGTCCGGATTCTCTCACGTTCGAGGCGCCGTTAGTGAACAGGGTCCACGCCCCGGAAGAAGTGTCTGCTTTTAGTAAAAGTTCCTTTTCTACCTAGGGCACGAGGGAGGGCGAGAAATATCCCATGAAATTTTCCATACTCGATATCATACCCCCCGAGTTTGATGGCTCATTTGGCCAATCGACCCGGTAGTTCAGGCTTATGCAATATGCTTCGGAGAGGGTATGTTGTTAAAATGCAAATACAGTGGCATTGAAAATAAGGTTTCAATTTTCGCGATGGCTTTATTAAGGCAATAGCTAATTTTTCTAGGTGTGGGTACCTGGTTTCGATGTCCCCCAGGGTCTGACTTACGTAATAGACAGGGAATTGCGTACCTTGCTCTTCTCGAACTAGCACGCCGCTTACCGCTATCTCGGATACGGCCAGGTATAAATACAATATCTTATCCTCTTTTGGTGTGTGGAGTAAAGGCGGAATAGTCAGATATCGCTTCAATTCCTCCAAGGCGTGTTGGCATTCTGGAGTCCATTCGAAGCTGCTTTTCTTTTAGAGTAAAGAGAAGAAATGATGACTCCTGTCTGATGACCTTGATATGAATCTGCCCAGAGCCGCTATCCGCCCTGTTAGATGTTGCACGACCTTTTTATTATTTATCACCGTGATTTCTTCGATGGCCTTGATTTTATCGGGGTTGATCTCGATCCCCCTATTTGACACCATGAAGCCTAAGAATTTGCCCGAACCCACTCCGAAGGCACATATTTCGGGGTTAAGCTTCATGTTGTAATTTCTGAGGCTGTCAAATGTTTCCTGCAAATGAATCAAACGGCCCTCTGCACGCAAGGACTTAACTAGCATGTCATCAATGTAAACTTCCATGGATTTGCCAATTTATGCTCGAACATTTTATAACTAGACGTTGGTACGTAGCCCCTACATTTTCAGCCCGAAGGACATTACATTGTAACAGTAGGTACTATACTTCGTGATAAACGAAGTCTATTCCCTGTCCCCGGGTTCATCTGAATTTAGTTATACCCCGAGTAAGCGTCGAGAAAAGTGAGGGCCTCGGGGCCAGCAGTGGCATCGATGGGACGATCGATTTTAGGTAATGGGAATCCTTGGGGCACGCCTTATTTAAGTCTTTATAATCTACGCATATTTTTAACTTATTTCCCTTCTCGGGTACTACCACTACATTGGCCAGCCATTCTGGGTACTTTACCTCTCTAATAGACCCTATTTAAGGAGTTTTGTTACCTCGTCCTTGATGAACGTGTGTTTTACCTCGGACTGGGGCCTTTTTTTTTCCTTCACCGGTTTGAATTTGGGGTCGACACTCAGTCGATGGGTGGTTATTTCCGGTGGGATTCTTGTCATATCTAAGTGGGAATAGGCAAAACATTCGATGTTATTAATAAGGAATTGAATGAGTTTTCTCCTATGTTCGGCGTTTAACCCCGTTACCAGGTATACCTTCCGATCTAGGAGATGTTCGATCAAAACAGTTTGCTCCAGCTCTTCATTTGTCGATTTCGTTGCATCCTACTCTTATGGGGCAACGAAAGTTCGAGGAGCGAGGAAATCTTCTTCATCAGCCTCGGGGGTCTGTACACTTCCTGACTCATCCGAGGTAGACTGCGTTGGATTCGACGCCACCCAGTGAACCGCGAACATTTCTTTTGCTGCATGATATTCTCCATATACGGTTGTTATGCCGTCCTTCATTGGAAACTTTACCATCTGATGTAGAGTTGACGGTACTGCCTTCATGCCGTGTATCCATGGCCTGCCGAGCAATGCGTTGTACCTCATGTCACCACTGATGATGTGGAACTTGGTGTTCTGAATTGTTCCGGACACGTCAACCGGGAGGGCGATCTCCCCTTTTGTTACCTCAGCGGCCATGTTGAAGCCATGGATGACCCGGGAGGCGGGTACCATCTGGTCGAGCAACCCAAGCTGTTTTACTACCCCTGACCTGATTATGTTGGCTGAGCTACCTAGATCCACGAGCACACGTTTAATTCGAATGTTACTTAGGAGAAATGAAATTACCAATGCGTCGTTGTGCGGTTGCATCAAGGTCTCGAAATCTTCCTTCCTGAATGCAAGGGTGTTTCCGGTCACGTGATCGCGGATCCGCCCTTCTGCTGTAGTGGATATTTTTATTCGTTTAATCATGGGTCCTTGGTGGATGTCGGTACCTCCGATGATCATATGGACGACATGCTGAGGAATCTCTCTCGTCGCCCAAGTCGGATTTCTCCGAGTTTTCCATTGAATCTCTCAGTGTGCGCTCTTGTTAATGTAAGGATCGGCGTAAACGTATTGGGCATTGCACGAGGCCGCACCCTCGGGGATCGGTTCTAGTGTACTCTCAGGGTTTTGTGGTGGCACACCCATATCTGGGACGTCAACACCGTTCTCTTCATGGTCTTCAAGATTGTGGCTTTCACGTGCGTTTACTGAGTTTGACATTTTGATCTGAAATCAAAGATCTTGGACAAGAAAAAGTATGAAAGATAACTTGCGTTAAGTAGTTGAACCAGCAAGAAAATAATCACTATTATTTTTAGCCCCACGGTGGGCGCCAAACTGTTTACCGTGAAAATGGTAATTACAATTAGATTTGATTTTGTGGTTCAAAAAGTACGTGATCTATTTTTATGCTAGTTTTTATGCAATGGATGCTAAGTAAAAGACTAGAAATCAAGATTGCAGCTTAGAGACGGTATGATAATCGAACCAAACAGTTTGAGATCAGGGCCTCGAGCTATCGTTTATAAGGCCTCGGGGTCGAGTTGGGTGACCAGCTTAGAACGATCGAGGGAGGAATAACACTTTATGAGAGCTACGGTGATGGCTCTTCATGATCAATGATAAGCAATAAATGAAGAACAATAAATAGAACGCAATGAATATAAGCAATGAATGGAAGTAATGAGTTCAAGAGAATATGTTAAGTTAGAGAGTAGAGAGAATGTTCTTGTATTTAATATTGAGTATCAGATGGCCTATAGATGACAAGGTTCCCCTTTATATATGTGAGGGACAACCCAAGCATAATCTAGATCAGACCGGTACTACTTTTGGAGGTGATGTCAGTTCGGACCACATGCCTAGGGAACCTCTCGCTTACCTTTGATAACCCTAGACTCATGCTGCGTCGAGGTCGAGTGTGAAAAACCTTCGAGGTCGAAAGCCTCGAGCTATGTTCCCGGATCTTCTTGGCCTTTTCCAGGCTAAGGGAGAGATACAATGATCGCAAAATCGGGCCTCCCGATCTCGCCCGTGTACATTAATATCAATATTTTACATGGCGTGTGGATAATACAGTTGATTCAGTATGTTGATCTTCAGAAATTAGTACGATGTTTTGTTGTTTGTGTGTTTAAACAACGTGA
>NC_031995.1:34017435-34050417 GCF_001879085.1 Nicotiana attenuata
CAATACGGGGTGGGCCTCGGGTATTGGCCCACTGTGAGAGGGCCTGCTTGACACAATGCCTAAGGCGATCAGATATGGGTTTCTCTTGCCTGGGGGCTCAATTTCGAGCCAAACAGTCTTCAGCATGAGTTTTAAAATTTTATGTTAATATAACAAAAAATGAATTTAATGTAGAAGTTTATTTCTTCTGTTATACTGCTGGGCGTGATGTCAGCCCGAAACAAGACAGCCCTGATCATATTAGACCTGGTAAGGTCTTTGAGAACGCGTTACTTCTAGGCTCAGTTTCGAGCCCAAGCAGCTGCAATATCGTATTTCCCTGATCAAATATTAAATTGGGCCTACTGCTGGCCCAATTGTTTTCTCAAATAATTAAATGCCTAGCATATTATCCTTTATTTACTTACAATTAATAGCTTTATATTAAATTCCAAACTTAGTTTAAACATGAATATTCGTAGCTTGCTTTAGGCACGTTTAATATATCATCGTGGTTGTGTACACGTTCGCGTGACATAATTACGATCTTAAAAACAAAATTGGGGTATGCGTTCGCGCAACATCGACTAAACTTTCTTAATAAAGCGTTGTTAATTGTGGACACGTACGAGTGACATATTTTTTGACGCGCCAAACAAATGGGTACACGTACGCGTGACCTATTTTAAGATACATTCTTAACTAAAAAGGTAAATGCACATAGGTTCTAAAATAAGTAATTAGACAATTTGATTAAGCCAAGTATGATTAAAGCGACCGTGCTAAAACCACGAATCTCGGGAATGCCTAACACCTTCTCCTGGGTTAACAAAATTTCTTACCCGAATTTTTTGTTGTTTCGCGGACTGTAAAACACAGTCAAACTTCCTCATCTCGGGATTTTAAACCGGTGACTTGGGACACCATAAATTATCCCAAGTGGCGATTCTGAATCTTAAATAATTCATCCGGTTTCGATAATCGTCACTTTATTTGGAAAAACTCCCTTATATGCCCTTTCGGGTAGAAAAAGGAGCCGTGACAATCGGTCATGAAGTCGGCCAAAACCTGTGACTTGATCACAGTCTTGGACTTGTACTCAATGTCGAATTCTCTAATTTCAACTGCCTATTTAGCCAAATGGCCTGACAACTTAGGCTTGTGAAGAACATTCCTCAAAGGGAAGGTCATGCTATCGGTTGGCACTGAAAATATGACCTAAGATTTTGAGAGGTGACTACGAGAGCTAAGGCCAGCTTTTTGAGGTGCGGATAGCAAGTCTCCACTCTTGAAAATATTTTACTAACATAATAGAAAGGAAATTGTGTACCTTCTTCTTCTCGGACTAAAACGGCACCTACCACTAGTTCCGAGACTACTAGATATATCAGCAGCTGCTCGCCTAGCCCCGATTTTGATAGTAACGGGGGGGCTTGATAGTTACATTTTTACATCCTTCAATGCTTCCTGGCATTTGGGATTCCATTTGAAATTGTTCTTCTTTTCAGTAGTGAAAACAAATTATGGCACTTTTCAGAAGTTCTTGAGATGAACTTTCTTAAGGCTGCTAACCTTCTGGTGAATCTTTGTACCTCCTTCACATTTATCAATTGATCCGGAATGTCCATGATAGTTTTGGTTATGTCGAGATTTACCTTGATCCCTCTTTGCGAGACCAGGAACCCCAATAATTTTTTGGAACGAACCCCGAACGTACAAATTTTCGGGTTGAGTTTCGTGTTATGCTTCCTCAAGATATTGATGGTTTCTTAGAGGTGTTTCAAGTGATATCCATCATTCAAAGACTTGACTAACATGTCATCAATCTACACTTCCATTTTTTTTCCTATTTGGTCTTCGAACATTTTGTTTACGAGCCTCTAATAAGTGGCTCCAGCGTTCTTAATCCCATATGGCATCACATTACAACAATATGAGCCAAAGTTTGTTATGAGCCTGATCTTCTGTGCTCATCTTAATTTGATTGTACTTGGAGTAAGCTTCAAGGAAACAGATCAACTTGTGCCCGATTAAAGCATCAATCATTTGATCAATATTTGGCAATGGTAACGAGTTTTTAGGGCACGCCTTATTTAAGTCCTTATAATGTATGCACATTCTAAACTTGTTGCTCTTCTTTAGAACTACAACTATATTAGCTAACCATGCTGGATATTTTACCTCTCGGATTGAACCGATGTCGAGTAGTTGAGTTACCACTTTTAACAAACCTGTTTCTGATCTTGGCTATTGGGCGTTACATTTGCCTTAACAGTGAGAATTTCAGATCCAGTCTTAATTTGTGTGTGGCTACCTCAAATGGGATACCTATCATATATGAGTGCAACTATGCAAAACAATCAATGTTAGCTTTACGGAAATTAATATATCTTGACATGAGTTCAGGATTGAGTCTTGTTCCCAAGTGAAATTTCCTTTCCAAGAATTCTTCGAATAAAGCCACTTGCTCGAGTTCTTCTTCCATATACTTGGTTGCATATGTCTCCTCTGGTAACTAAAAGTATTTTGGCACTTGGTGGGATTCCGACGACTCCTCGCCTTTATCATCTTCATTTGGCAAGTGTCTCCCAGGATACCGTCTTGTAGCCCTTTCCTCAACTGTCTAGTGGATCTCCCCGGATACCGTCCCGTAGTCCAACTCACGTACCAATCTCCCGGGATATCGTCCCGTAGTCCAATCATCATTGTGCAGGGGGATCTACCGGGATACCGTCCCGTAGTCCCAAAGTAAAAGTGCAGGGGGATCTCCCGGGAATCGAACCCGTAGTCCCAAAGTAAACAAACAAGGGGGGAGCTACCGGAATCCCACATCCGTAGTCCCAATGTAAATGCGCAATCACAGCCAGAAACAAACCAAGGAATAAGGTACGAAAGACAAACACAGATAGAACTAGCCTAGCATGCTTCACGTAGTGCAGTCAAAATAATTTAAGCAAGTAGGCAGTCAAATCAGCTAAACATGCTTTGGGTCGGTACGACCTCCTTTATGGGCTTTATTTTTCCCTCGTTAAGGACTTTTGAAGTTGTGTTTGACCGACTCTTTGATGGTTTGATAAAACCTTGATTGTGAGCAGTTATATGGCGATGATCGAGCACCTTGGAAGGTTTTGCTTGGAGGCTAAGTATCTCGAAGCCTGTAGTTAGGAGCTGACATTGTCGAAGATCTTTTGCCTATGTCGAGGGTGGCTTTTTTAACCGGTTCTTTTCGAAGTACTTTCGAAGTAATTGAAGGCATGTGATTTTATAGCAACGGTAGGGCATTCCCGAGTCGCGTTTGTTTGGCTGGTACATCCTTGTGACCGTAGTCATTTTTATTTGGCCGGAGCCTTTCAGTCCTCGAGTGAAGTAGTTTCGACATCTATTTTGAGGGTATGCTTTTTTAGGTGTCTTACAAGTTCGATATATAGCCTTAACTTAAGATCGGGTTTATGCCTTTAGTAAGGTCTTACAAGTTTTACATTCCTTTGAGGTCTTACAATTATTGTCACTTGGTACAAGTGTGGTTCATGTCTTGCTTGAGATCATAAAGATTTTACATGCCTTTGGGGTCTTACAGATTTTATTGTTGCCTTATGTAAGTCATACGAGCCCGAGGCTGGCCGTATGTGGTCTTATGGCCTCGGGTTTCAATAAGTCGATGGGGGTGGCGATTGGCGACAGTCCTCAAGTCATCGAGGGTTTTTTTGGCTATGGAGCCATTACATGTAAACTTGCTGTTGCCTCATTGAGGGCTTCCGGTTTCTGAGTTTTCCGACCTGGGGGTCATGTGACCTTGAGTTTTTTGACACCAGTATCCAAGTGTTCGGGACGTTTTTGGCACCAGAGTAATTTTGTGATCTTTGTGTTGCCTCAACGAGGTCTTACGAGTTTGGAGCTCTGACCCGGGGGTCGCATTGTTTCGAGTTGTTGACACCATTCCCCGAGTGTTCGGGGCGTTTTTGACAGAGGAGC
The DNA here is from genome assembly GCF_001879085.1 of Nicotiana attenuata. Lineage (NCBI taxonomy): Eukaryota > Viridiplantae > Streptophyta > Magnoliopsida > Solanales > Solanaceae > Nicotiana > Nicotiana attenuata. Next base: position 34,021,387 of record NC_031995.1, read on the forward strand.
CGTTTTTGTAAAAATACCGAGCTTCTTTGAAGCGATGCTTTTTTGAAAGTATTCTTTGGTTACTTGGTATAAGTATACATGTTTTTGCTGTAGAGGGCTCAGTAATTCTATGCGGGCACGGTTCGTTCGACTGTTTCGCCCGGTACATTGTTTTCCTATCGAGACTCTATTTTAGCGCATCCTGGCTTCTTCGAGTAGGTGACCTTGCAGGGGGTGCCCCCTGTATTCGAGGTTGATTGCAAATGAATCCTTGAATACACGGTGATTTTTCCTTAGGTAGCATATAGATGTTGCATCGTTAAAAACCTTGCCGGTAAAACCCTTCTTGGGACAAAAACCTGATCAAAGGAAAAGAGTGCAACGTACGCTTTTGGAATTTTGAGGCCTTTGAGCTTTTAGCAGTAATAACGTTTAAGCATTGACACATTCCAGTTGCTTGGAAGCTGTTCGCCTTCCATGGTGCTGAGTTTGTAGGACCCTTTGCCAATTATCCAAAGGACGCGGTACGGTCCTTCCCAGTTCTGACCTAGCTTTCCTTCATTAGGGTTTCAAGTGTTCAAGGTAACCTTCCTTAGGACCATGTCCCCGATTCTGAAATGTCGGAGATTTGTTCTCCTATTGTAGTATCTCTCGATCTTCTATTATTGCGCGGCAATTCATACCAGCGAGGCTTCTCGCTTTTCATCCAATAGTTCGAGAGCAATAGCCATGGCTTCATTATTCGAGCCCTCTGTGAGGTGTCATACTCTGGTGGTGGGTTCCCGACCTCGACCGGTATCAGAGCCTCGACGTTGTATAATAGAGAGAAAGGCGTTTCCCCCGTGCTTGATTTTAGAGTTGTTCGATACGCCTAGAGTACTTAGGGCAATATTTCTCTCCATCTTCCCTTTGCGCCTTCTAGTTTCATCTTTATGTTTTGGATGATGGTTTTATTCGTGGACTCGGCTTAGCCGTTTGGACACGGGTGATAAGGTGTTGCAGGATCCTTCTAATCTTGTGATCCTTGAGGAACTGAGTCACTTTGCTTCCAATGAATTGCTTCCCATTATCATACGTTATCTCGAAAGGAATTCCGAATTAGCATATTATATGGTCCAGTTGAAATGGATGACTTCCTTTTACCTTATATTTTCGAAGGCTTGTGCTTCAACCCATTTCGAGAAATAGTCAGTCATAAATAAAATAAATCTAGCTTTACCTGGCGCCGTTGGTAGAGGTCCGACAATGTCCATCCCCCATTTCATGAATGGCCATGGTGACAAAACTGAATGCAGTTGCTCATTAGGTTAGTGAATCATTAGGGCGAATCTTTGGCATTTGTCGCATTTGCGAACGAACTCTTTGGTGTCCTTTTCCATGCTGTCCCAGTAGTAGCCTGCCCTGATTATTTTTCAAATAAAGGAATCGGCACCGGAATGATTTCCACAGGTGCCCTTGTGGATCTCTCGGAGCACATAATCGGTACCTCCCGGCCCCAAGCATACTGTTAGAGGGCCATCAAAGTTTCTTCTGTAAAGAGTTCCTCTTTCACCGAGCGAGAATCGGGCTGCTTTGGTACGCAGGGCCCTAGATTCTTTCAGATCCATGGGTAATTTCCCATCTTTCAAATAGTCAATATATTTATTTCTCCAGTCCCATGTTAGGCTAGTGGAATTAATCTTGGCATGACCTTCCTCGACCACTGATTTGGATAGCTGAACAACAGCCCCGGGGAGTAGGTCGTCTTCTTCAATAGATGATACTAGGTTAGCGAGGGCAACGGCTTCGCTGTTCTGCTCTCAAGGTATATGGACCAGGGTCCATTCTTTAAAACGGTGTAATGTGACTTGGATTTTGTCCATGTATCTTTGCATCCTGTCTTCTCGGACCTCGAAGCTCCCATTTACCTGATTTACTACCAAGAGTGAATCGTATTTTGCTTCGACAATCTCAGCTCCCGGGCATTTGGCCAATTCAAGACCTGCAATCATAGCCTCATACTCGACTTCGTTGTTAGTCAATCTTGCAGTTTTTATAGATTGCCTGATCATGCCACCCGTAGGCGGCTTCAGGACTATACCGAGTCCGGATTCTCTCACGTTCGAGGCGCCGTCAGTGAACAGGGTCCACACCCCGGAAGAAGTGTCTGCTTTTAGTAAAAGTTCCTTTTCTACCTAGGTCACGAGGGAGGGCGGGAAATCTCCCATGAAATTTGCCATACTGGATATCATACCCCCCGAGTTTGATGGCCCATTTGGCCAATCGACCCGATAGTTCAGCTTATGCAATATGCTTCGGAGAGGGTGTGTTGTAAAAATGCAAATACAGTGGCATTGAAAATAAGGTTTCAATTTTCGCGATGACTTTATTAACGCAATAGCTAATTTTTCTAGGTGCGGGTACCTGGTTTCGATGTCCCCCAGGGTCTGACTTACGTAATAGACAGGGAATTGCGTACCTTGCTCTTCTCGAACTAGCACACCGCTTACTGCTATCTCGGATACGACCAGGTATAAATATAATGTCTTATCCTCTTTTGGTGTGTGGAGTAAAGGCGGACTAGTCAGATATCGCTTCAATTCCTCCAAGGCGTATTGGCATTCTGGAGTACATTCGAAGCTGCTTTTCTTTTTAAGTAAAGAGAAGAAATGATGACTCCTGTCTGATGACCTTGATATGAATCTGCCCAGAGCCGCTATCCGCCCTGTTAGACGTTGCACGACCTTTACATTATTTATCACCATGATTTCTTCGATTTTATCGGGGTTGATCTCGATCCCCCTATTTGACCCCATGAATTTTAAGAATTTGCACGAACCCACACCGAAGACACATTTTTCGGGGTTAAGCTTCATGTTGTAATTTCTGAGGCTGTCAAATGTTTCCTGCAAATGAATCAAATGGTCCTCTGCACGCAAGGACTTAACTAGCATGTCATCAATATAAACTTCGATGGATTTGCCAATTTATGCTCGAACATTTTATTAACTAGACGTTGGTACGTAGCCCCTGCATTTTTCAGCCCGAAGGGCATTACGTTGTAACAGTAGGTACAATACTTCGTGATAAACGAAGTCTATTCCCTGTCCCCGGGGTTCATCTGAATTTAGTTATACCCCGAGTAAGCGTCGAGAAAAGTGAGGGCCTCGGGGCCAGCAGTGGCATCGATCGGACGTTCGATGTTAGGTAATGGGAATCCTTGGGGCACGCCTTATTTAAGTCTTTATAATCTACGCACATTTTTAACTTATTTCCCTTCTCGGGTACTACCACTACATTGGCCAGCCATTCTGGGTACTTTACCTCTCTAATAGACCCTATTTAAGGAGTTTTGTTACCTCGTCTTTGATGAACGTGTGTTTTACTTCGGACTGGGGCCTTTTTTTTCCTTTACCGGTTTGAATCTGGGGTCGACACTCAGTCGATGGGTGGTTATTTCCGGTGGGATTCTTGTCATATCTAAGTGGGAATAGGCAAAACAGTCGATGTTATTAATAAGGAATTGAATGAGTTTTCTCCTATGTTCGGTGTTTAATCCCGTTACCAGGTATACCTTCCGATCTAGGAGATGTTCGATCAAAACAGTTTGCTCCAGCTCTTCATTTGTCGATTTCGTTGCATCCTACTCTTATGGGGCAACGAAAGTTCAAGGAGCGAGGAAATCTTCTTCATCAGCCTCGGGGGTCTGTACACTTCCTGACTCATCCGAGGTAGACTGCGTTGGATTCGACGCCACCTAGTGAACCGCGAACATTTCTTTTGCTGCATGATATTCTCCATATACGGTTGTTATGCCGTCCTTCATTGGAAACTTTACCATCTGATGTAGAGTTGACGGTACTGCCTTCATGCCGTGTATCCATGGCCTGCCGAGCAATGCGTTGTACCTCATGTCACCACTGATGATGTGGAACTTGGTGTTCTGAATTGTTCCGGACACGTCAACCGGGAGGGCGATCTCCCCTTTTGTTACCTCAGCGGCCATGTTGAAGCCATGGATGACCCGGGAGGCGGGTACCATCTGGTCGAGCAACCCAAGCTGTTTTACTACCCCTGACCTGATTATGTTGGCTGAGCTACCTAGATCCACGAGCACACGTTTAATTCGAATGTTACTTAGGAGAAATGAAATTACCAATGCGTCGTTGTGCGGTTGCATCAAGGTCTCGAAATCTTCCTTCCTGAATGCAAGGGTGTTTCCGGTCACGTGATCTCGGATCCGCCCTTCTGCTGTAGTGGATATTTTTATTCGTTTAATCATGGGTCCTTGGTGGATGTCGGTACCTCCGATGATCATATGGACGACATGCTGAGGAATCTCTCTCGTCGCCCAAGTCGGATTTCTCCGAGTTTTCCATTGAATCTCTCAGTGTGCGCTCTTGTTAATGTAAGGATCGGCGTAAACGTATTGGGCATTGCACGAGGCCGCACCCTCGGGGATCGGTTCTAGTGTACTCTCAGGGTTTTGTGGTGGCACACCCATATCTGGGACGTCAACACCGTTCTCTTCATGGTCTTCAAGATTGTGGCTTTCACGTGCGTTTACTGAGTTTGACATTTTGATCTGAAATCAAAGATCTTGGACAAGAAAAAGTATGAAAGATAACTTGCGTTAAGTAGTTGAACCAGCAAGAAAATAATCACTATTATTTTTAGCCCCACGGTGGGCGCCAAACTGTTTACCGTGAAAATGGTAATTACAATTAGATTTGATTTTGTGGTTCAAAAAGTACGTGATCTATTTTTATGCTAGTTTTTATGCAATGGATGCTAAGTAAAAGACTAGAAATCAAGATTGCAGCTTAGAGACGGTATGATAATCGAACCAAACAGTTTGAGATCAGGGCCTCGAGCTATCGTTTATAAGGCCTCGGGGTCGAGTTGGGTGACCAGCTTAGAACGATCGAGGGAGGAATAACACTTTATGAGAGCTACGGTGATGGCTCTTCATGATCAATGATAAGCAATAAATGAAGAACAATAAATAGAACGCAATGAATATAAGCAATGAATGGAAGTAATGAGTTCAAGAGAATATGTTAAGTTAGAGAGTAGAGAGAATGTTCTTGTATTTAATATTGAGTATCAGATGGCCTATAGATGACAAGGTTCCCCTTTATATATGTGAGGGACAACCCAAGCATAATCTAGATCAGACCGGTACTACTTTTGGAGGTGATGTCAGTTCGGACCACATGCCTAGGGAACCTCCCGCTTACCTTTGATAACCCTAGACTCATGCTGCGTCGAGGTCGAGTGTGAAAAACCTTCGAGGTCGAAAGCCTCGAGCTATGTTCCCGGATCTTCTTGGCCTTTTCCAGGCTAAGGGAGAGATACAATGATCGCAAAATCGGGCCTCCCGATCTCGCCCGTGTACATTAATATCAATATTTTACATGGCGTGTGGATAATACAGTTGATTCAGTATGTTGATCTTCAGAAATTAGTATGATGTTTTGTTGTTTGTGTGTTTAAAACAACGTGAATATTAGGAAGGGCCTTGGTATATTCAAGGCCTTTATTACAAATGGGTGGGCCTGGTATTGGCCCATGTGAGAGGGCCTGCTTGACACAATGCCTAAGGCGATCAGATATGGGTTTCTCTTGCCTGGGGGCTCAATTTCGAGCCAAACAGTCTTCAGCATGAGTTTTAAAATTTTATGTTAATATAACAAAAAATGAATTTAATGTAGAAGTTTATTTCTTCTGTTATACTGCTGGGCGTGATGTCAGCCCGAAACAAGACAGCCCTGATCATATTAGACCTGGTAAGGTCTTTGAGAACGCGTTACTTCTAGGCTCAGTTTCGAGCCCAAGCAGCTGCAATATCGTATTTCCCTGATCAAATATTAAATTGGGCCTACTGCTGGCCCAATTGTTTTCTCAAATAATTAAATGCCTAGCATATTATCCTTTATTTACTTACAATTAATAGCTTTATATTAAATTCCAAACTTAGTTTAAACATAAATATTCGTAGCTTGCTTTAGGCACGTTTAATATATCATCGTGGTTGTGTACACGTTCGCGTGACATAATTACGATCTTAAAAACAAAATCGGGGTATGCGTTCGCGCAACATCGACTAAACTTTCTTAATAATGTGTTGTTAATTGTGGACACGTACGAGTGATATAATTTTTGACGCACCAAACAAATAGGTACACGTACGCGTGACCTGTTTTAAGATACTTTCTTAACTAAAAAGGTAAATGCACATAGGTTCTAAAAAAAGTAATTAGACAATTTAATTAAGCCAAGTATGATTAAAGCGACCGTGCTAGAACCACGAAACTCGGGAATGCCTAACACCTTCTCCCGGGTTAACAAAATTCCTTACCCGAATTTTTGTGTTTCGCGGACTGTAAAACAGAGTCAAACTTCCTCAACTCGGGATTTTAAATCGGTGACTTGGGACACCCTAATTTATCCCAAATGGCGACTCTGAATCTTAAATAATTCATCCGGTTTCGATAATTGTCACTTTAATTGGAAAAACTCCCTTATATGCCCTTTCGGGTAGAAAAAGGAGGTGTGACAATCGGTCATGAAGTCGGCCAAAACCTGTGACTTGATCACAGTCTTGGACTTGTACTCAATGTCGAATTCTCTAATTTCAACTGCCAATTTAGCCAAGTGGCCTGACAACTTAGGCTTGTGAAGAACATTCCTCAAAGGGAAGGTCATGCTATCGGGTGGCACTAAAAATATGACCTAAGATTTCGAGAGGTGACTACGAGAGCTAAGGCCAGCTTTTTGAGGTGCGGATAGCGAGTATCCACTCTTGAAAATATTTTACTAACGTAATAGACAGGAAATTGTGTACCTTCTTCTTCTCGGACTAAAACGGCACTTACCACTAGTTCCGAGACTACTAGATATATAAAGCAACTGCTCGCCTTGCCCCGATTTTGATAGTAATGGGGGGCTTGATAGTTACATTTTTACGTCCTTCAATGCTTGCTGGCATTTGGGATTCCATTTGAATTTGTTCTTCTTTTCAGAAGTGAAAACAAATTATGGCACTTTTCAGAAGTTCTTGAGATGAACCTTCTTAAGGCTGCTAACCTTCTGGTGAATCTTTGTACCTCCTTCACATTTGTCAATTGATCCGGAATGTCCATGATAGTTTTGGTTTTGTCGAGATTTACCTCGATCCCTCTTTGCGAGACCAGGAACCCCAATAATTTTTTGGAATGAACCCCGAACGTAAAATTTTCGGGTTGAGTTTCGTGTTATGCTTCCTCAAGATATTGATGGTTTCTTAGAGGTGTTTCAAGTGATCTCCAGCATTCAAAGACTTGACTAACATGTCATGAATCTACACTTCCATTTTTTTGCCTATTTGGTTTTCGAACATTTTATTTACGAGCCTCTAATAAGTGGCTCCAGCGTTTTTAATCCCAAATGGCATCACATTACAACAATATGAGCCAAAGTTTGTTATGAGCCTGATCTTCTGTGTTCATCTTAATTTGATTGTACTTGGAGTAAGCTTCAAGGAAACAGATCAATTTGTGCCCGATCGTAGCATCAATCATTTTATCAATATTTGGCAATGGTAACGAGTCTGTAGGGCACGCCTTATTTAAGTCCTTATAATGTATGCACATTCTAAACTTGTTGCCCTTCTTTAGAACTACAACTATATTAGCTAACCATGCTGGATATTTTACCTCTCGGATTGAACCGATGTCGAGTAGTTGAGTTACCACTTCTTTAACAAACCTGTTTCTGATCTTGGCTATTGGGCGTTTCATTTGCCTTAACAGTGAAAATTTCAGATCCAGTCTTAATTTGTGTGTGGCTACCTCAAATGGGATACCTATCATATATGAGTGCAACTATGCAAAACAATCAATGCTAGCTTTACGGAAATTAATATACCTTCACATGAGTTCAGGATTGAGTCTTGTTCCCAAGTGAAACTTCCTTTCCAAGAATTCTTCGAATAAAGCAACTTGCTCGAGTTCTTCTTCCATAGACTTGGTTGCATATGTCTCCTCCGGTAAATAAAAGTATTTTGGCACTTGGTGGGATTCCGACGACTTCTCGCCTTTATCATCTTCATTAGGCAAGGGTCTCCCAGGATACCGTCTTGTAGCCCTTTCCTCAACTGTCCAGTGGATCTCCCGGGATACCGTCCCGTAGTCCAACTCACGTACCAATACCAGAGGATCTCCCGGGATACCGTCCCGTAGTCCAATCATCATTGTGCAGGGGGATCTAACGGGATACCGTCCCGTAGTCCCAAAGTAAAAGTGCAGGGGGATCTCCCGGGAATCGAACCCGTAGTCCCAAAGTAAACAAACAAGGGGGGAGCTACCGCTTTCCCACATCCGTAGTCCCAATGTAAATGCGCAATCACAGCCAGAAACAAACCAAGGAATAAGGTACGAAAGACAAACACAGATAGAACTAGCCTAGCATGCTTCACGTAGTGCAGTCAAAATAATTTAAGCAAGTAGGCAGTCAAATCAGCTAAACATGCTTTTCCTAATCTAGCATAAGTCATAACTCCAAGTAGAACAAAGCAAATAAGGATAACAACTAAGTTTCCATAGCTTAAGTAAAAATCGGGATTTCATCAATCGGCTCAAGTACGCGCTCGTCACCTCACGCACAAGGCACTCAAATATCAAGTAAAATTCTAAGGGGAAAGGTCCCCCACACAAGGTTAGAGAAGCCACTTACCTCGAACCGGCTCAATATCACTAGAAACCGCGCCTTTGCCACGAGTATCCGACTCCAAATGGCCCAAATCTATTCAATTCAGTTACACATCGTAAATAATATTGCAAACAGCTGATTCCACTATTAAATTTAAAGCTAGGGCGTGGAAAAAGGTAAAATGACCAAAATTCCCCTCCAGCCAACGTCTCGGAATCGAATAATTTTCACGTTTTCAGAACCCTCGTACTCTCACGAGTCCAACCATATAAAAATCTCCCAAATCGGAGGTCAAATGCGCCCTCAAAACCCAATAGTTTGGTCTATGAACTTTCACCCAATTTTCATTCAAAACCCGAAATTTAAAGATGAAATCGTGATTAGATTAGTGGGTATTAAGCATAAAAGAGTAGAGAATAGTTACCCAATCGTTGCTCTTGAAAACCCCTCGAAATTTCTCCCAAATCTGAGCTCTCTAGCTTGAGTTTTGTTAAAAATGGCTAAAACCCTCGTTTGAAATGTTTATAACTGTTCAGGAGTTTAAAGCATCGTGAACGCGGAGGGTTACTCGCGTTCGCGAAGAAGAAATTATTAGCTGGCCAAAAATGCCCTTCGCGATCGAGAAGGGAGGAATGCGAACGCGAAGGCCTGGGGTCTCAACCTATGCGAACGCGATGCAAGGGAACGCGAACGCATTGAAGGAAAAATGGAAGGGCCAGAAATTGCCCTATGCGAACGCGAAGTTGCACATGCGAACGCGACGGGGAAGGTGCTGAAGCTATGCGAACGCGGTGGCGGGTACGCGAACGCGTATAAGGAAATTGGCCCTCTCCAGGATTACACTACGCGAATGCGGTGGAGGGGCCGCGAACGCGATGAAGGGATAGGCTACTACTACGCGAACGCGATGGTTTCTTCGCGAACGCGAAGAAGAAATCAAGACCTGCAACTGTTGAGAGTTTTTCTGCAATTTTTCAAACACTAAAATGCCCCGTTGGGCATCCGAAACACACCCGAGGCCCCAGGGACCTCAACCAAACCTACGGACATATTCCATAACATCATTCAAACTTGTTCCAATCCTTAAACCACCTAAAACAACACCGGAAACACGAATTAATCAATGATTCAAGCCTAATAACTTCAAATTCTAACAAAACACAATTTCGATCTTAAACCTAACCAAACATCGCCCGAATGACCTGAAATTTTGCACACACATCCCAAATGACATGACGGAGCTACTGCAACTTCCGGAATTCAAATCCGACCCTCGGATCAAAAACTCACTATCGGACCGGAAACTTCAAAAATTCAAACTTTGGCATTTCAAGCCTAAATGAGCTACGAACCTCCAAAATACATTCCGAACACGCTCCCAACCGCGAAATCACCTAACGGAGCTAACGGAACCATCAGATTTCCATTCCGAGGTCGTCTTCACACTGTTCTGATTACGGACCATTTTTCAACTCTTAAGCTCTCATTTAGGGACTAAGTGTCCCAAAACACTCCAAATCCTAACACCGAACGTCCCGGCAAACCAAAATAGCAGAAATGAACTTAGGGGAAGCAGTAAATGGGGGATCGGGGCGTAAATTCCAAAAAAGACCGGCCGGGTCGTTACATTACCCGTTTTTAAAAAATTTGGTGTCCAAAATATACCAAAGCTATGCCGAAATTTTGAAAAAAAAAGAAAAAGGAAAAATAAAAGAAGGGAAAATTGTTTCAAAATTTCATGTTTTATGTAGCGTCAAAACTGACCAAACTACGCGGGTTTGACTCTTACCGGATGTGGGATACGTAGGCAACCCTCCCCGGGTCCAGCCCCGTTTTTGCAAAAATAACCCAAATCTTTTGAAAATATCGTCATTTGTGGTCATAAATAAAGTGAGTTATGCCGTTTTTTGTCTAAAGAAGCTGAACGTCCCGACGGGGCGCCGGAAGGCCGTTTTTCCAAGAATAGCCACCGACGGTTTCTTTGCCAATTTTTGGCCACCTAGAAAACACAACCCTAAAATCTTCTTTTTTGAAGTGCTGAAGGGCCGTATCTGCAAAAGTAGTCGTGTTTATTTATTTTTTTGCAAAAATGTCCTTTTTGTCAGCTTTAATTAAATTCACTTTGTTTTAAATCACCTTAATCTGAATGTGCAGAATGAGCATGAGTCAAAACTTATGAATCAAGGTTATGACCAAGATTCCGTTAGAACTACACATATGGTGGGAAGATTTGGGCGAGCATGGACAAGACGTGGTCAACCATTACTTTAGGGGGGGGGGGGTGCTCACTGGATTATTAAAGATCAGGTCTAGGAGGGGACATAATAAAAGCATTGGTGACATTTTGGGACCCATCTCACAATGTTCTGCATTTCTCTGATTTTGAACTTACACCTACTTTGGGGGAGATAGTGGGTTATGCTGGGAGTCCAGAGGGTCTTAGACATAAATACCTGGTAGCTCCAAGGGCCGTCACTCCTCACAAATTTCTGGATTTGCTAAAAATAAGCAGGCAGTTCCATTATGCAAATTTGGCGAATGGGTTGTCCACTTTACACTTCATATATCAGCAGTATGAACATATAGGGGGGCTTGAAAACCCGATGAGCAGAATCTGTAGTAAAGGAAACCGACTAAAGTGGGAAGAGCGTACATGCTTCGCTTGGTGGCATTCTTGGGTCTTCTAGTGTTTCCCAGGAAGGGCGGGAATATTGATGTACGGGTAGCCGGAGTCGTCAATACTTTGATTACCAATGCCAAAAGCGCTCTCGCACCTATGATAGTATCTGAAATATTCCGAGCTCTCACAGCTTGCAAAGCTGGAGTAGATTTTTTCGAAGGGTGCAATTTGTTATTGAAAATGTGGATGATTGAGCACCTATGTCATCGTCCTCGGTACATGAAGTACGGATCTATAGGGAAAAGCTACATAGAGGAATTTGATTTAAGGGTCGATGGGTTCAAAATGCTAGAAGGGGTCGAAGATTGGATATCCTGCCTTCGCTCCGTCACTGTAGATCAAATAGAATGGACTTTGGGTTGGCTTCTTGGTAATGAGATCATGTACATGCCTGCCACCGGTCCCCACTTCCTCCTGATGGGTCTTAGAGGTATCTAACCTTATGCCCCGTACCGGGTTTTGAGACAGCTAGGAAGGTGTCAAATAGTACCCAAGGACGAAGACCTTAGCATTCATGCAGTCGAGATCCGCTCTGATGGCCAATTTCTTGAAGCAATGGTTCGCCGGATCTAGGGGGAGTGCCAATATTTGACGGCGAATACTCGAGTATGTGATTTATCCAAAGGTGAACTGTCATCCGGTTACCTTGATTGGTACAAAGGAGTGTTGAGTATGGAAGACCAGCTAAAATACCCCACCTCCAAGAATTTGTTGAAGCATCACAAGAACAATGGGAGTGGCTTACCAAAGAAAATGAATACAGGGCCACCATAAGCAAGTTGGAAGGGAAAATTAGAGATCTTAATTTTGATAGTGATGTGCAAGCCGCTGCGGATGAGGGAGAAAAGAAAAAATTAGCCCAAGAAAATGAAGTCCTCCGAGCTCAAATCCAGAAGATGAAAATAGCAGCTGAAAACCAAGTATGAAGCAGAGCAGATGAATGACTCATAAACGGTCTCAGGAGGAAAGTATGTGAGTATGGGAATGATTTTGAAAAATCCGAAGGTAGTCTGGCCAGAGCCCGGGCCCAGTTGGTGAAGAACGCAGAAGGACGGGCATAGTTTGTTCGGCAACTAAAAGGAAAATATGATAGAGAGGTCACAAAACTAAAGAAGAAGCTAACTACCCTTGAGAATGAAATGGATAAACAAGCAAAAAACTTCAAGGCAGAGAGGGAACTTTGTTATGCATTAATGGCCCGAATGGAAGAGGACATGCAACAATTGCAGGAGCAAAACCATAATGACACCCAAGTTATGGAAGCTAGATCTCAACAAATTGGGCGCCTGCTCCAAGAGAAAGGCGTCATTAGAGAGAGGATTAGGGGAATTGCTGACTATATCGTCATAAAATGTCATGAGTGTGAGGATATGAGTAGATCCACTTTCTTCGCCGCAGTGATGACTTTTTTTCGCCAGATAATGGATGACCTGGATCGTCTCGAGGGGATCTTGCACATAGGCCCGCGGCGAGACCGACTGATGTCCCGCGGGCCCCTAGAGTAGTTTTGGAAGCACTTATGTATTCTTGACTTTTTCTTTTCGAGTCTGTATTTCAGATTCCTTTTAGAAGTCTGTTTTGGGTCTGTTTTAGTTTTTCAAGTTCTTAAGTACGTATAATGGAGTCGTTGTAATAGAGAAAAATGAGAAGTATTTATTTTTAAAGAAAATTTGAAAAACCCAAAAATTATTTATTTCTTTTATTTCACATTTATCCCTTGAACTATGTGATGATCTGATTCGCGCGGCGACGCGATACGTAGGTAATCCTAATCGGATCCAGTCATAGCTATAAATAACTCGAATAAGAGATAGAATGGTGAAAAGAGTACAAAAGAAAAGAGAGAAAACAATACAAAAAAGAGAGCGCAAAGAAAAGAGAGCAAATAATGAAAAGTGCAAAATAAAAAGAAATATGCAAATATCTGGGAGATAAACAAAAGCCGGGATGAGACATGCAACCGTTGCAAAGCATGTAGAAAAATGTTAACTGTCTAGGTGCATTGCATTCCCCAATATGCATTTTCCTATGTATTAATTATCTCAAACTAATGGGTTTGTTGTGTATGCTGTTAAAGACCAGGTTCTGTTTTTAAGGTGGTTTTTTGTGGTAACCTGGCTTCGCACCCTTACTTTACAAGATCCAAAGGAAGTGTCAAAATGTTGTCAGAGAGTCATCTACCAACAATTCCCATCCGAGAGGACAACCCATTGTCGGTTATCCCAACGTCAGAGTCATCAACTGCTGAAGAGAACAGGGCACTACGCCTCCGCATGTTGGAAATGTAGGACACTTTATCTAATGGTAGAGAGCCACCTAGTGCAATACCTGGTTTCCCCGAGCTAATTCCCAGAACAAGTGGAACCTCCAACATCCCTATAAATTACTCGAATACCCCACTCGCATACCCTACCATGTCAGGCCATTTTGCTGGAAAGCCTTCTGAGGTTCGCCCCCAGGCACTAATTTCGGGAGTGGCTTCCAACATATTCACCGCACCACCAACTCGGCCACGGCACATCCGACATTGCCCAGGCCAAGCTTTGAGTCGTCATCCTTTACTTTCCAAACACCACCATTTCTACCGGACATGGCTCATGTCACTACAAACTCCTACCCTCAACAACCTCATTATGAGTTTACTGCGGGACAAGAGAGAACTGTAAAGAATCCTGAGCAAGAGGAGATCACTCGGAAAATGAAAAGCATAGAACAAAGTCTCAAGAACAGACAAGGCCTGAGTGGACAGAAGAGTGTATCCTGCGCTGACTTGTGCATGTTCCTGCATGTTCATCTGCCTATCGGTTTCAAGACTCCCAAATTAAAGAAATATGATGGACATGGGGACCCCATAGCTCACATGAAGAGGTATTGCAATCAGCTGAAGGGAGCGGGTGGAAAAGAAGAGCTCTTAATGGATTACTTTGGGGAAAGTTTAGTCGGAATTGCATCCGAATGGTACATGGATCAAGACATCTCCCGCTGGCACATATGGGATGACTTGGCCCGAGACTTTGTACGACGGTTCTAGTACAATGTGGACATAGCTCAAGATAGAAACTTTTTCTCCAATTTTCAAAAGAAGTCTTTGGAAAGCTTCTAAGAGTATGCTTTCAAGTGGTGCGAACAAGCTGCCAGGGTGAAGCCCCCAATGGATGAGACCGAGATGGTCAGTGTCTTCCTGCAAACCCAAGAGGCTGATTATTTCCAGAATATGATGTCCGCTATGGGAAAGCCATTTGTAGAAGACATAAAGATCGGGGAAATGGGAGAGAATGGTTTGTAAACAGGGCCCATCATGAGCCAGTCAGCTATAAGAGCCACTTCTCAAGCAATCCAGAGCGGGTCGGGGGCTGCAGTAAACTAGAAAAAGGAAGAAGAGGTAGCAATGATTACCCAAAGTCTGAAAAATCCTCATCAGCCCCGAGGTTACTTTGGTTCCTCTTCCAGAACCCCACAACATTACTACCCTCACCAAGATGCGGCATATGCCATGACTCCTCATCCTTATGCAATAATGAACGCTCAACCGTATGTCAGGCCACAACAACATTATCCACAAAACCGAGCTCCACCTTCCAGAAATAACCTTCCTCACCAAGCTCCATATAATACCCATCCCCCACAGAATAATTTTCCATATAATGCCCGTGCCCGTGAACCACCCAAAAAAACCAATTTAACACCCATCGGTAAATCATACTCCAGCCTCTTCCCACAGTTGGTCCAAAAGGGTTTGTTGCAGCCCGTACCTCCAAACAGGCAAAACACAGAGTCGCCTCATATTGACCGACGCCCGATGTGCTTATCATTCAGGGGCGGAAGGCACGATACTGAAGATTGCTGGACCCTTAAGATAGCGGTTGAGAACCTGATAGAGCAAAAGCCGGTAGTGTTGACGGATGAGGAGACCCCCAATGTAACAAATAACCCACTGCCAACTCACACTAACGGGCCAGTTATAGGGATGATTTGTGAGAACGGAGATTTTGACCCAGCTTTGAAGGCTGTCATTGCTATTGCCGATGTTGAAAAGAAGCCCAAAGCAGCAGCAAAGCAAGCTAAGGATTAGAAGAAAGAAACTCTACTCCTCAAAGAATAGAAAATATTGTGGAAGCCAAAACAGGGGCAGTACCTCCTATAGATGCCGTTCTTTATGTACCCATGGCCCCCCGAAAAGAACAGTTCGTGTTGAGCCCCCCCAAATGGTTCGAGCTAAACAAAGGACCTAAGATGTACGTACCAAAGGGGGCATATGTGGTGCGGGGGCCGGTAACCTCACCCAGGCTGACTGAGCCCATGGTTATCAGTCGCGCGCCACAGAAGCCCATGAAGGACCCCACAGCCAGAACTATAACAAAGCAGTAGTGACGTACGAAGGAAAAGAAATCATGGGGGAAGTGAATGAAATGAACCCGACTAGGAAGTACCTCGACTTGGAAGAATTGAACAAGACCAAATAGAAGCGTTTGCCGCTCAAAAGGCCATTCAGTGCTGAAGAGGTAGAGGAATTCTTCCGAAAGGTGAAACCTCGGAGTACGATATAATTGACCAACTCCGGAAGTCTCCTTCCCAGGTCTAACCTCTATCTCTACTTATAAATTCAAATGAGCATCAGAAAGTGCTGTTGAAGACGCTTATTGAAGCATATGTTCCGGTCGAGACCACATTTGAGGAACTGGAAAGAATGGCAGAACAATTTTTGGAAGTCAACCGGATCTCATTCAGCCGAAATGATTTGCCTACGGAAGGGACTGCCCACAACAAAGCTCTCCATTTGACTGTTAAATGTGAAGGATACTACATGAAGAGAGTTGTGTTGGATGGCAGATCCGGGGTTGACATCTACCCTCTCTCGACCTTGCAGAGAATGGAAATTGGGACTGAAATAATTAGGCCCAACAATGTCTGTGACGTGCTTTCGATGGCGTCAAGAGAGATACCATAAGGGAGATTGATTTGATCCTAACTATCAGTCCTGTGGATTTTGAAGTGACCTTTCAGGTTTTAGACATGGACACCTCCTACAATTATCTCCTAGGAAGGCCTTGGATCCATGCCGCAAGAGTCGTACCTTCTACCCTCCACCAGATGGCTAAGTTTGAACACGAAGACCAAGAAATCATGGTCCATGGAGAAGATGAGCAGTCAATCTATAGGGACCCATCAGTTCCATGTCTGGAGGCCAAGGAAGGTAGCGAGCATATAGTCTTCCAAAATTTTGAGATTGTAGTTGCGGATCAATGTGAGGAAGGAACCCCGTGTCCTTAACCTTTCTTGTCAAATGTGTCCATCAGGTCGCCACTGAAATGATCAAGCACGGGTAAAAGCCCGGGAAAGGGCAGGGGGCACCTTTGCAAGGCATCACAGAACCATCACTCTAACTGCTAGTGAGAAGTTCTTCGGCATGGGTTTCCAAGCCACAGAAGCTACGTGACATGGGCTAATGACTGTAAAAAGAATGGGTGGGCTACATAGAGGAAGAAGATGAGGCCTTCACGGCCGAGGAAATCGATGACATTTGTGGAGCGATGAGGGAGATGTTATATGAGGCTCATATGGTCCAACCGGGTGAAGGCTCGAGCACCGCTGACGTGCAATATGTGGGGCCGAATGCCAAGCTTCAAAATTGGGAGGCTACTCCGTTCCCAGTCAGGAGGGAATCCTGGTAGTTTCAGTCTTGCCACTTTTTCTACATTTCGAGTTATTTCAGGGTGTAACTCGAATGTTTTTTAGTTTAGTGTCTTTTAAATTCTAGTGTAAATCCTCTTATATTTAAACTTCAATGAAATGAAATCAATATTTCATCGTCTATGAATCTCGATTCTTTCTCTATTCTCTCTGATTTTTCGTTATTTTTCTTAACTCTCTTTTCAGTTCTAATAATGCGGACTTAAATAACATGACATGCTTGGGGACTTCATGCGCAGATCCTATCACGCTGTCTAATTGTGAAATAATGAATCACGAAACAAAATATGATGAAGATGCGGCTTTTAAGGATATAAACCGAGAACTGGAACAATTTGAGAATAAGCCTAAGCCAAACTTAAATGAAACCGAGCCGGTTAATCTGTGTAGTTCGAAAGAGGTCCAGGAAACCATGAGAAATATTCACGCTGATGAAAGAACTAGAGATGCATTGATCCAACTTTTGTTCGAATTCAAAGACATGTTTGCCTGGTCCTATGATGATATGCCAGGACTAAGTGTTGATTTAGTGGTGCACAAATTGCCAACTTTTCCCAGTTATCCCCCTGTCCAACAAAAATAGAGAAAGTTTAAAACAGACATCAGTGAAAAAATCAAAGAGGAAGTCACCAAACAATTGAAAGCGGGTGTGATACGAGTGGTATGATACACCACATGTTTGGCTAATGTGGTGCCAGTGCCAAAGAAAGATGGGAAAACTCGAGTGTGTATTGACTATCGGGACTTGAACAAAGCAAGCCCCAAAGAAAACTTTCCATTACCAAACATCCACATCCTTGTTGACAACTGTGCCAAACATGAGATACAGACTTTTGTGGATTGTTATGCTGGGTATCATCAGGTTCTGATGGATGAAGAAGATGCAGAGAAGACGACTTTCACCACACCTTGGGGTACTTACTATTACAGAGTCATGCATTTTGGTTAGAAAAATGTCGGGACAACATATATGAGGGCTATGACTGCCATCTTTCACGACATGATGCACCAGGAAATTGAGGTATATTTGGATGATGTGATCATTAAATCCAAGACGCAGGACGACCATGTGCGAGATTTGAAAAAGTTCTTTAAGCGACTGCGTAAGTATGACTTGAAGTTGAATCCCGCTAAGTGTGCATTTGAAGTACCATCTAAGAAACTTTTGGGGTTTGTAGTCACTCGAAGAGGCATCGAGTTAGACCCAACAAAAATAAAGTCTATTCGGGATTTGCCCCCTTCGAGAACCAAGAAAGAGGTTATGAGTGTGCTGGGTAGGTTGAATTACATCAGCAGATTCATTGCTCAATTGACCCCTACATGTGAGCCCATCTTTAAGCTTTTGAAGAAAGATGCGGTGATTAGATGGACAGATGAGTGTCGGGAAGCTTTCGACAAAATCAAAGAATATCTGTCGAATCCGTTAGTGTTGGTTCCACCCAATCCCGGAAGGCCTTTGTTTTTGTACTTGACGGTGTTGGAGAACTCTTTTGGATGTGTTCTCGGGCAACATGATGTGACTGGGACGAAAGAACAAGCCATATACTACTTGAGCAAGCAATTCACTAGTTATGAAGCCAAGTACACTTTGTTGGAAAGAAATTGTTGCGCGCTAACTTGGGTCGCTCAGAAGCTTAGGCATTACTTGTTGGCCTACACCACCTATCTCATAACCAGGTTGGATCCTCTGAAGTACATATTCCAAAAATCGATGCCCACGAGGAGGTTGGCAAAATGGCAAATCCTGCTCAACGAGTTTGACATAGTCTAAGTCACCCGCACGGCAATGAAAGCTCAAGCCTTGGTGGATAACCTAGCTTAAAATCCTATTGATGATGAATACCAACCTTTGCGTACCTACTTTCTGCACGAGAAAGTAAATTCAGTGGAGGTAATTCCAGAAGACACCAATGCTTGAAAAATGTTCTTCCATGGAGTTGTGAATGCAAAAGTTGTCGGGATTGGGGCAATTTTGATCTCACCCACTGGTCAGCACTATCCGGCCACAGCCCGACCTCGGTTCTTCTGCACAAACAACACTACCGAGTATGAAGCCTGCATTATGTGCATGAATATGGCCATTGATCAGGATGTGGAAGAATTGTTAATCATGGGAGACTCGGACTGGATTATCTGACAAGCTCAAGGTGAATGGGAAACTCGGGATGTCAAGCTTATTCCATACATGCAACATGTTGAAGATCTTAGCAAGCGGTTCAAATCCATCGAGTTCAGTTACATTCCTCCACTTCACAATGAGTTGGCCGACGGCCTAGCTACTTTGCCCTCGAAGCTGCTATATCCAGGCAATGTCCACATTGACCCGCTGGAAATCCAAATTCGAGAAAGACATGGTTATTGCAGCACAGTTGAAATAGAGCCGGATGTTCAACCATGGTATCATGATATCAAACGATCCCTGAAAACAAAAGAATATCCCAAGCAAGCTAGTGGAGACCAAAAGAGAACCATTAGAAGGCTTGCTAGTGGGTTCTTCTTGAGCGGAGAAGTCTTGTACAAAAGGACTCATGATCTGAACCTTCTAAGATGTGTGGATGACCAACACTACAAGAAAATGAGGCTTTAGCGAGGGGAAATCTGGTCGTTAAAAGCAATTCTGGTCGTTATAAGTTGATTGCCGGTTGTTAAAAGTCCCGGCGTAAAAAGTTAACGACCGGTTTACAATCCGGTCGTTAAAGGATCTTTAGCGACGACATAATTTCCTGTCGTTAAACATACTTTTTAGCGACAGGATTTTCCCCTCGCTAATTTGTTGTCCAGTCATTAAAAGTCTTTAATGGCAACAATGTATTAAGTCAATTCAAGTGCTTTTAGTGACCGACATTCCCTTTGTTAATTGTATAATTACTTTTAACAACCAAAACTCTCTTTGTTAATAGTCATTTATCTGTTTGAGAAACCTGTCGCTAAAGAGTTTTAATGACCACTTTTTTCTTCGCTAATATGAAAATGTAATAAATATAATTTAAAATTAAATTACGTGAATAGTAATAATTATTTATATTCTTTCATACACACGCTCAACAACATTGGAAAATAAACCAAATACTTGATATCTTGTTAATACAAAGAACTAAAGTATCATATTTACCAAAAACCAATACAAATTGTAAGAAACCCATCTTAGTGAAACAATGAAAAGTAAAAATAACGCAAACCCATCCAAGAGACAACCGGAAGCATAAAGTGAGATGAGTATCATCATTTTTAATAATTCCTAAAAAGAAAAAAAGTAAAATTGCAGCATATATATATACATAAGACGATGTCTTTAAACCATCGTTGACGAACCAAAAACCACTTGTACTTCAACTTGCTCTATACTTTCTTCAAGGATAGGTTCTTCGGGCTTCACGTTTTTAATCTGCTAAAATAACAAATTTACGCCAGTTTAATAACAAAGAATAAACAACTAAAGAAGAAAATGAGGGAAAATGTATCAACAGCCAGTTAATTAATATGAATTAATTACTTCTATTCGTCAAAACAAGCAAATATGACAATATTAGCAAAAAGCTCGATTGAAGAACAAATAAGAATCTATTCTTGATAAGTTACTACACAACGTGCAACACTTAACAACCATTACTTACAAGCTTTCATCCAACAGTAAGCTGCGAAATTTCTCTAACTTAGCTGCATCATTTCTGAGAGTGCCAAAAGTTCATAAAAACCCATCTTTACAGACTAGTGCACTGAACAAATATAAATAGGCACCAAAAGAAGCAAAAAACAGAACTTCTAAAGGAAGTAGTTCAAGAAAGATGCAGAAGCTGGGTGAATTCAAGCTGCCTAACTTCTTCAACTATCCACCTTACTTCACTTTGCAGCCTGTAAGGGAAACTAGGGAGAAGCAGATACAGCTATGGAAGGAGCTCTTAATTGATTTCTGTCGAACCCAAAAGGTCTTTGTAATTGGGCTGGAGGAAGACTTTCCATTGTTCAGTAATCCTGCTATTGAAAGATCTCCGATTCATGAAGCTAGGGAGGCATTTCTCCCAACTTATGTTTCTGATGGTCGTGCAGAATGGATGGATAAAGGTCATAGAAAATGTCTAATCTTACGACATCGCATTCAGGACTGGGCAGACTTGATTTAAAACTTTGTTAAGGAGTATGGGCTGGAGGACAGTGTCATGACGTTAGTTGAAGAAATACGTTCTGGGACAGAGTCCTGTGGAACAGAGCATCATGGAATGGACCGTACAATTCTTATGCGAGCTTTGAAGCTGCTTGAACATAAAGGGAAACTTGCGATATTTAAGGGAACTTCAGCTGATGATGAAGGTGTCAAATTTTCTCTGTAAACCACCTTGATGGACTCCTTTTGTGTACAATGAGTGAGAATTGTACTGAGTATTTATGTCATGAATTACTTGGTGGAGCCAAATGTCTTTCCCTTTGTTTATTTTAATAAGTTGAATGGTGTTTTGTGTTGTTATGGTGGAATTGTTGGTGTTTAAATGATATTTTATGCCTAAATAGAGGAAAATAGTTTTGAAACTTGACAAAACATAATTATCTTATAGACCATAGCAAGTACCTTTAGCATTTCAAGTACCCGGTTCAGATGTTACCTAGCCAAACCCGCCACCTCATGTGCCAAAGTCAAACGGTTGTTCTTCCTTCTCCGCTTCTCTATACTAGTAAGAGAGATTGAACCTGTCGCTAAAGAGTTCTCTATTGCAATGTTTTTTGGCGGGTCACTTCGATTCGCAGGCAGGATATAGAAATCGGGCCAAGGTTCCGAAGGAAAGATAGATGTGAACTAACACAATCACTATAATCATCCCTCTTGTATGTATATAAATTTTTCGTTGAAAAGAGGGGATTATTTTCGACCGCTCTTAGTTCTTGGACCGAATTCTAAAATGAAATTATAGGTACAGAAAAGGGGAAAACATGGACTTTAAGGATCCAATACAGCAAAGAGCATTCTATTAATTTGGTGTTAGTAATACCTTTACTAACACCAAATTGATTGTGAATCTCAGTACTATTTTCGAAAGATAGAAATTAATTATTAACCATCTTCGTTAAGAATACCAATTTCGGTGGGAATAGCAATCAATAAGCAAACAATATAATGAAACAACACAACTTGGACCAATAAATAAGAGTGAACAATATCAAAGATAGATGATACTCTGGAATGAAAAGGGGATGATGGGTATGAAACCACGCATGTTGTATTATTGGCTTTCTTAATTATATTGAGTATATATGCAAGCACAATCGCCAAAGAGCTACAACATAACAACTGTTGAAAACCTTTGGTAATAATTTACTCTAATATAAAGTTTTAGTAGGCCAAAAGATCATAACAGACTGTCTCGAAATACTCTCAGAAAATTGATGTCTGACCATCGTATTGTTCAGGTTCTTCTATGCATCTAGCACTTGCATTTATCCCAAGTTCAAACAATTTGAAACAAATGTCAGCTTGAAAGAATCTAATGCATGGCTAGCAGAGGTTTATTTCCTAAAAATATTGTGTTTTCTTACTTTGCCATTAATTAATTCCAAAATAACGGTTATTACTTTTCCTTGGTTTGGGTATGGCCTCTATATCTCAAGCAAATTCTACAAATAAGGTGCCGATTTCTAAGGAGCAATTAACTGTTACAAGTGTCTTGTGCAATCATATGATTTGGGCCTATCAAGTAGAAGAGGATGAATAAGATGAGATGGAAAACGACAACTCACAAAAAAAATAGATAGTGTGCTTCTCACGGAAAGCACAATGAAAACTGATAGATAGAAAGTTATAAATTAATTTTTTTCACACTAACATCATTTAAGTGCTATATTTTTATCAAAGAGAATTTTGGAATCACTGAAGCATTGCAGGTTTCATAACTACACTCACATATGGCTGGAGACAATCAAGTAACATTTTCAAAGGCCTACTTAGTAAAATATTGACTCATTAGAGATCCCTAGAACCACACCCACAAAAATTTAAGAATGAAAAGAATCAGTCAACAAATTAAGTCATGAAATTAGTCCACGTACAAGAATGTTACATCTGTCCATGCATAATAAAGAAAGAATTAAATGGTATTTTCCTAACTATATTTGTCACCTTGTATTAAAATTCTTAGAGCTGGTCATAATATTCATTCTCTATGGTTTGATCTTTTGATTCTTAATGTCAACTTGAAAGAAACTAGTGCATGGTCAGCAGAGGTTTATTTCCAAAAAATTACTGTATTTCCTTACTTTGCCATTAAGTAATTCCAAAATAACGGTTTTTAACTTTTCCTTGGTTTGGGTATGGCCTCAATATCTCAAGCAAATTCTACTAATTTTAGGTGCCGATTTCTAAGGAGCAATTAACTGTTACAAGTGAGTTCTTGTGCAATCATAAGATTTGGGCTTATCAAGTAGAAGAGGATGAATAAGATGAGATGGAAAACGACAACTAGCATGGCATGTTAGAGTAAAATAGGATTTTCAATGTACTAACCCGTCATATGATTCAATCTATTGATCACTTGAAGATGGTTATGAAGGCTGATCAAACACT
This sequence comes from Nicotiana attenuata, assembly GCF_001879085.1. Lineage (NCBI taxonomy): Eukaryota > Viridiplantae > Streptophyta > Magnoliopsida > Solanales > Solanaceae > Nicotiana > Nicotiana attenuata. The sequence continues at coordinate 34,044,957 of NC_031995.1, forward strand.
ATCGTTGCAAGTTGTGCATATTTACTCTATTTACTCTTTAGCCCTTCCAAACGTCCTTTTAGCGATTCATTTTCTTTTACAGTAGCATTCAGCTTTTCCAACAATGCAGTTTTAGAGGAGTTACCACCTTTTAACTCCTTATCGGTTATCCCACCACCAAATCCAACTACATGACTCTTTTGTTGAGATCCGAAGCACCTTTCTACAACCTCAATGTTTGTAAGAAACGATTCAGATTGCACCAATTCTTTGATTTTATCCTGTAAACTAAAAAATAATTTAATTAAAATAATACAACACAATAAATAAATAATATAAATTAAAATTTATCAATAAACATACATATTTCTCACTGGTTTCAGGTTCGACAAGCTTGTTGTTCTTCATACGAGTCTCAAAATAAATAGTTGCCACATCTGGTGGTTACCATCTTTACCTCCCTTCACATTACAATAAACAAGTCAAAGAAATGAGGTTTCTTAATAGAATTATAAGATTTACTCACCATTTCATAAATGATCTCCCTAATTGGTTTACTACCCGTACGATGAGGCATACTCAACTTAGATCTATTGACCGAGTTTCTTGTACTTGTCTCCTAAATTAACAATATATAGGCAAAATTCTGGTTAGCCACTTAATATAACACAATGTTAATAAATAGCTATGAAATCATACCTTAAATTTTTCAGTAAAAAAATGCTCCTTGACTAGCCATAACAAATCACTCTTGTCTACCCCCTTTGGCACATCTTTTATAGCATAATGGAACGGATTAGACTTAATATTCTTGTGCATCGATCCTCTCAAATTGTTCCATAACTTTCTCATATGTTACAAGACATTATCTCGTTGATCGTTTATGTCATCACTGTCAAATTTATACTACAATAGTTAACAAGTATCATTAAATATGAAACAACAACAACAGCAACATACCCAGTGTAGTCCCTCGAAAGACAAATGAAAAAAATGAAGCCCAACTTCCCACATTGTATAAAAAGAAGAAGAAACTGAGTTAACATATTGTATTAACAAGTAGAGATGGAGAAGGCAAATCAAGAAAGTAATGCTTTAAATCTTTACCGTAACAGATTCCCACATGTGTTGTAGCTTATATTCTTCGATGTCTGTCCATGAGTGTACACGCAATGGGCACATATTATGATCACGGACCAATATACCTAAGTATCTCGTAAATGAGGCATGATGCTGCCCAACAACCCTAATATGGTAGAAAGTGATGCGCAACTTTTCTCCAGCTTTGAGTCCTGCAACTTTTTTACACCTATTCGTTCCTCTCACTTTTTTTTACCTTTTCAGATTCACATGACCTTGCAAATTTCAATTTAACCCAAATATAAAAATAGATCTTGTACAATAACAACAAAAAAATCGTATAGCTTGAGATAATAAAATACTTATTTCACTTCTCTGCGCGCCCTGCATCTCATCTTCTTCTTCATGAGGAAAAAGAGTATCACCTTCAAATATTTGATCAAAACTAGGAGGCGCAACATATTCTCCAACTCTGAGTCCTGCACCTTTTTTATACCTATTCATTCCTCTCACATTCTTTACCTTTTCATATTCACAAAGCCCTACAAATTCAAATTTAACCCAAATATAAAAATAGATCTTGTACAATAACAACAAAAAAATCTTATAACTTGAGATAATAAAATACTTATTTCACTTCTCTGCGCGCCCTGCATCTCTTCTTCTTCATGAGGAAAAAGAGTATCACCTTCAACATTTGATCAAAACCAGGAGGCGTGACATTTTCTCCAACTCTGAGTCCTGCACCTTTTTTATACCTATTCATTCCTCTCACATTCTTTACCTTTTCATATTCACAAAGCCCTGCAAATTCAAATTTAACCCAAATATAAAAATAGATCTTGTACAATAACAACAAAAAAATCTTATAACTTGAGATAATAAAATACTTATTTCACTTCTCTGCGCGCCCTGCATCTCATCTTCTTCTTCATGAGGAAAAANTTGAGATAGTATTAAAATACTTATTTCACTTCTCTGATTGCCCTGCATCTCTTCTTCTTCATGAGAAAAAAGAGTATCACCTTCAAATGTTTGATCAAAACGAGGAGGCGCAACATTTTCTCCNCTCAGTGTTTTTACCTTTTCAGATTCACAAAGCCCTGCAAATTTCAATTTAACTCAAATATAAAAATATTCCTTATACAATAACAACAAAAAAATCTTATAGCTTGAGATGATAAAATACTTATTTCACTTCTCTGATTGCCCTGCATCTCTTCTTCTTCATGAGAAAAAAGAGTATCACCTTCAAATGTTTGATCAAAACGAGGAGGCGCAACATTTTCTCCAACTTTGACTCCTGCAACATTCTTACACCAATTCGTTCCTCTCAGTTTTTTTACATTTTCATATTCACAAAGCCCTGGAAATTCCAATTTAACTCAAATATAAAAATAGTTCTTATACAAAACAACGAAAATATCTTATAGATTGAGATAATAAAATACTTATTTCACTTCTCTGAGTGCCCTGCATCTCTTCTTCTTCATGAGGAAAAAGTGTATCACCTTCAAATGTTTGATCAATACTAGGAGGCGCAACATTTTCTCCAACTTTGAGTCCTGCAACATTTTTACACCAATTCGTTCCTCTCATTTTTTTTTACCTTTTCAGATTCACAAAGCCCTACAAATTCCAATTTAAGTCAAATATAAAAATAGTTCTTATACAAAACAACGAAAAAATCTTATAGATTGAGATAATAAAATACTTATTTCACTTCTCTGAGTGCCCTGCATCTCTTCTTCTTCATGAGGAAAAAGAGTATCACCTTCAAATGTTTGATCAAAACTAGGAGGCGCTACATTTTCTCCAACTTTGAGTCCTGCAATATTTTTACACCAATTCGTTCCTCTCAGTGTTTTTACCTTTTCAGATTCACAAAGCCCTGCAAATTCCAATTTAACTCAAATATAAAAATAGTCCTTATACAATAACAACAAAAAATCTTATAGCTTGAGATGATAAAATACTTATATCACTTCTCTGAGTGCCCTGCATCTCTTTTTCTTCATGAGGAAAAAGAGTATCACCTTCAAATAATTGATCAAAACGAGGAGGCGCAACATTTTCTCCAACTTTGAGTCCTGCAACATTTTTACACCAATTCGTTCCTCTCGGTTTTTTTACATTTTCAGATTCACAAAGCCCTGCAAATTCCAATTTAACTCAAATATAAAAATAGTTCTTATACAAAACAACGAAAAAATCTTATAGATTGAGATAATAAAATACTTATTTCACTTCTCTGAGTGCCCTGCATCTCTTCTTCTTTATGAGGAAAAAGTGTATCACCTTCAAATGTTTGATCAAAACTAGGAGGTGCAACATTTTCTCCAACTTTGAGTCCTCCAACCGTAACGACCCGGCCGGTCGTTTTTGGAATTTACGCCCCGATCCCCCATTAACTGCTTCCCCTAAGTTCATTTCTGCTATTTTGGTTTGCCGGGACGTTCGGTGTTGGGTTTTGGAAAATTTTGGGACGCTTAGTCCCTAAATGAGAGTTTAAGTGTTGAAAAGTGGTTCGTAGTCAGAACAGTGTGAAGACGACCTCAGAATGGAAATCTGATGGTTCTGTTAGCTCTGTTAGGTGATTTCGCGGTTGGGAGCGTGTTCGAAATGCATTTTGGAAGACCGTAGCTCATTTAGGCTTGAAATGCCGGAGTTTGTATTTTTGAAGTTTCCGGTCCGATAGTGAGTTTTTGATCCGAGGGTCGGATTGGAATTCCGGAAGTTACAATAGTTCCGTCATGTCATTTGGATGTGTGTGCAAAATTTCAGGTTATTCGGACGAGGTTTGGTTAGGTTTTTGATCGAAAGCGTGTTTGGTTGGAATTTGAGGTTCTTAGACTTGAATCTTTGATTAATTTGGGTTTCCGGCATTGTTTTAGGTGTTTTAAGGATTGGTACAAGTTCGAATAAGGCATTAGGTGGTATTGGTGCTTTTGGTTGAGGTCCCGGGGGCCTCGGGATGATTTCGGGTGGTTGACGGAAATTTTTGAAGTTGAATGAATTGCTGAAGGTTATGTCATCTGGTATTTCCGCTTCTGCGGCTTGGGAAGCGCAGAAGCGGAGCCGCAGAAGCGGCTAGACCACCGCAGGAGCGAAATTCGAGTGTCCCTTTCAGTTTCCGCAGGTGCGGAAGTTTAACCGCAGAAGCGGTTATGCACCTATGAGATGGTAGTCGCAGATGCGGTCCTTGGAATTTGGTTTGAAACCGCAGAAGCGGTAATGAATCCGCATAAGCGGCAACCGCAGGTGCGCTGAAGGGCCGCAGAAGAGGAAATCTTGACTTTAATGAAGAACCGCAGAAGCTGCTCGTGGTCCGCAGAAGCGGGATCGGAGAAGCGGTCCCTTGCCCGCAGAAGCGGAAACCCCTGGACAGAAATAGAGATGTCGAGGTTTTGAGTTGATAAGTTGCAACAATCAATTGAGAGCTCGGTTTAAGGCGATTTTGAGTGGGATTTGAAGTGAAGATCACTAGGTAACTTTTCTTTGGTCCCTTCTTGTTATATTTCATCATTATATAGTTAAATACACCATTGGAATTCGAATTTAGGATCAAAATTTGGAAGAAACTTCATAGACCTAATTATTGAGTTTTGAGTGGGCGATGGACCTCCAATTTGGGAGATTTGTATATGGTTAGACTCGTGAGAGTATGAGGGTTCCGAAAATATAAAAATTATTCGATTCCGAGATGTTGGCTGGAGGGGCGTTTTGGTCATTTTACCTATTTTTGCGCCCTAGCCGTAAATTTAATAGTGGAATCGGTTGTTTGCAATATTACTTACGATATGTAATTGAATCGAATAGATTTGGGCCATTTGGAGTCGGATACTCGTGGCAAAAGTGTGATTTCGAGTTGATTTTGGTGCCGATTCGAGGTAAGTGGCTTGTCTAACCTTGTGTGGGGGACCTTTCCCCTTAGGATTTGTTATTTGTTGACTTGAGTGCCTTGTACGCGAGGTGACGGGCGCGTACTTGAGCCAATTGTTGAAAATCCGGTTTCTTTAAGATATTGAGATTGAGTTCCTTTCATATTTGCTTTATTCTACTTGCAATTATAACCTGTGCTAGATTAGGAAAGCATGTTTAGTTGATTTAACTTGCCTAATTGCTTAAGTTGCCTTAACTGTACTATGTGAAGCATGCTAGGCCAGTACTACCTGTTGCTTGTCTTTTGTACTTCGTTTCTGTGTACCTTCTGGTTGTGATTGCGCATTTACATTGGGACTACGGATGTGGGATTCCGGTAGCTCCCCCCCTTGTTTGTTTACTTTGGGTACGTGCGGGTTCGATTCCCGTACTAGATCCCCCTCGCACTTTTACTTTGGGTACGTGCGGGTTAGGTATTCCCGTACTAGATTCCCCTCGCACTTTACTTTGGGACTGCGGG
>NC_031995.1:34051261-34117296 GCF_001879085.1 Nicotiana attenuata
AATTAAGACCAATTAATTACACGAGAGATAGAAATAATGTTTTCCAGATAAGACAAGTAGTTAGGAATGATAATGTGACTTTAGAAGGGCAAATGTCTACAGTTAAACAAGTAAAAGTCATTTAGCCAACAAGAATAACCAAAAAGGGCAGATAAATTCCAAGTAAGTCGTGTAGAGGTGAAACTAATAACAGGGAACTCAATCGTATCAAGAACAACTTCATATTCGGTGATTACAAGGACCTAAGAGCCTAGAAGGGGCAACTTTCCACAAATAAATCCGAGCACGCACTCGTCACCTCGCGTACAGGGAATACAATCAATAAAGAAGACTCAAATCTAAGGGGAAGTCCCCCACACAAGGTTAGGCAAGATACTTACCTCGAACCGGCTAAAATCAACTAGCAACCACGTTCTTGCCACGAGTACTCGACTCCAAATGGCCCAAATCTATTTAGTTAAATCACACATTGTAAATAACATCTCAAGCAACTCATTCTACTATTTAATTCAAATCTACAGCGTGAAATTAGGTGAAATGACCAAAATGCCCTTCAGGCCAACGCCTCTAAATCGCATAATTTTCACATTTTCAGGAAGTTAACATGAATCAAATAATTATAATTAAGGAAGTATCAACTAAACATAGGATATCTAACTTCTTTCCAATTAAGACCAATTAATTACACGAGAGATAGAAATAATGCTTTCCAGATAAAGACAAGCAGTTAGGAATGATAATGTGACTATAGAAGGGCAAATGTCTACAGTTAAACAAGTAAAAGTCATTTAGGCAACAAGAATAACCAAAAAGGGCAGATAAATTCCAAGTAAGTCGTGTAGAGGTGAAACTAATAACAGGGAACTCAATCCTATCAAGAACAACTTCATATTCGGTGATTACAAGGACCTAAGAGCCTAAAAGGGGCAATTTTCCACAAATAAATCCGAGCACGCACTCGTCACCTCGCGTACAGGGAATACAATCAACAAAGAAGACTCAAATCTAAGGGGAAGTCCCCCACACAAGGTTAGGCAAGATACTTACCTCGAACCGGCTAAAATCAACTAGCAACCACGTTCTTTCCACGAGTACTCAACTCCAAATGGCCCAAATCTATTCAATTAAATCACACATTGTAAATAACATCTCAAGCAACTGATTCTACTATTTAATTCAATGCTACGGCGTGAAATTAGGTGAAATGACCAAAATGCCCTTCAGGCCAATGCCTCTGAATCGAATAATTTTTACATTTTCAGGACCCTCGTACTCTCACGAGTCTAACCATATAAAAATCTCCCCAATCGGAGGTCAAATGCTCACTCAAAACCCAATAGTTTGTTCTAAGAAGTTTTAACCATATTCTTCAAATTTTGATCCCAAGTTCGAATCTTAATGATGGATTTAACTACAAAATGATGAAATATAACTAAAAGGGGTTAAAGAAACGTTACCCAACAATCTCCTCTTCAAAACCCTTCTGAAAATCGCCCTTACCCGAGCTCAAATTGATTTTTCTAACTTATGAAATCAAACCAAATTTCCTTTTCTGAACAGGTGTTTCCGCTTCTGCGGACAAGGGACCGCTTCTGCGGTCCCGCTTATGTGGAAAAGCAACTGCTTCTGCGGCTTTCATAAAAGGGGACAGGGCCGCATCTGCGATGGCTGGGCTGCTTCTGCGATGCCTAAGCCGCTTTTGCGGCTTCGCTTTTGCGAAAATGGCACCGCTTCTGCGGCTTCTGGGGCAAAGGGGACAAGCCGCTTCTGCGGCCAAATAGCCGCTTCTGTGGTTCCCAAGCGGCAGATGCGAAAATACCAGAAGAGGGACATTCAGCTGCTACATTAACTTCAAATTCCTCCGTTAACCACCCAAAATAATCCCGAGGCCCCCGGGACCCCAACCAAAAGTACCAATAGCACCTAATACCTCATTCAAACTTGTACCAATCCTTAAAACACCTCAAACAACGTCGGAAACTCGAATTAATCAATGATTTGAGCCTAAGGACTTCAAATTCCATCAAAATACATTTTCGATCAAAAACCTAACCAAAACACGTCCGAATGACCTGAAATTTTACACACACATCCCTAATGACACAACGGAGCTACTGCAACTCTCGAAATTCCATTCCGACCCTCGGATCAAAAACTCATCATTGGATAGGAAACTTCAAAAATTCGAACTTCGGCATTCCAAGCCTAAATGAGCTACGGACTTCCAAAATACATTCCGAACACGCACCCAACCCCGAAATCACCTAACGGAGCTAACGGAACCGTCGGATTTCCATTCTGAGGCTGTCTTCACACTGTTCTGACTACGGGCCACTTTCCAACACTTAAACTCTCATTTAGGGACTAAGTGTCCCAAAACTCTCCGAAACCCTACACCGAATGTCCCGGAAAACCAAAATAGCAGAATAAACTTAGGGGGAGCAGTTAATAGGGGATCGGGGCGTGACTTCTAAAAACGACCGGTCGGGTCGTTACATCCTCCCACACTTCAACATTCGTTCGTCCTCGAACGAGCATAGAGAACATACCTGAAGTCTTCAAGTCACTGAGTGCGCACTTCCAACATACACCTGCGAGTGATCCCACGTCACCCCAAATCCACTTAAGCCTGACGACACCATCTCAACTGAAATTTAACCTTTCTAGCAATACCAATAGGCCTTCAAGCCTGAATTCTCACCTTCCACCCATTTCCAAAAGACCCAATCCTAAATCCATGTCCGATATCAGTCGTAACCAGCTATTTCAATACAACCCAACACATACAGGGTACAACCACATAACATGACGCATCACACATAGGCCTGCAATAACATTTCTGATACCAACTTGTCAGGACCCAGTTCACCCCCCCCCCCCCCCCCATGAACATGTCGTGATGGCACCTAGTCCATATGACTAGGTAAGCCTAACAATGCGGAAGACAAACCATAATTGCGGAAGAAAATAGATAAAACTGAATTGGTAAAAAGAAACGGTGTTTAAGGTGCCGCTCGGCACATACCACAACAATTCTCGAAGTTAGCAAACTCCCAAAACCAGGAAACTCACAAATCACAAGCTAAGGGGATACATAAGGGGCTCTGGCTCAAGAATATCTATACAAATGAGAAAAATGGAAAAGCTATACTTATTACAGAAAGCTGGAAAGGGACTCCTCGGTCTGCGGACGTAGCAGATTTACCTTGAAGTCTCTACCGGTTCGCCTCCTTCCAAGGCTGACAGAACTGAGCGGAAGTACCTGTATCTGCACAACAAAAATGTGCAGAAGAGTAGCATGAGCACACCACGGCGGTGCCCAGTAAGTATCAAGACTAACCTCGGTAGAGTAGTGACGAGGAACGGTCGAGGCACCTACCGGTCAATAAACAGTATAATCATAGGAGTAATGGAAACGACATATAATTATGTAAAGGCTGCATGAATGACCCAAAATGCTACAATTCACAATAAGGGGAAAATACAACAAGTAACAATGAGAATATAATAAATGATGATACAAAATGACGGCACAATCACAACCACATCCTAAAGTCATGGCACAGCAAGGGGAAAACAAGCCAATAACTCATATCCTACAATGATGCTCACAAAGGTCTTACTCAACTCTTTCCACAATTTTACCAAGCCTCGGACAAACCATAACTCACAAAGACACGGCATCTGAAACCTAACACTGGGCATCCTGTGCCCCATCAATCCCATGGTCATGCTGACAACTAACTGGCTAACTAGGGCCGCTCTCACAAACATAATGGATAAACGAGGACGTACCTCCACCCCTAGAAAAAATCAGGAGGAAATCACCTCTAATAGGAGTATTTAGCTACGTGTATGCCTGTGCAAATGTTTTCTAACAAAATTCTACCAGCTAGTAAGCATGAAAAGGAGAACGGACTGCTCGTACGATATTTCCTCACAACTTCCAAGAGATAAAGCTCATACAGGTAAGCAACCCACAATCACAATATTAAACAAATAAGAATGCCTCCACATGCCGTCACAATTCTTTACAATCGACCCCTGACATAGCCCACCTTATTACGCCACGTGTGCAATTAATAACATAATAAGCACCGCCTTATTTTGCCACACGTGCATTACAATGTTCCCACCTTATTCCGCCACATGCGCAGCCCCACACTATAAGCATATAANGAGATGTCGAGGGTTTGAGTTCATAAGTTGCAAAAATCAATTGAGAGCTCGGTTTAAGGCGATTTTGAGTGAGATTTGAAGTGAAGATCACTGGGTAACGTTTCTTTGGTCCCTTCTTGTTATATTTCATCATTTTATAGTTAAAAACACCATTGGAATTCGAATTTAGGATCAAAAAATTGGAAGAAACTTCATAGACCTAATTATTGAGTTTTGAGTGGGCAATTGACCTCCGATTTGGGAGATTTTTATACGGTTAGACTCGTGAGAGTACGAGGGTTCTGAAAATGTGAAAATTATTCGATTCCGAGACGTTGGCCTGATGGGCGTTTTGGTCATTTTACCTATTTTTGCGCCCTAGCTGTAAATTTATTAGTGGAATCGGTTGTTTGCAATATTACTTACGATATGTAATAATCGAATAGATTTGGGCCATTTGGAGTCGGATACTCGTGGCAAAAGTGTGATTTCGAGTTGATTTTGGTGCCGATTCGAGGTAAGTGGCTTGTCTAACCTTGTGTGGGGGACCTTTCCCCTTAGGATTTGTTATTTGTTGACTTGAGTGCCTTGTACGCGAGGTGACGGGCGCGTACTTGAGCCAATTGTTGAAAATCCGGTTTCTTTAAGATATTGAGATTGAGTTCCTTTCATATTTGCTTTATTCTACTTGCAATTATAACCTGTGCTAGATTAGGAAAGCATGTTTAGTTGATTTAACTTGCCTAATTGCTTAAGTTGCCTTAACTGTACTATGAGAAGCATGCTAGGCCAGTACTACCTGTTGCTTGTCTTTTGTACTTTGTTTCTGTGTACCTTCTGGTTGTGATTGCGCATTTACATTGGGACTACGGATGTAGGATTCCGGTAGCTCCCCCCCCCCCTTGTTTGTTTACTTTGGGACTACGGGTTCGATTCCCGATAGATCCCCCTGCACATTTACTTTGGGACTGCGGGTTAGATTCCCGATAGATCCCCCCTGTACATTTACTTTGGGACTGCGGGTTAGATTCCCGATAGATCCCCCTGCACATTGATAGTTGGACTACGGGACGGTATCCCGGGAGATCCTTCGGATATACACATATGATGGACTACGGGACGGTATCCGGGGAGATCCACTGGAAAGTTGAGAAAAGGGCTACAGGACGGTATCCTGGGAGACCCTCATTGTTATCATTGATATTGAGCTGTATTTATTCTTTGTTTACTCTGTTCTTTTGTAGTTGTTATTGCCTCGTTGACCTGCCTTATCTCGCTGCTGTACTCATTATTTCTGTCAGATATTCATACTGTTAATTATCATTATTATATTTTGCCTCAGTAGGGCCCTGACCTTCCTCGTCACTACCCAACCGAGGTTAGGCTTGGCACTTACTGAGTACCGCTGTGGTGTACTCATGCCCTTCCTGCGCATGTTTTTCATGTGCAGATCCAGGTACCTCTTCTCAGGCGCACTATCCTTGAGGCGAGGAGATACACGGAGACTTCGAGGTATATCTGCAGCGTCCGCAGACCGAAGAGTCTTCTTCCTTATTCTAGTTGTAGAGCTGTTATCCTATCATACTCTTGATGTAGATATTCTGGAGATTAGAGTACTTATGGTAATTCTATTAGCCTGTGTTTCCCGTGAGTTTCCGGGTTTTGGGATTGAGTTGTAGACTTCCGCATACCTTTAGAGTTGTATAGGCCGGGCGGCCTTATATTCAGTTGTTATTTTCCATATGTTCGGTTTTAAGTGATTATTCCTCAAGTTGAATTGTTATTTACGCATTGTTAGGCTTACCTAGTTGTAGGAACTAGGTGCCATCACGACATGTTCATGGAGGGTGAACGGGGGTCGTGACAGCAACATTTTTACACCAATTCGTTCCTCTCAGTTTTTTTACCTTTTCAGATTCAGAAAGCCCTGCAAATTCCAATTTAAGTCAAATATAAAAATAGTTCTTATACAAAACAACGAAAATATCTTATAGCTTGAGATGATAAAATACTTATTTCACTTCTCCGAGTGCGCTGTATCTCTTCTTCTTCATGAGGAAAAAGAGTATCACCTTCAAGTATTTGATCAAAACCAAAAAGTGCAAGACTATTATTATGAGTTAGGTTATTCAGATCAGAAGCTAATACATTAAAAGCTTTACTTTTGCCAATCAAACCTCGTTATTCAGCATTTACTCATACAGAACCCAATGCTCTGAAGCTCTATCCTCGCCCCCTTGCTAAGGTACCATGTGGAACGTATACATGCTTAACAGTCTTCGAACTTGATTCCATTTTAGACTTATGATATTTTGGTGGATTCATGTCAACCTAGCACAAAAAGAAATTGAGGAACATATGTCTACAATGTAAGTATTATCATATATGAACATATGAAGGTCTTTGAAAGAAGCTAGGAAGTTACATGGCCATAGACAACAATAATAAGATAATTTACAAAAAAATGACGGATAGAAACCTGGAGATAACCAAATATATAGCAAGTCATATTCATCATATAAGAACATATAATCAGTTAATATAGTTTTAGAATCTTTTGCTGAACTTTTAAATCAAATGGAATCTAGTACGACACTTCCCTCATCACAAGTGAGTTGCCTAATTAAATAAAGGAGTTGATAAATATCCAAACCTTCATGAGTTCTTTTCCTTTTCAGTTGTGAAGAATGATCTAACTCCTCTAAATCATCAATATTTTTGTGCAAAACCTCAAAAGTATCACGAGGTTAAACTTTTCGTACAACATGCCAACCTTTATTGGAAAGATCATCAACGTAAAAAACTTGTGATGCTTGGTTGGCTAATAAAAAAGGCTCTGTTGTTTTCCAAAATCGATGGCGGTTAACACTTACAAAGCCATATTCATCTATATTTACTCCCTTTTCTTGGTCATACACATCAAACCACGTACATCGAAATAAAACTATTCTTTCTCCACCAATAAATTGTAATTCTAGTATATCTGTTAGTTCTCCATAGTAATCAATGTTCTTATTCTCTTTATCTGTCTCTCCAACTACAACCACCCCACAGTTCTGAGTTCTCAAACCTTTATCATAATCTTTCACGTGAAATCTATATCCATTAATAAGGTAGCTTCGATGACTTGTCACGTATGGCATGGGACCACGTGACAATAAGAGCAAATCTGCCATTTTTTTACTATCATTGCATTTGTGTAATCCTGCAACCTATCAAGATCAAGCACATAGTTTAGCAAATAATATTTACATACTTGGTTTGAAAAATATTAATATTAAGTAGTACTCACCATTTCTTTTAAACAACCAATGAATTGCCTATAAGAATTTTCTTGAGAGGTATCAACTGGAGTTAGTGAAAACTCTCTACAAATAATTAAAGCATAATAACATGTTATTTTAATGAAAAAAAATAAAAAAGGTACATAAAAGTAAATTATTGAAACAAGTCATTACTTACTCGAGAAATGGTTGAATTTCATCGCAATTCTTCAAAATATAAATATGTGCTTGCTCCAGTTCATTTGAATCAAGTTTGTGTGGTTTGCCACCTCTTAAAGCTCTTCCGGGATGACAAAAAATTGTTAAACCTCCATCAGATTCTATAATACCACCATCATAATTTCATTCAAGGCGATTAAACTTTGTTTCCATTGTATGTATATGTCTTGAACATAAGGTCATACATTCAGTTGCTAAATATCCCTCTGCAATAGAACCTTCTGCGCAAGCCCTATTACGAATAAATGGTTTCATAAAGTAAATATATCGCTCCATTGGATACATCCATCGATATTGAGAAGGTCAAGAAATCTTAGCTTCATTAGCTAAATGAATTGGCAAGTGCTCCATGACATCAAAAAATGTAGGAGGGAAGACTTTTTCTAGCATGCACTCAGTTATTGGGATTTGGGCATCTATCTGCTCTAATTCATCCACACTTAAACATTTCGATCCAAGTACGTTGAAAAACAAAGACAACTCAATAAGCGGTTCACACACAGATTTGCATAGCATGCCCCGTAGAGCAAGTGGGAGTAAATGTTGTAGAAGAACATGGCAATCATGACATTTTAAACCTGAAATTTTGCGATCTTTAAGGTTGACACACTGGGAAATATTTGATGAAAATCCATCTGGGACCTTTAAGTTCTTCAAGAAACTGAAAAACCTGTGCTTCTCTTCAGGAGATAATGTGTAACATGCCGTTGGTAAGTCATATTTATCCCCAATTTTTATTGGATGCAATTCTTTCCTAATGTTCATTGCTTGCAAATCCAACCGAGTGTTTATGGTGTCTTTGATTTTTCCTTTGATATTTAAGATTGTCCTCAATATATTATCACATATATTTTTCTCAATGTGCATTACATCTAAGTTATGCCGCAATAAAAGAGTTTTCCAATATGGGATATCAAAGAAAATACTCTTCTTATTCGAATTATCACCCCTACTCTCATGTGATATTTTAATCTTCTTCTTTGGATCCTTTGTTAGTTGTAGCCCATCTAAATCAGCTACTTAATCAAGTATATCATCACCAGACAACTGTTTTGGTGGTAATCTTTTCTCCTTATTGCCATCAAATTATGTTTTATCATTCCTCCATTTGTGATTAAGAGGAAGAAAGCGTCTATGGCCCATATAGCACTGTTTTTTACAATTTTGTAACCTAATTGAGTGAGTTTCTTTATTGCAGCATGGGCACGCTAGTTTTCCCTTTGTACTCCATCCAGACAAATTTGCATAGGCGGGAAAGTCATTAATGGTCCATAATAAAGACGCATGTAACATAAAGTTTTGTTTAATTGACGCATCAAAGGTCTCCACTCCAGATTCCCACAATTCCTTTAATTCCTCTATCAAAGGCTGGAGATAGACATCAATAACATCTCCAGGACTCTCAGGACCAGGAATAATCATCGACAAAATAAAATTTTCTTTCTTCATGCATAGCCAAGGTGGTAAATTATAAGGAATAAGTACCACAGGCCAAATGCTATATGGAGTTTTGGAATTTCCAAATGGTTGAAAACCATCGTTAGCAAGTCCAAGTCGAACATTACGAGGCTCGGATGCAAAAGATTGATGAAGTTCGTCAAACGTTTTCCACACAATTGAATCAGCTGGGTGCCTCATTATTCCATCATCAACTCTTTTGTCATGGTGCCATCTCATCAGAGTAGATATTTTTGAGGAAATAAATAATCTTCGAAGTCTTGGCTTTAGAGGAAAATAACGTAAAATCTTGTATGGTATCTTTTTGCCACTTTTAAATTTGGTTTCCCCGCTACGTTTATCCTCCTTCCATCTAGATACACCACAAACTTTGCAAGATTCAAGAGACTTATCATCATTCCAGTATAGCATACAATCATTCTTACATGCATCAATCTTCTTGTAAGAAAGCCCTAGGCGCCGAATTACCTTCTTTGCTTCGTAATATGAATCTAGCAAGTTTGATCCATCCGGCAATAAATCTTCCTTCAAGAGCTTCAACAACATTGTGAATGATGCGTTACTCCAATTACCAATACTTTTGATATGAAGCAACTTTACCAAAGTAGAAAGTTTAGAAACTTTTGAATCTTGGAACAATGGTTGCTCAAAATCTTTTAAGATCCTATAGAATCTTTTTGCTTCAATATTTGGTTCCTCCTAACAATGCGGAAGATAAACCATAATTGCGGAAGAAAATAGATAAAACTGAATTGGTAAAAAGAAACGGTGTTTAAGGTGCCGCTCGGCACATACCACAACAATTCTCGAAGCTAGCAAACTCCCAAATCCCGGAAACTCACAAATCACAAGCTAAGGGGATACATAAGGGGCTCTGACTCAAGAATATCTATACAAATGAGAAAAATGGAAAAGCTATACTTATTACAGGAAGTTGGAAAGGGACTCCTCGGTCTGCGGACGTAGCAGATTTACCTTGAAGTCTCTACCGGTTTGCCTCCTTCCAAGGCTGACAGAACTGAGCGGAAGTACCTGTATCTGCACAACAAAAATGTGTAGAAGAGTAGCATGAGCACACCACGGCGGTGCCTAGTAAGTATCAAGACTAACCTCGGCGGAGTAGTGACGAGGAACGGTCGAGGCACCTACCGGTCAATAAACAGTATAATCATAGGAGTAATGGAAACAACATATAATTATGTAAAGGCTGCATGAATGACCCAAAATGCTACAATTCACAATAAGGGGAAAATACAACAAGTAACATCGAGAATATAATAAATGATGATATGAAATGACGGCACAATCACAACCCTATCCTAAAGTCATAGCACAGCAAGGGGAAAACAAGCCAATAACTCATATCCTACAATGATGCTCACAAAGGTCTTACTCAACTCTTTCCACAATTTCACCAAGTCTCGGACAAACCATAACTCACGAAGACACGGCATCTGAAACCTAACACTGGGCATCCTGTGCCCCATCAATCCCATGGTCAGGCTGACAACTAACTGGCTAACTAGGGCCGCTCTCACAAACATAATGGATAAACGAGGGCGTACCTCCACCCCTAGGAAAAATCAGGAGGAAATCACCTCTAATAGGAGTATTTAGCTACGTGTATGCCTGTGCAAATGATTTCTAACAAAATTCTACCAGCTAGTAAGCATGAAAAGGAGAACAGACTGCTCGTACGATATTTCCTCACAACTTCCAAGAGATAAAGCTCATACAGGTAAGCAACCCACAATCACAACATTAAACAAATAAGAATGCCTCCACAGGCCGTCACAATTCTTTACAATCGACCCCTGACATAGCCCACCTTATTACGCCACGTGTGCAATTAATAACATAATAAGCACCGCCTTATTTTGCCACACGTGCATTACAATGTTCCCACCTTATTCCGCCACATGCGCAGCCCACATATAAGCATATAACATATCCCGCCTTATTACGCCGCATGTGCAAAACATCAATAACAACAATAGCACGGCAAAGACCTCGTGCAACCCTTCAATAACAACCGCACGGCAGAAACCTCGTGCATCACAGTACCAATAACCCCACGGCAGAACCCTCATGCATCACAATATCAACAACCGCACGGCAGAAACCTCGTGCATCACAATATCAACAACCGCACTGCAGAAACCTCGTGCATCACAATATCAACAAATGACAATATATACAGGAACAAAGCAAGAGAATCAACTCAAGAGATTTCGTTCACCAAAAGACGGTACAGCTAATGTACAAGGAATAAATGTAACAGGGAAATACTAAGTGCAATAAGAACAACTCAACAAGGAAGAAATAATACGAAACAACGATTCCATAATACTCAGTTCTACAACAAGGAAGTTAACATGAATCAAATAGTTAAAATTAAGGAAGTATCAACTAAACATAGGATATCTAACTTCTTTCCAATTAAGACCAATTAATTACACGAGAGATAGAAATAATGCTTTCCAGATAAAGGCAAGCAGTTAGGAATGATAATGTGACTACAGAAGGGCAATGTCTACAGTTAAACAAGTAAAAGTCATTTAGGCAACAAGAATAACAAAAAAGGGCAGATAAACTCCAAGTAAGTCGTGTAGAGGTGAAACTAATAACAGGGAACTCAATCGTATCAAGATACTTACCTCGAACCAGCTAAAATCAACTAGCAACCACGTTCTTGACACGAGTACTCGACTCCAAATGGCCCAAATCTATTCAATCAAATCACACATTGTAAATAACATCTCAAGCAACTGATTCTACTAATTAATTCAAAGCTACGGAGTGAAATTAGGTGAAATGACCAAAATGCCCTTCAGGCCAATGCCTCTGAATCAAATAATTTTCACATTTTCAGAACCCTCGTACTCTCACGAGTCTAACCATATAAAAATCTCCCCAATCGGAGGTCAAATGCTCACTCAAAACCCAATAGTTTGTTCTAAGAAGTTTTAACCAAATTCTTCAAATTTTGATCCCAAGTTCGAATCTTAATGATGGATTTAACTACAAAATGATGAAATATAACTAAAAGGGGTTAAAAAAACGTTATCCAACAATCTCCTCTTCAAAACCCCTCTGAAAATCGCCCTTACCCGAGCTCAAATTGATTTTTCTAACTTATGAAATCAAACCCTCGAAATTTCCTTTTCTGAACTGGTGTTTCCGCTTCTGCGGACAAGGGACCGCTTATGCGGTCCCGCTTATGCGGAAAAGCAATCGCTTCTGCGGCTTTCATTAAAGGGGACAGGGCCGCATCTGCGATGGCTGGGCCGCTTCTGCAGCTCCGCTTCTACGATGCCTAAGCCGCTTCTGCGGCTCCGCTTTTGCGGAAAGGCACCGCTTCTGCGGATCCGCATCTGCGGTTCCCAAGCCGCAGATGCGAAAATACCAGAAGAGCGACATTCAGCTGCTGCGTTAACTTCAAATTCCTCCGTTAACCACCCGAAATCATCCCGAGGCCCCCAGGACCCCAACCAAAAGTACCAATAGCACCTAATACCTCATTTAAACTTGTACCAATCCTTAAAACACCTCAAACAACATCGGAAACTCGAATTAATCAATGATTTGAGCCTAAGGAATTCAAATTCCATCAAAATACATTTTCGATCAAAAACCTAACCAAAACACGTCCGAATGACCTGAAATTTTACACACACATCCCAAATGACAACGGAGCTACTGCAACTCTCGAAATTCCATTCCGACCCTCGGATTAAAAACTCACCATCGGACAGGAAACTTCAAAAATTCGAACTTCGGCATTCCAAGTCTAAATGAGCTACGGACTTCCAAAATACATTTCGAACACACACCCAACCCTGAAATCACCTAACGGAGCTAACAGAACCGTCGGATTTCCATTTCGAGGCCGTCTTCACATTGTTCTGACTACGGGCCACTTTCCAACACTTAAGCTCTCATTTAGGGACTAAGTGTCCCAAAACTCTCCGAAACCCTACACCGAATGTCTCGGCAAACCAAAATAGCAGAATAAACTTAGGAGAAGCAGTTAATAGGGGATCAGGGCGTGAATTCTAAAAACGACCGGTCGGGTCGTTACATCCTCCCACACTTAAACATTCGTTCGTCCTCGAACGAGCATAGAGAACATACCTAAAATCTTCAAGTCACTGAGTGTGCACTTCCAACATAAACCCGCGGGTGATCCCACGTCACCCCAAATCCACATAGGCCTAGCGACACCATCTCAACTGAAATTTAACCTTTCTAGCAATACCAATAGGCCTTCAAGCAAGAATTCTCACCTTCCACCCGTTTCCAAAAGACCCGATCCTAAATCCATGTCCGATATCAGTCGCAACAAGCTATTTCAATACAACCCAACACATATAGGGTACAACCACATAACATGACCCATCACACATAGGCCCGCAATAACATTTCTGATAGCAATACTTGTCTAAGATCGAATCCGTACCGGCCATAAGCCTCATATCCAACAGGAACTCCTTTCAAACCTCAACAACACTGGCAATGATTCAATAACCACGAAATTCGCATAACAAAACCCCCGAACAGCCAAGTTTTAGCCAGCACCAACGGGTATACACCCACCAGCTAGAACCCAAGAAGCATAAACTGAAATGACTGAATACGAGAAAGGAAACACATAAGGCGACTAACAGACAAATCAAGCTAGCACAGATTCTTCTAAAACACCAATCGACAAAACATCTAACAAGAAAGAATGAAAGCATATAAAAGACTCACAATGATCTTATACTGATATAACTTCTCACCGCAGTACACAACCCGGTCTCAACATATCAAATCACCTGATATCACGAGGGTCCTGCCCTCATTACTGAATCACAAGTAGGGCACACATCACCCATTTAGAGACTCTCACTAGATCAATTCCGCCTACAATTTACAACACAGGCTGGCTCCCACACCGATGGAGCATAGAAAATCATAGCTCGTAACTAGAGTACTCAGATATCACATCAAACCTACCAAAACAGACAACATGAATTTACTACTAGCCTCATAACTCTCGAAAACAGCTAGGAACGGACGATAGGCACGGCTATCACTCATAGGACCTCCCAACAGAATAATCACGTAAACAGAGTACAATCATGAAACGCACTCATAAACAGAACAACAATTAAGGGAACTCACTCCGATAAGTAGAACCTGATGAACTACAGATAATGCCCCTCTATAACAAACGAATCCGTACCTGAATGACATTCAACTGGCGCACCGGCCTCAAGCCTACTATGTGAAACACATCAACGAGCCGGGCCTCCCCCTCTTGGGCGCCCTCTACCTGCCTGAATACCTCGCTGGGACACACCGGTCCGAAGTCTGGGACAATCTCTCATTATGTGGCTAGTATCTCCACACTCAAAGCACCTTTCTGCTGACGAGGCGGTGGGAACTGTGCAATGCAGTTACTCCGAGACCTATGAACTCCTGAGTCACCATGCAAAGCCTGAAGCGCGAACTGAACTGGCTGACCCGTAAAACCTCTAGCATGACGCACCCTGCCTCCAAAATAAGGACCAGTATATCTCACCGGCCTATGAGGCCTCGTCGCCTCCTCAAGCTCTCTCTCCTGATCTCGGCTGCTCTCTCTCCTGATCTCGGCTGCTCTCTCTCTCATGACCCTGCCTGGCCTCTCTCTCTTAGCATGCATACCCTCTATCCTCCTAGCAATATTCACCGCCTGCTGATACGAAATATCCATCTCCAACTCACGGGCCATGCTGGACCTGATGCTAGGAATGAGCCCCTCAATGAACCGACGAACCTTCTCGCGAACAGTAGAAACCAAATCTGAGGCGTGTCTAGCCAAACTGGTGTAACGGACAGCATACTCCGAGACGGTCATAGCACCCTAACGCAAATGCTCAAACTCCGCGCGCCATGCATCCCTGAGGCTCTGAGGAACAAACTCTCTCAGAAACATATCTGAAAACTGGGTTCAAGTCAGTGAAGCTGCCTCGTCTGGGCTGTCTAACTCATAGGTGCGCCACCAATCATAGGCGGCTCATCGAAGCTGAAAAGTAGTGAAAGAAACCCCGCTCGATCCAGAGATAACCCCAAGGCATCGTCTGATGCTAATCCACTGAACACCGGAGGATCATACTTCTTGAACCTCTCTAGTCTCATCTGCACCTGCTCGGAAGTCGCTGCCATGCCCTCAGGCTGAACTAGTGTCGCAGGCAGCGTAGGAATAATCTTTGGGACCTGCTCAACATGTGCTCACTGCTCAGGAGTGCGGGCAGCGGGAGTCTGTGCTCCTCCCCCGGCCTGGGATGTGGCTGCAGCAAGGGGAAGCAATCCTGCTTGAGCCAAAGTGGTGTACATACTCATGAACTGTGCCAAAGTCTCCTGAAGGGCTGGAGCAGTAGTAGCAGTAGGCATGTCAGGTGCCTGGACTCCGGCTGGATTTGGTGGTGGTACCTCGGCGGCAGCTCGCGCAGGTGCTCTCGCTGTACCACGTGCGCGTCCTCGAACCCTACCCCGGCCCCGACCTCCGACGGCTGCAGCAGGGTGCGCGGGTGCCTGATCACCTCGGGTAGTACGTGTCCTCACCATCCGTGAGAGAGTAGAAGATAGAGGTTTAGGATTGCGGATGTCAAAAATTTCGCACGACAGGGAAATCAAATGAAGTGGAATTTTCCTAACGGTTACATAGCCTCTCGCAGATAAGTACAGACGTCTCCGCACCGATCCACGAGACTCTAATAAACCGGCTTGTGATCTGTGACTCCTATGAACCTAGAGCTCTGATACCAACTTGTCACGACCCAGTTCATCCCCCCCCCCCCCATGAGCATGTCGTGATGGCACCTAGTCCCTATGACTAGGTAAGCCTAACAATGCGGAAGATAAACCATAATTGCGGAAGAAAATAGATAAAAGTGAATTGGTAAAAAAAAAATGGTGTTTAAGGTGCCGCTCAGCACATACCACAACAATTCTCAAAGCTAGCAAACTCCTAAAACCCGGAAACTCACAAATCACAAGCTAAGGGGATACATAAGGGGCTCTGACTCAAGAATATCTATACAAATGAGAAAAATGGAAAAGCTATACTTATTACAGGAAGCTGGAAAGGGACTCCTCGGTCTGCGGACGTAGCAGATTTACCTTGAAGTCTCTACCGGTTTGCCTCCTTCCAAGGCTGACAGAACTGAGCGGAAGTACCTGTATCTGCACAACAAAAATGTGTAGAAGAGTAGCATGAGCACACCACGGCGGTGCCTAGTAAGTATCAAGACTAACCTCGGCGGAGTAGTGACGAGGAACGGTCGAGGCACCTACCGGTCAATAAACAGTATAATCATAGGAGTAATGGAAACGACATATAATTATGTAAAGGCTGCATGAATGACCCAAAATGCTACAATTCACAATAAGGGGAAAATACAACAAGCAACAACGAGGATATAATAAATGATGATACAAAATGACGGCACAACCACAACCCCATCCTAAAGTCATAGCACAGCAAGGGGAAAACAAGCCAATAACTCATATCCTACAATGATGCTCACAAAGGTCTTACTCAACTCTTTCCACAATTTCGCCAAGTCTCGGACAAACCATAACTCACGAAGACACGGCATCTGAAACCTAACACTGGGCATCCTGTGCCCCATCAATCCCATGGTCATGCTGACAACTAACTGGCTAACTAGGGCCGCTCTCACAAACATAATGGATAAACGAGGGCGTACCTCCACCCCTAGCAAAAATCAGGAGGAAATCACCTCTAATAGAAGTATTTAGCTACGTGTATGCCTGTGCAAATGTTTTCTAACAAAATTCTACCAGCTAGTAAGCATGAAAAGGAGAATGGACTGCTCGTACGATATTTCCTCACAACTTCCAAGAGATAAAGCTCATACAGGTAAGCAACCCACAATCACAATATTAAACAAATAAGAATGCCTCCACAGGCCGTCACAATTCTTTACAATCGACCCCTGACATAGCCCACCTTATTATGCCACGTGTGCAATTAATAACATAATAAGCACCGCCTTATTTTGCCACACGTGCATTACAATGTTCCCACCTTATTCCGCCACATGCGCAGCCCACATATAAGCATATAACATATCCCGCCTTATTATGCCGCATGTGCAAAACATCAATAACAACAATAGCACGGAAAAGACCTCGTGAAATCCTTCAACAACAACCGCACGACAGAAACCTCGTGCATCACGGTACCAATAACCGCACGGCAGAACCCTCATGCATCACAATATCAACATCCGCATGGCAGAAACCTCGTGCATCACAATATCAACAACCGCACTGCAGAAACCTCGTGCATAACAATATCAACAAATGACAATATATACAGGAACAAAGCAAGAGAATCAACTCAAGAGATTCCGTTCACCAAAACACGGTACAACTAACGTACAAGGAATAACTGTAACAGGGAAATACTAAGCGCAATAAGAACAACTCAACAAGGGAGAAACAATATGAAACAACGATTCCATAATACTCAGTTCTACAACAAGGAAGTTAACATGAATCAAATAATTACAATTAAGGAAGTATCAACTAAACATAGGATATCTAACTTCTTTCCAATTAAGACCAATTAATTACACGAGAGATAGAAATAATGCTTTCCAGATAAAGGCAAGCAATTAGGAATGATAATGTGACTACAGAAGGGCAATGTCTACAGTTAAACAAGTAAAAGTCATTTAGGCAACAAGAATAACCAAAAAGGGCAGATAAACTCCATGTAAGTCGTGTAGAGGTGAAACTAATAACAGGGAACTCAATCATATAAAGAACAACTTCATATTCGGGAATTACAAGGACCTAAGAGCCTAAAAGGGGCATTTGTCGACAAATAAATCCGAGCACGCACTCGTCACCTTGCGTACAGGGAATACAATCAACAAAGAAGACTCAAATCTAATGGGAAGTCCCCCACACAAGGTTAGGCAAGATACTTACCTCGAACCGGCTAAAATCAACTAGCAACCACGTTCTTGCCACGAGTACTCGACTCCAAATGGCCCAAATCTATTCAATTAAATCACTCATTGTAAATAGCATCTCAAGCAACTGATTCTACTATTTAATTCAAAGCTACGGCGTGAAATTAGGTGAAATGACCAAAATGCCCTTCAGGCCAACACCTCTGAATCAAATAATTTTCACATTTTCAGAACCCTCGTACTCTCACGAGGCTAACCATATAAAAATCTCCCCAATCGGAGGTCAAATGCTCACTCAAAACCCAATAGTTTGTTCTAAGAAGTTTTAACCAAATTCTTCAAATTTTGATCCCAAGTTCGAATCTTAATGATGGATTTAACTACAAAATGATGAAATATAACTAAAAGGGGTTAAATAAACGTTACCCAACAATCTCCTCTTCAAAACCCCTCTGAAAATCGCCCTTAACCGAGCTCAAATTGATTTTTCTAACTTATGAAATCAAACCCTCGAAATTTCCTTTTTTGAATAGGTGTTTCCGCTTCTGCGGACAAGGGACAGCTTCTGCGGTCCTGCTTATGCGGAAAAGCAACCGCTTCTGCGGCGTTCATTAAAGGGGACAGGGCCGCATCTGCGATGGCTGGGCCGCTTCTGCGATGCCTAAGCCGCTTATGCGGCTCCGCTTTTGCGGAAATGGCACCGGTTCTGCGGCTTCTGGGGGAAAAGGGGACAAGCCGCTTCTGCGGCCAAATAGCCGCTTCTACGGCGCCGGATCTGCGGTTCCCAAGCCACAGATGCGAAAATACAATAAGAGGGACATTCAGCTGCTGCATTAACTTCAAATTCCTCCGTTAACCACCCGAAATCATCCCAAGGCCCCTGGGACCCCAACCAAAAGTACCAATAGCACCTAATACCTCATTCAAACTTGTACCAATCCTTAAAACACCTCAAACAATGTCGGAAACTCAAATTAATCAATGATTTGAGCCTAAGGACTTCAAATTCCATCAAAATACATTTTCGATCAAAAACCTAACCAAAACACGTCCGAATGACCTGAAATTTTACACACACATCCCAAATGACACAACGGTGCTACTGCAACTCTCGGAATTCCATTCCGACCCTCGTATCAAAAACTCACCATCGGACAGGAAACATCAAAAATTCGAACTTCGGCATTCCAAGCCTAAATGAGCTACGGACTTCCAAAATACATTCCGAACACGCACCCAACCCTGAAATCACCTAACGAAGCTAACAGAACCATCAGATTTCCATTTCGAGGCCGTCTTCACATTGTTCTGACTACGGGCAACTTTCCAACACTTAAGCTCTCATTTAGGCACTAAGTGTCCCAAAACTCTCCGAAACCCTACAGCGAATGTCCCGGCAAACCAAAATAGCAGAATAAACTTAGGGGAAGCAGTTAATAGGGGATCGGGGCGTGAATTCTAAAAATGACCGGTCGGGTCGTTATAATTGTCTTCTTCA
The DNA here is from genome assembly GCF_001879085.1 of Nicotiana attenuata. Lineage (NCBI taxonomy): Eukaryota > Viridiplantae > Streptophyta > Magnoliopsida > Solanales > Solanaceae > Nicotiana > Nicotiana attenuata. The sequence continues at coordinate 34,070,851 of NC_031995.1, forward strand.
AAAGTGGGATATAAATCTCTTAAAATTTCATGTATTTCATCCTCACCATCACCCTCTTCATTGATCTTATCACCTACAAATTCATAATCTGAAGAAGACTCACCTAATCTCTCCCCATGGTGATACCAAAGGGTATAATTTTGGACCATTCCGTGTACTATTAAATGTGACCTAACCAGCTCACGTGTTCCGAAAATTGCATTACAACATTTGACGCATGGACAATGTATTTCGTGCGTTTCTCCCAATCTTTTAAAAGCATAATCAAGAAAGTTCTCCACCCCAAGTATGTGAGAGTTATCAAGTCGATCATGAATAAGTTCCATCCATTGCTTATTAGGTGCCATAATCTGGTGTATACACGAAATTGATATACATATATAGTCAACCAAAAAATATTAGTATGGCAATGAACAAGAAATGAACATAAGCAAACAAAAACATATTAGTCACCTTTATTAAGGAATATTAGTCAATGTACTTTCGAAGATTATTTTTATAATATGTTTGAATAATTTCTCACATCCACCATTTCACTGGCCTAACTATTTTTACTGTTATATTTTTAATTTTCTCATTAAGAATTTAGAAGCATTCTAAGGTTCCAATTCTAAAAAAAACAAAGAAAGATTAGAAAATAATGAGCTGATATAAGTGGTTGTAAACCGAATTAGAACTGCACCATACAGAATTTAGAATGATATTTCTTTCATTGCTTGATCATTTCAATGTATAAAAAGCTGAAAATGGTTAATCATGTTACATTCTTCCTTGAACTTCAACAAATAAAATTTTGAAAATAAAATCAACTATTTTGGATCTTTGACAACACAACAAAAGGATTCACTTAAAGATGAAAGTAGCGGTCCAAATCAAGGAATAAAAAGAAATTACGGACACAAATAAGGCAAAGATCATCAGCTAGTTTACCCAATGTTAATGATCAGCTGGACACATCCAAAAAAGTGCAGTAGTTAGCCGAAGGAAAAAGGAGTGGAATCGATAGAAAAATCACATGGTGAAGGTCGAGGATCAAATGTTATTAAGGCCCAACATATACTAGCTGTTAGTGTTGTTTTAATAGGTCCAGGTGTAGTTGTTGGTGCTGAGCAGACCATGACTCCTACAGGTATTGATACTGGTGTTCCAAAGGTTTGAGATCAGCTGGATGCTACTGGTGATTGTGCTAATATGGAGAAAATTTTAGCTTGTCAATTGTGTAGTGCAGCTGCTACAGATGCGGGGAATGAAACTGTCGATAGAGCTACAGTTATATTTTGTAATTCTATGGCTAAAGGAGTGGGCAGGCAGCGGTACACAATACAAAACCTGGAGATTGGACAACTGTGCAGCGAATAAATGCATCTCCAAGCAACAAGAATGCACCAGTTAACAGAAGTCAGGAAAATACGTCAAAGGAAGTTAACATATCTAACTCTTTTGACGTTTTGATGACTGAACGAGTAGTCGATGATGCTGGACAGAAGGTGTAGCAACTTGAATGTGAGGCAGCCTCAAAAACCAGTCTTTCAAAGACCCAACATAGGATACAATAGAAGCAAAAATAAGAAGGTACAGGTACTCTGTTAAATTTCTCAAAAGACATAGTTATAGTCGACGATCCAAATGCTGTGGAAGTGACAAGAACACTTGCAGTAGAGGAGGATGTTGAAATTAATTCAACAACATTAAAAGATATTCATTCAAGCCAGCAAATAGTTCCAGTTTCCTGCAGTAGCTAACGAGATAACCCCAATGACAATCTGCTGAAAAATATGGGTGTTCGACGAAACGTTTCAACGGGCAATTTGGGCGAGGTGGTCAAGGGTGTTCGTGTACCTATGTTCAGCCCCTCCAAGCTGCATTTTTCTAGTCCTCAAGTGGAGAAAATCATCAAAGACACTCAGGTTGCCATGATGTTGAATGCCAATCCCATGATCAAGCAACCTTTGGTCACTTTGAATAAATCGGCGCAAGAAATTCCTTCCCTAAGTGTGGAGTCGTTTGGTGAGCATAGTGGTGGTTCTGGGAAACCTCTATGTAACGACCCGGCCGGTCGTTTTTGGAATTTACGCCCCGATCCCCCCCTTAACTGCTTCTCCTAAGTTTATTTCTTCTATTTTGGTTTGCCGGGACGTTCGGTGTTAGGATTCAGAGTGTTTTGGGACACTTAGTCCCTAAATGAGATCTTAAGTGTTGACAAATGATCCGTAGTCGGAACAGTGTGAAGACGACCTCAAAATGGAAATACGATGGTTCCGTTAGCTCCGTTAGGTGATTTCGGGGTTGGGAGCGTGTTCGGAATGAATTTCGAAAGTCTGTGGCTCATTTAGGCTTGAAATGCCGAAGTTTGTATTTTTGAAGTTTCCGGTCCGATAGTGAGTTTTTGATCCGAGTTATTGGAATGAAATTCCGAAAGTCGTAGTAGCTCCGTCATGTCATTTGGGATGTGTGTGCAAAATTTCAGGTCATTCGGACGTGTTTTGGTTAGGTTTTTGATCGAAAGCGTATTTGGAAGAAATTTGAAGTTCTTAGGCTTGAATCATTGATTAAATCGGGTTTCCGGTGTTGTTTTAGGTGTTTTAAGGATTGGTACAAGTTCGAACAAGGTTTTAGGTGGTATTGATGCTTTTGGTTGAGGTCCCGGGGGCCTCGGGATGATTTCGGGTGGTTGGAGGAAATTTTTGAAGTTGAATGAATTGCTGAAGGTTCTGTCATCTGGTATTTCCGCTTCTGCGGCTTGGGAACCGCAGAAGCGGCTAGACCACCGCAGGAGCGAAATTCGAGTGTTCCTTCAGTTTCCGCAAGTGCGGAAGTTTAACCGCAGAAGCGGTTACGCACCTGCAAGATAATGGTTGCAGATGCGGTCCTTGGGATTTTCATTGAAACTGCAGAAGCGGTAAGGAATCCGCATAAGCGGCAACCGCAGGTGCGGTTTAAGACCGCAGAAGCGGAACTCTTGGCGTAAATGAAAAGCCGCAGAAGCGGGACCGCAGTCCGCAAAAGCGGAAACACCTGTTCTGATATAGAAAATTCGAGGGTTTGATTTCATAAGTTAGAAAAGTCGAATTTAGCTCGGGGAAGGGCGATTTTCAGAGGGTTTTGAAGAGAAGACCATTGGTTAATGTTTCTTTGATCCCTCCTAGCTATATTTCATCATTTTGTAGTTGAATCCATCATTAAAATTCGAATTTGGGATCAAAATTGGAAGAAAATGGGTAAAACTTCTTAGACCTAACTTTTGGATTTTGAGTGGGCATTTGACCTCTGATTTGAGAGATTTTTAAATGGTTAGACTCGTGAGAGTACGAGGGTTCTGAAAATGTGAAAATTATTTGATTCCGAGATGCTGGCCTGAGGGGCGTTTTGGTCATTTTACCTATTTTCGTGCCTTAGCTTATACTTAATAGTGGAATCAGTTGTTTGCAATATTACTTACGATACGTAATTGAATATAATATATTTGGGCCATTTGGAGTCGGATACTCGTGGCAAAGGCGTGGTTCCTAGTTGATTATTGAGCCGGTTCGAGGTAAGTGGCTTGTCTAACCTTGTGTGGGGGACCTTTCCCCTTAGGATTGTTACTTGATATTTGAGTGCCTTGTACGTGAGGTGACGAGCGCGTACTTGCCTTATTCTACTTGAAATTATAACTGGTGCTAGATTAGGAAAATCATGTTTAGTTGACTTGATTGCCTAATTGCTTAAGTTGTTTTGACTATTCTCCGTGACACATGCTAGGCTAGTTCTACCTGTGTTTGTATTTCGTACTTCATTCCTTGGTATATTTCTAGCTCTGGTTGCGCATTTACATTGGGACTACGGATGTGGGATTCCGGTAGCTCCCCCCCTTTTCTGTTTACTTTGGGACTACTGGTTCGATTCCCGGTAGATCCCCCTGCACTTTTACTTTGGGACTGCGGGTTAGATTCCCGATAGACCCCCCGCTGCATATTGATAGTTGGACTACGGGACGGTATCCTGGGAGATCCTTTGGTTTGGCACATGAGTTGGACTACGGGACGGTATCCCGGGAGATCCACTGGACAGTTGAGGAAGGGCTACAGGACGGTATCCTGGGAGACCCTCATTGTTGTTCTTGGTATCGAGCTGTAGTCATTCTGTGTCCATTTCGTTCTTGTGTAGTTGTTATTATTTTGTTAGCCTGTCTTATCTCACTGCTGTACTCATTATTTCTGTCATATTTTCATACTATTAATTAATATTATATTTTTACCTCAGTAGGGCCCTGACCTTCCTCGTCACTACCCAACCGAGGTTAGGCTTGGCACTTACTAAGTACCGCTGTGGTGTACTCATGCCCTTCCTGCGCATGTTTTTCATGTGCAGATCCAGGTACCTCTTCTCAGGCGCACTATCCTTGAGGCGAGGAGACATACGGAGACTTCAAGGTATATCTGCAGCGTCCGCAGACCGAAGAGTCTTCTTCCTTATTCTAGTTATAGAGCTGTTATCCTATCATACTTTTGATGTAGATATTCTGGAGATTAGAGTACTTATGGTAATTCTATTAGCCTGTGTTTCCCGTGAGTTTTCGGGTTTTGGGATTGAGTTGTGGACTTCCTCATATCTTTTGAGTTGTATAGGCCGGGCGGCCTTATATTCAGTTGTTATTTTTCATATGTTCAGTTTTAATTGATTATTCCTCAAGTTAAATTGTTATTTCTGCACTGTTAGGCTTACCCAGTTGTAGGAACTAGGTGCCATCACGACATGTTCATGGAGGGTGAACGGGGATCGTGACAAGTTGGTATCAGAGCTCTAGGTTCATAGGGGTGACAGAACGCATGCCAGTTTATTAGAGTCTCGCTGATCGGTACGGAGACGTCTGTACTTATCTACGAGGGGCTATGTAACTGTTTAGGAAAAAAATCTTCGTTTCACTTGAATTCCTTGTCGTGCGATATTTTTACATCAATTATAAACTTTTGACTTCTATTCTCTCACAGATGGTGAGGACACGTGCCACTCGAGATGATCAGGCACCCGCGCCCCCTACTGCAGCCGCCAGAGGCCGGGGCCGGGGGAGAGGTCGAGGACGCACATGTGGTGCAGCCAGAGCACCTGCGCGAGCTGCCGCCGAGGTACCACCAGCAGATTTAGCCGGAGCCCAAGCACCTGGCACACCTACGACTGCCACTACTACTCCACCGTTCCAGGAGACTTTGGCTCAGTTCATGAGCATGTACACCACCTGAGCTCAGGCAGGGTTGCTTCCCCTTGCTGCAGCCACATCCCAGGCTGAGGGAGGAGCAGAGACTCCCGCCGTCCGCACTCTTGAGCAGCGAGTGCAGGTTGAGCAGGTTCCCGAGATCATTCCCGCACCGCCGGCAGCGCCAGTTCAGCCCGAGGATGGGTCAGCTGCTTCAGAGGACGAGCAGAGAAGACATGAGAGGTTCAAGAAATATGATCCCCCAGTGTTCAATGGATTAGCATCAGATGATGCCTTGGGATTTTTGGAGGAGTGTTATCGTATTCTTCGCACTATGGGCATAGTGGAGTCCAGTAGGGTTTCTTTCACTGCTTTTCAGCTTCGGGGAACCGCCTATGATTGGTGGCATACTTATGAGTTAGACAGTCCAGTCGAGGCTGCTGCAATGACTTGGACCCAGTTCTCGGATATGTTTATGAGAGAGTTTGTTCCCCAGAGTCTTAGGGATGCATGGCACGCAGAAATTGAGCATTTGCGCCAAGGTGCTATGAAAGTTTCAGAGTATGCCATCCGTTATACCAGATTGGCCAGGCATGCACCGGCCTTGGTTGCTATAGTTCGGGAGAGAGTTCGCAGGTTCATTGAGGGTCTTATCCCACCCATCAGATCTAGCATGGCTCGTGAGCTGGAGACGAATGTTCCTTATCAGTAGGTAGTGAGCATTGCTAGGAGGATTGAGGGTATGCTCGCCAGGGAGCGAGGGGAGGGGGAGGCCAAGAGGTCTCGAGAGTCGGGCCACTACTCTGGTTCCCGTACCCCATCAGCAAGTCATTATGGTAGAGGTTATTTGGGTCGCCCTGTACATTCAGCTCACCTAGTAGCCGGCAGTGCTCCAGCTTCGCCTACGCCTCAGGAGCCTTACTATGCACCTCCAGTTTCTAGCCCGCCTCCTGCGCAGGGTGCTTCCAGAGGTCAGTCCAGCAGGCTTAGTCCCAGCTAGTCACAGCCACCGCGTCCTCCCAGAGCTTGTTTTGAGTGTGGTGATACACGCCACATGGTTAGGGACTGCCCCAGACTTGGTAGGGGTGCATCTTCATAGACTGCTCAGCGACAGCGTGCTCCTCAGAGTTCTCAGGCCATGATCACAGCTCCAGCTGCTACCCCACCGGCCCAGCCGGCTAGGGACGGAGGTCGGGGAGATAGAGGCCGCCCTCGAGAAAGGGGCCAAGCCAGATATTATGCTATTCTTGCTCGTACTGAGGCTGTTACCTCCGACTCCATCATTACAGGTATTATTCTGGTTTGTCACGGAGAGGCATCGGTTCTATTCGATCCGAGCTCTACTTACTCTTATGTGTCTTCTTACTTTGCTCCTCATTTGGGTGTGCCTCGGGATTCTTGGAGTGCCCCCGTTTATGTTTCTACCCCTGTGGGAGATTCTCTTGTTGTGGACCGCGTTTATCGGTCATGTTTGGTTACTATTCGTTGTTTTGAGACCAGGGCAGACTTATTATTACTCGGCATGGTGGATTTTGACATTATTTTAGGCATGGACTGGTTGTCGCCCCATTTTGCTATTCTTGATTGTCACGCCAAGACCGTGATGCTGGCTATGCCAGGTATCCCGCGTATTGAGTGGAGTGGTACTTTAGATCACACACCCAGTAGAGTTATCTCTTTTCTTAAAGCTCAGCGTATGGTTGAGAAGGGGTGTGCCGCGTATTTAGCTTATGTGAGAGGTGTTATTGCCGGGCACTCAGCCCATTTCCATTCCTCCGTATCGTATGGCTCCTCCTGTGTTGAAGGAGTTGAAGGATCAGTTACAGGAATTGCTTGGTAAGGGTTTTATTCAACCTAGTGTTTCATCGTGGGGTGCTCCTGTTTTGTTCGTGAAGAAGAAGAATGGTTCTATGCGCATGTGTATTGATTACTGCCAGCTGAATAAGGTTACAATGAAGAACCGTTATCCTTTGCCTCGCATTGATGATCTGTTTGACCAGCTTTAGGGCGCACAGGTGTTTTCTAAGATTGACTTGCACTCAGGTTACCATCAGTTCAAGATTCGGGAGCCAGATATCCCGAAGACTGCCTTCAGGACTCGATATGGCCATTACGAGTTCCTTGTCATGTCATTTGGGCTGACCAATGCCCCTGCAGCTTCATGCATTTGATGCACAGTGTGTTCAGGCCATAACTTGACTCGTTCGTGATTGTTTTTATTGATGATATTCTGGTGTATTCCCGGAATCGAGAAGATCATGAGCAGCACCTGAGGACTATGCTACAGACCTTGAGGGAGAAAAAGTTATATGCAAAGTTTTCAAAATGTGAGTTTTGGCTGAGTTATGTGGCATTCTTAGGCCATGTGATTTCTAGTGAGGGTATTCGGGTGGATCCGAGGAAGGTAGAGGCCGTGCAGAGTTGGCCCAGGCCGTCCTCAGCTACAGAGATTCGCAGTTTCCTTGGCTTGGCGGGTTACTACCGTCGTTTCGTGGAGGGATTTTCATCGATTGCTGCCCCTATGACTAGATTGACCCAGAAGGGTGCCCCATTTCAGTGGACAGAGGAGTGTGAGGCGAGCTTCCAGAAGCTCAAGACAGCTTTGACTACAGCCCCTATCTTGATGTTGCCTACCGGTTCGGGGTCTTATACTGTCTATTGTGATGCCTCGAGAGTTGGCCTGGGAGCAGTGTTGATGCAGGACGGTAGGGTGATTGCCTACGCGTCCAGGCAGTTGAAGATACATGAAAAGAATTACCCTGTCCACGACCTTGAGTTAGCTGCCATTGTTCATGCCTTGAAGATCTGGCGTCATTATTTATATGGAGTGCCTTGTGAGATCTATACTGATCATCGGAGTTTGCAGCACTTGCTCAAGCAAAATGATCTCAATATGACGTCAGAGGAGGTGGTTAGAGCTGCTGNAATGAGAGCATCAGATTCGTGGAATTGACTAAGTCGATCAGGAAATATTACAGTGGGCCGGTGAGTAAAGTGATGCGAGGTGTGAACTTCAGCAAGTTATGCAGCCATGTTTGGGTATAGCGTGTAGCGATTGTTATAGTGATCTTACGTTGTAAGCAGGTCGGGCATAGAATTTCGGATGTTGGAATTGGGCTTTAAGGCTTATTTGCTTGAATAAAAAGGAATATCTTCAGAATTGATCGAGCTGGTGTGCTCAACTGAGTTGTGGTAGCACGGTAAGGTGCATGAGGAGTTAAACACTGAATCATGGAACTGGAGGGTCTTGGGATCATTTCTTGCCACTGGCGGAGTTGCTTGCAACGATAGTTATCAATCCAGCATTCAGATGGCGCCGTATGAGGCTTATATGGTAAGAGGTGTAGATCTCCGGTGGGTTGGTTTGAGCCGGGTGAGGGCAGGCTATTGGGCACAGAGTTGGTACAGGATGCATTGGAAAAGGTTAAGACGATTCAGGATAGACTCCATACAGCCTAGTCTAGACAGAAGAGTTACGCGGACAGGAAGATTCATGATGTTCATATATGGTTGGTGAGCGGGTTCTGCTTTGGGTCTCGCCTATGAAAGGCGTCATGAGGTTTGGGAAGAAAGGAAAGTTGAGTACGAGGTTTATTGGCCCTTTTGAGATCTTGCGGCGAGTTGGGGAGGTTGCCTATGAGCTTGCCTTGCCTCCCAGTTTGGCCGGAGTTCACCCGGTATTTCATGTTTCGATGCTCCGGAGGTATCACGGTGATCCGTCTCACGTGTTGGATTTCAGTTCAGTCCAGTTGGACAAGGATCTATCCTATGTTGAGGAGCCAGTGACTATATTGGACAGACATATCAGAAAGTTGAGGTCAAAGAACATTGCTTCAGTGAAGGTTCAGTGGCGGGGTCAGCCGGCCGAGGAGGCGACTTGGGAGACCGAGCAGGATATGCGCAGCCAGTACCCTCATCTTGTCACTACTTCAGGTATATTCTCCATGCTCGTTCGAGGACGAACGAATGTTTAAGTGTAGGAGTATGTAACGACCCGGCCGGTCGTTTTTGGAATTTACGCCCCGATCCCCCCCCCCCCCCCCAACTGCTTCTCCTAAGTTCATTTCTGCTATTTTGGTTTGCCGGGATGTTCGGTGTTAGGATTCGGAGTGTTTTGGGACACTTAGTCCCTAAATGAGAGCTTAAGTGTTGAAAAATGGTCCGTAGTCGGAACAGTGTGAAGACAACCTCGGAATGGAAATCCTATGGTTCCGTTAGCTCCGTTAGGTGATTTCGGGGTTGGGAGCGTGTTCGTAATGAATTTCGGAAGTCCGTGGCTCATTTAGGCTTGAAATACCAAAGTTTGTATTTTTGAAGTTTCCGGTCCGATAGTGAGTTTTTGATCTGAGGGTCGGAATGGAATTCCGAAAGTTGCAGTAGCTTCGTCATGTCATTTGGGGTGTGTGTGCAAAATTTCAGGTCATTCAGACGTGTTTTGGTTAGGTTTTTGATCGAAAGCGTATTTGGAAGAAATTTGAAGTTCTTAGGCTTGAATCATTGATTAAATCGGGTTTCCGGTGTTATTTTAGGTGTTTTAAGGATTGGTACAAGTTCGAATAAGGTTTTAGGTGGTATTGGTGCTTTTGGTTGAAGTCGCAGGGGCCTCGGGATGATTTCGGGTGGTTGACGAAAAATTTTGAAGTTGAATGAATTGCTGAAGGTTCTGTCATCTGGTATTTCCGCTTCTGCGGCTTGGGAACCGCAGAAGCGGCTAGACCACCGCAAGAGCGAAATTCGAGTGTTCCTTCAGTTTCCGCAGGTGCGGAAGTTTAACCGCAGAAGCGGTTACGCACCTGCGAGATAATGGTCGCAGACGCGGTCCTTGGGATTTTGATTGAAACCGCAGAAGCGGTAAGGAATCCGCATAAGCGGCAACCGCAAGTGCGGTTGAAGACCGCAAAAGCGGAACTCTTGGCTTTAATGAAAAACCGCAGAAGCGGTGAGTTGGTCCGCAGAAGCGGGATCGCAGATGCGGTCCCTTGTCCGCAAAAGCGGAAACACCTGTTCTGATATAGAAAATTCGAGGGTTTAATTTCATAAGTTAGAAAAGTCGAATTTAGCTCGGGGAAGGTCGATTTTCAGAGGGTTTTGAAGAAAAGACCATCATTAAAATTCGAATTTGGGATCAAAATTGGAAGAAAATGGGGAAAACTTCTTAGACCTAACTTTTGGATTTTGAGTGGGCATTTGACCTCCGATTTAGGAGATTTTTATATGGTTAGACTCGTGGGAGTACGAGGGTTCTGAAAACGTGAAAATTATTGATTCCGAGACATTGGTCTGAGGGGCATTTTGGTCATTTTACCTATTTTCGCGCCTTAGCTTAAATTTAATAGTGGAATCAGTCGTTTGCAATATTACTTACGATATGTAATTGAACTGAATAGATTTGGGCCATTTGGAGTCGGATACTCGTGGCAAAGGCGTGGTTCCTAGTTGATTATTGAGCCGGTTCGAGGTAAGTGGCTTGTCTAACCTTGTGTGGGGGACCTTTCCCCTTAGGGATTTTACTTGATATTTGAGTGCCTTGTACGTGAGGTGACGAGGGCTTACTTGAGCCGATTGATGAAATTCCGATTTTTTCTTAAGTTATTGAGATTTAGTTTCTTTCTTACTTGTCTTATTCTACTTGAAATTATAACTGGTGCTAGATTAGGAAAAACATGTTTAGTTGACTTGATTGCCTAGTTGCTTAAGTTGTTTTGACTATTCTCCGAGACGCATGCTAGGCTAGTTCTACCTGTGTTTGTATTTCGTACTTCATTCCTTGGTATATTTCTGGCTCTGGTTGCGCATTTACATTGGGACTACGGATGTGGTATTCCGGTAGCTCCCCCCTTTTCTGTTTACTTTGGGACTACGGGTTCGATTCCCGGTAGATCCCCCTGCACTTTTACTTTGGGACTGCGGGTTAGATTCCCGATAGACCCCCCCTGCATATTGATAGTTGGACTACGGGACGGTATCCCGGGAGATCCTTTGGTTTGGCACATGAGTTGGACTACGGGACGGTATCCCGGGAGATCCACTGGACAGTTGAGGAAGGGCTACAGGACGGTATCCTGGGAGACCCTCATTGTTGTTCTTGGTATTGAGCTGTAGTCATTCTGTGTCCATTTTGTTCTTGTGTAGTTGTTATTATTTCGTTAGCCTGTCTTATCTCACTGATGTACTCATTGTTTCTGTCAGATTTTCATACTATTAATTAATATTATATTTTTACCTCAGTAGGGCCCTGACCTTCCTCGTCACTACCCAACCGAGGTTAGGCTTGGCACTTACTGAGTACCGCAGTGGTGTACTCATGCCCTTCCTGCGCATGTTTTTCATGTGCAGATCCAGGTACCTCTTCTCAGGCGCACTATCCTTGAGGTGAGGAGACACACGGAGACTTCGAGGTATATCTGCAGCTTCCGCAGACCGAAGAGTCTTCTTCCTTATTCTAGTTGTAGAGCTGTTATCCTATCATACTTTTGATGTAGATATTTTGGAGATTAGAGTACTTATCGTAATTCTATTAGCTTGTGTTTCCCGTGAGTTTCCGGGTTTTGGGATTGAGTTGTAGACTTCCGCATATCTTTAGAGTTGAATAGGCCGGGCGGCCTTATATTCAGTTGTTATTTTTCATATGTTCAATTTTAATTGATTATTCCTCAAGTTAAATTGTTATTTTCGCACTGTTAGGCTTACCTAGTTGTAGGAACTAGGTGCCATCACGACATGTTCATGGAGGGTGAACGGGGGTCGTGACACTCTACTATCTACAGGTAATGATAAGGAAGTGATCAAGGACAGAAGTCAAGACTTGAGGGAGAAGATCAATGAAATAACAGTGGAGTGTAGTAGCAACTAGGAAATCAAGTGGGAAGAAGGTTGTCTCGCCTAAGACTCAGCCAACAGATGCACCACAAACTGCTCCAAACGCAATTACCAGTATTAATTTATTTAATGCACTTGCAGTGGATGAAACTATTGGAGTAAACTCAATCTTTAAATAGTGAAGCAGGTGAACAAATTAAAGCATCCGCTGCTCTTGATGATGGTGCACAAACTGAGGTTTTGGAAGATGCTACTGTAAATGTGGTTGATAAGGGGGGAAGCTGATACAGTAGCATCAAAGCCCCAATCTGTGCAACAAGTTTATGGTCGAGATTGGATAGTAGTTAATCGAGCTAATACACCACCTAGCACAACAAAAACACAAAGGAATAGAAATCAGGTTGTTCCAGCAAGTTCAGTAGTTGGACGATGTAGTGATGTGAAGAAAATCATAAGCTCAAACACGTTTGAAACATTGAATAATGAGCATGAAAATGCTATGGGGATTTTGCAGCATAAGGAGATAAGTGCAAGTTCAAAAAATAGGCAAGAGAGGTCTACAGGCAGTGCAAAAAACCAGTAAAATTCTGGTGCCAGTTGTGGAGTAGCTCACGAGCAATCAAGTATTATGACTTGTACATTGATGAGAAGAAACTTGAGCAGTTGATGTCGGAGGTGATGACCAGTTTCCCCGAGCTTAACTTCCTTCCATGACTCAGCGTTCAAAACAGAGGTGCTAGCGTTCAAAACAGAGGTCTTAGGATTTTTTCTTTTTTTGGGGGGGCGGGGTGGGTTAGGGGTGGAGGGATTTGGCGGAGATGGAATAAAAAGAGGGAAAAGTTAGCGCGCTTTTTTCACTAAAAATAATTATTTAACGACGGGCTGTGTTATAATTTAACGGCCGAATATTATCCCTTCGTTAATATTGAATTGAAAATTAGTTTCAACGACCGAAAAAAAATTTGGTTGCTATAAGTACACTTATAATGGCCGGAATTATGTCCATTCGTTAACAAATGGTCGTTAAAAATCAAATTTCTTGTACTGCAAGAGTCCGGAAGAATCATGAATGAAGTGCACGTAGGAGTATGCAGACCCCATATGAACGGATACGTCCTTGCAAAGAAAATCCTTCGAGCAGGCTATTACTGGATGACCATGGAAAAGGATTGTTTCAGGTTTGTCCGAAAGTGTCATCGGTGTCATGTACACAGGGATCTAATTCATGCACTATAACGACCCGACCGGTTGTTTTGAGCTCTAGCGCGTCGTTCAGAAGTTTGAGGCCATGAGCAGCTTTACTGCAGGTATTATGACTTGTACGCGTGGTCGGAATTGAATTCCGGAAAGTTCGAAGTTGATCTGGGAAGAGAGTTCTTATTTTGGAAAACTTAAGTTGAAAGAATTGACTAAGATTGGATTTTTGGGTAAACGAACTCGGAATCGGGATTCGAAGGTTCCAGCAGGTTGTAATGATTTCCGACTGGGGCGTATGTCCGGATCGGGTTTTGGAAGACTCGGGAACGTTTTGGCGTCAATAGTGGAAGTTAGCATTATTGGAAGAATTTCATAAGTCTGGGTTGAAGTGCATTTCAGTGTTATCGAGGCCTATTTGGGATTTCGAGTCCGGGAATAGCTCCGTATGGTGATTCTGGTGTTGGGAGCGCGATCGGAGTGAATCGGAGGTCTGTAGGTCATTTTGGAGTCATTTGGCTAAAGATAGAAATTTAAAGGTTTTTGGGAAGTTTGACCGAGAGTTGACTTTTTGATATCGGGGTCGAATTCTGATTCTGGAAGTTGGAGTAGGTCCGTAATGTCGAATATCACTTGTGTGCAAAATATGAGGTCAATCTGACGGGATTTGATAGGTTTAAATACTTAAAGCAGAAGTTTGCAATCTTAAAGTTCATTAAGCTTGAATTGGAGTGCGATTCATGGTTTTAGCGTTGCTTGATGCGATTTGAGACTTCGATCAAGTCCGTATTATGTTTTTAGACTTGTGCGAGTGTTTGGTTTGGAGCCCCGCAGGCTCAGGTGAGATTCGGGTTAGCTTCAGGGTGATTTTCTAAGAAATGGGATTGTTGGTACTGGTATGGCCGTATCTGTGATGTTTTGGTCGCAAATGCGACCACCGCATTTGCGAAGGTAGGCTCGCATTTGTGAACCTGGAGCTGCTGAGGGATGATCGCATTTGAAAGGGGGATATTGCATTTGCGATGTTATCCTCTTCACATTTGCGCGTCTTTTGTCGCAAACACGACGATTTCAGGGGGGGCAGCTTCACATTTGTGAAGCTTTTTATCGCAAATGCGCCGATGTCAAGGGGGAGCGGGCTGCGCATTTGCGACCCTCGCATTTGCGAACTTGGTATCGCAAATGTGACATCAGAGGCCTGTGTCGAGCTATTAATTTCGAGACTTAGGCCATTTGGCTCATTTTCTTTCATCTCTTGGGCGATTTTTGGAGCTCTTGGAAGAGGGTTTTCACCTAGAACTTTGAGGTAAGTAATTTCTATACAACATGAGTTAAATACATAGATTATGGGTAGATTAACATGTGAAAATTAGGAAAAATCAAGGGTTTAGATGAAAAACCTAGAGCTTGATAAAAAGAAGATTTAACCACGATATTTGTGATGGAATGAAGTAGAAATAACATATTATTGATCCTTAGGTTATGGGTAACAACTTTCTTCAAAAATTTCCGAAATCCGGGCACATGGGCTTGGGGATGAATATTAGGAACCCTGCATTTAGGGTTGGGAAATTGGTTTAATAATTAGAATATGAACTTTTGAGCATGTGTTCACTAGTTCTTACCCCATTTGAACAGTTTTGGATTGATTGGCTCCGATTTAGAGGGTTGAGCGCGTTCCTGAATTGGGATATAGGCTTCGTAGCGAGGTGAGTCTCCTTTCTAACCTTGTAAGATGGAATTGTCCCCTTAGGTGAATTAATTGGATAATGTGCTTTTTTTTTTGTTGGGGCTACGTACGCAGTAGGAGACGAGAGTCCGTGCGTAGCTACTATTATGCTTAAGTTTGGGTAGTCTAAGACCCAAAAGCATGCTTTACTTGCAACATTTGAAATCTTGTTGTCAATTTAAAAATGCTTAAAACATATCGAACATGTAAATTAATTTCTAAATGACTAGTCATCGTTTCTTGATTTTTAAAAGAGAAATTTCCTTTTCTTGGATAATTGTTTCCTGATGAAGTCTCAATTGACTGTTTGAATGCATGTATCTATGGGTACATGCGTCGCATGTATGATTTACAAGCGGGGTATCTCTGCTAGTTATATTTGACCGCGTCGCACATATGATTCGCGAGCGGGGTAATAGATGTATCTATGGTTCGCGCCATTCGACCCTCTGGCAGTGCACAGTTTAAATATTGTTGGATTGGGCCGTACGTCCTCGGCATGATTTGCGCATGATTGTATTGCTTGCCTTGAAATTTATTGAAGTGATATTGTTTCTTCCCGGTTTGAGAGTAAATATATAAATGATGAAAAGGGATTTGGGAATTTCGTATAAAAGAAAGAATTGCTTACTTGCTTCACTTTGTTGAATTACATTCATGCTAATATAAATCCTCAACTTGTTACATTATCGATTTATAATTATTGGACCACTAGTAAGTGTCGAAGTCGACCTCTCGTCTCTACTTCTTCGAGATTAGGCGGGATACTTACTGAGTACACGTTATTTTTGTACTCATGGTACACTTGCTGTGCATTTTGTTTCACAGGTATAGGTATTTCTAGCAGCCTAGTGGGCGTAGCAGCATGGATGATACGGAGATTAGGTGAGTTGCATTTCTCGAGGTGACCCGCAGCCAGTACAGTCTCTTTCAGTGTATTGTATTTACTTCTGTCCAATTTGTATTTTGGATAGTGATTACTTAATTCGATCCTCTTAGTAATTGTTCATGCACTTGTGACACCGGGTTTTGGGATGTCTATGGGATTATTCAGTATTTTAAGTTGTTAAAGATATTTTTATTTATTCAGTGGAACTTATTCTTTATTGTTTAAATATATAAAAGAAGTAAATTCAGAGTTATCTAAAACAAGAAGTTACTAATTACTTAGTGTTGGATTGCCTGACAATGGTGTCCGGCGCCATCACGACCCTTGGTGGATTTTGGGTCCTAACAACATGGTATCAGAGCACTAGGTTCCCATAGGTCTCACGAGTCATGAGCAAGCCTAGTAGAGTCTCGCGGATCAGTATGGAGACGTCCGTACTTATCTTCGGGAGGCTAGAGGGCTGTTAGGATCACTTCCCTTCTTGATTTCCTCATCGTGTGATTTTATTCCTTTGATGCTTATGCCTTTGTTTCCTTCCCAATCGATCTTGTGCGACGCAAAGCGCTTATTGTAAATTATGAATTTGAGAAATTTTAAAGGTACTGTAGAGGTAGTTCGGGATGCTTCTCCCTGCGTAGTTGATTGATTATGGTCGTCGCCTTGTGGAAGGATATTCTGTCGTTTCAGCTCAGTAGCCGTACTTATGAGAGCTCTGAGGTTAGGAACAAGTTGCCATGGTACTTATGAACGGTTGTCGTGCAGTACTGATGTGCTGGTTGGATGTTTGCCTACGTGTCGGGGCAGTGAATGACTGAAGGGAGGTTTACTCGGTGCATGATTAAGAGATTTGGTGTTTTATTCCCAATGGAGCAAAGGCAATCGGGCTAAGAATGTTCAGATTTGGGATTGATGGAGTAACGAGACTTGGTATTTACGAGCGTGGTGGGATTCTCATATGTAATGAGGTGCTATTTACCTTGTTAAAATGTGCTAAGTTGCCGGTGTTATGATCTTCTACAATTCGCCTTTAGGGCAGGGTATTGAGAGTTAGCAATGGAGATGCGGCTATCAGAGGTCGCGGGATGCGGTGGTTCAGGATTGAATCGATGTTTATAATATCGATGACTTGAGAAGAGATGATCTCCGAAGAGGTTTAAAGTTAGTAGCGGTCTTTTGGTGCAAGAGCTACTGAGTTAGATTTTTATCTAAGGCATCAGCTGAGCGGCGAAGGATGATGAGGAACATGTGGAAAGCGTCAGGCGGTTGTTAAATTTCTAGAAGGCCAAGTGTAAGAAGTGGAAGTTGAATAGTTGCTTAAAGAAGAGGGTTTGGCCAAAGTGGGAGAGTGGATGAGCAGTACGTGGATTCAGTGGTAGGATAATTTCACCCTTGAGAAAAGTTTGGAGTGATTTTGGAATTTTTAGTGGACGGTGATTGGGTCTACGAGCTTAATTTGAAATACTGGCTAGCATGACGGCGGGATACTTGATATGACGGAAAAGAGCTGCTTAATATGAAGAAGGATACAACATAACTTTGAATTGGAAAGTAGTGGCGCACATTTAGTTAAAGTCCACGACGAGTGAATCGGCTTATGCAGCTGGTGGATGAGCACGGGCTCATGATGGGTTATTGATGTCGTAGTGATTGTACCTCGTGCAGCGGCGTTGGAAGATGTCGGCGTGTAATCTCCACAAGTGGGTTATCTCTTGTGAGGAGATCAGCGGTCGCGTGGTTGGCGAAGCTTCTACAAAGAATCCTACTGGCTATCTGGTAAAGATGCCGGACATGTGAATGTGGTTAATGATTCAGAGTGTTCATAAATGGTTAACAGAAAGATTTCGAGGAGCTTGGCGGGTTGGTTGTGATAGATCATGTCAACAATGAAGAAAGAATCTCGTTGGATTCCAGAATTGCGTAATGGTGGCTTCAAGCTAAGTGGGAGAGTCCCACCGCCTACGATTGGGTTGTATGATTATCTCCTTGTGAGGTTTTGGGTTACCGGCGTACTGGTAAGTTGTTTCGGCTAAGGAATGAGAACATCAATAGTATTTTGAGCAAAGGAACTGAAGAATGTGTTCTATAATTCGCATCATGGATTCATGTTCAGGCTTTGGGAAGACCCAGGAACTATTCTTCGCCGTAGAAGTGAGTTGCAAGGAAGGTGATTCGGCCGGGTGCTTGTTTGAGAGGGTGGTCATAGGCTAGCGGAGCTTTGTATTTGGTTATATTCGGGGCCATGTTAGAGTGTGTGACTCTCAATAACGGTCCTAATAAATTCAAAGGTCAAAAATGCGGTGCCAAAGGGTTCAAGCCCGCGGTATGGTTAAGAATCAAGCTTTTCAAGCAGCTTATGATAAGAGGCTCAGAACGTTCTATGATGTTTTGACTTGCAGTGTAGCATTGGGAGGAAATGGAGGAAAAGACTTCGGAATCGTAGAGGAATTATCAGAATGGATGTACCAGTCGAGATGCGAATATGCGTACAAGGAAGGTATGAGGTGGTTCGTGGGATTTGAGACAACATGGTCTCGTGTTACAAGGCCACTTGGGTTGAGTGCATTATGTGTTGAATGAAGTTATTATTATTCTACGGATATTAAGGATAAATTGGAAGAGGTTAGATTGGTTAGCCATGGTTGAGTTGGCATGCCGGTGGAAGTGATCAGTTCCTTCAGCGTGATTAAGTTATGTTATTAATTTGTAAGGGTACGTGTGAGGCTTGCCGACCACCGTAATTGGTTTCATTCGAAAGAATCCAAGTGTTATGGCATGTGATGTGGAGGCGGATCCCGGAAGGGTTGCGATGGTTTAGGCCACTACTTGAAGATTTGAATGTTCTACGGTTATGAGAATTCACTTGTGTGTTGCTATAGTTCTCCTGAAATGAGTTAAGTGAAAAGTTTCTTTATGATGGAGTATTAGTCTATTAGTGGTTCCGGAGTTATGATAAAAATCCTGTTCTAACGCATGGCTTGTTAGGTGTAATGACTGGTATGCAATTTGAAGGTGAGGATCAAGGTCGCGGTTCGGTGTTTGACAAGGATGTCACGAGCTCCGATGAGCAGGAAGGGGATTTGGATATTTGGAGTAAGTTGGTATTGTCTACGGCGTTGCCTGAGATCTGTGATTTGTGTAAAAGGCTTCGCATCTTGGTTAAGGATTCCTGATCGCTCTTCAGCGTTAGTGCGGCTGGTGGTATGGGTGTGCAGACTTATTATCTCTTTCGGAAGGTTGTTGGAGCGTGTCCCACAGGAAGATTGTATAAGTGTGGCATGTAGTCACTTGACTGGTAGGAGAATGATAACAAGTATGAAGACTGTGGTGATATTGTAAATTTGAGAATTCATGCCTGGAGGGCACTAGGTTTGTTGGGTTGTGGACTATGGAGGATTTCTTCGGTTGTGATGGTTGTTCTTGTGTGTTATGGGAAAAGGGGTTATTATGGACCCAGAAAAGATTATTGGCCTAGTTCGGTACGATCGGAGTCGGCTTGCGGTCTGTGGATTGATTTAAATATGAATATGGGCTCTATATGAGGCCGAATGTGTTCATTTCAGCATAGCTCTCCTTACGGAGAAGTATTCGGACGTTATATGTTATTTCATCGTCGGCTATTTCATGTAATGCTATATTGTACCGTGTGAGTTGCAAAACGGCTTGGTAAATTTCTTATGTGTTGAGGTTCCGCGTAGCGATGGTGTTATGTGAACATGATGGCTCTTTAGTTTCAGAACATTTATCGCACCTCAGTTGTGCTTGAGTTTGTTAGCTTATGGCACTATATGTTCCCTTAGGGATGGTATTATGCACTTAGCGTGCTTGTGGCCGATATTCGGTATTGTGTTGTAATGAGCAATTTAGCTCAGTGTGTATCTCCTTATGTGAATTTTATGTGTGGATCGGGTGGCACGCCGCCATGGGTATGTTGTTTGGATTGGGTTGCACGCCGCAACAATGTGAGGCTAAATACAGTTTTATTATTTTATCTTCTGTGTGTTTTGTTTCCCCATTTTCTGAGGAAAGTTCATAATAGTTGCGAGATTTAAGTAGTGCCTTCCGGAGTTTATTTTCCTTATGTATCGCGTTCGAGTTGGTAGCCTATTGGCACGTTGTGGCATCATATAGGACTTTTGGTCATGTTAGGGGTGACTTGTTGCCTGAGCAGTTCGTACTTGGTGAGACAAGGTTATTGGATCTAAGATCAGTACAATCGGATTGTGTGGAGTATATTAAAGAGCATGGATCATTATTTGGTTCAGAAAGAGGTAATGTTCTTGCCAGGGGTGTAGCCTCAATGATTTGTTGACCCGGTAGTTGGTTATGAATTTCTACATGTCTCTTCTGTCGTGACAATATTGTAAGAGTTGGAACAAGACTTAAATGTATCATGAGGTGCATTGTGAGCATTAGATTCGGGGAATGTCAGCTATTATGATCAGAGAACGTTATTATGGTTTTGTGAATGATGTGGTGCGTAATGTTTTTTCAGCAAAGGTGTGTAATCTTGTATCGGTGCATCATGTGGTGATTTACACGGTGTTCATATATTGGGAGCATGCCTGACGGAGAATTCCGGATGTCGGAATTGGGTTCTAAGTTTATTTGTTTGAATAAAAGAGAATATCCTATGATTTGTTCGAGCTAACATGCTCAACTGAGTTGTGGTAGCACAGGTAGGTCACAAGGTGTTTAATTGTGATTTCAGACAACTCCAGTGCGGTTCTTAGCAGGTTCGAGGACGAACGTATGTTTAAGTGGGAGAGGATCTAACGACCCGATCGGTCATTTTGAGCTCTAGCGTGTCGTTCAGCAGTTTGAGGCCATGAGCAGCTTCATTTCAGGTATTATGACTTGCACGCGTGGTCGGAATTGAATTCCGGGAAGTTCAGAGTTGATCTGGAGAGAGAGTTCTCATTTCGGAAGCCTTAAGTTAAAAGAATTGACTAAGATTGGATTCTGGGTAAACGACCTCGAAATTGGGATTCGAAGGTTCAAGCAGGTTCATATGATGATTTCGGACTGGGGCGTATGTCCGGATCGGGTTTTTGAAGACCCGGGAACGTTTTGGCGCCTATTGTGGAAGTTAGAATTCTTGGAAGAATTTTATAAGTTTGCGTTGAAGTGCATTTCAATGTTATCTAGGCCCGTTTGGGATTTCGAGTTTGGGAATAGCTCCGTATGGTGATTTTGGTGTTGGGAGCGCGATCAGAAGTGAATTCGGAGGTCCGTGGGTCATTTTGGAGTCATTTGGCTAAAGATAGAAATTTGAAGGTTTTGGGAAGTTTGACCGGGAGTTGACTTTTTCATATCGGGGTCGAATTCCTATTCCGGAATTTGGAGTAGGTCCGTAATGTCGAATATGACTTGTGTGAAAAATTTGAGGTCAATCGGACGTGATTTGATAGGTTTAAACACTTAAAGGAGAAGTTTAAAATCTTAATGTTCATTAAGCTTGAATTGGAGTGTCATTCATGGTTTTTGCATTGTTTGATGCGATTTGAGGCTTCGAGCAAGTCCGTGTTATGTTTTTAGATTTGTGCGAGTGTTTGGTTTGGAGCCCCGGGGGCTCGGGTGAGATTCGGGATAGCTTCAGGGTGATTTGCTAAGAAATGGGAGTTGCTGGTATTGGTATGGCCGCATTTGCGATGTTTTGGTCGCAAATGCGACCACTGCATATACGAAGGTAGGCTCGCATTTGCGAACCTGGAGCTTCTGAGGGATGATCGCATTTGCGAGGGGGTCATCGCATTTGCGATGTTTTCCTCTTCGCATTTGCGGGTCATTTGTCGCAAATGCGACGATGTCAGGGGGGAGCTGGCTTCGCATTTGAGAGGCTTTTGTCGCATTTGCGAACCTGGTGTCGCAAATGCTACATCGGAGGCCTGTTTCCAGCTATTAATTTCGAGACTTAGGCCATTTAGCTCATTTTCTTTCATCTCTTTGGCGATTTTTGGAGCTCTTGGAAGAGGATTTTCACCTAGCACTTTGAGGTAAGTAATTTCTACACAACGTGAGTTAAATACATAGATTAAGGGTAGATTAACATGTGAAAATTAGGAAAAATCATTGGTTTAGATGAAAAACCTAGAGTTTGATAAAAACAAGATTTAACCACGAAATTTGGGATTGAATGAAGTAGAAATTATATGTTATTGATACTTAGGTTATGGGTAACAACTTTCTTCAAAAAATTTCGGAATCCAGGCACGTGGGCCCGGAGATGAATTTTAGGAACCTTGCATCTAGGGTTGGGAAATTGGTTTAATAATTAGAATATGAACTTTTTCCCATGTATTGACTTGTTCTTACCCCATTTGAATAGTTTTGGATCGATTGGCTCCAATTTGGAGGTTTGAGCGCGTTCTTGATTTGGGATATAGGCTTCGAAGCGAGGTGAGTCTCCTTTCTAACCTTGTAAGAGGGAATTATCCCCATAGGTAAATTAATTGGATAATGTGCTTTTGTTTGTGGGGGGCTACGTACGCACGAGGTGAAGAGAGTTCATGCGTAGCTACTATTATGCTTAAGTTCGGGTAGTCTAACACCCAAAAGCATGCTTTACTTGCAATATTTAAAATCTTGTTGTCAATTTAAAAATGCTTAAAACATATCGAACGTGTAAATTAATTTCTAAAAGACTAGTCATCGTTTCTTGATTTTTAAAAGAGAAATTGCCTTTTCTTGGATAATTGTTTCCTGATGAAGTCTCGATTGGCTGTTTGAATGTGTGTATCTATGGGTACCGGCGTCGTATGTATGATTCGCGAGCGGCGTAACTCTATTAGTTATATTTGACCGCGTCGCACGTATGATTCACGAGAAGGGTAATAGATGCATATATGATTCGCACCATTCGACCCTCTTGCAGTGCACAGTTTAAATATTGTTAGATCGGGCCGTACGTCCTCGGCATGAATTGCGCATGCCTGTATTGCTTGCCTTGAAATTTATTGAAGTGATATACTTTCTTACCAGTTTGAGAGTAAATGTATAAATGATGAAAAGGGATTTGGGAATTTCCTATAAAAGATAAAATTGATTACTTTCTTCACTTTATTGAGTTACAATCATGCTTATATAAATCCTCAACTTGTTACATTATCGATTTATCATTATTGGACCACTAGTAAGTGTCGAAGTCGACCTCTCGTCTCTTCTTATTCGAGATTAGGCGGGATACTTACTGAGTACACGTTGTTTTCGTACTCATGCTACACTTGCTATGCATTTTGTTGCACAGGTACAGGTGCTTCTAGCAGCCTATTGGGCGTAGCAGCATGGATGATACGGAGACTAGGTGAGCTGCATTTCTCGAGGCGACCCGTAGCCATTATAGTCTCTTTCAGCGTATTTTATTTACTTCTGTCCAATTTGTATTTCGGACAGTGATTGTACTTAATTCGATCCTCTTAGTAATTGTTCATGCATTTGTGACACCGGGTTCTGGGATGTCTATGGGAATATTCACTATTTGAAATTGTTAAAGATTTTATTTGTTCAGTGGAACTTATTCTTTATTGTTTAAATATATAAAAGAAGTGAATTCATATTTATCTAAAACAAGAAGTTACTAATTAATTAGTGGTTGCTTGCCTGACAATGGTGTCCGGCACCATCACGACCCTTAGTGGGTTTTGGGTCGTGACATGCACCACCTTCAGAACTGCATCCTATGTCAGCACTGTGGCCGTTCGTTTCTTGGGGTATGGATGTCATAGGGCTAATCGAGCCAAAAGCTTCAAATGGGCACATATTCATATTAGTTGCCGATGACTACTTCACAAAGTGGGTCGAAGTAGTCACTCTCAAAGCCGTCACTAGGAAAGCAGTGGTGGACTTCGTGCACTCCAACATTATCTGTCATTTTGGTATTCCTAAAACTATCATTACAGACAATGCTGCAAATTTGAGTAGTCATTTGATGAGGGAGATATATGAACAACTTAAGATCACGCATCAAAATTCTACCCCTTATCGGCCCAAAGCTAATGGTGCTGTTGAAGCAGCGAAAAAAAAACATCAAGAAGATTCTTAGGAAAATGATTCAAAGTTCTAGAAAATGGCATGAAAAGTTGCCTTTTGCATTTTTGGGATATCGCACAATCATGCGCACATCGGTGGGGGCAACACCCTACTAATTGGTTTATGGCACCGAAGCCGTAATTCCCGCAGAAGTTGAAATTCCATCTCGTCGAATCATCGTTGAAGGTGAGATTGAGGTTAATGAGTGGGTCAAAACCCGTTTAGAACAGTTAACCCTGATTGATGAAAAGCGAATGGCCGCAGTTTGCAATGGGCACTTGTATCAACAAAGAATGGCCCGTGCCTACAACAAGAAAGTGCGGCCTAGGAACTTCGAAGTGGGGCAGCTCATTTTGAGACATATTCTCCCACATCACAAGGAAGCAAAACGAAAGTTCGCTCCGAACTGGAAGGGTCCGTACATTATAAGGAAATTGTTGCCAAAAGGGCATTGTACTTGGGAGACATTGAAGGAAATAACCCTGAAACAACTGCCAATGCAGACGCGGTCAAGAGGTATTACGTTTAACTCTTTTGCGAGACAAAGATTCTCTTATTGGATGACGAAGGCTTTCATTCTCGCCACCCAAACACTTTTAACCCTTTGCTAACCTTTCGAGCCGGTTACCTTTCTTTGATTACCCTCTTTGGAACCCGAAAACATTTGTCAGAAAAAAAGGAAGAGCAAGACAAAACAAAACAACAAAAAACAAAAAGAAAACGAAAAACAAAGTTTCCCTGAACTACGTTCGACTTGATTCCGAAAGGATACGTAGGTAGCCTCTCTCTAGGGTTCAGTCACACCAAAATAAAAAATCCACATTCCCCTCCAAAGTTGAAACCAGGGCAGAAGTTATAATGGTTCAGCGACGGTTCGCCAGAAGGGTTCCAAAGTTGTAATACAATCCAAACTCTTTTACCTTAAATCCTGTTCAAAGTCCTTCTGATCAATCGATAAAGATATCTAAAATGAGAGGATGTTGGTTACTTGGATCTAATACAATCAAATGAGAGAAATAAAACGAGATAGTCTTATTGGTGAAAACCCACACGGGCACCGTAAGGCGATGGTGAGCAGAGAATTTGAAAATGAGCGAGTCTTGTTAGTGAAAACTCACAAAGAGCACTAAAAAGCGACTGTGAGAAGAGAAATGAGAGAGGTCAGTTGGTGAAAATCCGCAAAGGGCGCCACTGATCGAAAGGGAATCACTTACAACCACTGGAACTGATAGAGTCCTGGCAAGGTTTCTCGGTTTTGAGGTATGAGTTAAGATGGGAGACAGGATGATTGCGCAGATCGGGTATCTAGTCCAAGAAGCATGTCATGTATATTGAAGTCTGCATGCACCCCTTCTTTCCTTTCCCTAAAAGAGACACTTCTCGTTTAAATTCATTATCCTGTCTTTTGTTTGCTTTTCTTTGAATCCCTTACGGTCTAATTCTCCACCGAAACTAATACAAAGAAAAGATGGGATGATTGGTTTTACAGGATTTTTGTTTGACAAAAGATAAATTCAAGAAAAGCACCCAACCTCAGCAGGTGCATCAAGTCGATCTATACCGGCCATGATGGCCGATGCTCCAAATTCAAAATTCTTGAAAAGGAAGGAAATCCAAAGTCAAGTGCCCATAAAGGCAAAATAAGATGAAAAGGCCAAGTCCCACATGGGTTAACCATCATGTGGAATTTTGGAAAGTCAAGATCCCTGGGTTTAGAAAGGAGACCAATTTCTAGAAAGCTAGCGAGCAATGGAAATTTTCATTGAAAGAGTTGGGCCATGATCAAGTGATTGAAACAATCAAGGCTACAAAACCAACCACCGTTTCAAACTGACAAATTATTCTGTTATTTGAAAACAGGAAGACAGGTGCAGTCCAAAACAACCTTGCAAGAAGCAGGAGCAATAAAAGCAAGGCACGCAGACTCGAAAGCAATAAAACGGTTCTGCAGCAAAAGCTGACTCGAAAAGGGAAGTCCCTATAAACTCTTCATTCATTCTCCTAAAGAAAATGAAAAGTGAAGTAAATATATATATATGTATATATATTCAAAATAACCCGATGACTTTCCTGGTATAACCCGTGGACCTTTTCCGGCATAACCCGATGACTTCCCCCGCATAACCCGAGGACCTTTTCCGGCATAACCCGATGACTTTCCCGGCATAACCCGTGGACCTCCTTGGCATAATCTGAGCACCTTTTCTGGCATAACCCGATGACTTTCCCGGCATAACCCTTGGACCTCCCCGGCAAACCCGAGGACCTTTTCCGACATAACCCGATGACATTCCCAGCATAACCCGTAGACCTCCCCGGAATAACCCAAGGACCCTTTCCGCTATAACCCGTTGGCTTTCCCGGCACAACCCGTGTACTTTCTCGACATAACTCGAAGACCTTTTCCGGCATAACCGATGACCTCCCCGGCATAACCCGAGGACCCTTTCCGGCATAACCGGTCATTTTTCCAGCATAGCCTGGTAATCATCCCAACTTAGTGCCTCCGAGCCCCATTTGATATCATTTTAGATATAGGGTCTCCGCTCCCTAATCTCTTTTTCTTAAGGATATACAATCCTTATTTTATTGCTTTCAATAAAGAAATAGCTTAGATTTTGTTACAATAACTCACGAAATTTTCCTAGTAAAAACTGGGGCAGAAAATTTCGTTCGTTTGTTTGCTTTGGTGCCTGAACAAGTTTTTACCTTGAGGCACAAGTTTTGAGGCGAGCAAAGAAGAAGTCTCGGTTCAAATAAACGGAGAGAAAAACAAGAAAAGAAGTGAACTCTAAGTGCAAAAGCAGGGAAAAGATGCGAACTGCTCAAGATATGATTGAAGTCACAAGCTTTGCATGTCCCGCCTTAATCCAAAAAGCTGAAGAAGAATGAATCAGTAATTGCAGTTAACGAGCATCAAGATTCAAGATTAGAGTCTGCAGGAAGAACCAGCTAAGACTCAAGATCGAGCTTTAGAAGGTTTATAGATAGGAATCTTGTAACTCGTAGTTGATAGGTTTAGCTAGTTTAGTTTTTCATCTTTTATTTCGGTGTAATAAGGAGCTCAGCAAGCAGAAACAACAACAACAGCAGTGAAATTACAGTTTCCCGGTAGTCCCAGCTACCAAAACTTCCAGAACTGCACTGACCTGATTCCTTTATAGCCAAGGATATGTAGGCAACCTCCGAAGCAAGGTTCAGTCAGACTTTTTCCAAAAGATGCTTCCCATGGAGTTTCAAACGGGCAAAAATCGCTCATAATTGCTCATTTTATCCTTGCCCGAAAATCCTTCGTGTTCCCGAGCAAAGAGGTAGCTGTGAGCAGGTGATTTTTGCCCTATATGAAATACTCCTATAAAATTCAAAGAAATTGATTTTTTCCTATTATTTGCCATTTTGTAGGACTTTTGTAGGATTTTATTAATTGTTTGCATTTTTGTGCACATTTATTTTTTAGTATAATCATGACAAATACAAAAAATACCATGCATTGCATTGACAGTTGTTTTTCATATTTCTAGGATTAATTAGTTGATTAATTGTGTTTACCGTGAAAATGGTAACGACAATTAAATTTGTAAAATGAGACCCTAAAAATACGCGATCTATCCCCGAGCTAGTTCTTAGAGCAGACGATGCTAATAATATGAAATTTAACGATAGAGCGTGAGTCAAAACGAGATAATGATCGAACCGAAGGGCCTGCTACCCGGATGTAGTTTGGTCGATGGGGGCTTCGGGGTTGACCTCGAGATTGAGCTCGGGCTATCGGGGACAATCGAGGGTAGTATAACAGTTAGATATATGATCAAATAAGCTATTATAGCCGAAACTAAATTATACGATGAAGAACACATATCAAGGCGAAGGATATCGAGGTATCCTCGGATCAGTGGGAGCCAATAAGCTTTTAGAGAGAAAAGAGAGAGAAAGAGAGAGAGATTATTGCACTTGTGGAGAAATGGAGCAACATCAGTCCCTTACAAGGTAGGGCGAGTCCCCTTTATATAGGAGGGGAACTCAGTCACGAATACATGTATATTTAATTTACGAAATATTGAGATGTGATGGTTTGACGCGACGCCTCAGCGTAGGCTATGGGTAGGCCGGCCCTGTCAGACTCGACCGCGTGTCTTGGGGGCTTCCCCTTTTTGTCCTGGCTTCGGCCTCCGTCTGGCCTCGAATCGGGTCTTGACAAGACCCGACCGGGGGGGGGGGGACTAAGTTGTGGCTTCATATCCTCGGGGTCTCGAGGCATCTTCCCAAGATGTCTTGATAGCGAGAAATCAGGCCCTCTGATTTCACCGCGTACAAATTGCTTTATTAAGATGAAAATCACAAAAATTGGCTCACTTTTATATTTTTTTTAGATTTTAATTTTAGATTAGTAATTTTTCTCTTTAAACTAGGATCAACTAATTTTAATAAATGTTATAGTTAGATAATTAGCTTAATTTTAGATTAATTTAGGAATTTGATTTAGGTTTTTCTTAATTAATGAAAAAGAAAAAAAGGAAAGAAAAGGAAATAAGAAAAGAATTTGAAGAAAAGGGATTTAATTTGAATACTGGGCCATTTTTAATACCCAAAATTGGTCCAAACCACCCAGGCCCAAATAATCAACCTACCCGGTCCACCCCTGTTAGAACCAAACGACCCCGTTTCTGCTTTCTTTCATCACAGCCGTTGGATCATTGTGATCCAACAGCCCGGAACTGGCCATCCAATTATTATAAGACTGTCCGATCCAAGCACCCCCGATAGACCCCTCTCATTTTCCGTCTCTCACTCTCAAAGAACAAACCCTAGCCGCCCTAAATCCCCTCACCGCCTCCGCCGTTGACCAGCCACCGAAAATCACCTCACGGCGGGTTCGGTGCTCCAAACCCTACCAAATTAACACCAGACAACCACCTTTCTCCCCCTTTCCAAATCCCCAAACCAATTCCTTCAAATCTTTCTCAACCCGCTCAAGTTTGGGATCTGAGAACTAAACCCTAACTTTTTTCTTTGTCAATTTCTGCGCAATTTTAACCTAAGACATCCATTAGTCGACTGTTCTTGTTGAGAACAGCCGATTAATGGTCGTCCAAGTTTGTTTTATCCCGTTTGAAACCTGTCCGAAGTTCTGATGGATTCAAATTCTAAGTGAAGTTTTGGTAATCTCTTTTCTTCTTTCTTTTTGTTTGTTTATCTCCTTCATCTTCTTTCTTTCTTTAGCCGTTTGTCTAAGGTCAACACAACTCTAGGTTTTCTCTTTTATGATTATTTTGTTCGTTCTTTAGACTAATCAAAGCATGTTGAGATTTATTCATCTGAAGTTAATTTTGCATAGGTTTAGCCTAATTAGAAATTTTTGTGAATCGTTTATTCTGTCTTTGTTTCTATTTCTTTTGTTTAACTGCTCTTATCCTGTATTCTGTAATTAGATTTCCACATGTTAATTCATAAACTGAGTAGTTCCACTTCTAGGATTTTTTTGTTGTATTTTCTGATAATTTTAGTTTGATTACTGTGTAGATGCCTTTAATCGTTTAAGTCTAGTTTTGTTTAGCTTTAATTAGATAAAATACTTCTATTTACTAATTAGGTTAGTCTTAGTCTAAACTGCATCATTTTCAATTTTGTTTGCCACTTTGATTTGCATTCTGATCCTTTCTAGTCTTTGTTTGCCTTAATTTCTAAATCAGTTGAAACTTCTTGGGGCTAATTGAACAAAAGGGAACTTAAGGGGTCATAAAGGGGGGTGGATAAATCTGAAATAGGATAAAATCCATGCTGGAATGTTCTAGAATACGGGGCAGCTGGCCTCATTTGGTTAGTACAAAGTACCGAAACGAATGAGAGACAGCCAGCAGTCCAATTCCGTAAGAATATGCCTGTTGTGGCTGATGGAATAATTCCTTTTTTATTCTTTCATCACATGGCATCTTTTGTGCCTATATATGGTACCTTTTCTTCCCTCACACACAGAAAATCATCAGCATTTTCTGCATAAAAAGGTCCTGAAAACATAGAGATAAAAAAATTCTAAAAATTACCAAAAATGGATACAAAAGCATTCTGAAAGAAAAGGATTCAGGGATTCTTCTGTTCGTTACTACTGAATTTTGAACTAAAACCTTTGAAAACTCCTCCTACTATGGCAAAAAATATGATTCAGTGTCTCATTTAAGTTCTGGTTTCTTTTAGCTGTGGACATCTAGGTAAAACTGGTCTATTCTGGCTCGTATTCTGAGTGTTATTGCACTGGGGTTTGTTGCTGTATTTCGTTGCTGATTAAGCTTAAACTTCTTGGTTTTCTTGACCTTTGGTTTGGTCATTTTCTTGCTGTTTCTCTTTAAAGGTATGTAACCACTCTTTACATTTAATAAAATCCTTAGTCTAGATCTTGTTTCATGTCTATGTGTATATAGTTGCATAATTCAGTGGTAGATACTAGTTCATATTTGTTTTTTTTATCAACTCTCTTATCAATGCCTTGTTTGTTTCCGATAGTATGAAGGTGCTATTAGATCTGTCCAAATTTTTTTTAAAACTATAATGCTAGTATAATAGTGTTATGTTTAAAATAACACTGAGGATGTGAATCTGACCACTAGTTGGTCAGATTCATTTCATAACAATGCATATTTTTCAGAAATTTAGTAGAAAAGTTGTAGGTGGCCGATCCTGTAACTAACGTAGCGAGTAGTTCCGGTTTGGTTGATTCTTATATATATTAGGAGAAAAAAATTATAATTTATATCTGACTAACCATGTAAAGTCGCATCTATTTTGTATCCCTTTGTAAAACTACTATATCCCCTCCCCTTTTAATTCTGAATTATTGTTATGGACTGGACCATTTTATTAGTTAATGTCTAGTAATTTATTTTTCTTGAATTGAATATGGAGTCCATGCTCGTTAGGTCTTCTAAATGAGGACCAGATGAGACGGGCCAGACTTATAGAATGGCCCACTAAGCCTGAATAAGTCTGGACTCTTGGTCGTTAGGCCTGGACTTTAAGCCCAATAGCTCGGTTCAGCTATAAAAACATCTTTTATGAATTATGGTATAAATGTATATCTTTCAAATCATGTCTCGTATGATTAATTTTTGAACTACAATTGTGCTTGGATCTTTAGATTCTGATTTTACTTAAAAGCGAACTTATTTATAGTTGTTGCAAATGTGTAATTATAGTTAGTTCAGATGTAGAGGTGGATAGGTCCAGCTAGAAAACAAATAGTGACTCGGCCAGCCTATTGTAAGCCCAATGTGGGCTAGTTCGAACCAGTTAGGGCCTTTGAGGCTCTTTCATTTTTGGGCCAAGTCCTGGGTCCAAATGCAGCTTCAATGTTGATTTTCCCTTACTAAATAATCAATGGGATACTGCTGGCCCAAAACCATTTTCAAAATCGATTAAAGGCCCAACATATGTACCCAAAAATGTAATTACTGGCTTTATATTAAGTTCAAATAGGAACATCCTTAGTTTGCTTTTAGTGAAATACAAATCTTTTAAAATAAATTGAGGTGTGCCATACACAAACAAAATCCATAACCTATGGCCCTCACATTAATATTAACTTAGTGTAGAAAACACTTTTAAACACTCGTAGTTTACTTTAGGCGTGTTTATAATAAAATCATCATAGCTACAGGTACGGTTTCCTAACGTAGTCGTGATACCTAATTTCCAAATCCGGGGGTACATTTATTTGACCCGGCTACAACTTCTAATCACTTTATTTAAATTAAAAATGTTGTAGATCGTGGGTACGGTTCCCGTGACATAATTCGCAATATGTATCAAACAAACAAGTGTACGACAATCGTAACTTGTTCCAAATTAATTCCATATAATAATTAAAAGCGGGTATAAAGCTAATAATGCACAATAGGTTTTAAAACATGTAGTAAATCAAATAATCGGCCAATTACTAATAGTTTAAGCGACCGTGCTAGAACCGCGAAACTCGGGAATGCCTAACACCTTCTCCCGGGTTAACAAATTTCCTTATCTAGAATTTTTGGTCCGCAGACTTTTAAATAAAGTCGAAAAATTGGGATTTAAAATACACCGGTGACTTGGGACACCAAATAAACTATTCCAAGTGGCGACTCTAAAAAATAAAATAAATAATTCCATTTCGAATAATGTCACTTAAACTGAAAAAACAACCTTATATACCCCTTTCGGGTAGAAAAAGGAGGTGTGATAGTGAGGATAGAGTGCAGGGATTCACTAAAAGAGATAGAGGTGAGAGATTTCAAAAACTTCATACTGTATACAGGATTAGATGAACTCAGAACAGTGGGAAGAAAGTTCATCTGGACAAACAACCATATCCATAGCAGAATTGATCGAATGTGGGTAAATGTAGAATGGATTCAGAAATGGCCTGCCATGGAGGGATCATTAGAATCTTGGCTTTTTAGATCACTATCCTTTGACTGTAGCTATTGATAGTACTAATCAAGAAGGTAGGTGACCTTTCAAGTTTCTCAACTATTTGGCAAGACACCAAGACTTTGATGAAACAGTTAAGCAATGCTAGAGAAATATGCATAAGGGAACTGCAATTCTAAATGTGTGGAATAAGCTCAAAATTCTAAAAGGAGCTCTAAAACAGCTGAACAATCAAGAATTTAATAGTATTGGGCACAAGATTCAGGAAGCAAGGACCAAATTAGAAGGTATCCAAGCTTAGGTGTCACTCGTAGGAAATGACCCTGAGGCAATACTACAAGAAGAGGGTGGAAAACTTGAACTGGAAAAGTGGTTGGAGCTTGAGGAGAGTGTGTTGAAGCATAAGTCAAGAATCCAGTGGCTTAAACTAGGGGATTCTAACACATCATACTTCCATGCTTGTGTGAAAATATGCAATCAAAGAATCATATTGGTAGACTAACCAACAGCGCGGGGCAAGTTCTCCAAAGTGCTACTGAAGTAGAAGAGGAAATATTGAACTTCTACAAAAAACTACTTGGTACAACAGCTTTACAATTGCCAGTAGTTATCCCAAAGATCATCTAGAAAGGCTATACTTTAACCAAGCAGCAACAACTACAGCTAATCAAGCCAGTTACTAGATATGAAGTAAAGAGAGATATACTAGATATTTATGATAATAAAGCACCGGGATGTGATGGTTATAACTAACATTTCTTCAAGAAGACATGGTGTACATATTGGGTGATGAGGTTACTACAGCAGTAATGGAGTTCTTTGAAAATGCTAAAATGTGCAAAGCCATCAATTGCACCACTATTAATTTGATCCCTAAAGTCATGAACCCAACTAACATCAAGGGATTCAAGTCTATTTCTTGTTGCACAGTTCTATATGATAAGTTGGTATTTTACCAACTTATCTCGTCTATAAGCTTAGATTTTTGCTATGTTTGAGTGATAAAATTATGTGTTTAATGTAGTTTGATCTTGAAAAAACCAAGTGAAAACGAGTCAAAAAGAATCTAAAAAGAAGAAAATTTGGAAAATAGCCTCAGGCGTCGCAATTGCGACACACATATGGGAAATGCGAAGTGATCACAAATGCCAAAAAGGGCTTCGCAAATGCGATGTCAACCCAGGCCAGCAGTCTTTGCAAATGCGATAAAGGACTTCACAAATACGAAGTCAAACCAGATAGTTAAACTTCGCTAATGCGAAGTTATATCACTAATGCGATGATCAACAGGAATATCACCGTTCGCAATTGCGAACTAATATTTGAAATTGCAAAAATTGCGCTTCGGTTCTGGGTAATTATGTTATTTCACATTTTCTGGCACCAAACCCTTTAATACAAGATTTAGCTCATTGTAAAATATCTTTGGTTTTATTTTCAGTCCTAAGACTAGAGAGAACAAGTTTGGAAGCTAGGGTTCTTGCGCACACACTTTGGTCCTGAAGATTTGAAGCTTTTGGTTGAGAATTTCTTACTCATTTATGCTCATTTCTTCATTTCCTTGTGTTCTATTGTATATCTAAGTGTGTAGTATTTATTCCAACACTTGAATCTTGTTTATGGAAATATTCATGTTTAAATTGTGGATTAAATATCTTGTTGTGCTTATGTATTGAACGATTTTTTATCCTTTATGAAGTGAGTTATTGTTTCTATAACTATTCTTGTTCTTTAATGTTTCCAAAGGGATTAGCTAACCCTAGGACTCGCCCATTAACTTCGAATTAATTTTGAGAAAGATTATTTAGGGTTGGGAAAAATTAATTAACAAGAACTTGAGGCTTTAACCCTCATTTTATGAATTCTACCTAGGGATAGGATTGAACTACTTGAATCCATAATCGGGTGTGCTTAATCTTCTAATTTCTTTAGGGATAATTCAATTAGTAAATGTTCTTTGTCCTTGGAAGAAGCTAATATAGAATTGTTTACTGTGAAAATGGTAATAACAATTAAATTAGATTATGAGGTTCTAAAAATACGTGATCTATTTTTATGCTAGTAAGCGATAGATTCTAAGTAAAAGGTTAGAAATAAGGATTATAGCTTAGGAACGGTACGATAGTCCAACCAAACGGTTGAGATTGGGTGTCTCGAGCCGGCGATTGTGAGGCCTCTGGGTCGAGCTGGATGGCCAACTCGGGGCAGTCGAGAGGGGGATAAAAGTTATGAGGGCTATGATGATGGCCCTTTATGATCAATGATAAGCAATAAATGAAGAACAATAAATAGAGCACAATGAATGTAAGCAATAAATGGAAGTAATAGCTTAAGGAAATATGTTAGAGAACAGAGAGAATGTTCTTGTGTATTTAGTATTGAGCAACAGATGTGTACAAATGACAAGGATTTCCCATTATATATGAGGGGAAAGATAGTACAAGAGCATTAATTACAAATATATGGGGTAGGTATAGCTACTCAATGCCCTGATACGGGTCGAAGCTAGCCATCTAGCTTTTGTCAGCCCTAGTCGTGCGATTAGGGAACTTCCCACTTTTTCTACCATAATCGTCGACTCACGCTGCCTCGAGGTTAGACACCGATGGCCCCTCGGGATAAATCTCGACTGCAGTCTCGAGACTTTGGGGAAGTTCGCTTACGAGGCATTGTAATGGTCGAAAATTGGACCCTCCGATTTTACCGCATACAAGAAATATTACCTGAGGCTAATAAACATAAACTCGCTCATATTTTTAGTATCATGAAATACATTAGATCGTTACTTGAGTGTAATTCCCAATACATCCATACTTGTAGCCATTGATCATTTTACTTGCTTTCTAGGTCATATAACATCTTTGCATTTATTTATAGTATTCACAATCACCATTCTAAGTGTTTGGCATTGCATAATAAGTGATAATCCTCTTACATTCCTAATTGCCTACATATTGTTCTGTGTGTGATTCCACCCCGACTCATACTTGGGTAAATGTCACGACCCAAAACCCCGCACTAGTTGTGATGGCGCCTCTCGTGAAGACAAGGCCAGCCAACTAACCCAAATAGTCCCTTTCAAATTAGTTAAACATAAATGAATAGCAAAATACGACTTAAGGACATTAATTAACGAAGTTTACAACCCAACACAACCCGACCGGGGTGTCACAAGTCACGAGCATCTAGAGAAGTCGACATACAACTACAGGGCCAACAATATACGGAATAAAACTTAGAACCAGAGGAAGTAATCCGGTGCCGCGAACGCTGGCGGTCACTCTGCTCAGCTACGATAGCAATACCTTCAACCAGCTCAAAACCCACTACCGGGTGAACAATACCTGCATCTGCACGCGAGGTGCAGGGAGTAAAGTGAGTACTCCAACTAAGTGAGTAATAAAAGTAAATAATAATTGAGCAGCAAGAAATTACGTAAAGCAACCAACATGCTATACAGAAGCCGGGTGCAATTTTCTGAGAAAAATAGTGAAATCTGTGTAATCTTTAGAAATACCTTGGCTCAGTTCAAATCTCTTTTAAAAATGATCTTTTCAATGATTACAAAATCGATACCAAAACAGTTAGTGCTGATACGCACAGAAAATCCGCCCCTCGGGCACAAATACCACGGTATAACAAGTAAAGAGGCAAATAAGTATGCAAGATGAGCACATAAAAGTTCGCCCCTCGGGCAATATCTAAAAAAGTACCGGCCCCTCGGGCATGATTTATGTTCCTGGTCAGTCATTGTTACCTGACCGGTCAGCCATTGTTACTGACTGGTCAGTTATTGTTACTTGACCAAAACACGTATGACAGTGTCATTATTACCACTGTCCAATTCTAAATGGGTACCCGCGCTCACTGTGGGTGTGCAGACTCCGGAGGGGCTCCTACAGCCCAAGCGCTATATCATCATAAGGCCTAAAAGCCTGAACATATCAACATGAGGCCTGAAAGCCTTCTCACAATACACTCGAGGCCTGAAAGCCTCCTTACATATCACTCGAGGCCTGAAAGCCTCCTCACATATCACTCGAGGCCTGAAAACCTCCTCACATATCACTCGACATATCCTCACATATGGCCCTCGGCCTCAATCAGTCCAAAAACAATCATAAGCCCCTCAGGTATCAGTAAAGACAATAATGCTCAGCTCAAACAATAGTTCTAACATCAATTAAAACTCAAGGTTGAGTAAAAATATAGCTGAGTTCATGGAACAGTGTAATTCAAATGGACTGAGTTCAAATAATATTTTTCAAATAGTGAGGAAAACAGTGATGATAGCTCAAAAGGATTTTAAACAGTCGGCAATAAGCCCCAAGTACGGCAATCAGCTCAAGTCATGATAATATCAAATAAGTTTCAGTCAAATACGCGGTAAAATCAACAATCGGGACGGACCAAGTCACAACCCCCAACGGTTCTCTACCCCACGCTCGCTATCCGGCGTGCAAGTCACCTCAATATAGCACTACGGCGTGCAACTCAGGGGTTTCAAACCCTCAGGATATCATTTACAATCATTACTCACCTCGAACCGGCGAAATCTCAAGCCCGCGATGCCTTTGCCCCTCAAATCGGCCTCCTAGTGCGTCGAATCTAACCAAAATCAGGGCAAATACATCACAATATGCCAATGCGACAATACCCAATCGAAAACAGTTGAAAAATAGCAGCAATCTCAAAACTAGCAAAACCCGAGCCCCGGGCCCACTTCTCGAAAAATTACAAAACTCACATTACCGGATTCCTCGTCTCGCCACGAGTCCATACATACCAAGAACTCCCAAATCTGAGCTCAAATGACCTGTCAAATTCCAAATTGAAATATCAAAAACCCAAGCCCTAGTCCATCAATTAGGCTTAATTCCCTGAATTTCTAGGTTAATTTCACATAATAGACATGTTTTTAACTCAAAAATCTTACCTTCAATAAACTCCAGTCGAAACCCTCTTCAATTTCTCCCAAAAAGCTCTCAAGATGCTCAACAATGGAGGAAATAATACCTAGCTCGCGGAGGAAATATTTAATAATCAGCCCAGCACTTTCGCTTATGCGGTCCCCATCCCGCTTCTGCGGGACCGCTTCCGCGTTATTCCTTCCGCTTCTGCGGAAATACCACTCTCGAACCAAACCGCTTCTACGGTCACAACATCGCATAAGCGATTCCGCTTTTGCGGCTACACCAACGCTTCTGCGGAACCAGGCGCCCAGGCCTCCTCACCGCTTCTGCGGTCAACCCAACCCATCGCTTAAGCGGGTCCGCTTCTGCGGTCCAAGACTCGCAGAAGCGAGAATACCAGATATCAGCAACATTTGAAGTCTCCAAATCCAAATTTCATCCCGCTAGCCATCCGAAATCACCCCGAGGCCCCCCGGGACCTCAACCAAAAGCACCAACATGTCTTAAAACATTATCCAAACTTGTTCCAATCATCACAACACATCAAACAACACTAAAATCATCAATTCTCCTCGGATTCAAGCCTAAGTTTTTTTTTTTTAAAACTTCCGAAACCCGCATTCGATCAAAAACCCAACCAAACGACGTCCGAATGACCTGAAATTTTGCACACACATCACAAATCACATACCGAAGCTATAGCAACTCTCGGAATTCCATTCCGACCCTCGGATCAAAATCTCACCTATCAACCGGAATTCGCCAAAATACTAACTTCGCCAATTCAAGCCTAATTCTACACCGGACCTCCAAAATCAAATCCGATCCCACTCCTAAGTCACAAATCATCCCCCGAAGCTAACCAAATCACCGGAAATCACATCCGAGCCCTCTAACTCAATAGTCAACATTCGGTTGACTTTTCCAACTTAAGCTTTCCTTAAAGAGACTAAGTGTCTCATTTCTAATCAAAACCAGTCCAAATCAACTCTAACACACCACATACCGATAACGAAACATGAAGAAGCATGTAATAGGGGAAACGGAGCAATAACACATGAGACGACGGGTCGAGTCGTCACATCCTCCCCAACTTAAACAATCGCTCGTCCTCGAGCGTACCCAGAGTTGTCCTAGAAGCCAACCAATAGCTGAATGACCTTACCAAGCATATACCCGGGGTGATCCCTCGTCACCCTATCTCGCATAGGTCCGATAACATAATATAGCTCAAATTTCACAGTCCATCTAAACCATAAACCGTAGAACCACATTGCACTTCCCGAAATCATACACAAGGTCAGGACCTCAAATCGATACTCAGAATAAACCTGAACTAGCTGTAACAACTGATACCTGCAACCTCAGGTGAGATCATATGATATACCACATAATCCAAACACTCGAAACGGTAACTTCTATTCACAGCAATTGTCCACAACACCCGAATACCGGTAGAAAACCTCTTATCAACTAAGGTCTTATTCCAACACTTTCATATACTGCCAACGATAAATGAAACACGCAATAAACTTTAATCCATTTCTCACATCAATCATTCATGAAGCCACTTCCCTTTTGACTAATACCACAGCAGATTTCGAGCCGAACCTCGATTTTATCCTCCCAACAAGCTGAAATCAAATCCATTCGTGTTCATTAATGACCCCAACGATCACCTCGAACCCAACACACCACTCTGGTGGTATGACACCTCAATGCAGGCCTAAGCCACAACTTGCATAATACGCGCATCAATAAGAAACGGTCTGAACATACTCAAATCACGAAAAATGACTCAAACGAAAGAGCTGTACCTCAAGCTCATTAGTACCATCACCACACAAGGCTGAGACCCCGTCTCACATCATCGAAATAAAACACCTGAATCTACCCCGAAAGGTCATATCTCCACGTGGCCTCACCACAATGCACGATCCTATCCAAACACTGTTACCCATGAAACACCTCAGATCACTATGCTCAAAATCGACAGCCACGCACAATTTGATGTCTGAAACCCAAGCAATTCATTACACCCACGGTGAAACAAATAACATACGACACGCAACCCGATAGGTCATAACCAACACTCCATTTACCGAGCAACATCCAATTACTCTTCCCGCTCGACTTTCACTATGAATCCCCAATAGAACCGCACCACAGGTGCCCATAATCAACAAATACTAACGTCTCACAACATAAAATAGCAACTCAAGCTGAATACGTAGCCACATCGGCCTGCCAACGAACTCATTACCAAGGAAGCCTGAAGTTGCTCCTTCCACTACAATAACTCCTGCCGGAGCCGTACGATACGGTGGCCGGCACCAAATCAATATCGAAATCCACAACCTCGCCCGGCGACATGCCCGGCCACAAGAAACGCATCCGAAAAGTCCCTCAATATCGGAACTGAATCAATGGTAGAAACCTCTGCACTGACATCCACCACGAAGGCCCAATTAAGAAAAGCAATCCTTCCCAACCGTCCGCTGGTCTTCGGAATACAAACCACTCTGCTAGAACATAACCCGATGTACCTCGCCATGGAACCCGTGGCATTTTCCGACATAACCCATAGCACAATAGTCTAGAATAACCCAACACTGAGACAACCAGTCTATACCCCAATATCATATCCAGAATCTAATATACCAAGCAAAGAAAGATCCACTCGGGCCTCTGAATCCCAATAGCCGCTAACGGTACCAATACACACGGTCCACAACCACTACATAGCTTGAACATGAGAACTCCCAGTCTCCAACTCCATATAGCTCGAGAATATCTGTACCTGATTCCCAAATTCCGCAGTATGAATACATATTACACCTCGAGTACCTAATCATTCCACGAAAGATATTCTAAGATTCCCCTGTGCCATCACACAACTCAGATATCAACAGCCGATCTAACAAGAAAGCACCGCATTACTACCGTAGTATCATCAGTCTAATCACATTGCCCTTTTTTCGAGACATATACTCTCGTCAAATCACTTCCATTTAGCAGCACCATTTCCTTGATTACCTGAGGCTACCCGTTGCCTAAGAATTTTATGAACTACTTTTTAGAACTGAACTGTACCTCATCTAATCAAGAACTTCCGTTGATCCCATTAGGAAGAAGAATCATTACACATTCCATGCTTCGCATACCCATAGAAAATACATTCATCGCCAAACCACGGTGAAACCCGACAAGAACATCTCTGCCAATTCCATTCGCACAAGCTAAACTGCCAGGACTGAATCCTTCTATCCAAACCAAGCTAAGCAAGTTGTTAGAACTCAAGAACTTTGCTGTACAATGCTTGTAAAGGCTCATTACCTGGAACACATACGAGGAATTAATCATATCCTTACCATACCGATTCGGTCTACTATCAAGCTACTCCATCTATCTAATTTCCCTTCTGATTCATCATCAACTTGATATTTCTCCCTTGCTGTAGCATCANTGAGACAGCCAGTCTACACCCCAACATCATATCCAAAACCTAACATACCAAGCAAAGGAAGATCCACTCGGGCCTCCAAATCCCAATAGCCGCTAAACGGTGCCGATACACACGATCCACAGCCACTACATAGTCTGTACCTGAGAACTCCCAGTCTCCAACTCCATATAGCACACGAATCACTGTACCTGATCCCAAATTCCGCCGTATGAATATATATCTCAAGTACCCAATCATTCCACGGAAGATATCCAAAAATTCCCCTGTGCCATCAAACAAACCCAGATATCAGCAGTCGATCCACAAAAAAAAGTGCCGCAATACTACCGAAGTATCATCAGTTTAATCACATTACCTTTTCCTGAGACGTATACTCTCGTCAAATCACTTCCAATTAGAAGTATCATTTCCTTGATTATCTGAGGCTACCCGTTGCCTAAGGGTCTTATGAACTTCCTTTCAGAACTGAACTGTAACCTAGCAAACGCCAGTCTCGGTCCTCTACAACATACCGCATATACCATACCATCCAGGAATAACATGAAAACTTTTATCTCCCTTCCGAGCCACAGAAATCTACTCGCTCGACTAGTCAAGAACTTCCATTGATCCCATCTAGAAGAAAACTCATTACACATTCCATGCTTCGCATGCCCATAGAAGATATATACATCTCCAATCCACGGTAAAACTCGACAAGAATTCTCTCCCAATTCCATTTGTACAAGCTAAACTGTCAGGACTGAACCCTTCTATCCAAACCAAGCTAAGCAAGCTGTCAGAACTCAAGAGCTTTGCTGCACAATACCTGCAAAAGCTCATTACCTCGAACACATACGAAGAATTAATCATATCCTTATCTTACCGATTCGATCCACTAACAAGCTACTTCATTTATCTAGATTTCCTTCTGATTCATTTTCAACTTGATATCCCCTCTTGCTGTAGCACCACAATGCCTCAACCCAGGTTTACCACACGAGACTCGAACATAAGACCACACTGTCTAAGACCCATAAGCCACTGAATACTCTCTCAAATGTTCCCAGAAATACCACATTCTAGAATACTTTACTCTAATGAACTTCCTGCGAATCTAAATTCGTTACCTTTACTTTCCAGATACTGATACATAGTATCCCATAATTATCCTAAAACACCACAAGTCTTGACCTTTCCGATGAAAACACAGTCTCTGACCACATACACCACCTTAAGACACCTGATTTGTTACATGTAGAATCTTGAACACAATAAACCATTCTCGAGAGTCATTCACTCTTATTCAACTGCAAATTACCTGACTTAACGAACAGAACCACTCGTGCCTTATTGGCACTCCGATACCGCAAAATGAGATCCTCATCCCAATACAGCCAAGCAACTTCCTACTCTATGCATCGAGCATTCTTTACCAACAACAACTCTAGACATTCCGTGATTCTCATACCCTATGGAACATAATATAACCTTTGTCAAAATTTTGCTTCACTCGTGCCATCATCGGCTCAATTTCTGCAACCTGAACTGATCCGCCAGCATACCTCGAAACGGAACCGACATAGCACATAACCGTGCAATCAGCTAATCAACAGCAACCTCCCCAACTTGGCTCGAAGCCATATATTAGGACACACTCAACAACTCATAACACTTTTACTCTAATGATGCCATAGTGCCATAGTGAGATTAAACTCAAATCATGTACGAGTTTGTGAAAACACTGATCATCTAGCACTGTAATCCTCTACAAACCTCGCATTCATCCCCACATCAGTTGAGTCCACCCTCTTGAGCGACCCGAATTTTCAAATTTTAACACGTACCCTTCAATCACACACGAGATCTTCTAACGTACACATAAGGATCATACCACTTAATAACACTCCGCAGGAGATAACCCACCTGCTTCGCCTCAATTTAGTATTTCAGCATACCTTCCACCGTCACACACATTACACAGTCATTTAGTCTCCCTGAATCTGAACTCATACTGCCACATGTAACGCACTTTACTCCCCAACTAGGGGACACAAAAATATTCTTCACACGCCCATACTCGGGCTGCACATCAAATCACAATAGGAAACGAACACTAAACAGTTCATCTATTATCCAGCAGACTTCTTCGTCACTACCAAGTCATATAGATACATCTCGCAGTACTAACATACTCATCGCATGGATATCCAACCGCCATTTCGGCTAATAGCGACAATACCGAACATATAAGTTCAAAACACCTGCTCACACAATCAGCACCTCGCTGCTCAAGCCGTAGGCAAATATCCGGCCTCAAGTCCTCCAGACTGGCCCAACATAAACTCACGGAGATTACATCTCGCCCCTTGATCGGGGAATCACAAGCCATCAAGGCACAATCTGATACTGAGCGCTCATACGCGCATGCGAACGCGTAGAAGGAATTTCAAGAGTTTCTTTTCAAGCTGAATCAAGGACGCACGATAAGAGTTCAAGAATGTGAAGTTTTCCTAAAGGTTCTGCAGCCTCTCAAGGATAAATACAGACGTCTCCGTACCGATCCGCGAGACTCTACTAAACCTGCTCATGACTCGTGAGACCTAGTAACCTAGGCTCTGATACCAACTTGTCACGACCCAAAACCCCGCACTAGTCGTGATGGCGCCTCTCGTGAAGACAAGGCCAGCCAACTAACCCAAATAGTCCATTTCAAATTAGTTAAACATAAATGAATAGAAAAATACGACTTAAGGACATTAATTAACGAAGTTTACAACCAAACACAACACGACCGGGGTGTCACAAGTCACGAGCATCTAGAGAAGTCCACATACAACTACAGGGCCAACAATATACGGAATAAAATTTAGAACCAAAGGAAGTAATCCGGTGCCGCGAACGCTGGCGGTCACTCTGCTCAGCTACGATAGCAATACCTTCAACCAGCTCAAAACCCACTACCGGGTGAACAATACCTGCATCTGCACGCGAGGTGCAGGGAGTAAAGTGAGTACTCCAACTCAGTGAGTAATAAAAGTAAATAATAACTGAGCAGCAAGAAATCACGTAAAGCAACCAACATGCTATACAGAAGCCGGGTGCAATTTTCTGAGAAAAACAGTGAAATCTGTGTAATCTTTAGAAATACCTTGGCTCAGTTCAAATCTCTTTTAAAAATGATCTTTTCAATGATTATGAAATCGATACCAAAACANCAGGCCTAAGCCACAACTTGCATAATACGCGCATCAATAAGAAACGGTCTGAACATACTCAAATCACGAAAAATGACTCAAACGAAAGAGCTGTACCTCAAGCTCATTAGTACCATCACCACACAAGGCTGAGACCCCGTCTCACATCATCGAAATAAAACACCTGAATCTACCCCGAAAGGTCATATCTCC
The DNA here is from genome assembly GCF_001879085.1 of Nicotiana attenuata. Classification (NCBI taxonomy): domain Eukaryota; kingdom Viridiplantae; phylum Streptophyta; class Magnoliopsida; order Solanales; family Solanaceae; genus Nicotiana; species Nicotiana attenuata. Next base: position 34,114,845 of record NC_031995.1, read on the forward strand.
ACGTGGCCTCACCACAATGCACGATCCTATCCAAACACTGTTACCCATGAAACACCTCAGATCACTATGCTCAAAATCGACAGCCACGCACAATTTGATGTCTGAAACCCAAGCAATTTATTACACCCACGGTGAAACAAATAACATACGACACGCAACCCGATAGGTCATAACCAACACTCCATTTACCGAGCAACATCCAATTACTCTTCCCGCTCGACTTTCACTATGAATCCCCAATAGAACCGCACCACAGGTGCCCATAATCAACAAATACTAACGTCTCACAACATAAAATAGCAACTCAAGCTGAATACGTAGCCACATCGAACTGCCAACGAACTCATTACCAAGGAAGCCTGAAGCTGCTCCTTCCACTACTATAACTCCTGTCGGAGCCGTATGATACGGTGGCCGGCACCAAATCAATATCGAAATCCACAACCTCGCCCGGCGACATGCCCGGCCACAAGAAACGCATTCGAAAGGTCCCTCAATATCGGAACTGAACCAATGGTAGAAACCTCTGCACTGACATCCATCACGAAGGCCCAATTAAGAAGAGCAGTCCTTCCTAGCCATCCGCTGGTCTTTGGAAATGCAAACCACTCTGCTAGAACATGATCCGATGCACCTCGCCGCCCAAGCCGTGGCATTTTCCGTCATAGCCCATAGCGCAATAGTCTAGAATAACCCAACACTGAGACAACCAATCTACACCCCAATATCATATCCAAAACCTAATATACAAGGCAAAGAAAGATCCACTCGAGCCTCCAAATCCCAATAGCCGCTAACGGTACCAATACACACGATCCACAACCACTACATAGTCTGTACCTGAGAACTCCCAGTCTCCAACTCCATATAGCACACGAATCACTGTACCTGATCCCAAATTCCGCCGTATGAATACATATTACACCTCGAGTACCCAATCATTCCACGAAAGATATTCTAAAATTCCCCTGTGCCATCAAACAAACTCAAATATCAACAGTCGATCTAACAAGAAAATGTCGCAACACTACCGAAATATCATCGGTTTAATCACATTACCTTTCCAATTAGCAGTACCATTTCCTTGATTATCTGAGGCTACCCGTTGCCTAAGGGTCTTATGAACTTCCATTCAGAACTGAACTGTAACCTAGCAAACGCCAGTCTCGATCCTCTACAACATACCGCATATACCATACCATCCAGGAATAACATGAAAACTTTTATCTCCCTTCCGAGCCACAGAAATCTACTCACTCGACTAGTCAAGAACTTCCATTGATCCCATTTAGAAGAAAACTCATTACACATTCCATGCTTCGCATGCCCATAGAAGATATATAAATCTCCAATCCACGGTAAAACTCAACAAGAACTCTCTCCCAATTCCATTTGCACAAGCTAAACTGCCGGGACTGAATCCTTCTATCCAAGCCAAGCTAAGCAAGCTGTCAGAACTCATGAGCTTTGCTGCACAATACCTGCAAAAGCTCATTACCTCGAACACATACGAAGAATTAATCATATCCTTATCTTACAGATTTGATCCACTAACAAGCTACTTCATTTATCTAGATTTCCTTCTGATTCATTTTCAACTTGATATCCCCTCTTGCTGTAGCACCACAATGCCTCAACCCCAGGTTTACCACACGAGACTCGAACATAAGACCACACTGTCTAAGACCCATAAGCCACTGAATACTCTCTCAAATGTTCCCAGAAATACCACATTCTAGAATACTTTACTCTAATGAACTTCCTGCGAATCTAAATTCGTTACCTTTACTTTCCAGATACTGATACATAGAATCCCATAATTATCATAAAATACCACAAGTCTTGACCTTTCCGATGAAAACACAGTCTCTGACCACATACACCACCTTAAGACACCTGATTTGTTACATGTAGAATCTTGAACACAATAAACCATTCTCGAGAGTCATTCACTCTTATTCAACTGCAAATTACCTGACTTAACGAACAGAACCACTCGTGCCTTATTGGCACTCCGATACCGCAAAATGAGATCCTCATCCCAATACAGCCAAGCAACTTCCTGCTCTATGCACCGAGCATTCTTTACCAACAACAACTCTAGACATTCCGTGATTCTCATACCCTATGGAACATAATATAACCTTTGTCAAAAAATTTTCTTTACTCTAGTCATAGCTGACTCACCCGCACGCTCCAACTGAAGCCAACATAGCGCATGACCGTACAATTAGCTAATTAATAGCAAACTCCCCAACTTGGCTCGAAGCCATATATCAAGACACACTCAACGACTCATAACACTTTTACTCTAATGATGCCACAATGCCATAGTCAGATTAAACTCAAATCCTGTACAAGTTTGTGAAAACACAGATCATCTAGTACTGTAATCCTCTACAAATCTCGCATTCATCCCCACATCAGTTGAGTCCACCCTCTTGAGCGACCC
>NC_031995.1:34117315-34220906 GCF_001879085.1 Nicotiana attenuata
AATCTTTAGAAATACCTTGGCTCAGTTCAAATCTCTTTTAAAAATGATCTTTTCAATGATTATGAAATCGATACCAAAACAGTTAGTGCTGATACGCACAGAAAATCCGCCCCTCGGGCACAAATACCACGGTATAACAAGTAAAGAGGCAAATAAGTATGCAAGATGAGCACATAAAAGTTCGCCCCTCGGGCAATATCTCAAAACAGTACCGGCCCCTCGGGAATGATTTATGTTCCTGGTCAGTCATTGTTACCTGACCGGTCAGCCATTATTACTGACTGGTCAGTCATTGTTACCTGACCAAAACACGTATGATAGTGTCATTGTTACCACTGTCCAATTCTAAATGGGTACCCGCGCTCACTGTGGGTGTGCAGACTCCGGAGGGGCTCCTACAGCCCAAGCGCTATATCATCATAAGGCCTGAAAGCCTGAACATATCAACATGAGGCCTGAAAGCCTTCTCACAATACACTCAAGGCCTGAAAGCCTCCTCACATATCACTCGAGGCCTGAAAGCCTCCTCACATATCACTCTAGGCCTGAAAGCCTCCTCACATATCACTCGACATATCCTCACATATGGCCCTCGGCCTCAATCAGTCCAAAAATAATCATAAGCCCCTCAGGCATCAGTAAAGACAATAATGCTCAGCTCAAACAATAGTTCAAACATCAGTTAAAACTCAAGGTTGAGTAAAAATATACCTGAGTTCATGGAACAGTGTAATTCAAATGGACTGAGTTCAAATAATATTTTTCAAATAATGAGGAAAACAGTGATGATAGCTCAAAAGGATTTTAAACAGTCGGCAATAAGCCCCAAGTATGACAATCAGCCCAAGTCATGATAATATCAAATATGTTTCAGTCAAATAAGCGGTAAAATCAACAATCGGGACGGACCAAGTCACAACCCCCAACTGTGCTCTACCCCACGCCTGCTATCCGGCGTGCAAGTCACCTCAATATAGCACTACGACGTGCAACACCGGGGTTTCAAACCCTCAGGATATCATTTACAATCATTACTCACCTCAAACCGGCGAAATCTCAAGCCCGCGACGCCTTTGCCCCTCAAATCGGCCTCCTAGCGCGTCGAATCTAACCAAAATCAGGGCGAATACATCACAATATGCCAATGCGACAATACCCAATCGAAAACAGTCGAAAAATAGCAGCAATCTCGAAACTAGCAAAACCCGAGCCCCGGTACCACTTCTCGAAAAATTACAAAACTCACATTACCGGATTCCTCGTCTCGCCACGAGCTCATACATACCAAGAACTCCGAAATCCGAGCTCAAATGACCTGTCAAATCCCAAATTGAAATATCAAAAACCCAAGCCCTAGTCCATAAATTTTAGGCTTAATTCCTTGAATTTCTAGGTTAATTTCACATAATAGACATGTTTTTAACTCAAAAATCTTTCCTTCAATAAACTCCAGTCGAAACCCTCTTCTATTTCTCCCAAAAAGCTCTCAAGATGCTCAACAATGGAGGAAAATAATACCTAGCTCGCGGAGGAAATATTTAATAATCAGCCCAGCACTTTCGCTTATGCGGTCCCCATCCCGCTTCTGCGGGACCGCTTCCGCGTTATTCCTTCCGTTTCTGTGGAAATCCCACTCTCGAACCAAACCGCTTCTGCGGTCACAACATCGCATAAGCGATTCCGCTTTTGCGACTACACCAACGCTTCCGCGGAACCAGGCGCCCAGGCCTCCTCACCGCTTCTGCGGTCAACCCATCGCTTAAGCGGGTCCGCTTCTACGGTCCAAGACTCGCAGAAGCGAGAATACCAGATATCAGCAACATTTGAAGTCTGCAAATCCAAATTTCATCCCGCTAGCCATCCGAAATCACCCCGAGGCCCCCCGGGACCTCAACCAAAAGCACTAACATGTCTTAATACATTATCCAAACTTGTTCCAATCATCACAACACATCAAACAACACTAAAATCATCAATTCTCCTCGGATTCAAGCCTATATTTTTTTTTAAAACTTTCGAAACCCGTATTCGATCAAAAACACAACCGAACGATGTCCGAATGACCTGAAATTTTGCACACACATCACAAATCACATATCGAAGCTACAACAACTCTCGGAATTCCATTCCGACCCTCGGATCAAAATCTCACCTATCAACCGGAATTCGCCAAAATACAAACTTCGCCAATTCAAGCCTAATTCTACACCGGACCTCCAAAATCAAATCTGATCGCACTCCTAAGTCACAAATCATCCCCCGAAGCTAACTGAATCACCGGAAATCACATCCGAGCCCTCTAACTCAATAGTCAACATTCGGTTGACTTTTCCAACTTAAGCTTTCCTTAAAGAGACTAAGTGTCTCATTTCTTATCAAAACCAGTCCAAATCAACTCTAACACACCACATACCGATAACGAAACATGAAGAAGCATAAAATGGGGGAAACAGAGCAATAACGCATGAGACGACGGGTCGGGTCATCACAGTAAATTATATTGCATGCGACCGTGTCCATTTACTTTTTAGTAGTGGATTTGGACGTCATCAAAATTGGCGCCGTTGCTGGGGAACAATTTGGATTTAGGCTATTTTAGAAATAAGCGTAATTCTTTAGTCAAAACTTATGAATATTTGTGTAATTATCTTTCTTACCTTGGTCTATTGTTCTGTTTGTTTCTTGTTTATTTTCTTAGTTCTTAAGAAAAATGGCATCATGTGTTGAAAATTAATTGGATGGTAGTTGTTCATACATTGATGACCCTTGTCCTTATTGTGGAGGACCACACTCGTGGAAAAATTATTTAAATTCTCCCGGGGGAGGATTGTGCGCACAATCTCAAACCCATGAGTGGAGTATTTGTGATAAGTGTGGTCATCAAAATGGTCATTGGAGTATTGTGTTTATTTGTCCTTCCCTTCTCCAAGCCCCCGCAGTGATGATTCTACTTTTTGTGAAGAAATTTATAGGGATATGGAGGTGGAAGAAGTTGAGAATGGTCAAAATGGAGAGTTCAAGCTCATGTTAGAATGTCTACTTGAAGGAGGAAACAAAGAGCAAAGTGCCTAGGAGGAGCTTTAAGAAAATAGTCTCCAAAATGACTTGGCGCTTAAAATGTTGCATTCATAAATGGAAGAAATGCTTGAAGCTTTAGAGGTCAAAAAAGCCTCGGAAGTGAATGATAGCCAAGAAACTTCCTTGGAGGTTGAAGCCGAAAATCCTTCCTTGGCACTTGATCCGAATCAAGAAGAACTCTCAAATGCTCAAAATGAGAAGATGATGCTTATGTTGGAGGCTATTCTTGAAAATGAGGAGAAGCATAACTTTGCACTTGAGGACTTGAAGCAAGTCTTGACTCAAAATGATGAGAATATCGGCACTTTGGAAAATCAAATGAAAATATTGGCTGAGGCTCACTATGCCCACCAACTTGAGAGTGTGGAAAGAGATCAAGAAGAGTCCGATTTCGAGGAAGAAAGTGAGGTTTGCTTTGAGGAATCAAGAATTGAACATCCGCCAACCGACTCCATGAGTGTTAGTGATGCCAAGAAAAATATGAAATTAGAGTCAACCGGTGTAAATGAAAATATCATTGAGATCGACTCTAATCAGGGGTAAAAAGAGGATGTCAATATCCGGGAAGAACTGCAATTTGAAGGTTTGATGTCACATTCCAAGCATTTTTCAACATTGGAATTGTGTGGTGATATGGGAATTGAACTACACGACTCAATGAGGGATTGCGAGGAGGAAAGACAAAGGCCATACATCTTACAATTTGAGGGAACAAGAAGGCAAAATTACATTCCTCACATAAAAGCTAGGAAACGCAAAATGAAGACATTAAAGTTTGGCTTGATCATCAACTTACCAACCCCACCGCTCGTGGTCACAAGCTTGATTCCAAGTTGGGTGCCCAATTCATATCGTCTGAGAGGCGACAAAAGTGGTAAAGTTGATCCGTGTCTTCACACGACGTTAAATGCGACGCTTGGTAGGAGGCAACCCGTCGTTTTTTAAAATTTTTAGTCATTTTTGAAACTTTCTTTTTTAGAATAGCTTAGAATATTATTCTTGACTAATCTGCCAAGTATTAGAATTTTTCGAGTTGATTTGAGCGGGTAGGAGTAGTCTGGACTCCAAAACCAGTGGCTGCTGAAATTGCAGAAACAGCGTTCGCATTTACGAACAAAAGGTTCGCATTTGTAAATTGGGGACCTTCGCAAAATCCAGGAATGTGTCGCATTTGCGAACACTGTTGAACAAAAGTTCAAGAGCCTTAAATGGGTAAGTGTCCCCATTTTGAACAAACGTTGAAAAAAAAAGCTGGAGCTCTCAAACCTTCGTCTTTCTCACTCTCCTAACTGTCAAATTCCACTATTTTTCACTCCTAATTGCAAGAATCAAGGTATAAAAGCTCAATTTTTGTGCTATTGTTGTCTATTGCTTCATTTTCTTCTTCTTCTTTTTCTTCTCTCATTTATCTCTCAAAACATAGGTTTCAAAAAGGTCGTTCCTCTGTCCGAAATTGTAAAAAGAAATTGTTCATTTCATGTGTTGATTTCTGGGTGAGGTTAGTTGATAGTGTGAGCCTTGTTCTTTACTTGAAAAAATGGGAAAGTCTGAGTACCAGTGCTTTGTTGAAATGGAAGTGAATTTTGTACTTAATATGTGATCGATGAAAGGCCCGAATGAGATTCTTGGCCGAATCATTGGTATTTTTAAAATTAATGGTTGTGTGTGAAGTTTATTGCATGATTTTATGCTTAAAAATTGATTGGGTTCTCTAAGTGTGCCTTTGTTCGAAATATTTGGGGCTTGGGACTGTTCTCTGAGGAAAGCTTGTCTGGGGACGATGGGGTCGCAATTGTGATGGACCCTTTGCATTTGCGATCTTCGCATTTGCGAAGAGGTGGTCGCAATTGTGAAATCTGGCAGCCTTGACCATCTTCGCAATTGCGAAGAATTTTTTGCATTTGCGAAGACTGTGAAATCATGTTGCCTTCGCAATTACGACATCATAGAGCAGGCACATGCAGATCAAAAAATCCTGAATTTTTTTCTAAGGCTGGGTTTTGACTGTCCAATCATTCCTTTGGAATACTTGACTCATTTTTCAATGTTATTCATAGACATACCATGTTTTCACTCCAATCCTTTGTTTACAGGTACCGTAAGCTGGAAATGAGCTCCAACTCCGAAGAATCTGCAAAATGACAACCCTTTGGAAACTAAGGAGAACTATGACCAACACCGGTTCTTGTCATTGGAATGCCAGGAACGGTATTATGCTGAGCTGATTTTGAATAAAGAGCTACCAGAAAATGGTATAGAGCTGGATAGCGTCCCGGAACGTCTTCCCGAGTTCCATCAGAGGCTTGTAGACATGGGATGGACCTGTTTTGCCCCTCAACCCTGCAGAGCCAATGAGCAATAAGTGAGGAAGTTTTATGCGAATCTTCCAGCCATCAGGTTAAAGAAGCCAAAGATGAGGATTCGCGGCAAAATGGTGCATTTTGAAGTTGAAGCTGTGAACCAAGTCTATCACCTACCACACCATGACATGGCCCCATTCTGTGCAAATGACTGTGCCTCAAGGGAGTGGTTGGTTTCCGAATTATGCCCGGGTGCGGATGTTCCATGGGCAGCAGGAATGAAAGGGATCACGTCCAACAAAATTCACTGTTGAAGCAAAGATATGGCTGGCCATCATATGCAGTCGCATCTCTCCTATTTGAATATATGGAATGTACCGGTAACAAGAGCTGAAATGGTAGCCTCTATTCTTGATGGCATTCAGTTAAATGTTGGTGAAATTTTCATCAGTGGACCGAGGGTGTATCGGCTTCAGAATAGTACATCATTGATATTCACATCGCTTATCCCTGAGCTACGCCAACTTGCTAGGGTTCAGGAGGATCTGGGAGACAACCGGATAGAGTCGGGAAAGCCTATTTCATCAATTGAATAAAAAGGAGAGGGCGGCGCCGTCAAGAGCAAAAAGTAAAAGTTGGGATCTTCGTCTCAGATCGACCAGGGTAGCCAGCCATCATCTTCTACAAGAGGACCCTTTGTTATGCTTTCCGAGGAAACGCGGCTGATTCGCGACCTAGGAGCTGGCCTTCCATAGGGACCTGGGGAAACATTTGAGGGACCCGCTATATACATTTCAAAGAGGTAATTTCAAAAGTATCTGGATGACCAGAAGAATCATGGGGATCACCTTATGCAGCTGGAGAAGGCATATAATGATTTAGCCACGACATACGGTACTTTGAGCACTTCTCATGAGAATATGGCAAAGGCACACACCAGGATGAAGAAAAGAGATAAATTCTTCACCTGCATGTGGAAGGGTGTGAAAGGGCTATGGAAAGTCCTAAAGCCTCAAGACCGAGTACCATCGACCAAGCCGGAAGATGATGATGATGCTACAGTTCATTGGTTCGAGGAAAAAGAAGGGGCGGAGGATGCCACTGATTCTGACAATGAAGATAGCGCTTGATGCGGTATTCAGGGAGCACTTTCCACCATTTTACTCTATTGTGTTTAGTTGTATTAGAAACATTGCAACATCTTTAGTTGGGGGTGGCTTCTTGTATAATTGTTGATCTTGTATAATTGTGGATAACTGTGGATATGGTAGATTGGTACTTTATTTGTTTTCATGTGATGTGTTATATTAGTATGTTTACTAGCTCTTGAATTTTTGTTGATTGTTTTAGAAACTTGATGTTTATTAGCTTCTTAATTTTTTACTTTTATATATAGTATGTTTTATTTTGGTGGCAATATCCATTGTTTTCTTTGTACCACGATTCTTTTTCTGAGGATGCCAATTTTCTTTTTGAACCGTGTAATCATTAGTAAATTTTTGCCGACTTTTCCCGATGATGGATAGCTTGGCAACTTTCTTAAGGGAATTATTATTGTAGTTTAGATATAGTTTTTTTTATTTAATTTAGGAAGAATAAGTGGTTTGAGTTGGGGTTTGTACCCATCGGCCAATTTGTGGCTTGCTTGGTACAACCATGATTTAAACCTTGACATATGAATTTTTGATCTTTGAAAAAGAAAAATGATTGAAGTAAAGATCATTGTCATGACTTTTAGACTCAATTTTTGGCTCTTTGATTCATTCAATAGCTTCTTAGGCTATACGTGACTTCCTTGAGATTCATTGGTTTCAATTGGATTTTGGATTTGTATTCCGCTTGAGTTTTCATGTGCCATGTGTGGTGAGACTTAGTTTGCTTGACATATGAATTTTTGATCTTTGAAAAAGAAAAATGATTGAAGTAAAGATCATTGTCATGACTTTTAGACTCAATTTTTGGCTCTTTGATTCATTCAATAGCTTCTTAGGCTATACGTGACTTCCTTGAGATTCATTGGTTCCAATTGGATTTTGGATTTGTATTCCGCTTGAGTTTTCATGTGCCATGTGTGGTGAGACTTATTTTGAAGTTCTTTTGCATTATTTGTAGTCGAGAACTTGCCCGATTGGTCTTTCAATGCTAATAGTAATTATTTTTGGTTGGAGGGATGACCTTAGGCATTCTTTGTGATCCTTGAAAAAGCCTCTTTAGCCTTTCAAGCCTCCCATTGCATAAATATCATCACTACTTTACCCCATTTGAGCCTTTAACATTTTCTTTGGCCACATCATTACAAACCTTTACCCTTTTGTGAAATAATTTCCTCTTTTGAAGTCGTCCCTCCTTGAACATTGAGAATGAGGCTAAAAGCCTAAGTTGGGGGTGTTGGTGTCAAGTTGGAAAATGGTAAGGTTGTTATTGAGTGTAGAAACATATACCTCAAAGTGTTCATATGAAATTAATCAAGCTCCAAAAGAAAAAGAAAAATATATAAATATATATATATATAGAGTCTTGAAAAGAAATTAGAGAGGTACTTTAAGGTGGTTCTATGTTGGTAACTAGATGTCAATAAGGGCTATGTGGTTTAAAAAGAAGCAAAGTGCAAAAAGAAAGACAAATGTGAGTCGTGTTCATGGAGGGTGTAGTCACTTGTATCCCAAATGCTTATCCAATCCTTCCCTAAATCTACATTACAAGCTCAAAAAGTCCTCATGGGATCTCCAACCCAGTGTTCTTGAAAAGGCGACGAATTAAAATAAGGGCAAGCCTATGCCAATACTTTTGTGGATTTGAATATCTTTGTGAGAGTGAGAGTTTATGCTTTCCATTTGATATCTCATTTATATTTTGAATTGAAATTTATGAGTGTGGGATTCTCTCTTAAGTGTGAGGGCAGATGAGATTTAAGTTTTGAATTTAATCCTATTTCCAATTGGGAGGAATCAACAAGGGAAGATAATTGTGATAGAGAGGCAAATTTTGAAGCTTTAGTGTCATGACTTCATTGCTACTCTGATTTGCATAGTGTTTGACCACTTGAAGTGTAATGAAGTTCATGAGAAGTGTTTGGTAATTCATATGCTTTGGGTTAATTGTTGGTACCAATCGAAGTCATGTGTTTGTGCTTACAGTAGACCGTTTTTTTTTTTTTGACTTGGCATGAAATTGATGTGCTAGTGAGTTAAATGCTTGGAAGGAGATTTTGTCACTTTCATTGTTTAAGGACAAGCAATAGTTTAAGTTTGGGGGTTTGATAAGTCGGTATTTTACCAACTTATCTCGTCTTTAAGCTTAAATTTTTGCTATGTTTGAGTGATAAAATAATATGTTTAATGTCGTTTACTTCTATATTGCAGGTTCTATGTGATTTAGAAGTGATCTTGAAGAAACCAAGTGAAAACGAGTCAAAAAGAAGTTGAAAAGAAGAAAATCTGGAAAATGTCCTCAGGTGTCGCAATTGCGACACACATGGGGGAAATGCGAAGAAAGTAGTGATTGCAAATGCCAAAAAGGGCTTCGCAAATGCGAAGTAAACCCAGGCCAGCAATCTTCGCAAATTCGATAAAGGAATTCACAAATATGAAGTCAAACCAGATAGTCAAACTTCGCAAATGCGAATTTTTATCGCAAATGCGATGATCAACAGGCTCACTCTGTCAAAGAGAGAATGAAACATTACAACACTTATTCTTTGACTGTGAAGTATCAGCAACTCTATGGCCGCAACTTCTATACTGGCAAGGCATTCAGAGAACAAAGGGAGATTGGCAAGAGGAGCTGAAGTCGATAGAAATGGTGGCCAAAGGTAAAAGTGGAGGGGCAACAGTATGCAGAATGTCATTAGTAGCACTAGTTTATCATATTTGGCAAGAGAGGAACAATGTTATTTCTCAGAAGAAGAAGAGATCTGTAATTCTATCCTTCGACTAATCATTCAAGAAATACACGATAGGGCCAAGCTATTTCCTACGTTAGATAGAACCACGAATACACTGAATTGGTATCCTGGTGTAGTTTAGAAGACAAAGGAAGCAGGAGAGCGGTTGTAGCAAAACTAGGTAACTCCCAGCTGGAGCTTCATGTCCAGTAGGAGCTATGATAGAAAGCTAGTTTCATTTTGTTAGATTGTAAATACTTATACATGGTAACTAAAACCTTTTACTTACCAAAAAAAAAAATAACAACGGCGCAGCAGAAACCTCATGCAAACAATAACAACCACACGGCATAAACCTCGTGCAACAATAATAACCGCACGGCAGAAACCTCGTGCAACAATAATAATAACACGATATAAACCTCGTGCAACAACCAAACAATCACCTCAACAATAATATCAAAAACCAAAACATAACAACTAAAACAATGATATTTCAAGGATAACAATTTCAAGTAAAGAATCCCACAGTTAAATAATGACTACGGAATCAAGAAAGCAGGTACTTTAACTAAGCATGTCGTACAAGTTGCAAATAAGAGATATGACAAGTAGACATGTGAAATTAGTCAAAACATGATGAATATACATGCAAAAGCAGCGCAGTTAAGGCATAAGAAGTAAACTACATAGCTAAAATCGGAATTTCAACATTTAGCCCATGTACGCACTCGCCACCTTGCGTACTCGACCTTCACATATTGCATATTACCATAATAGTAACAAATCCTAAGGGGAATTCCCTCCCCCCCCCCCCCCACAAGGTTAGAAAAGTCACTTACCTCAAACCACACTCAATATATCAATTAGAAAGCCCTTCCTTCGATTTCCGACTCCTAACGGCTCAAATCTAGCCAAAAACAATTACATACTATAAATATAACTATAGAAAACTAATCTAAATAATGAAATTATTATTTTTGCAATGAATTGGAAAATTGCCCCAAAAAGTCAACCCGACAAAACATAGAAAAAGTGAACGCCCATTCGATATAGAGTCCAACCATATAAGAATTATCCAAATGCGAACTCAAACCCAAATTTCTAAACTACAAAATACAACTTATAAGGTGTAATTAATAGTAGATTCATGGATTTATACAAAAACGAGTCAAGAATCCTTACTCAAATGCTTTTTCTAAAAATCCCTCAAAGCCTTGCCTCAATTCGAGCTCTCAAAGTCCCAAAGTGAAAATAAAATCAAACCCTCGATTTTCCCTTTTCTGCTCACCGACTTCTGCACCTGCGGCCTTTGGGTTGCTTTTGTGGCGCCGCACCTGCGAAAAACCATTGCAGGTTCTGTCCAAATTTAAATATAGGGCTTCCACTTCTACGGATGAGGGCTCGCTTCTGCGAGAAAAGGATCGCACATGCGATTAAGCCTCAAGGTTGTTTCCCCAGTTCCGCTTCTGTGAGTGAACTTCTGCCTCCGCGAGTCCGCTCCTACGGACACATGATCGCACTTGCGATCTCGGCTAGGCTAGACAAAATCTGCTCATGCGACCAATGGCTCACATTTGCGAGGCCGCACCTGTGGCCAATCCCTCCGCATGTGCGAAGTCACCAGAACCAGCTCAGGTTCAGCAAACACCCTAAGTCCAAATGATCTGATATCGATCTGAATCACACATGGGGCCCCCGAGACCTTGTCTGAATATACCAACTAGTTCCAAAACACATAACGTACCTACTCAAGGCCAAAATCCACATCAAACATCGTTAAAAACATGACTCGCGCATCGGTTCAAGCCTAGGAACTCATAAACTTCTGAATTCCGGAATCGGCGCCGATTCATACCAAAACTACTCCAACTGACACCAAATTTTGCGCACAAGTCGTAATTGACATTGCGGACCTATTCAGACTTGCGAAATTGGAATCCGACCCCGATATCAAAAAGTTCACTCCCGGTCAAACTTTCCAAAATCTTACAACTTTCCATATTTCGCCAATTTACGCCTAAACGACCTACGGACTTCCGAATCAACATCCGGACACACTCCTAAGAACAAAATCACCATACGGAGCTATTGGAACCATCGAAACTTCGTTCTGGAGTCTTCTTCATACAAGTCAACCTACGGTCAACTCCTATGACTTATCCAATTTTGGGACTTTGTGTCTCATTCCACTCCGAAACTCTCGCGAACGTGACACCGGGCATCCCAGCAAGTCACGTAACCACAAAATGAAATAGAGGGAGTAATAAATAGGGGATTGGGACTAATACTCTCCAAACGACCGACTAGGTCCTTATATCATCCTCCTCTTAAAACAAATGTTCACCCTCACACGAGTATAGAGACATATCTGATGTGGTAAAAAGATGAGGATAACGGCAACGCATATCATGCTCGATCTCCCAAGTCGCCTCTTTGATTGGCCGACCCCTCCACTGAACCTTCACAGAAGCAATGTTGTTTGACCTCAACTTTCAAACCTTCTTGACCAAGATGGTCACCAACTACTCCACATAAGATAAATCATTGTCCAACTGGAACGAGCTGAATTCTAACACATGAGACGGATCACCTTAATACTTCCGGAGCATTGAAATATGGAATACTGGATGAACTACACCTAGACTAGGTGGTAGTAAAAGTCTGTACGACACCTCTCCAACCCTCTCAAAAATCTCAATAGAATCGATATACCTAGGGCTCAACTTGCCCTTCTTCCCGAACCTCATAACAACCTTCATGGGTGAGACTCGAAGCAAGACTCGCTCCCCAAGCATGAATGCAACGTCGCGAACCTTCCAATTCGCATAACATTTCTGTCTAGATTGGGCTGTACAAAGTCGATCCTGAATCAATTTAACCTTTTCCAAAGCATCCTGAACCAAGTCTGTACCCAATAGTATAGCCTCGCCTTGCTCGAACCAACACACTGGAGACCGACGCTGTCTACCATACAAAGCCTCATACAGGGCCATCTGAATGCTCGATTTGTAACTCTTGTTGTAGGCAAACTCCTCAAGTGGAAAGAACTGGTCCTAAGAACCCCCAAACTCCATCACACATGCACGAAGCATATCCTCCAATATCTGAATAGCGCGCTCGGACTGTCTGTCTGTCTGATAGTGAAATGTTGTGCTCAACTTAACTCGAGTACCTAACTCATGTTGTACAGCTCTCCAGAATCGCAATATAAACTGCGTAAGCGGTTGGAGATGATAGATACCACCGATCCATGAAGCCTGACAATCTCACGGGTATAAACTCGAGCCAGTTGCTCAGAAGAATAAGTAGTCACCACTGGAATGAAATGAGCCGACTTGCTCAACCTATCCACAATCACCAAAACTGCATCGAACTTCCTCTAAGTGTGTGGGAGCCCAAAATATAATCCATAGTGATTCGCTCCCTTTCCCACTCCGAAATCTCTAGCTTCCGAAGCAGTCCGCCTTGCCGCTGATGCTCAGACTTCACCTGCTTACAGTTTAGGTACTAAGCAACATACTCCACGATGTCCTTCTTCATTCTCTTCCACCAATAATGTTGCCTCAACTCCTAATACATCTTCGCGACACCTGGATGAATGGAGTACCGTGAACTATGAGCCGCTTGGATAATCAACTCACGCAACCATCTACATTAGGCACACATAGCCTGCCTTGCATCCGCAATACATCGTCATCTCCAATAGTAACCTCTTTGGCATCGCCCTGTAGAAGCGTGTCCTTAAGGACAAGCACATGGGGGTCATCATACTGACGCTCTATGATATGATCATACAGAGAAGACTGAGAAACAACTCAAGCCAAAACTCAGCTCGGCTTAGAAACATCCAATATAATAAACTGAAAGGCCAAGGCCTAAACATCTAATGCTAATGGCCTCTCCACTACTGGAAGATATGCTAAACTGCCCAAACTCTTCTCCCTACGAGTCAAGGCATCGACCACCATATTAGCCTTCCTGTGATGATATAGAATGGTAATGTCATAGTACTTAAGAAACACTAACCACCTCCACTGACGCAAGTTAAGACCCTTATGTTTGAACAGATGCTATAGACTCCGGTGATTCGTGTAGATCTCACAAGGGACACCGTATAAATAGTGCCGCCAAATCTTCAAGGTATGAACAATAGGTGCTAACTCAAGGTCCTGGACAAGATAGTTCTCCTCATGCACCTTAAGTTGTCTAGACGCGCAGGCAATCACCCTACCGTCCTGCATCAACAACGCACCGAGACCAATGCGTGACGCATCACACTACACAGTATAGGACCCCAAACAACTAGGCAATACCAACACTGGGGTTGTAGTCAAAGCAGTCTTAAGATTTTGAAAGCTCTCCTCACACTCCTTGGTCCATTTGATCGGAGCACTCTTCTGAGAAGTCTGGTCATAGGTGTTGCAATAGATGAGAAACTCTCTACAAATCAATGATAATACCCCGCCAAACCGAGAAAACTCTAGATCTCCATAGCCGAGGACGGTCTGAGCCAACTCTACACTACTTCAATATTTTTTTGATCTACCTTGATCTTCACTTAATACTACATGACCCAAAAATGCCACTGAATGTAGCAGAATTCACACTTTGCATATTTTGCATATAAGTTCTTTTCTCTCAAGGTCTGAAGCACAGTCCTCAAGTGTTGCTCATGATCCTCCCGGCTCCGGGAGT
The DNA here is from genome assembly GCF_001879085.1 of Nicotiana attenuata. Classification (NCBI taxonomy): domain Eukaryota; kingdom Viridiplantae; phylum Streptophyta; class Magnoliopsida; order Solanales; family Solanaceae; genus Nicotiana; species Nicotiana attenuata. Next base: position 34,131,275 of record NC_031995.1, read on the forward strand.
ACACCAGAATGTCGTCAATAAACAAAATGATGAATGAGTTGAGATAGGGCTGGAATACACAGTTCATTAAATGCATGAATGCTCATGGGTCGTTGCTCATGCCAAAAGACATCACAAGGAACTCGTAATAACCATACCGAGTCCTGAAGGCAGTCTTCGGGATATTTGGCTCCCAAATCTTCAATTGATGATAGCCAGAATGCAAGTCGATCTTGGAGAACACTCTGGTACCTTGTAATTGATCAAATAGGTCATCTATACGTGGCAGTGGATACTTCTTCACTTTAACCTTGTTCAACTAGCGAGAATCAATACACATGCGCATAGAACCATCCTTCTTCTTTACAAACAAGACTGGAGAACCCCAAGGTGACTATATGGGCCGAATGAAGCCCTTATCAAGCAACTCCTATAACTGCTCGTTCAACTCCTTCAACACTGGTGGAGCCATACGATGTGGAGGAATATAGATGGGATGAGTTCCCGATAACAAATCAATACCAAAGTGGATGTCCCTATCAGGTGGCATGCCCGAAAGATTGACCAGGAACACATCTAGATAATCCCTCACTATCGGAACTGACTCGATTGTAGGAGTATCAACACTGACATCTCTCACATATGCTAGATACGCATCACACCCCTTCTCAACCATGCGTTGAGCCTTTAGAAATAAAATAACCCTGCTAGAAGTATAAATAAAAGTACCTCTCCACTCTTACCGTGGTAATCCTGGTATAGCCAGTGTCACGCTCTTGGTGTGACAATCAAGAATAACATGATAGGGCGACAACTAATCCATGCCCAAAATAATATTAAAGTCTACCATACTGAGCAATAATAGATTGGCTCTAGTCTCAAAACCACTAAGAAAAACCAAACACGACCGATACACATGGTCAACAACAATAGAATCACCTACAGGTGTAGAGACATTGACAGGACAACTCAAAGAATCATAGGATACACCCAAATAAGGAGCAAAATAAGATGACACATATGAATAAGTGGAGCCTGGATCAAATATGACTGATGCATCTCTATGATAGACCCGAACAATACGTGAGATGACAAAGTCAGATGCAACTGCCTCTGTCCTAGTAGGATGAGCATAATATATGGCCTTGCCTCCCCCTACCTGCTCGACCTCAACCTCGAGCATAGCCTGAGGACCCGGTGGAGCACGTGGAGCCTGAGAAGTCTGTAGAGGTGCACCCCTCCTGAGTCTTGGGAAATCCCTCACCATGTGACGAGTGTCACCACACTTAAAACAAGCTCTCGGAGGACGTGGCTGTTGTGGTTGGCTCGGACCTGATCGGCTGGAGTGACCGCTGAAAGCAGCCCATGTAGGAGGTGCACTAGACAATGGCGGTGCATAATGGGGAGCCTGAGGCCTAGTAGTCGCCAGAACACTACTGGTAGCTGGATGTGCTGAATAAATAGGGCGAATCACATAGCCTCTACCATGACGAGCTGCAACTGGGGCACGGGTAACAGTATATGTGCCAGACTCTCGAGACCTCTTGGCCTCCCTCTCATCTCTTTCCCCAGTCAACATACCCTTCAATCTCCTAACAATCCCCACTACGTGCTAGTATGCATGTCCATCTCTAACTTTTGGGTCATGCTAAATATGATTCTAGGGTTGAGCTCCTCGATAAATTGATGGACCCGCTCAGTAATAGTAGCGACCAAGGATGGTGCACGCCTAGCCAAATCACTTAACTGAACCGCATACTTCGACACTGTCATAGAACCCTAGCGCAACTGCTCAAACTCTGCGTGTCATATATCGCTAAGACATTGGGGAAATATACTCTCTCAAGAACATATCTGAGAACTGCGTCCAAGTGAGTGAAGCTGCCTCGATCGGACTACACAACTCATATGATCGCCACCACTGATAAGCCGCTCCCTTAAGTTCGAACGTAGTGAAAGCAACCCCAATAGACTCCGCAATACCCATAGTACAGAGGATATGGTGGAACTCCTCAAGAAAACCCTAGGAATCCTCTGACGCCAAGCCACTGAAAGTAGGAGGGTGGTACTTTTTGTACTTCTCGAGCCTGAGCTGCTCCCCCTCAGAAAATGCTACCCTAAACTCGAGCTGATCTGGGGCTACCGGCTGTATCAGTATAACCTCTAGAACCCGGTCAACCTGCACCCGCTACTCTGGGGTACGAGCGGCAGGAGTCTGCGCTCTTCCCCCGACCAGAGATGTGGCAAGAGCAAGTGGGATTCCTGCCTGAGCTAAAGTGTCGAACATGCTCAGGAACTAGGCGAGGGTCTCCTAGGTAGCTGGTGCTGTAACATGCATCTTAGGTGCCTATTCTCCAACTAGAGCTACGGGTGGCTCCTCTGTAGCAACTCCTCTAGCTGCACCACGTGGACGTCCTCGGCCTCTACCTCGGCCCCGGCCTCTTGCGGCTCTAGCAGGGGGCGCAGGTGTCTGGTCATCTGATCTTGTTGTACGTGTCCTCACCATCTGTGCAAGAATAGAAAGACAGAAGTTTAGAATCCTGAAGTCAACAATTTTGCACGACAAGGAATTAAAGAGGTGAAGCTTTTCCAAACATTTCCATAGCCTCCCGAAGATAAGTACAGACGTCTCCGTACCAATCCGCGAGACTCTACCTAACCTTCTTGTGACTCATAACACCTATAAACCTAGAGCTCTAATACCAACTTGTCACGACCCATATTTTCCCCCTTAAGATGTCGTGATGGCACCTAGTCGCTAAGAGTAGTTAAGCCTAACAAGCATGCGGAACAACTGAAATAGTAATCTAAAAGTGCAAAACGTCAACAACTGTATAAAGTAAAAACTGTAACTCAACATGTATTCAATTCCCAAAACCCGGTAAGATATGAGTCACAAACTCTAGATACAATGTTGCACAATCCTATACATCACTCTCTATCAGGAAACATAAAGAAACAAGGAAATGACGGGATAGAATGGGAATCCAAGGCTTGCGGACGCGAGCAAATGTACTTTGAAGTCTCCGATAAGCAAGTCACTCCACACACCAACACCGAGGGTGATAAGATGTACATGGATTTGCACAAAATATGTGCAGAAGCGTAGTATGAGTACACCACAACGGTACCCACTAAGTGCCAAGCCTAACCTCGGTAGAGTAATGACGAAGTCAGGTCAGGGCCCTACTAGAGATAATAAGAACAAGGAAGAAGATATAATGATATAATAAGAATGACTGGGAAAGGAAACAATAAAGAATTTACAGAACACAACAATACGGAGTCAAGAAACAACAAATACAACACTAAAGTGTACAAAACCTTATTTATCAAGGAAACAACAAACAACAGTATAGCAGAAAGAGAAAATCAACAAGGGTACTCCCAAGGTACAACCTCATAGTCCCAATGTAAAATAACTCAAGTCTTTCCTTATATCACCGCGAGAGCCTTTATGTTTTGTTTTGAAAATCATTTTCCTTAAACAGCATCCCGTGTTTTAGCCCACCTTATCACACCGCATGACTTCTAGTAGTTCCCCACCTAGCCACGCATACCAAGCCCACCTAATCTCACCACATGCGTTTCAACACCCTGACCTTATACCACCGCATGCATATCAAAAATCATAACGGCATGGCAGAAACCTCGTACAAACAATAACAACCCTACGGCAGAAACCTTGTGAAACAATAATAACTGCATGGCAAAAACCTCGTGCAACAATAGTGACGGCACGACAGAAACCTTGTGCAAATACCAAACAATCACCTCATCAATAGTCACAAAAACCAAAACGTAACAACTGAAACAGCAATATTTCAAGGATAGCAATTTCAAGTAAAGAATCCCACAGTTAAGTAATGAATACGGAATCAAGAAAGCAGGTAATTCAACTAAGCATGTAGTACAAGTTGCAAATAAGAGATATGACAATTAGACATGTAAAATTGGGCTAAACATGATGACTATGCATGCTAAAGTAGCTCAGTTAAGGCATAAGAAGGAAACTACTTAGCTAAAATTGGAATTTAAACATTTAGCCCTTGCACAAACTCGTCACATTGTGTACATGGCCTTGACACATTGAAAATTACCATAATAGTACCAAATCCTATGTCAAATTTCCCCCACACAAAGTTCGACAAATCACTTACCTCAAACATCGCTCAATCAATCAATTAGAAGGCCCTTCCCTCAATTTTTCGACTCCGAAAGGCTCAAATGTAGCCAAAAATAATTACGTACTATAAATATAACTATAGGAAACTAATCTAAATAATGAAATTATAATTTTTTCCAAGAAATACAAAGTCGCCCCAAAAAGACAACCCATGCCCGCGTCTCCGAACCCGAGCAAACTTACAAAAATCGAACACCCATTCGATATCGAGTCCAACCGTTCAAGAATTATCAAAATTCGAACTCATTTCGTCTTTCAAAACTCAAGAATTTGTTCTAAGAACTTTACACCAATTTTCCCAATTTTCTGAACTCCATAATACAAATTATAAGGTGTAATTAATAGTAGTTTCATGCGACTTATACAAAAACGAGTCAAGAATCCTTACTCAAATGCTTTCTCTAAAATTCCCTCAAAGTCTCGACTCAATCCGAGCTCTCAAAGTCCCAAAGTAAAAAGGAAATCAAACCCTCAATTTTTCCCTTTTCTGCGCAGCGACTTCCACATCTGTGGCATTTGGCTCTCTTCTGCGGCGCTGCACCTGCGGAAAAACCGTCGCAGGTGCGGTCTCAACTTAAATCCAGGGCTTCCTCTTATGCGAGAAAAGGATCGCACCTTGATCAAGCCCCAAGGATGTTTCCTCAGTTTCGCTTCTGCAAGGGAACTTTCGAATCCGTGAGTCCTCTCCTGCAAACATATGATCACACCTACGACCCCAGCTAGTATAGCACCAGCGGCAATTTTCTCCCCTGGTGCGAATACACCAGAACCAGCCCAGCTTCAGCAAACTTCCTATGTTTAAAATTATCCGATATCGATCCGAATCACGCCCGGGGCCCCCGGGACCCCGTCCGAATATACCAACTAGTTCCAACACACATAGCACACCTACTCGGGTCCACAAACCACATCAAAAAATGCTAAATACATGCTCGCACATCGATTCAAGCCTAAGAACTCATAAACTTCCATATTTTGGAACCGACGCCGATTCATACCAAAACCACTCTGATTGAAACCAAATTTTGCAAACAAGTCATAATCAACATTACAGACCTATTCCAACTTCCGAAATTGGAATCCGAGACCAATATAAAAAATTCCGCTCTCAGTCAAACTTTTCAAAATCTTCCAACTTTCCAACTTTCGCCAATATACACCGAGATGACGTACGAACCTCCAAATCAACATCCGGATATGCTCGAAAGACGCAAATCACCATATGGAGCTATTGGACATCGAAGCTCCATTCTAAAGTCATCTTCACACAAGTCAACCTACGGTCAACTCCTACAACTTAAACTTCCAATTAAGGGACTATGTATCCCATTCCACTCAGAAACACTCTCGAACCCGACATCAGGCATCCCGGCAAGTCACGTAACCAAAAAATGAAATAGAGGGAGCAATAAATAGGGGATCGGGGCTAATACTCTCAAAATGACCGGCCGAGTCGTTACAGTCGATGATGGTTATGTGCTGAGGGTGACGGACATGCGTGGGATGATCATGTGGTGTACCGGGTTTTTATCCATGCTCAGGATAGTGCTTAGGATATGTTATGCTTTGTATTGAATAATATGCTTCTTGCTATCATGATTCATATGTTTGTACCCCTTCGTGAACTACTTGAATCATGATAGAGATCATGTATAGGTTAATTCCTGTTCAAACATGATAATTGCTATTTTGTGGCATGTTTGCCTAATTGGAATTGTGGTAGCAAACTTTACACATGCATACACTTTAGCATGTCACTATTATAAGTCTATAAGTATGTGATTTGATATCCATTTTCTGCATACATGTATTCTTTTATCTGCTTTTATGTAATATGGACTCGACTGGTAGAACGTGAATAGTCCGTGCGATTTGAGTTATGATAGCGCATGAGTGGTCCTTGAGTTTGTTAAATTATGGAACATGAGTTGTCCGTGTAGCATGTGAATAAGGATCAATCCCCCTAGGATCATACTCTCATGTTTCTCTCTTGATGAAGTACACGCGGTATCAAGAAAGTTGATCGGTGTTTGGTTTTTGCATCTCGTCTCTACTTGCAAACACCTTATGTGTATACATGTTTTTATCGCGTATCTTCTCTATATGCTGAGCATTTAAATTTTTATACGACTTAGTACATCTTCTCTATGTGCACTGACTTGGTTATACATGTGTTTCATGTTTAGTTTGGTACCATTGATGTATACTTGTATATTTATGAACTGAGTAGGTTGTTAGGTAAGTATCATTTTTAATTATTGCCACTAATACATTTCCGAGATTAGTCATGATACTTACAAAGTATATAAGGTCGGTTGTAGTCATACCATGCTCTACACTTAATTGTGCAGATCCAAGAGTTGTATCCAGTCGAGCTATATGAGCGAAGTCCTTTGTTGTGTTTTGGAGACCGAGGTAGAGCTGCTTCATGATCACAGTCCATGATGTCTCGTCCTATGTTTTTTTACTGTTATTGATTTTCAGACAGTATTTCTGTATTTAAGACTTGTATTCGTATTTTATAGCTCGTGACTCAATGTAACATGTTCTGACGAGTTGTATTATGATTTTTTATTATCCATGGTTATTTGTATTTCATATTTATCTATTCAACAACTTGTTATCATGTTTCACTTTTATTCTATGAATGGCTTGCCTAGCTAGTGGGTTAGGCATCATAACGCCCGGTTGTGATTTTGGATCATGGTAAACTGGTCAGAGTCCTAGATTGCTTAGATCTTAAAAGTCATGAGCAAGTATAGTATAGTCTTACAGATCGGTACAGAGAGATTTGTACGTATCTTCATGATTCTACAGACCTATTAGAAAAACTCACTTTTCTTTCATTCCCTATCATGAGGATTTGTTTGTCCTAAAGTTTGAATCTTTGCTCTTCTATGTCTCACGAATAGTGAGGATATGGTCTTCTAGTACAACTGAGCAAGAATCAGTACCCGAGGCTAGGGCCTCGAAAGCCCGGGGATGAGGCAGAAGTAGGGGAGGAGCATGCGCCACAGTTAAAGGCCCTACTAGGGCAACTACTGTAGAGCCACTAGTAGCTTTTATCGAGGAGAAGATTCCTGATATATGCTGAACTGGTGGGACCAGCTCAGGCTACGGAGGGACCTACTTCTACACCCATACTTCAGGTGAATCTGGCTCAAATTTTGAGTGTGTATACGAGTTTGACTTAGGAATGTATGATTCGACTAGCTCTAGAGATGACTTTTAGGACCCGTTATGGGCATTATGAGTCCTTGGTAATGTCTTTTGGGCCGACTAAGGACCCAACAACTTTCATGAACTTGATGAACGTGTTTCAGCTTTACCTTTATTCCTTCGTCATTGTGTTTATTGATGATATATTGGTATATTCTCGCAGGTGGGAGGAGCATGAGCAGCACTCGAGGATTGTTCTCCAGACTTTGAGAGAGAAGAATCTATATACTAAGTTCTCCAAGTGCGAGTTCTGGTTAGACATAATGGAATTCTTGGGTCTCGCGGTGTCCAGTGATGGGATTATGGTGGATCAAAAGAGGATTGAGGAAATTAAGAGTTGGCCAGACCTTCCATCGCTACAAATATCAGGAGTTACCTAGGTTTGGCTGGGTATTATTGCTGCTTATTGGAGGGTTTCTCGTATTCTACACCTCCGTTGACCAGGCTCACTCAGAAGGGTGCCCCATTTAGGTGGCCTTACTAGTGCGAGGAGAGCTTTCAAATGCTCAAGACTGCCTTAACTACAACTTATGTTCTGGTTTTGCCTTCGGAATCAGGTTCATATACAGTCTATTTTGATGCTTCCCATGTTGGCTTTTGGTGTGTGTTGATGCAGGATTGTAGGGTTATTATATGTTTCGTGTCAGTTGAAGCCCCATAAGAAGAACTACCTAGTGCATGATATAGAGTTAGCAGCTATTGTAAACGCGCTAAAGATTTGGAGGCACTACTTATATGGCGTGTCTTGTGAGGTAACTACCAATCACCGGAGTCTTCAACATCTATTCAAGAAAAAGGATTTTAACGTGAGGCAGTGGAGGTGGTTGTAGCTATTTAAATACTTAATATCATTATTCTTTATCATCCGAGGAAGGAAAATGTTGTGGCCGGTGCCTTGAGTATGAAGGCAGAGAGTAATGATAGTCTTGATTTTATTCCGGCTAGGGAGAGGCCTTTGGCCATGGATGTTCAGGCTTTGGACAATAGGTTGGTGAGATTGGATATTTTCAAGTCGAGCAGGGTTTTTACCGGTGTGGTATCTCAGTCATCTTTGTTTGAGCGCATTAAGACACATCATTATGATAATTCCCACTTGCTTGTCCTTAAGGACATTGTGCAGCACGGTTATACTAAGAAGGTCACTATTGGTGATGATGGTGTATTGCAACTTTAGTACCTGTTTTGTGTGTGTACTGTTGATGAGTTGCAGGAGCGGTTTCTTGAGGAGGCCTCTAGTTCAAGGTATTTCATTCATCCAGGTGCCGCAAAGATGTAACATGATTTGAAGCATCACTATTGGTGGTGGAGGATGAAGAAAGACACTATTAAGTTTGTTGCACGGTGTTTGAATTGTCAGCAGGTTAAGTATGAGCATCAGATACCTTTTGGGTTCTTCAGAGGCTAGATATACTAAAGTAGAAGTGGGAGCGTATCATTACGAATTTGCGGTTGGGCTGCCACGGACCTTTAGGATATTTGATGCAGTGTGGGTCATTGTGGGCTATCACACGCCAAACTTGGGGAGGCATGGTCGGTACTCGATGCATACTTGGCTCGAGCGTACCACTCTATAACTATGAACTCTAGAAGGTGTCACGCCCCAAATTCGAGGGACATGACCGGCGCCCGACCGGGTAGCCCCAGCCAAGCGAACCTGGATGCCTTTCCTGACCCACATATCACCCAATTTATTCCTTACTCAATATTCCAAGAATTAGCCGTACAGTTAAGTTAGAACATCCTTTTTCAAACATACATGCGTACTTAATAGTTTATGAAATTACAAGTTCTTTGCCCAACATATGAACATAGCCTTACACAAGCTCTAAACCCACATCTACTGTCTACGGAGCCTCTAATAGTACAACAGGATAATATAGTATTTGCCGGTAACAAGGCCCCGGCTATACCTTACACAAAATCAAAATAAGACTCCGAAAACAAGTGACCTGAACCACGCAGGGCCCCGAGGGAAAATGGGCTCACCAAGAAGCTGATGGAGGACGAAGGGGAGCTACGATCGGTGGACTGAAGTACCTGCTACGGATCCACCTACAATCATAACACGAATGTAGCGTCCCCGGCAAAAAGGGACGTCAGTATATTTGAATTGTACTGGTATGTATAACAAACTTTACCCAGAGTAACCTCAAACCATACACGAATAACAACAATAGAGGGAAACAACAATTGAATACACACAAGGAAAAACAATCAAGGCAAACAAGTTGACAATCTCTCCTATTCCCCCATCATCATTTCCACATTCTTAATTTCACAATGTTCTCATTTTTCATTTCAATAGTGATATCGATCACTTTCCATCCTTATTACCTCGGCCACCCTTATTACCTCGGCCACCCTTATCACCACAACCCACACCTTATTACTTCGTGCTGCGGCGCGCAACCCGATCCCACCGAACAATCACAATTCATAAACAATAGCACAACAACAACAACAACAATTTACAAGGAGAACAGCAACAAGTTTCAGGAGATACAACAACAAATCCCAATAACAACAGCCACACATCTCAAAGAACAACAACACAACTCACACAGAGTTTATATGACTATCAATGCCATTTCCATCTTTTTCGACAGCCCGTTGTACCATTTAAATCACAGCAATAATTTTCCACAGCTAGCCACAAAGGGTGTTACCACAGTTATTTCAATATCACCAATTTTTCGATTCCTTTCCATCATTTATTCCACGGTTCTTACCACATAACACGTTCGCAATTACAACTTGGTTTATTGCCATTTACTTACACAACCATATCGGACGTCTTAACCAACAACGTTTAAGGCACAACATTGACATGAATTCACAAATGGTTTACACAAGAAAACACATACTACTCACAAGAGTTCAACTTCACAACTAATCCATGAAGATATCACATACCAAGTATTTGGACACCAAGCATGGAGATTTTACAAAGGTTAAAGTTAGCCATACATACCTGGAGTTGAATCCCTTTTTAATTTCTACTTCCAATTCACCGAAAATCTAGCAACGACAATATAGTGCACAAATTAATACTCGTAACTTAGAATTCAAGGTTCAAAACCACTACCCGAACATACTTAGGTTATCAATCCCTTCTTTGCATAAGTCTTTGCTCCCACCCAATTACGCCCACTAGGTTTTAGGTTTTAATAAACACGCATGCACAATTTTTGCCATTATTTCCAAGAACCAATGCATGAGACTTCCCCCCCCCCCCTTAATTTAAACCTGAAATTCAATGAAAAGGGTTAGGGATTTTACCTGCAAGAGAAAGGGGATGAAGATAAGTTTGAGATTTCCCGGCCCGGATAGCTTTGAAGAATCAAATTTTGGAGGAGATGACTTTCTCTCTCAAGACCCTCTCTTCCTCTCTCTTATTTTGTGTAGAAGATCGTTAAAGAATGAGGGGTTGGGTGTTTTATTACAAAAGGGGTCGGGTTTTAAAATTTAGAAAAATAGAAACCGAGCAAGATCTGCGGTCGCATTCTGCGATCGCAGAGTTGAAATGCGGTCCGCAGATTGGACCGCAGAATTGCCCCCAAAACACTGAGGATTCTGTTTGGGTCTGCGAAAGGAATGCGGTCCGCATTCATGTTCTGCGGTCGCATAGTGCACCGCAGAACTGACATTTACAAAATTCAAAGGAGAGTATGCGACGACTATGCGGTCCGCATATTTGTTATGCGATCGCATAATAGACCGCATTTTCAACATTAATTTTGACAACTCTACTGTTCCACTCTGCGGTAGAAATGCGGTTCGCATATCAATTATGCGGTCACATTTTGGACCGCATCTTGTCCTCAAGTTTTAACCAAACCACTGCTTCACTATGCGGTAGGAATGCGGTCCGCATACCGGATCTGCGACTGCATTCTTGACCGCATAATAGCATTTTCTGGAAAAATTGATTTCTTTTGTTTTTTACAAGCTTAGATCAATACCAAGGCTCCGAACCGCGGCGAGCAAGTTCTACACATTCCTAACACGTGTTCGGAGCCGACACCACAAGATTCTGGTTTATGAGCCAGAAATTTTACGGGGCCTCACATCCTCCCCCACTTAAAATCATTCGTCCCCGAATGAGGACCTGTTTCAAGCTTTTCAGTATATTCAAGGATCATTTGATTTTGAAAACATGATATGCAGATTCCTACACCTTTCACTATTTCCCAAATTTTTAGAAAATTTTTGCCAGAGTTCCCTTTGTAATTAGAACATCTCCACCTGACAGAGGGCCCCCGAAACACAATTCTGAGTACCAATACACAATTTCAACTACCCTTACAGCTAGTATACAAATCCTTACCTTAACAAATGCACACATTTGATCACTCGATATGCTTTGCTTATGAATCAGTTATTGCAATGAGTTTCACATAATTTAGCCATTTCAACACATTAGAAGCATACAAGTAATTCATTACCAACTTATACAACCATTACTTGATTACTTAACACAAGAGTCTTTATAAGGCTTCCATTTACCAAAGAAATGTTCACATGACTTGAAACAATCCCTACACCTATAAGTCTTGCACAACTAGAGGGGCTTCACTAGCATTTAGGAAGGAATCAACTTGGACACAATGGTAGTTGTTTTAGAGATAGAAAGGTCACATAATTTCTTCTAGACTTGATCAAATAGATGGGGATATTTCTCTTTCATTTCTTTCTCCGCTTCCCACGTAGCTTCCTCGACTTGTTGACTTCGCCACAACACCTTAACTGTGGCAACGTCCTTATTTCTCAATTTACGAACTTGTCTATCAAGAATGGCAACCGGAACCTCTTCATGCGACAGCTCTTCATTAACCTCGATAGTCTCGACTGGCACGATAGTGGACGGATCTCCAACTACTTTCTTCAACATGGACACATGGAACATCGGATGCACTAATGACATTTCAGGAGGCAATTCCAACCTATAGGCCACCTGCCCTATCCTTTGAATGATCCGATAAGGCCCGACATACCTAGGACTCAACTTACCTTTCTTTCCGAAGCGCATGATCCCCTTTATAGGGGATACCCTCAAGAACACCCAATCGCCAACTTGAAATTCCAATTCCCTCCGACGAACGTCCGCATAAGACTTTTGGCGACTCTGAGCAGTCTTCATCCTTTCCTCAATGATTTTAACTTTCTCCATAGCCTGGTGCACAAGATCTGGCCCTATCAGTTCTGCTTCACCCACTTCGAACCACCCAATCGGAGACCTACACCTTCTTCCATACAATGCTTCAAATGGGGCCATCTGGATGCTGGCATGAAAGCTGTTATTGTAAGCAAATTCTATAAGCGGCAAGTGATCATCCCAGTTACCTTTGAAATCCAAGACACAAGCCCGCAACATATCTTCAAGCGTCTGAATAGTCCGCTCCGCTTGACCATCAGTCTGTGGATGGAAAGCTGTGCTGAGATTCACCTGAGTACCCAAACCTTGCTGAAATTTCTTCCAAAAATTAGCTGTGAACTGGGCCCCTCGATCCGAGATAATAGAAAGCGGAGTGCCATGAAGCCTTACTATCTCCTTGATATACAACCTAGCGTATTGTTCTGCAGTATCGGTGGACTTGACTGGCAAGAAGTGAGCTGATTTGGTGAGTCGATCCACTATTACCCAAATCGAGTCGAACTTGCGCTGAGTGCGAGGTAATCCTACCACGAAATCCATGTTGATCATCTCCCATTTCCACATTGGTATTTCCATGAGCTGGGTTAACCCACCGGGCCGCTGATGCTCAGCCTTCACTTGCTGACAATTCGGACATTTAGATACAAAGTCTGCCACACCCTTCTTCATACCGTTCCACCAATAAATCTCCTTGAGGTCATGATACATTTTCGTAGAACCTGGATGCACGGAATACCTGGAATTATGAGCCTCCGCCATTACCCTCTCCCGAAGCTTATCCACATCCGGAACACACAGCCTACCTTGACACCGCAATACACCATCCTTGCCGTCGAGTGAAAATGCCGAAGTCTTGTTACTCAAAACTGCTTCCTTCATTTGAGCCAATGCTGGATCGATAAACTGCTTTTCCTTGACTTCCGCTACGAGTGACGATTCTGCTCCATTATGTACCATAACATTCCCCTCGTCTGATGCCGAAATACAAACCCCTAGACTGGCCAATTGATAAACCTCCCGAGCCAAGGGCCTTTGATCCACTCCCAAATGAGCCAAACTACCCATAGATTTTCGACTGAGAGCGTCGGCCACCACGTTCGCCTTCCCTGGATGGTACAAAATGCTCATATCATAATCCTTGAGTAATTCTAACCACCGTCGCTGCCTTAGATTCAATTCCTTCTGCTTAAACAAATAGTGGAGACTCTTGTGGTCTGAGAACATATCCATATGGACCCCATAAAGATAATGCCGCCATATTTTCAAAGCAAACACAACTACCGCAAGCTCCAAATCATGCGTCGAATAATTCTTCTCGTGATTCTTGAGCTGCCTCGAGGCATACGCTATAACTTTCCCATGTTGCATCAACACACACCCCAAACCAACCCTAGAGGCATCGCAATAAACCACAAATCCTTCCGTGCCTTCCGGCAAGGTCAATATTGGTGCCGAGGTCAACCTTGACTTCAGTTCCTGAAAACTTTTCTCACAAGCGTCGGACCATTGGAACTTAACTGCTTTCTGCGTCAACTTAGTCAATGGGGAGGCGAGGGCAGAGAATCCCTCCACAAACCTCCGATAATACCCTGCTAAACCCAAGAAGCTACGAATCTCCGTCGGGGTCGTGGGTCTAGGCCAATCTTTTACTGCTGCAATCTTCTGGGGGTCTACTTGAATCCCTTCACTAGAAACAACATGACCCAAAAAGGCAACAGACTCCAACCAAAACTCACATTTTGAAAATTTAGCATACAACTGGTGCTGATGAAGAGTCTGCAGAACTGCCCTGAGGTGACCCGCATGATCCTCCTGGCTCCGCGAATAAACAAGGATGTCGTCAATAAAAAAAATCACGAAGGAGTCTAGAAATGGCTTGAAGACACGATTCATAAGATCCATAAAGGCTGCCGGGGCGTTGGTTAGCCCAAAAGACATGACCAAAAATTCGAAGTGACCATAGCGAGTTCTGAAAGCGGTCTTGGGAATGTCCTGCTCCCTAATCTTCAATTGGTGATACCCGGACCGTAGATCAATTTTGGAGAAGAACCTTGCACCTTGCAATTGGTCGAACAAATCATCAATCCGAGGCAGAGGATATTTATTCTTGATGGCAACTTTGTTGAGCTGCCGATAATCAATACACATCCGGAGCGACCCATCCTTCTTCCTGACAAAGAGAACCGGAGCACCCCACGGTGACACACTCGGCCGTATGAACCCCTTTTCTAATAAATCCTTCAGCTGCAACTTTAACTCCCTTAACTCCGCTGGAGCCATTCTGTATGGTGGAATAGATATTGGCTACGCATCTGGCAATACATCAATCCCCGGATCAATAAGAGCATAACAATCAATGGCCTGAACAGACAAGATACCTGTAACAACATCTGGAGAGGCCTCTGCACTCTTACGACCACTCAAAGCATAGAACCGGCTGGGTCCACCTCTACCACGGGCTCCACCCCTAACGGTACCACGGCCCGCTGGGGCTGGAGGATGCACAGATGGTGTGGCGATTGAAGAACCGGACGACTGAGCAGATCCCCTACCCATGGCCTGACTGGGCACATGACAGTCTCGCTGAATATGACCTCTCACCCCGCATCTGAAACACACCGGGATATCCAGGTAACAAGTCTCTGCATGAAATCTCCCACACTTGGGGCATGGAGCCCTCCCCTGCTGCTGTGATCTCCCTCCTGAACGACCGGACTGATGGGGTCTCCTACTGTCTGAACCTGGTCTCATGCAGCTGTTCTGCTGATAACAGTGCAGAGATGATGGTGCGCTCGCTGAGGACTGAGCATATGACTAGGACGGCCCTGACGACCCTCTCCCCTGAGCTGATCTCCCTGAGTGACCTGCTGATCGGGCCCTGTTGCTGTTCTCCCTTTCCGCCCGAATCTTCAATTTCCTAGCCTTTGTGGCCTGAGCGAATCCCACAATCTTTCCATAGTTCATATCCGAGTGTAAGGCCGCTGTAGCAGCCTCATTTACTACCAAGGGACTAAGGCCCTGAACAAATCGCCGAACTCTAGCTGCCATGGTCGACACTAACTGAGGAGCATACTTGGACAATCTCACGAACTCCATGTGGTACTCCCAAACACTCATACTGCCCTGCTTGAGGGTCTCAAACTCCGTGGCACGGGCTGCTATTGTCTCAGCAGGCAAGAACTGGTCCATGAACGCATCTACAAACTCATCCCATCTGGCCGGAGGTCCTCCCTCCCCACAGGAGTCCTCCCATATCTCGAACCATGAATACGCTACTCCCCTCAACCTGTATGATGCCAATTCAACTCCCTCTGTCTCTGAAGCTTTCATCACTCGGAGGGTCTTATACATTTCATCAAGAAATTCCTGCGGATCGGCCTCTGGGTCTGTGCCTGAGAACTCTGGTGGGGCTAACCGCAAAAACTGTTAACTCTGGAGCTGGTTAGAATCTCCCTGTCTGCTAGAGGATGTTAAGGGCATCCTTGAGATCTCTGGCCTGAGCGGCCACTAACTGGGTCAACATGCAGATGGCTCCCCTAAGGTCCACATCATTAAACCTCGGGACCAGAGAGCTGGATGGTGCCAGATTCAGGAATATCGGCAGGAGGATGTGGCACCCTCTGCCGCTGCAGGATCAGAAACATGCTGGTCTGGGACAGACGGGCCAGGTAGGTTCAAGGCCGGGGAGTCACTCTCACCCACGACATCAGGTACATGATTCATAGCCTCACTCGTTGGCAAGCATTGCCCCAAGGCCGAGTCTAGCTCTCTTTTTAGGTGCCATCACTGAAAAAGCCCGGAACAAAGCACGAGTTAGATTTTGATACTTTCACACTTCATTTCACCGCACGATACAGAATAACAAAGAAGTGGGAAATTTCCTAAATGTCCATGCAGCGCCCACTTATAGATGTGGTCGACTTCACACCGATAAGTAGGGGCTCTACTAGAACAGGCTCCGAGACATCCTAGGACTTCCTTTTAAACCTGAAGGCTCTGATACCAAGTTTGTCACGACCCCAAATTCGAGGGAAATGACCGGCGCCCGACTGGTAGCCCAGCCAAGCGAACCTGGATGCCTTTCCTAACCCACATGTCACCCCATGTTATTCCTTACTCAATATTCCAAGAATTAGCCGTATAGTTAAGTTAGAACATCCTTTTTCAAACATACATGCGTACTTAATAGTTTATGAAATTACAAGTTCTTTGCCCAACATATGAACATATCCTTACACAAGCTCTAAACCCACATCTACTGTCTACGGAGCCTCTAATAGTACAACAGGATAATTATAGTATTTGCGGTAACAAGGCCCCGGCTATACCTTACACAAATCAAAATAAGACTCCAAAAACAAGTGACCTAAACCACGCAGGGCCCCGAGGGAAAAGGGGCTCACCAAGAAGCTGATGGAGGACGAAGGGGAGCTACGATCGGTGGATTGGAGTACCTGCTACGGATCCACCTACAATCATAACACGAATGTAGCGTCCCCGACAAAAAGGGACGTCAGTACATTTGAATTGTACTGGTATGTATAACAAACTTTACCCAGAGTAACCTCAAACCATACACGAATAACAACAATAGAGGGAAACAACAATTGAATACACACAAGGAAAAATATTCAAGGCAAACAAGTTGACAATCTCTCCTTTTCCCCCATCATCATTTCCACATTCTCAATTTCACAATGTTCTCATGTTTCATTTCAATAGTGATATCGATCACTTTCCATCCTTATTACCTCGGCCACCCTTGTCACCACAACCCACACCTTATTACTTCGTGCTGCGGCGCGCAACCCGATCCCACCGAACAATCACAATTCATAAACAATAGCACAACAACAACAACAACAATTTACAAGGAAAACAGCAACAAGTTTCAGGAGATACAACAACAAATCCCAATAACAACAGCCACACATCTCAAAGAACAACAACACAACTCACACAGAGTTTATATGACTATCAATGCCATCCCATCTTTTCGACAGCCCGTTGTACCATTTAAATCACAGCAATAATTTTCCACAGCTAGCCATAAAGGGTGTTACCACAGTTAATTTAATATCACCAATTTTTCGATTCCTTTCCATCATTTATTCCACGGTTCTTACCACATAACACATTCTCAATTACAACTTGGTTTATTGCCATTTACTTACACAACCATATCGGACGTCTTAACCAACAACGTTTAAGGCACAACATTGACATGAATTCACAAATGGTTTTGCACAAGAAAACACATACTACTCACAAGAGTTCAACTTCACAACTAATCCATGAAGATATCACATACAAGTATTTGGACACCAAGCATGGAGATTTTACAAAGGTTAAAGTTAGCCATACATACCTGGAGTTGAATCCTTTTAATTTCTACTTCCAATTCACCGAAAATCTAGCAACGGCAATTAATAGTGCACAAATTAATACTCGTAACTTAGAATTCAAGGTTCAAAACCACTACCCGAACATACTTAGGTTATCAATCCCTTCTTTGCATAAGTCTTTGCTCCCACCCAATTACCCCCACTAGGTTTTAGGTTTTAATAAACACGCATGCACAATTTTTGCAATTATTTCCAAGAACCAATGCATGAGACTCCCCCCCCCCCCTTAATTTAGACCAGAAATTCAATGAAAAGGGTTAGGGATTTTACCTGCAGGAGAAAGGGGA
Organism: Nicotiana attenuata; assembly: GCF_001879085.1. Lineage (NCBI taxonomy): Eukaryota > Viridiplantae > Streptophyta > Magnoliopsida > Solanales > Solanaceae > Nicotiana > Nicotiana attenuata. The sequence continues at coordinate 34,149,506 of NC_031995.1, forward strand.
TGAAGATAAGTTTGAGATTTCCCGGCCCGGATAGCTTTGAAGAATCAAATTTTGGAGGATATGACTTTCTCTCTCAAGACCCTCTCTTCCTCTCTCTTATTTTGTGTAGAAGATCGTTAAAGAATGAGGGGTTGGGTGTTTTATTACAAAAGGGGTCGGGTTTTAAAATTTAGAAAAAAGAAGCCGAGCAAGATCTGCGGTGGCATTCTGCGATCGCAGAGTTGAAATGCGGTCCGCAGATTGGACCGCAGAATTGCCCCCAAAACTCTAAGGATTCTGTTTGGGTCTGCGACAGGAATGCGGTCCGCATTCATGTTCTGCGGTCGCATAGTACACCGCAGAACTGAAATTTACAAAATTCAAAGGAGAGTATGCGACGACTATGCGGTCCGCATATTTGTTATGCGATCTCATAATAGACCGCATTTTCAACATTAATTTTGACAACTCTACTGTTCCACTCTGCGGTAGAAATGCGGTCCGCATATCAATTATGCGGTCGCATTTTGGACCGCATCTTGACCTCAAGTTTTAACCAAACCACTGCTTTACTATGCGGTAGGAATGCGGTCCGCATACCGGATCTGCGACCGCATTCTCGACCGCATAATAGCATTTTCTGGAAAAATTGATTTCTTTTGGTTTTTACAAGCTTAGATCAACACGTGTTCGGAGCCGACACCGCAAGATTCTGGTTTATGAGCCAAAAATTTTACGGGGCCTCACAGAGGGATAGCCCGCAATTTAGGCCGATGAGGCCTACCTGCGAGCTGAAAATACAAATTAAGTCCGGCGGGGCCATATTCTGAACCATCTAAAGATAAAGTGTCTCTCATCTTAAGGGTAAACATACCCAAAAGCTGATATACATAATTGTGTAGGCCGACGAGGCTGCCATGAACGTCTACAACCATCAATACAAAACTGAACATGTACACAGGGCTGACAAGGCCACAATACTAATACAAAAAATATATAGAACTCATCTACAAGCCTCTACAGATAATAAAATTGTATCATGGTTTGGATAGGGCCTCAACCTACCCATCAAACCTGTATATATAAAATGGACTCCATGGTCTAGACCTAGTAACTCCAGGGAAGTGGAGATTACCAACCAAGATGATGTTTGGCTCTATTTACTAGAAAGGTCTATCCAGCTGTCTATCTGAACCTGCAGGCATGAAATGTAGCATCCCCCTCAAAAGGGACGTCAGTACAAAATACTATACTGAGTATGTAAGGCAATAGAATAACTGAAAGCAGAGACTGATCTAATAATATAACAACTGAAAGTAACTGGGAGTCAAAGATGATTTAAAGATATGCTTACCCACTGATACTGACTCAATTCTCTCAATATAGTAAGTAAAATAGTTGTCCGGCCCTATAATGCTCAGTCGTGTAACTACTCTGTCGTAGTGGGCTCACTCATAGGTGCTCGTACGTACTAGGCTCGATATCTCGGTCATTCTGGGCTCTCTCATAGGCGCTGGGCCACAATAGGCTTGGCATATAACTTACCATCTGATCAGAGGTTGCCTAATAGGGACCTGCCCACCGATTATAGCTCGATGGTTGTGAAAATACTGCAATACTGCCCAATAGGGGCCTGCCCACCGATTACAGCTCGAAGGCTGTAAAAATACCGCAATGCTGTATATAAATAGACCCTCTGCTCTCTTGACTGGAAGAAGACAATATTTAGCTGAATACAAAGTCTCGATAAGGATGAATATTGTATCTTATGCGACTATGATAATGTACATACGTTGAGGAATACAAACTTCTTTTTATGTCTCGTTATCAAACGCATGTAGTTACGGAAACATGAAAAATGAAGGAAAGGTTTAGTCTTAACATACCTTACCACAATCTGTCCAATAACCACGTTGATCTCGCCTGGTCGCAATTTAATCTACAACAACGATAATGATGCTACCATTAAGCTATGAAAGATGCAACTATCCTACAACGAACGACAAGCTTGTTTTATATTAAAATGGTCAGCATCTCCCCTATAATCTTTACTTCCTCCTATTTCGAGATAACACCAACAACAACACAGAACACAACAATAACAACATATATACATTATTTTCTAATCTTATATCCATCACAAAAGAGCCCAACACACCTCAATCACTACATACACAAAACAACAACCATAGTAATGTCAAAGTGCCCGAAAATATTACGATGAGCAACCAGCCCACCACCTGTGACGACCCAAAGGGTCATCACCTATTTTAAATGAATTATGTGCTTCCGAGGCCTTGAAAACCTCATTTAGAGTTGCCTCGATTTGCGTGCGCAGTCTAGGCGTGTAGCCGGAAAGCTTAAATATGAAATTCTGTGAAAAATGCTAAATTTTGATGTTAAAATAAATAAATATGACTCCGGTCAACATTTTGGGTAAACGGACCCGGACTCGTGATTTGACGGTCCCGGAGGGTCCGTAGGAAAATATGGGACTCGGGCGTATGCTCGTAATCAAATACCAAGGTCCCGAGCCCGAGAAATGAATTTTAAAGGAAATTGTTTTTCTGAAAATGTTAAGGAAAATTGAAATGAAATTTGATTAGAACGTGTTTATATCGGGCCTGTATTTTGATTCCGGCGCCCGATACAGGTCTTATATATGATTTAAGGTGCTTCTGCAAAGTTTGGTTAAAACCGGACATCGTTTGACGTGTTTCAGACTTAAAGTTCTAAAGTTAAAACTTGATGATGTTTTGGGAAAATTCATGATTTTTAGGTTTGATTCATTGTTTTTGATGTTATTTGGCGATTTGATCGCTCTGATAAGTTCGTATGATGTTGTTGAGTTAGTTCATGTGTTTGGTTAGGAGCCCCGAAGGCTCGGGTGTGATATGGATGTGTTTCGGGATGGTTTTAGACTTAGAAAAGTTGCAGAAAATAGCTGTCATCTATTGTCAAGTGATTTCCTCTATGCGATCGCATAAGGAAGGTCGCGATTGCATAGAGCAAACTTCAGGGGTTCACAAATTCTTCTATGCGATCGCATTTTCCACTCCGCGATCGCGTTGTGTAATGCCTAGCTTTTAATTTTCTTCTACGCGATCGCAAGCTTTTGTCCGCGATCGCAGTGCCCAGCAAAACCTTACCCTATGCGATCGCAATCTATTGTCCGCGATCGCGTAGAACAAATTCGCCCAGTTAAAATTTTAAAATTCCAGAACAGTGTCATTACGGGATTCTTCAAAAAATTTCACAAGACCTTTCTTCTCCAAGCTCTTAGGCGACCATTGAAGCAATCCTTCACCAAAACCTCTTGGGTTAGTAATCCTTTACTCGTTTTCTTCCATTTTCTGCAACATCTAATGAAATCCTAGGCCTAAAACATGTGATTTAAGGTAGAAAATTGGGTATTTGGGTAGAGTTAGGGCTTTTTGATTTTTCTTGACTTAGACCTCGTTTTGGGGTCGAATTTGGAAACAAATTATATATTCGAGCTCGTGGGTGAATGGGTGATTTGATTTTGGTCCGAACCTCATGTTTTGACCAAGTGGGCTCGGGGTCGATTTTTGAGCTTTTGGGAAAAATGAAGGAAAAGCTATAATTAGGCACTGGGTTCGTATTGTTTAGCATTTAATTGATGTATTGAAGTCATTATTGTATAGATACAATCGATTTGGAGCCAAATTCGAGAGGGAAAGCGGTAATTGAGGATTGATTTGGCCGTGGATGTTTGAGGTAAGTGTTTGGTTTAACCCTAGCTCGAGGGACTAGGAATAGAGTCTTATTTGCTAATTGCTTCTTGTTGAGTACGACATATAGGCATGGTGACGAGTATCTATACGTTGGTGTCTAGCATGACCGTGAGTCTTTAAATTGTGTATATCTTGACTTCGTTGTATTTCTTTTGTCTTGGTGATGATCCCTATTTGTTGTGAAAAATCTTGTGAAAGGAAATTGTGCCCTATGAAAAACGAGGAGCATTGGCTCAAGTTATATTTCAATTATGAACGTATATGAAATGGTTGAACCCTTTGGAGCATTGGCTTAAATGGTAAAGTGAGATATGAAATAAAAGTGAAAGGAAGAGAAAGAGTATTTAAATTGTTCCCTTGCCGGGATATTGTTGTTTATTGATTGTTTTCCCTTGCCGGGATGTTGAGATTATTGATGTGGTACCCTTGCCGGGATTTAATTGTTCAATTCTGTTCCCTTGCCGGGATTTCTTTTATTACTTGTTTATTTCCTTGCCCCATGTTTGTGATTGTTCTTTGGGTGAGGAAGAGTGTTAAAGCACGAAGCGTGATGCCGTGCATTGTTTGCTTATGGTGAGGAAAGAAAGTAAAACACGAAGGGTTATGCCGTGCCGCACGATGTACCATTTTGTGCCGATTCTGTTGATTATATGTGAGGAAAGAGAGTAAAAGCACGAAGGGTGATGCCGTGCACACTTTATTATATCATTGCTTGGTGAGGATGAGAGTAAAAACACTAAGGGTGATGCCGTGCACTTGTTGCTTTCTGTTTCTTTATTAATGTCTGAGTTGTGTTGTTTCCTTCATTTCTGGACGACTTTTAATTGAAATTGCTATTTCCCCCATAGCATGCTCCCTCGCCCATATTGATTACTCGTCTCTGTATTTCGATTCCGCTGTATATGTATATATAACTGCACAGGTTTATGTGCTAGTCCGGTCTAGCCTCGTCGCTACTTCGCCGGGGTTAGGCTAGGCACTTACAAGCACATGGGGTCGGTTGTGATGATGCTACACTCTGTGCTCTTTGCACAGATCCAGGTGTCGGAGCAGCTTACTGTGCGCAGCAGTAGTCAGGGAGCCGACCTTCAGTCCACGAGACCCCGAGGTAGCCTTGCTGGCGTCCGCAGGCCCAGCGTCTCTTCTTTCAGATTTCATGTTATGTTGACATTTTTATCCGAGAGAGACTATGTCCTTTATTTCAAACTCTTATTTGTAGTAATCCTAGACAGTCCGTGTATTGTTGTGACACCAGGTGCTGGGTAGAGACTTGTATTGGCTTTCTAGATGCTGTTTCTATGTTTAGTTCAGACTTCCGCTAAATTTTACTTTTCGTTGTCTTTTTAACTGCTTATTCATTGATAATTTAATTGTTTAATCATGTATAAAACAAGATAGGTTAATGTTTGCAAAGGTTCTTGGCTTGCCTAGCTACCACGAGTAGGCGCTATCACGACCCCCAAGGGTGGGAATTTCGGGTCGTGACAAGTTGGTATTAGAGCTCTAGGTTACATAGGTCTCACAACTTACGGACAAGCTTAGTAGAGTCTAAGGGATAGGTACGGAGATGCCTGAGTTAGGAAAAGATTCACATTTGTTATTTCTTTGTCGTGCGGTTTGGTTTCTCAACGCTAATTGAATTTCTACTCTGTTCTTTCGCAGATGGCGAGAACACGCGCTTCCTCATCTTCTGATCAGCAATCCGAGCCCCAGGCAACTCCCACTAGGGGCAGAGGGCGAGGCCGAGGCCGTGCTAGAGGCCGAGGTAGGGGCAGAGCTCAGCCCCGAGCAGCAGCATCAGTGGTGGAGCCTTAGGTTGACTTCGACGAGGAGGTTCCGGCCCTAGCCCCAGCAGTTCCGGTGGGCCCAGCTCAGGTCCCAGAGGGGTTTATTGCTACCCCAGTTCTTCAGGACGCTCTGGTCCGATTTGTGGGTCTCATGGAGAGTGTTACCCGAGCAGGTTTGCTTCCTGTAGCACCAGCCGTCTCTCAGGCTGGAGGAGGGGCCCAGACTCCTGCTACTCATACTCCAGAGCAGGTAGCTCCCCCGATTCAGACTCCAGCAGTTCAGCCAGTTGCAGCAGCTCAACCGGGTGTGGTAGCCCAGGCCGGTGATGGAGCTGCTATGTCTTCCGATGCTTTATGGAGGTTGGATAGGTTCACCAAGCTCTTCACTATTACCTTCAGCGATGCATCTACCGAGGATCCTCAGGATTATTTGGACAACTGCCACGAGGTTCTTCGGAACATGGGTATTGTTGAGACTAATGGGGTTGATTTCACTACATTTTGGTTGTCTGGATCCGCCAAGACTTGGTGGAGGGATTATTGTCTAGCTAGACCAGCAGGATCTCCAGCCTTGACCTGGGAGCAGTTCACGCATATATTCCTGGAGAAGTTTCTCCCTATTACACAGCGAGAGGCCTATCGGAGGCAGTTCGTGCGTCTCCATCAAGGATCCATGACAGTCACCCAGTATGAGACCAGGTGTATTGAGTTGGCCCGCCATACTATTGTTATACTTCCCACTAAGAGGGAGAGAGTGAGACGGTTTAATGATGTACTCATTCAGCCTATTCATCTCTAGATGGCTAAAGAGGCTGGGAGCGAGATATCCTTTCAGGAGGCGGCTAATGTGGCCCGGAGGATTCAGATGGTATTGTCACAGGGGGGTGGTCATAGGGCAGACAAGAGACCCCGTCAGTCAGGCCGATTCAGTGGTGCCTCGTCTGGAGGCAGAGATTCGTATGATAGGGGTCAGCCTTATAGGCCTTTCCAGTCAGCCCTCTAGGTTTCTCACGGTGCCTCGGTGGCGGTGGTTCTCACGCGCACTATTCTGATAAGCAGGCATTCAGTGCACCGCCAGCTCCTATTAGTGCACCGCCACTTCAGAGTTTCCGTGGTGGTCATTTAGTTCGACAGGGCCAGCAGACTCAGCAGCCGAGGACTTGTTACACTTGTGGTGTCACGGGTTATATTGCCAGATTTTGCCCTCGATCACCGAGCAGTTCTCAGCACCAGGGTTCTCGTGCCATGGTTCAGGCCCCAGGTATTCCACCGCCCGCCCAGCCAGCTAGAGGTGGGGGTAGAGGTGCTAGCGGTGGAGGTAGAGGTCATAGAGGTGGAGCTCAGACCGCCAGAGGTAGAGGCCAGCCAGCAGCAGGCCGTCTTAGAGAGGTAGATCAGAGTAGCGAGGCCCAGCCCCGATGTTATTCTCTTCAGGCCAGGCTCGAGGGAGAGGCTTCAAATGCGGTTATTACAGGTACGGTTTTGGTTTGTGATAGAGATGCTTCAGTGTTGTTTGATCTGGGGTGTACGTATTCGTATGTGTCATCCTATTTTGCCTCGTATTTGGTCGTGCCTAGTGATGCATTGGGTATTCCTGTTTATGTGTCTACACCAGTGGATGACTCTATTGTGGTTGATCGAGTCCATCGTTCTTGTGTTGTGGTGATTGGGGGTCTGGAGACTCGTGTAGATTTGTTGTTTTTAGACATGGTTGACTTCGATATTATATTTGGAATGGACTGGTTATCACCCCATCACGCTATCTTGGACTTTCATGCCAAGACTGTGACCTTAGCTTTACCGGGTATGCCTCGTTTAGAGTAGAGAGGGACTCCTGGTCATTCTACCCGCAGTGTTATCTCGTATGTGAAGGCTCGACGTATGGTCGAGAAGGGGTGTTTGGCCTATTTAGCCTATGTTCGGGATTCCAGTGCTGAGGTTCCCTCTATAGATTCTGTGCCCGTTGTTTGTGAGTTCCCTGATGTTTTTTCTTCAGGCCTGCCGGGTATGCCACCCGACAGGGATATTGACTTCTGCATTGATCTGGTACCGGGCACTCAACCCATTTCCATCCCACCATATCGTATGGCCCCGCATGAGTTGAAAGAGTTAAAGGAACAGTTGCAGGATTTGCTTGTGAAGGGTTTCATTAGACCTAGTGTCTCACCTTGGGGTGTGCCGATGTTATTTGTCAAGAAGAAGGATAGGTCAATGAGAATGTGTATTGATTACTGGCAATTGAACAAGGTGACGATCAAGAATAAGTATTCGCTGCCGAGGATTGATGATTTGTTCGACCAGCTTCAGGGTGCCAAGGTATTTTCCAAGATTGACTTGAGATCTTTCTACCATCAGTTGAGGATTAGGGCATCCGATGTCCCTAAGACAGCTTTCCGCACTCGGTATGGGCATTATGAGTTTTTGGTTATGTCATTTGGGTTGACAAATGCCCCAGCAGCTTTTATGGACTTGATGAACCGAGTGTTCGGGCCTTATTTGGAATCTTTTGTGATAGTTTTCATTGATGATATATTCCCGCAGCCAGGAGGAGCATGAGCAGCACTTTAGAATGGTTCTTCAGACTCTGATGGATAGTCAGTTATATGCCAAGTTCTCCAAGTGTGAGTTCCGGCTGAGTTCAGTTACATTTCTGGGTCATGTTGTATCAACAGAGGGTATTCAGGTGGACTCAAAGAAGATAGAGGCAGTCAAGAACTGGCCTAGACCACCATCAGCTACAGAGATCCGGAGTTTCTTGGGGTTGGCAGGCTACTATCGACGGTTCGTGGAGGGATTTTCATCTATTGCAGCCCCGATGACCAGATTGACCCAGAAGGGTGCCCAGTTCAGATGGTCGGATGAGTGTGAGGCGAGCTTTCAGAAGCTCAAGACAGCTCTGACTACGGCACCGGTGTTAGTTTTGCCCACAGATTTAGGGCCTTATACAGTCTATTGTAATGCTTCACCTGTTGGGCCTGGAGCAATGCTGATGCAGGATGGCAAGGTCATTGTCTATGCTTCGAGGCAGTTGAAGATTCATGAGAAGAACTATCTGGTTCATGATTTGGAGTTGGCAGCCGTAGTTCACGCATTGAAGATTTGGAGGCATTATCTATATGGTGTGGCATGTGAGGTGTTCATGGATCACAAGAGTCTCCGGTACTTGTTCAAGCAAAAGTAATTGAATTTGAGGCAGAGGAGGTGGTTGGAGTTGTTGAAGGATAAATATATCACCAATCTATATCATCCAGGGAAGGCCAATGTGGTGGCCGATGCTTTGAGTAGGAAGTCAGCCAGTATGGGCAGTCTTGCTTATATTCCGGTCGGTGAGAGGCCGCTTGCTTTGGATATTCAGGCCTTAGCCAATTAGTTCGTGAGGTTGGATGTTTCGGAGCCTAGTCGTCTGTTAGCTTGCACGGTTCCTCATTCTTCATTATTGGAGCGTATCCGTGATCGGCAGTATGATGATCCCCATTTGTGTGTACACGGTACAACGCGGAGGTGCCAAGCATGTTACCTTAGGTGATGATGGAGTTTTGAGATTGCAGGGTCGAGTATGCGTGCCTAATGTGGATGGGCTCCGAGGGTTCATTTTCGAGGAGGCCCATAGTTCACGATACTCTATTCATCCGGGCGCCGCGAAGATGTATCAGGATTTGCGGCAGCATTATTGGTGGCGTAGAATGAAGAAGGATATCGTAGCATATGTGGCTCATTTTTTGAATTGTCAGCAGGTTAAGTACGAGCATCAGAGGCCTGGTGGTTCATTTTAGAGGATTGAGCTTCCCGAGTGGAAGTGGGAGCGGATTACTATGGACTTTGTTGCTGGACTTCCGCTGACTCGGAAGAAGTTCGACGCAGTATAGGTCATTGTTGATAGGCTGACCAAGTCAGCACATTTCATTTTTGTAGCAGTCTCCTATTCTTCTGAGAGGTTGGCCGAGATCTATATTCGGGAGATTGTTCGCCTTCATGGTGTGCCCGTATCTATCATTTCGGACCGGGGTAAGCAGTTTACCTCGCGCTTCTAGAGAGCAGTTCAGCGAGAGTTGGGCACGCGGGTTGAGTTGAGCACAGCATTTCATCCCCAGACGGGCGGTCAGTCCGTGCGGACTATTCAGATCTTAGAGGATATGCTCCGAGCTTGTGTTATTGACTTTGGAGGTTGGTGGGATCAGTTTTTGCCCTTAGCAGAGTTTGCCTACAACAACAGTTACCAGTCGAGCATTCAGATGGCTCCTTATGAGGTTTTGTATGGTAGGCGGTGCCGATCTCCGGTTGGATGGTTTGAGCCGGGAGAGGCTCGGTTGTAGGGTACGGATCTGGTTCAGGAGGCCTTAGACAAGGCCAGGATCATTCAGGATAGGCTTCGTTCAGCTTAGTCCAGGAAAAAGAGTTATGCAGACCGCAAGGTTCGAGATGTGGCTTTTATGGTGTGAGGCCCCGTAAAATTTTTGGCTCGTAAACCAGAATCTTGTGGTGTCGGCTCCGAACACGTGTTAGGAATGTGTAGAATTCTTCGCGGCGAGCAAGCTCGCCGCGGTTCGGAGCCTTGGTATATATCTAAGCTTGTAAAAATCAAAAGAAATCAATTTTTCCAGAAAATGCTATTATGCGGTCAAGAATGCGGTCGCAGATCCGGTCTGCGGACCGCATTCCTACCGCATAGTGAAGCAGTGGTTTGGTTAAGACTTGAGGTCAAGATGCGGTCCAAAATGCGACCGCATAATCGTTATGCGGACCGCATTTCTACCGCAGAGTGGAACAGTAGAGTTGTCAAAAATTAATGTTGAAAATGCGGTCTATTATGCGATCGCATAACAAATATGCGGACCGCATAGTCGTCGCATACTCTCCTTTGAATTTTGTGAATGTCAGTTCTGCGGTGCACTATGCGACCGCAGAACATGAATGCGGACCGCATTCCTGTCGCAGACCCAAACAGAATCCTCAGAGTTTTGGGGGCAATTCTACGGTCCAATCTGCGGACCGCATTTCAACTCTGCGATCGCAGAATGCGACCGCAGATCTTGCTCGGTTTCTATTTTTTCTAAATTTTAAAACCCGACCCCTTTNGCAGATCTTGCTTCGCTTACTTTTTTTCTAAATTTTAAAACCCGACCCCTTTTGTAATAAACACCCAACCCCTCATTCTTTAACGATCTTCTACACAAAATAAGAGAGAAGAAGAGAGGGTCTTGAGAGAGAAAGTCATCTCCTCCAAAATTTGATTCTTCAAAGCTATCCGGGTCGGGAAATCTCAAACTTATCTTCATCCCCTTTCCCCTGCAGGTAAAATCCCTGACCCTTTTCATTGAATTTCAGGTTTAAATTAAGGGGGGGGGGGGGGAGTCTCATGCATTGATTCTTGGAAATAATGGCAAAAATTGTGCATGCATGTTTATTAAAACCTAAAACCTAGTGGGGGTAATTGGGTGGGAGCAAAGACTTATGCAAAGAAGGGATTGATAACCTAAGTATGTTCGGGTAGTGTTTTTGAACCTTGAATTCTAAGTTACGAGTATTAATTTGTGCACTATATTGTCGTTGCTAGATTTCGGTGAATTGGAAGTAGAAATTAAAAAGGGATTCAACTCCAAGTATGTATGGCTAACTTTAGCCTTTGTAAAATCGCCCTGCTTGGTGTCCAAATACTTGGTATGTGATACCTTCATGGATTAGTTGTGAAGTTAAACTCTTGTGAGTAGTATGTGTTTTCTTGTGTAAACCATTTGTGAATTCATGTCAATGTTGTGCCTTAAACGTTGTTGGTTAAGACGTCCGATATGGTTGTGTAAGTAAATGGCAATAAACCAAGCTGTAATCGCGAATGTGTTATGTGGTAAGAACTGTGGAATAAATGATGGAAAGGAATCGAAATTGGTGATATTGAATATAACTGTGGTAACATCCTTTGTGCCTAGCTGTGGAAAATTATTGCTGTGATTTAAATGGTACAACGGGCTGTTGAAAAGATGGAAATGGCATTGATAGTCATATAAACTCTATGTGAGTTGTGTTGTTGTTCTTTGAGATGTGTTGCTGCTGTTATTGGGATTTGCTGTTGATTATTCCTGAAACTTGTTGCTGTTCTCCTTGTAAATTGTTGTTGTTGTTGTTGTGCTATTGTTTATGAATGGTGATTGTTCGGTGGGATCGGGTTGCGCGCCGCAGCACGAAGTAATAAGGTGTGGGTTGTGGTGATAAGGGTGGCTGAGGTAATAAGGGTGGCCGAGGTAATAAGGATGGAAAGTGATCGATATCACTATTGAAATGAAATATGAGAACATTGTGAAATTGAGAATGTGGAAATGATGATGGGGAAAAGGAGAGATTGTCAACTTGTTTGCCTTGATTGTTTTTCCTTGTGTGTATTCAATTGTTATTTCCTTCTATTGTTTTTATTCGTGTATGGTTTGAGGTTACTCTGGGTAAAGTTGTTATACATACCAGTACAATTCAAATGTACTGACGTCCCTTTTGCCGGGGGCGCTACATTCGTGTTATGATTGTAGGTGGATCCGTAGCAGGTACTCCAGTCCACCGATCGTAGCTCCCCTTCGTCCTCCATCAGCTTTTTGGTGAGCCCCTTTCCTCTCGGGGCCCTGCGTGGCTCAGGCCGCTTGTTTCGGAGTTTTATTTTTGATTTGTGTAAGGTATAGCCGGAGCCTTGTTACCGGCAAATACTATATTATCCTGTTGTACTATTAGAGGCTCCATAGACAGTAGATGTGGGTTTAGAGCTTGTGTAAGGCTATGTTCATATGTTGGGCAAAGAACTTGTAATTTCATAAACTATTAAGTACGCATGTATGTTTGAAAAAGGATGTTCTAACTTAACTATACGGCTGATCCTTGGAATATTGAGTAAGAATACGTGGGGTGACATGTGGGTTAGGAAAGGCATCCAGGTTCGCTTGGCTGGGGCTACCCGGTCGGGCGTCGGTCATGTCCCTCGAATTTGGGGCGTGACATATGGTTGGTGAGCGGGTATTGCTCCGAGTGCCGCCTATGAAGGGCGTGATGAGGTTTGGGAAGAAGGGCAAGCTTAGCCCTAGGTTCATTGGTCCGTTTGAGATTCTTGATCGAGTGGGAGAGGTGGATTATAGACTTGCTTTGCCGCCGAGCTTATCAGTCGTGCATCCAGTATTTCATGTGTCCATGCTTCGGAGGTATCACGGCGATCCAGCCCACGTGTTAGATTTCAGTACTGTCCAGTTGGACAAGGACTTGTCTTATGAGGAGGAGCCGGTGGCTATTCTAGACCGGCAAGTTCGTCAGTTGAGGTCGAAGAGTTTTCCTTCTGTTCGTGTTCAGTGGAGAGGTCAGCCTCCTGAGGCATCGACCTGGGAGTCCGAGTCTGATATGCGGAGTCGTTATCCTCACCTTTTCCCCGACTCAGGTACTTCTTTCTTCTATCCGTTCGAGGACGAACGGTTTTTTTAGAGGTGGAGAATGTGACAACCCAAAGGGTCATCACCTGTTATAAATGAATTATGTGCTTCCGAGGACTTGAAAACCTTACTTAGAGTCGCCTCGATTTGCGTGCGCAGTCTGGACGCGTAGCCGAAAAGCTTAAATATGAAATTCTGTGGAAAATGCTAAATTTTGATGTTAAAATGAATAAATTTGACATCGGTCAACAGTTTGGGTAAACGGACTCGTGATTTGACGGTCCCGGAGGGTCCGTAGGAAAAGATGGGACTCGGGCGTATGCCCGGAATAGAATTCCGAGGTCCCGAGCTCGAGAAATGAATTTTTAAAGGAAATTGTTTTTTGAAAATGTTAAGGAAGATTGAAATGAAATTTGATTAGAACGTGTTGGTATCGGGCCTGTATTTTGGTTCCAGCGCCCGGTACAGGTCTTATATATGATTTAAGGTGTTTCTGTAAAGTTTGGTTAAAATCGGACATCGTTTGACGTGTTTCGGACTTAAAGTTCTAAAGCTGAAACTTGATGAAGTTTTGGGAAAATTCATGATTTTTAGGTTTGATTCATTGTTTTTGAAGTTATTTTAGCGATTTGATCGCTCAGATAAGTTCGTATGATGTTGTTGAGTTAGTTCATGTGTTTGGTTAGGAGCCCCGAAGGCTCGGGTGGGTGGTTTGATTTTGGTCCGAACCTCGTGTTTTGACCAAGCAGGCCCAGGGTCGATTTTTGAGTTTTTAGGAAAAATGATGGAAAAGCTATAATTAGGCATTGGGTTCGTATTGTTTAGCATTGGTTGATGTATTGAATTCATTATTGTATAGATACAATCGATTTGGAGCCGAATTCGAGAGGGAAAGCGGTAATTGAGGATTCATTTGGCCGTGGAAGTTTGAGGTAAGTGTTTGGTTTAACCCTAGCTCGAGGGACTAGGAGTTGAGTCTTATTTGCTAATTGCTTCTTGTTAAGTACGACGTATAGGCATGGTGATGAGTATCTATAGTTGGTGTCTAGCATGACCGTGAGTCTTTAAATTGTGTATATCTTGACTTCGTTGTATTTCTTTTGTCTTGGTGATGATCCCTATTTGTTGTGAAAAAGCTTGTGAAAGGAAATTGTGACCTATGAACAACGAGGAGCATTGGCTCAAGTTATATTTCAATTGTGAACGTATATTAAATGGTTGAACCCTTTGGAGCATTGGCTCAAGTGGTAAAGTGAGATATGAAATAAAAGTGAACGGAAGAGAAAGAGTATTTAAATTGTTCCCTTGCCGGGATATTGTTGTTTATTGATTGGTTTCCCTTGCCGGGATGTTGAGATTATTGATGTGGTACCCTTTCCGGGATTTAGTTATTCAATTGTGTTCCCTTGCCGGGATTTCTTTTATTACTTGTTTATTTCCTTGCCCCTTGTTTGTGATTGTTGTTTGGGTGAGGAAGAGTGTTAAAGTACGAAGGGTGATGCCGTGCATTGTTTGCTTATGGTGAGGAATGAGAGTAAAGCACGAAGGGTGATGCCGTGCCGCACGATGTACCATTCCGTGCTGATTCTATTGATTATATGTGAGGAAAGAGAGTAAAAGCACGAAGGGTGATGCCGTGAACACTTTATTATATCATTGCTTTGTGATGAGGAGAGTAAAAGCACGAAGGGTGATGTCGTGCACTTGTTGCATTCTATTTTTTTATTAATGACTGAGTTGTGTTGTTTCCTTCATTTCTGGACGACTTTTACCCGAATTTGTTATTTTCCCCATAGCATGCTCCCCCTCCCATATTGATTGCTTGTCTGTGTATTTCGATTCCGTTGTATATGTATATAACTGCACAAGTTTATGTGTTAGTACGGTCTAGCCTCGTCACTACTTCACCGGTGTTGGAGCAGCTTACGGTGCACAGCAGTAATCAGGGACCCGACCTTCAGTCCACGAGACCCCGAGGTAGCCTTGCTGGCGTCCGCAGGCCCGGCGTCTCTTCTTTCTGTTTTCATGTTCTGTTGACATTTGTATCCGGGATAGACTATGTCCTTTATTTCAAAGTCTTATTTGTAGTAATCCTAGACTTTACGTGTATTGTTGTGACACCAGGTGCTGGGTAGAGACTTGTATTGGCTTTCTAGACGTTGTTTCTATGTGTAGTTCAGACTTCCGCTGAATTTTACTTTTCGTTGTCTTTTTAACTGCTTATTAATTGATAATTTAATTGTTTAATCATGTATAAAACAAGATACGTTAATGTTTGCAAAGGTTCTTCGCTTTCCTAGCTACCACGAGTAGGCGCCATCACGACCCCCAAGGGTGGGAATTTCGGGTCGTGACACCACCCTTCCATCATGTGGTGTTTATCCACACCTTTTTTCATCCAAAACCCCATGAATCAGTAGCAAAATAGAAAACGAAATAACAACATGAAACAACCCACAAGACATTCCACTACAAGTTGAATAACGCAAACTCACGGCTTTTGATCTCCATCCCGTGAGTTCTTACAATTATAGAAGGAGTTTATCAACCTTTTGATAAGTTGATATTTTACCAACTTCACTTCTTGATACTTAAGTTTTTGTATGATTTTGTAGGGAAACTAAGGCATTTATTGAGGTTTATTGACATATTTTAGGTATCAAGTGATTTAGAGAAAAAACGGAAGAAGCCAAGTCAAAATGTCTTAAAATGGGAACACATACATCGCGAACACAGGGAAATTTTTGCAAACGCGATGAAGAAGCTGGCCAGCTGCTCTCAAGTATTCTACGGGAACGCGTGATCTGTTACGCAATCGCAATGCTTTGTAGCATTACTCTTCGAGAACGCAGACCGGTTTTTGCGAAAGCGATTCACAAATTTGGGCAGTTTCGGCATTTCATGTTTTTGACCGCAAAATCATTTAATACACAACCTAGCTCATTTTTAAAACATCCTTGGCTTGTTTTTTAGTCCTTAGACTAGATAAGACAAGTTTGGAATCTAGGGTTATTGCATACACACTTGGGTCTTGATGATTTGAAGCTTTTGGTTGAGAATTTCTTACTCATTTATGCTCATTTCTTCATGACCTTGCTTTGTATTGTATATCTAGGTGTGTGGTATTTATTTCAATACTGGCTTGTTTATGGGAATATTCATATTTATAGCGTGGATTAAATATGTTGTTGTGCTTATGTATTGAACGATTTTTATTTATTATGAAGTGAGTTGTTGTTACTTTAATTATTCTTGTTCTTTAATGTTTTCAAAGGGATTAGATAACCCTGAGACTCGCTCATTTAATTCGAATTAATTTTGGGAAAGATAATTTGGGGTTGCAAAAGATTAATTAACAAGAACTTGAGACTTTAACCCTCACTTTATATATTCTACCTAGGGATAGGAATGAACTACTTGTAGCCATATTTGGGTGTGCTTAATCTATTAATTGTTTTGGGGATAATTAAATTAGGAAGTCTTGTTAGCTTTCGCAAGAAGCTAATATAGAATTATTACCCGAGGCTAATTAACATAAACTCGCTCATATTTGTAAAATCGTAAAATACATTGGATCGTTACTTGAGTGTAATCCCTGTGTATCCATACTTGTAGTGATTGATCATTTTACTTGCTTTCTAGCTTAGTTTACATTCTCACATTTAGTTATAAATATTTTCAAAAACCATTCTACGTATTTGGCTTAGCATAATAAGTGATAATTCTCTTACACGCCTAATCGCCTACGTATTGTTCTCTGTGGGATTCGACCCCGACTCATGGTTGGGTAATTTATATTGCATGTAACCATATCCATTTAATTTTTAGTAGTGAATTTGGACGTCATCAAAATTGGCTTCATTGCCAGGGAATAATTTAGCGTATTTAGGCTGCTTGAGAAGTAAGAGTAAGTGCTTTGGTCAAAACTTGTGAATATTTATGTCATTATTTTACTTGTCTTGGTTTATTTTTCCTTTTTATTTTCTTAGTTTTGAAAAAATGGAATCATAAAATGAATTGGTCGGATGGTAGTTGTTCATTCTTTGATGACCCTTGTCCTTATTGTGGAGGACCACACTCGTGGTAAAATTGTTTAATTTCTCCTGGGGGCGGATTGTGCGCACAATCTCAAACCCATGAGTGGAGTATTTGTGATAAGTGTGGTCGTCAAAATGGTTATTGGGATAATTGTGCTTATTTGTCCTTCCCTTCCCCAACCCCTCCCTATGATGGTTCTACTTTTTGTAGATGAAAATTATAGGGATATGGAAGTGTAAGAAGTTGAGCATGGTCAAAATGGAGAGTTCAAGCTCATGATAGAATGCCTACTTGAAGGAGGAAATAAAGAGCAAAATGCCTTGGAGGAGCTTTTGGATAATATTCTACAAAATGATTTGGCGCTTGAAAGGCTAAACGTACAAATGGGAGAAATTCTTGAAGCTCAAGAGGTCCAAAAAGCCTCGGAAATGAATGATAGCCAAGAACCTTCCTTAGAGGCTGAAGCTGAAAATCCTTCTTTGGCACTTGATAAAAACCAAGAAGAACTCTCAAATGCTCAAAATGAGAAGATGATGCTTATATTGGAGGCCATTCTTGAAAATGAGTAAGAGTAAAGCTTGGCACTCGAGGACTTAAAACAAGTTTTGGGGTAATAAATCCATGGGTTGATGGTGTGAACTTGCTAAGAAAAATGGGGCACACGAATTGTTTAATGAAACGCCCAAACGAGTTGTTACTGGGCGAGGAAGAAGACCCTCTCGATCGCAATGCCCCATTCCGCGATCGCGTAGGTCTTATTCTGCTGAAAACCAACATTGCACATCGTGATCACGTATATCCTTCTGGGATCGCGTAGCTTTATTACAGCTGGAAACCAAATTGTTCTTTGCCATTGCGTGCCCAAGTCCGCGATCGCAATTCATTGAAGCCTAGGCAGCAAAACAGTAGCTTCGCCATTTCTGATCCTAAGGCCTTTTGATCTCTTTCTTTTGCCTAAATACCTCCTAATACAATGCTTTATGTGTCCATACAAGTATTTAACATGTTTACTCCTTTTGTAGGTACTTTGAGCTCTAAAATGGATTCGATGCCAAATGAAAATGTTCATGAATATGTCGAACAAGTTGGCGAAGAGGAGTACTTTGATCGGGAAAAATTCTCATCATTAAGATGTTCCCGCCGCTATGACAAACAACTATGTAGAAGTATGATTAAGGAAAGAGGCATTCTCTTGACCTCCCTTGAAGGTTGATGGCCCGAGTTCCGCGGAAGATTAGTATAAAGTGGATGGATTTGCTTTTCAGAAGAGCCAAGAACAGCCAATCATGAAGTGATAAGAGAATTTTATGCAAATACCGTAGAGACTGACTTCAAGAATGATTTGGTTGTTACTGTTAGGGGCAAACAAGTCCACTTTGATTCGGAGCTGATAAATGAATATTACAATCTTCTTAATGCTGACAACCAAGTGTATAGGTGTAAGGCCCCAGAAAATTTCGCTAAGTAAATTAGGATTTCATGGTGCCATGTAGGCTAATTATAATATTCTATGTGCTATTAACATGATGGGCATCAATTGGATTTGGTAAATAAGTGTATAAGTCATATAATAAGTAATTTGGGGTCTAATGGGAGGCCTAAGTCTAAGTCACGTTAGAAAATTTCTTCATGGGCTAAAATTCCAAATAAGTTTGCACAAGTCCACAATTTGAACGAGCATATATAAGTATGTATTAGATTTTATGTAATGAACAACCTATCATATGAAAGGTCTTCGAGTCTAGTTTCCAATGCTTCAAACCGTTTGTCATTTGGACATTACTACACAAAGTTATGATCAAATTACCAAAGGCTGGAAAAATGCAATCCTGCGTCGAATCTGCGATCGCAAATATGTCGCATTTTTTACTCTACGATCACAGATCTGTCGCAGATTGGGGCAGTGTTGCCCAGATTTGGGCACCTATTTTGCGATGCATTATGCGGCCCACATTCTTGTTTTGCGGTGCATTCTGCGACCGAAACCCTGTTTCGGAGGTCTATTTTTCCTATTTTTATAACCCGACCCCATTTTCATAAATAGGTTGAGGGGCTTCATTTGGGGTCATTTCCTACTGATTTTAGAGAGAGATGAGAGCATATAGAGAGAGAAAGGAGGGGCCTAGCTTCATAATCATCCAAATCTTGCTCAAGTCTTCAAGAATCAAAGGAGATAACCATAAGATCATATATTGTGATTTCCTTGTTCTTGTGTGAAAGTTCTTTCTAACATGATGGTGTTTAGTTATACATACTAGTGCTATTCAACGGCACTAAAGTCCCTTTGCCGGGGGTGCTACATATTTAAATGGATGTAGGTGTTTCCATAGCAGGCAGTGTTGGTCGCAGCTAGTGATGCATCTTCCTTTCAGAGGACTTGGTGAGCCCCACTTCATTTTGGGGTCCTGTATCGTTGTTTATCATGTACTTTGTATTTTGAGGTATAGCCGGAGCCTTGTTGCCGGCATTTCCATATTACTCTTTAGTTGTATTTAGAGGATCCGTTGACAGGTTGTGGGTAGTGTCAGGTATTGGAATTAAAATTGAAATAATGATGTTTGAAAGAGATGTATAAAACATGTAATATCTTCAAAAATTTCGAACGAAGTTGCTAATGGAAATGAATTGGAAATCGTTAAAGACTTGTTTATAGAATTTGATTAATGATGTATATTTCCTCTTTATTAAAAGATGAAATTGGGTAGTATGAATGCCACGGCCCAAAATCCGAGGAGCGCGACCGGCGCTCAACCGAGTAAACCCGACCGAGCAAGCCTGTTAGATCTCGTTCTACCCAAACAAACTCATGAATAAATTGGAGCTGGACTCCATTAATCAAGTTCTATAAACATATCATTCACGATTTCCATTTCATTTTCCATTAGCAACTTCATTCATCATATTAAAGGTATTACAAGTTTTATACATCATTGCCAAACATCAATACTTCTATTTTAAATTCCCATGCCCGACACTACCCACAACCTGTCTACGGAGCCTCTAAATATAATTGAAGAATAATATGGAAATGCCGGCAACAAGGCTCCAGCTATACCTTGCACAAATACCAATATAAACTCCGGAGGAAAGGCGGCATGAGCCACGTAGGGCCCCGAGAGGAAAGGGGCTCACCAATACAGCTGATGGAAAGTGGAGGAGGTGCTACTGTTGGTGGATTGGAGTACCTGCTATAGAACCACCTACAATCATAACACGAATGTAGCGCCCCCGGCAAAAGGGACGTCAATACATTTGAATTGTACTGGTATGTATAAACAAACTTCACCCCAAGTAAAATCAAATAACACACACAAGTAACAGACATCAATAGAATCAACGATCAAATGCACGTGAAAGAAACAATCAAAGCCAAACAAGTTTTACAATCTCTCCTTCATAAACAAGCATGTAATTGTAATGGAAATAACAATCAAATCCACAAAGAAAGAGCAATTCAACAAGTTTACAATCTCTCCTGTTTCCCCTTCCACATTTCCACATCAATAATTTCACAATTTGTTCATAGTTCATTTCAATAGCGATTTCGATCGCTTTCCAACCTTATTACCTCGGCCACCCGTATCACCACAACCCACACCTTATTTCTTCGTGTTGCGGCGCGCAACCCGATCCCACCGAACAATCACAATTCACAAACAACAAAACAACAACAACAATTCACAAAGAATAACGACAACAATCCTCAAGAAACAACAACAATGACCCTCAAGATCGTTCAAATTAGAACCTTATAGATATTTAGATATGCTCGTTCAAATTAGGGACTAGTGCAAGATCGTTGGGAATTTTAGCCTATTATGGACTTTTCAAATTTTTCTTAGACTTAGGCCTTTCCTTGGATCCCAAATTACTAACCGTAAAACTTATACACATATTTACCAAATCCAATGGATGTACACCATGTTAATAGCACATAAAAATATTATAATAAGCCTATGTGACACCACGAAATCTTAAATTACTTAGCGAAAATTTTCGGGGCCTTACATTCTCCCCCCCTTAGGATCATTCGTCCTCGAATGAGGAGTAGATCCCGACTTAAACGCTTAATATAATAAATCTCTTTTCTCACCTACCTCAAGGCCCTAAATTTTGACTAACTCCTAAATTTTTCAGAAATTTCGGCAGAGTCTCCTTTGTAACTAGGCCTATCCGCCTGCCAGAGAATCACCAAAATTATCTTAAAAACACATCCACAACTAGACAGAGCACCACAGTGTATATATCGACCATACTAATCTTAGTATTACAAGCACTACATTATCATAGGGACACCAGAACATGGACTACACAGTTTTAGAGAAAAACACCTATATGATACCTTTCAAGTCATTACTAATTGATATTCAATCAAGCAAGAAATATTTTCCTTTCATGACACTTTCAGCCTTCCTAATGACCTTCTCAACTTACCATCTCTATCATGACACATTCTCGGAAATAATATCAACTCCCAAACATACATAACAAGGATGACAGACAGACACCTCGCGCGAGTTAACTATCCATTGGCTTTACCTTTAATAATTTCCACTATACAAATTACATTCCACCGGATATTGCAATTCATGGTAACAACAACAACCCACAATTCCATCACATGGCCTCATACCATCAAGAATGTCATTTCATAGTAACCAAACAATCACGTGTTCATAATAGTCCTTACCAGCCATTAATGTAATCACAAAGGTGTTCATCAACAAGAATATAATTTCATTTCAATCAACAATCCATAAGAAGTCAAGTCACGATGATTCTTGCCAGTAGTGCATCATATAAGATATTACCATGATCATATAGTTCAATCAAATCAATTCATACCCCTCGTTTATCACTACCTTCTTAGACATAAACATATGGAAACACAAAGTACATGAGGAACAGTTACGGGGAACATCATACTCCTAGTGCTACCTAATGTGTAATACACTTATGTTACCTTTATTATCAACTCACATAACATTTTCAGGGGTAAATATGGAGAATAACCTGCTCATCCTTAAAACTCTAAATCTTTAGGCGAACACTCGCACTAAACCCTTGATGACCTTCAATAATTACTCTAAGGTGTGCTTTCATAAATTGGCCATAAAATTACCTATCCAATATATATACGATCACACTGTGAAGCTTCATCTTTGATTGTCTGAACTTACAATACCCAACGGATCTAATACAGTGAGGAAGAACAAAATTCAAGATCAGGCTGGAGTTATTCAGGAATCCATTAATGTGCTGAGCAGATCATTTCATGAGGCTATATGCTAAGAGACACAGAAGGTTACTACTAACAATACTGATGTGGTTAATTATTGTAAGGAAATCAATTAGTAGACAAATAAGTCATAGGGGTAACTCGTATATTGGCAATAGGAACCATTAAGGAGAAATACTCAAGTACGTGAACCACTCGTTATCTAGAGTGTAGGGAAAATTCGTTGATCAAGAATAAGAATACTTTGGCACCTTGAATGTGATACGGGTTTCAAAATACATGCAGTTGAATTACACTCTTAACACTACTTGACATACGGAATCTATGCCACAAGCCCGTGAGGACGAAAAGAAGTTGAACGATGATGAGATTATCATATTTCAGACAGCTTAACCCTCCCTGATAATTGATCATATACGAGGGAACTAAAGATACGACCAAACTT
Organism: Nicotiana attenuata; assembly: GCF_001879085.1. Taxonomy (NCBI): domain Eukaryota; kingdom Viridiplantae; phylum Streptophyta; class Magnoliopsida; order Solanales; family Solanaceae; genus Nicotiana; species Nicotiana attenuata. The sequence goes on from NC_031995.1 coordinate 34,172,143, forward strand.
ATCTTTCAAATTGATATGCCCCAAACTCCGAGGAGCGCGACCGGCGCTCAACCGAGTAAACCCGACCGAGCAAGCCTGTTAGATCTTGTTCTACCCAAACTAACTCACGAATAAATTGGAGTTGGACTCCATTAATCAAGTTCTATAAACATATCATTCACGATTTCCATTTCATTTTCCATTAGCAACTTCATTCGCCATAGTAAAGGTATTACAAGTTTTATACATCATTGCCAAACATCAATACTTCTATTTTAAATTCCCATGCCCGACACTACCCACAACCTGTCTACGGAGCCTCTAAATATAATTGAAGAATAATATGGAAATGCCGGCAACAAGGATCCGGCTATACCTTGCACAAATACCAATATAAACTCCGGAGGAAAGGCGGCATGAGCCACGTAGGGCCCCGAGAGGAAAGGGGCTCACCAATACAGCTGATGGAAAGTGGAGGAGGTGCTACTGTCGGTGGACTGGAGTACCTGCTATAGAACCACCTACAACCATAACACGAATGTAGCGCCCCCGGTAAAAGGGACGTCAGTACATTTGAATTGTAATAGTATGTATAAACAAACTTCACCCCAAGTAAAATCAAATAACACATACAAGTAACAGACATCAATAGAATCAACGATCAAATGCACGTGAAAGAAACAATCAAAGCCAAACAAGTTTTACAATCTCTCCTTCATAAACAAGCATGTAATTGTAATGGAAATAACAATCAAATCCACAAAGAAAGAGCAATTCAACAAGTTTATAATCTCTCCTGTTTCCCCTTCCACATTTCCACATCAATAATTTCACAATTTGTTCATAGTTCATTTCAATAGCGATTTCGATCGCTTTCCAACCTTATTACCTCGGCCACCCTTATCACCACAACCCACACCTTATTTCTTCGTGTTGCGGCGTGCAACCCGATCCCACCGAACAATCACAATTCATAAACAACACAACAACAACAACAATTCACAAAGAATAACGGCAACAATCCTCAAGAAACAACAACAATGACCCTCAAGGAACAACAACAACAACAACAACAATTTACAAAGAATAACAACAAAAATCCTCAAGAACAACCACAACAATTCACAAGAATTTCCGGAGCCATAAATACCACTTCATCATATTCAACAACTCATATGCAATTTACGTCACCACAATAATTACCCACAACAAGCCAAATATGTTATTACCACAGTTGTTCCAAGTGCATCATTTACGATTTTCTTCCATCATTTGTTTCTCAGTTCTTACCACATAACACTTTCACAATCACACACCCACATTTGGTTTGTTTCCATTTACTTGCACCATCATATCGTAAGACTTAATCAACAACATTCAAGGCACATAAATCACAAGAATTCACAAATAGTTCACATAAGTAAACACATACTTCCATGTCGACATCCTCAAGCTTTTACAAACTTTGCACATAACAAGATAGGTACATCAAATCACTTCTCACAATCACATATAACTTGGTGGTATGGAAATCAACTAAGGCAATCAATTCACATATTCTCATACAAGGTACACATACCGTATGCTCGTCACAACAAGGGGGATCCTACAAGAGTTAAAGTTAGCCATACATACCTCGTTTAAGCTTTCCTTAAGTTACTACAACGTTTCGGAAATTCTAGCAATTCCAATCTAGTTTGAAACATAACAAAATTGAACATAAATTAGAAAGGTATTCATGGTTTCAGCTCATTTGAGCATTTTATCAAATACTAGTTGAGCATCTTAATCTCAAATCTCTTTCTCAAGGTTTTCCTTCATTCCCCAACCAAATCTTTACTTATTATGTTAAACAATCTTCCCATAAACTTAAGTTGAAGATGCATGTATACACAATATTAATACACCCAAGAATCATACCTTAATAACCCATCTTATACTCCAAACTCGAAGTTAAAACCTAGGGTATAGAATCTTACCTCTTAGATGAAGAACCTGTGATTGGGATCTTTGATTCTTGAAGAATGATGCAAGTTTGGATGATTTAAATGTTGGGTTCCTCCTTCTCTCTCTAAAATGCTCTCACCTCTCTCTAAAATCAGTAGAAAATGACCCCAAATGAACTGTAAAGCCTATATATTAAAATGGGGTCGGGTTATAAAAATTAGAAAATTAACCCTCGGATGTCAAGTCTGCTATAGCAGAATCCACCGCAGAATGGGTATGCGGGCCGCAGATTCGTCGCAGAACTCGTTGCCAAAAACTGGGCTGTTCTGTCTCAATCTGTGACCATTCTGCGATCGCAAAATGGTTATGCGGTCCGCAGAGTTAAATCTGCGATCGCAGATTTCACACAGAATCGCATTTTTCCAGCTTTTGGTAATTTGATCATAACTTTGTGTAGGAAGGTCCAAATGATGAACAGTTTGAAGATTTGGAAACTAGACTCGAAGACCTTTAATTTGATAGGTTATCCATCACCTAGAACCTTATAGATATGTAGATATGCTCGTTCAAATTAGGGACTAGTGCAAGATCGTTGGGAATTTTAGCCTAATATGGACTTTTCCAATTTTTCTTAGACTTAGGCCTTTCCTTGGATCCCAAATTACTTACCGTAAGACTTATGCACATATTTACCAAATCCAATGGATGTACACCATGTTAATAGCACATAAAAATATTATAATAAGCCTATGTGACACCACGAAATCTTAAATTACTTAGCGAAAATTTTTGGGGCCTTACAATGAAACCTATCAGGCTTGCTCAGTCGGGTTTACTCGGTTGAACGCCAGTCGCGCTGCTCGTATTTTGGGGTGTGACATACTTTGTATTAGAGCCTAAGGTTTTAAAGTGTCCTAGGATGTCTCGGAGCCGTGTCTAGTAGAGTCCTTCTTATCGGTATGTAGTCGATCACATCTATAAGTTGGAGGCTGTTCGTACATTTAGGAATTTCACCCTTCTTTGATACTCCAGATCGTGCAGTAGAGCTCAAGATAGGGAGCTTATTTCCCTTCTATGTCCTATTCTCCAGATGAGTAATCTCGATACCATAATCCACGAGTTTGAAGCAGCAAGGAGAGAATGACACCACTATTGAATCTGAGGGAGATTGCCCAAGTGTTTGTTAGAAGAATGTATCGAGCCATGGGGGATTGGTAGAACTTGATGCTAAGGGGAGTACCGTTGTTCCTATTAATGTCTCTGCACCACCAGATCATGTAGTATATCAGTATGTTACCTACGTACGTTAGGGATGTGGAGTCGAGGGGTACCGATTATGCTATTGCCCTATCAACCTTAAGTCATTAAGTGAGTCAAATGAAAATTTCTGTTCGTTGTATATGTACATCCATATTGAAGAGTTCTCATAAACATGGTCTTAATAAGATGTGAGTCACAAAAACTTGTGTATAACTACTCCTTGAAGGAGACATATTTTTTGTGAATCCACTCTATCACAAATCCTCTTATTTACATTCTTGTGGAATTAAGTTCTATAATCATGTCCTTGAATGGAGTTATGACTCTGGGATTAATACTACCCACTTGCTTTTCCTAAATTCTCAACAAGGGAATATACCTGATGAATTTCTTACAGAATATTTTATTTAAATGGACAACATCTGCCCACTTGTGCCTATGCATGCACCGTCGTAAAGTTTACCTATGTGGTGTCAAGTTCCATGTAAAGCATCCCAGTGTTGCGATCCTTCTCGAGTCACTCCTTTTCTCACTTGTGTGTATGGCTTCTATGGTTTGTAAAGTCACTCTACTCTCATGCGAGTGTCGTCATGAAACCTTCTCACTGCCTAGAAACATAAGAGCATACCTTAGCACCTATCATATGAGTGCATGTCAATCGAAATGTTCACCGTGTGCACAAAGTCTTTCTGAAAATTTGAGATCCTCACATCCTTGTCATAGGAAGAACTTGTGTCGCCATCTTAGTATAACTTTCGTGTCCACTTGGGATGTCCCGCAGTAAGTAGCTCACCTTGTTCCTAGTATTGTGGTTGCTCGTGACGTGGTACTGTATTGGAGTTTGGGAGCTAATATAGCAGAAGCATGTCCAGCTCATAACAAATGTTTATTTCCTCTTTACACCTCCACAACATGTGTTAATTGTGTTCCTTAGTTAGTGAATTCACTGTGCTAGCTTCCCAAGACTTGTTTGATAACCATAAGAGAACATATCCTTCTATGTATCACTGTAACACTTCCTTTCTCATAAGGACCCTTGATAGGCTCTCCGTCAAGACCAAGCACACCTTTGGGGGTCAACGTAGCACAACACCTGTTTCTTTTGTTTTCTGTCTTTCATTAGCATCTGGGTATTTCTCAAGTCAAAATCCATGGAGAACTCATTATGAACATTAGCAAACCTTCCATGATTAATTTATACTATCTCATTGGGTTCCCACCTCACTTAAAGTTCATCAAGGGTTGATAACATGCCGCAATCACTGCGATTGAATGATCTCCTCTAGATAATGGATTATCTACACATGTTCTAGTCCAACGATCTGCTTATTAGTCTAACTCTCACCTTTTGGTCTTGGGTTGACCAAGGAGCAGTACACCTAGTAACACATTCATATGTCAAAGCCTTTCTCTCAGTCAAGTCTTATAGCCTCTCCCAATGTGGCTTGTAATAGCTGGTTGTGTAGAAGTGTGTTGTAGTGCTTCATTATGAAGTAGAGTTGCTAAACATAATTGGATTTTTGAATTCTAGAGCTATACATCATGTGACTTCATACAGAGATCTTCTTTCCGAAATGTAGCTTCTCGTAATCCCTTTTATATTACCACCCTTCCTAGTGGTTACAATGTAAAGGTTACTTCCATAGGCTCTCTCACTTTCTTTTCATTTATCTGCTCTGCTTGTCCATGTGACTAGATAACATAGGTTACTCTTCCCCGATAAATGCATTAAGACGTCTCATTCTTTCAAACTTATCCATGTGGGCACTTTGAGGCCTTATTTTATACCAACTGGTAATGGTTTTAAGTACTTTCTCGCCATTGTTAACGATTTTCTAGGGCTACGTGGGCTTGTCTCGTGGGTTCCAAAAGTAATGATTTCCCCTAAGTTCAAACTTATATTGCCATGATTTCAAATCAAAGTGCATCCCCTTCTCAAAAGTCTTAAATGGGTTGGATTGGATGGGTTACGTGGCCTTTTGCTCAGTCGGCTTCTAGGATTATTGACAATGTCATTGTCATGTGCATGAAATTTTGTTACCCCTGCCATTCCACCTCCTTAAGGATGATATGAGTTTTCATTGTCTTTCTTCCCGGAGCATTACGTCAACCATTGGGACTCCTCTAACAAATATATGATTTCACCCCTATGGTAGGATGTCTTAGCTATGTGGTTTCACTCGTGAAAGTTTGAGATTAGATGCCTTCAGATTTTGCACATATCATGAGCATATTGGTTTGGAAGACAAGTTGTCGTATCTTTAGTTCTCTTATATAGGATCAATTACCAGGAAGGGTTATGCTGTTTGAAATATGATAATCTCATAAGTGTTCAACTTCTTTTCATCCTCATGGGCTTGTGGCATAGAGTGCTTGTGTCAGTTAATGTTAAGAGTGTAATTCAACTTCATGTATTTTGAAACCCATATCGAATTCAAGGTGCCAGAGTATTCTCATTCTTGATAAACTTACTTTCCTTACACTCCAGGAGACGGCTGGGTCATGTACTTGAATATTTCTCCTTAATTATTCCTATTGCCAACATACTACTTACCCCCATGCGTCATTGTCTAATAATTGATGTCGTCACAATGATTAACCATGTCAGTATTTTTAGTAGTAATCTTTGTGTCTCTTAGCATATAACCTTGTGAAATACTCTACTCAGCACATTAATGGGTTCCTGAATAATTCCAGCCGGATCTTGAACTCTATTGCTCCTCATTGAATTAAATATATTGGGTATTGTAGGTTCAAACATTTCAAAGAGGGAGCATCCTCGTGTGATCACATATGTTTGATAGGTTGTTTTATGGCCAGTTTATGATAGCACCTCTTAGAGTAATCGTTGAAGGTCATCAAAGGATTAGCATGGGTGTTCGAGTAGAGATTTAGAATTTAGGAGGGCGAACAGGTTGTTCCCAATATTTCTTTCCCCTGAAGATGTTACGTGAATTGATAATGAAGGTGAAATAGTGTAGTTCACATTAGGCGGTGCTATGGGTATGATATTTCCCCATCATTGTTCTCCATGTATTCTGTGTTTTCATATGACTATGTCTAAGAATGTAGTTGGAAATCCCTTGTGAATCATTTCGGTGGAAATTACTGCAGTGGACATAATGGATAGCTGGCCTATGAAGGGTATCTACTTGTCATCCTTGTTAGGTAAGTTTGGGGGTGATGATTGCTTCCGTGAATGTGTTCTAGCGAAGTCTGTAGGTACAAGAGGCCACATTGAAGGCCGAGAGTGTTGTAGAAATAAAATATTTTCTTTCGATTTGAAAGGTACCTTCTAGGTGTTGTGATTTAAAAATGTGCAGCCCATGTTCTGGCATCAATATGATAATGTGGAACTTGTAATGGTTAGGTTCGTGTTATTGATATATACATTGTGGTGCTTTGTCGAGTTGTGGATGAGTTTTTAGGATGGTTTTGGTGGTTCTCTGGCAGGTGGATAGTCCTAGTTACAAATGAGACTGCCGAAATTTCTGAAAAACTTGGGGAGTTAGTCAAAATTTTTGGACTTGAGGTAGGCTAGAAAAGAGATATATTATGTTAAGTGTTTGGGGCGGACTCTACTCCTCATTCGAGGACGAATGATCCTATGGGGGGGAGAGAATGTAAGGCCCCGTAAAATTTCGCTAAGTAAATTAGGATTTCGTGGTGCCATGTAGGCTAATTATAATGTTTTATGTGCTATTAACATGATGGACATCAATTGGATTTGGTAAATAAGTTTATAAGTAATATAATAAGTAATGTGGGGTCTAATGGGAGGCCTAAGTCTAAGTCACATTAGAAAATTCTTCATGTGCTAAAATTCCAAACGAGTTTGCACAAGTCCACACATTGAACGAGCACATCTAAGTATATATAAGGTTTTATATGATGAACAACCTATCATATGAAAGGTCTTCGAGTCTAGTTTCCAACTCTTCAAACCGTTCATCATTTGCACATTCCAACACAAAGTTATGATCAATTATCAAAGGCTGAAAAAATGCGATCCTGTGTCGAATATGCGATCGCAAATATGTCGCATTTTTGACTCTACGATCGCATATGTGTCGCAGATTGAATCAGTGTTGCCCAGTTTTGGGCACCTATTTCGCGATGCATTCTGCGGCCCACATTCTTGTTTTGCGCTCCATTCTACGATCGCAAACCCTATTTCGGAGGTTTATTTTTCCTATTTTTATAACCCGACCCCATTTTCATAAATAGGTTGAGGGGCTTCATTTGGGGTCATTGCCTACTGATTTTAGAGAGAGATGAGAGCATATAGAGAGAGAAAGGAGGGGCCTAGCCTCATAATCATCCAAATCTTGCTCAAGTCTTCAAGAATCAAGGGAGATAAACATAGATTGTCCTCCATCCGGGTAAGTCCTACTTCCAAGATTTCATGCAAGAAGTTAAAGGTTCAAATATGTTGTGGGGGTTAGAAATAGGCCATGCATGTGGGACTAAGTTGTTGATACCCAATTTGTCCCAATATAATTTTCATATACAAAATACTTTCAAAAATAGCAGATATATGCATATATAAGCATACCTAAGTGTTTTGGTATTTTTCCTAATTTTTAAGATTTTTTAAATCGACTTATTGTCCATTTTAGCAATAAAAAAAGTCAGTAATTATTCCCAATGTTTATTGTTTTGGTGAATAACATATTTTATTCTCATATTTACACCAAAATATAATTAAGGTAATTTTTGTATTTTTTTTACAAATTTATTTGGTATTTAGTAGACTAAATTGCATGTAATTGCAATTGTAGCCTACTTTAAGATTAATAGCATTTTATAATTATAAAACTGGGTCTAGTATTTTTAAATTAATATTTATACACTATTAATTGTTTCAGTATTTTTAATTTACTTTGAAAATCAGCTTTACTATATTTTATAAATAAAAAGGGAAAATTGGCTATTTAATATCTGGCCCCATTTCTATTTGAATTATAGCCCTATTTCATTTCAATTTTGGCCCCTAAATTGACCCAATTCTACCCAATTAATCAGCCAAATTTCAGTCCGGACCCAACACACAACCCAATTCCAAACGACCCAACCCGTTCCCCACCTACCCGTCTAAATCTGGACCGTTGATCACTCAAGATCAACGGCCAACTCTCCGAAACCCTAGCCTCCTCCCACCTTCCTTCACCGGATTTTCACCGGAATCCATGGCTTCCTAGGCCATGGATGGTCTCTACCCACCCTCTCCACCATTAGACCTTGAGTGTTCGAGGTCTGGAAGGCTGACTTCGATGGTTCTCCCTCTGAGCTTCTTCGATCTTCAATTCCATGGCTTCTCCGGCCATGCTCCGGCACATTCGAGACCCAGGAGCCTGATTCTTGACCCCTCCGACTCAAGATCGGACCTGTCTCTAAGCCTTTCTCATTTCTAGGGTTTATCCGAAACCCTAAGCCATTCGAGGTTCTTTCACCGTTATTTCTTTAGATCTGTACTGTGTCTATGCTTTTCTTTCCATCTAGAGTGTTCTCCCCAAAAGTTTTTTCATAAGTTGTTTCTCTCCGATTTTAGGGTTTCTAAAAGGATTTTTGGAAAAAAAAAATCTTTCTGATTCTTTTTCTTCTTTGCTTTATGTGTGTTTGTTTATACCCTGCTCGTATGATTTCTTTTATTTTATGCATATATTGTCTTTTACCTCTTCTTTTCTACTCCTGTTAATCTCTGCTATGTTTTCACTACTCTTCTGCTATGTGTGCCTACCGTTTGATTTTTTGGACATTGTTCATGTTCTTACATGCTTCATCTACTTGTGTTCAAGTTTGTATTATTTCCTTCTTCTGAACTCGTTTAGGCTCTGAGTTTTCTCAAATATGTTCTTTATGATTTTTCTTCCTTTGTCGTTCAAGCAAGCTATCATATCTGTTTTTGTTGAGACTCTGAAACAAATGGTTTGCTTTCCATGTCTGATTCAATTGTGAAACCCTAGGATTTGGGGGTTTCCATTAATGACTTTGATTTTTGTGTTCGAGTCAGGGTTCCACATTGGGACTCTGGACTCTCAGACTCATTATGGGTCTGCAGATTGAACCTGCATCTCCTTGCTTATGATTCTCAATTTTTCTTTGGTTGAATTCTCTTTTAAATAACTTAACAGTCTCTCCTTGATTTACATATTTGTGTGTTTATATATGAGAACTCTTCTTTCAAAAAAGGCTTTGCCAACTACTGACTGATCCCGAATTCCTTTAATTGTGTTCACTTGATTGTTACTGGTTTTCCCTAATTGAACCTTTCTTTACCCCTTTTCTGACTTGATTCATTCAGTAAAGTCTGAATTTATTTTACTGGTTGATTCCCTTCCGTTTTTTTTTACAAACCGTGTACTATTAGTTTGTTGCCTTAAATAGCTTCTATGTACTTACCCTTTATTATACTACTGGGAAAATATTTTTTCAAAATTCCTTCCCATAATTATTTTTACCCGTTTGAAATCAGAATCCCTTAACTAATGGGAGACTGATTACAATGTTATTTCCTTGCCTTTTTTCTTGCTTGTTTGCTGCATTATAAAAGGGGCTCGACCCTTCTGCATTGAAACAAGCTTTAAGCTCTGAAAAAAAAACTTTACAACTCTAGAACTTTGAACTTCTGAATCCCAAAAGTTCAATGCTCATACTCTCACACACCCACTTTCAGTCACAATACTCTTGCAAACTCTCTACTCTTTACCGAGACTTCTGTACTGCTTTGCTTGCAACTTGGCTTTTCAAGAATGCTGTTTTACTTACCTATTTTCCCTGAAATTGGTATGTCTCCATTTGATTTCAGTTCCTTCACTATGTGTTTACTTTACAGTTGTCTTATTCCTGTCTACTTTGCTGTTCATATTCTGCATTAAACATGTTACTTTCTTTTATGTTTATTGTCTGTTATGAATCCCCCATACCCCCATTCCCTTTTGTGTGCTGTGTTAAAGTCATGGCCTGACAGTATCCAAATTGCTGCCCAGGTCTGAACCTGACCTTCAATAGGTCCTAACTCTCAAATTAAGTTGACAGGCTGGTCAGGGTTGTGCAAGTATCCTAGTTGTTGGGCATGACCAGTAGTTTGTTATGGCCTTCCCTGATTCCCCCTCAATTGCACTTACACTAATTCTTAGACTCTATGTTCTGCCCCCCTCCTATGAGCCTTGCCTTAGGGACCATGAGTTCCCTCTGAACTTGGACATTTGAGGGCTGGCCATTCCACACTACACCATAATCTAATCCTGCAAATGTAATTGGGTGTAAGCACTGCCTGGAGTTCATGAAGCTCCTTGGAACTCTGACACACCCAAATGAGAAAGGCTTTGGAAATCTGATCTTTGGATGTTGGTTTATTTCATGTTTCAGACTAGGAGTCTGAATTAGGCTCTCATTGGTTGGAATTTTAATCTCCGATGTAATTTTGTTTACTTTTCTGGATTCATTCAAGTTGTAATAATTTTGTAATACTTATGTGGTGTATAGTAAACAATGGGGGAGGGTCTCTCATGTTATGCATATGGGGTAGATATCATGTTTTAGGACTTTATTTCCGCAACCACAACACTTTCGTTTATGTTTCTGCATATAGATTTTTTTCCATATAGATATCCTGCCTATAGTTTATTTCCATACTGCATATAGATATCCTACCTATAGTTTATTTCATTTCAGCATACAGAGCCATGCCTATAAGATTCTGCATTTCAACATATAGAAGCCATGCCTATAAGTTTCTGCATTTCTACACATGCATATGACATTAGGCAAAACAATCCATAGGCTAAGGAATAATCAATTGCATTCTCGATACCATGCTCATAGGATTCCTGCACTTGCATAACTGTTTTAAAATCAGTAACGCTTAGAATTCATGCGTACAGGAGCAGTCGTTTAAATCTGATTCATCCGCAAGTCTAAAATCAGTAATAATATTGTTAACATCTGCGGGAGTGGTTCATCTCTAAAAGCAGTAATCCTTCCTTAAAATCAGTATGTATCACCTTGTTAGACATCATGCCTATAGGTCTCACCTAGGCAAACTATTAGGTAATCCATTAATTATACCAGTCTTTAATAATTACAACCAGCAGGTAGGCCCAATTTGGACTTCTTATCTGAAAATATGTAATAAATCACCCACCCTCCCCCCTTTTCATTTAAGTTTAATTAAAGATCTAACCAGTACTTGCAATTAGTGCTAAACAATTTCTGCTTTGAATGAGGAGGCCTCTTTGAGCCTTAACTGCTATGTGTTTTCCCCTTAATTGCTCTTATGTGTTTTGTTTGTCGCACTAGATTTTAGCCTTTTAAACATCAAAAGCCAATATCCCTTCCCTTTAGGAATAGTATTCCCAACTGCCTCCGGGGCTGATAGGATTGGGACGGGTAGTAGCATGCAATAAGTAACGAGACTATTCGCGCTTTAGTACCTTAACGGGGTGGGAAAGGGTATACATGGATATGTTGACCACGCGATAACACCACGTGTATAAATGGTTACCGGGTGTTGCGTGGGGTGATCCATGTTATTTATAAGCCTAGGACCCCCTCCCTCTTTATATGCTTACGTTTTTTTTAATTTTCTTTAAACTGTCAGTTTCCAGCTCTTTTAAACCTTGTATTTCGCTCTAATCATTTAAAACCTCTTTAAATTTCCAGCATTGTTTCCTCTTCTAGATTTCCGCCCATTTCATCTCATTGTTTGATTATTTGCATCAGTTATTTGACCCCCATTTTCTGCACTTGTATATTCTTTAAACAAATTATGAAATCGCCTAAACTTCAGCTCGTTATTTAAATTTTATACATTCCCCTACTTGTAATTGTTATGTGAAATTGCCTTGTATGTTTATTTGTTGTTTATATTTAAAGTCACAATTGTAGCATGGCCGGGAACCACACTAGTGGATCTTGGGGGGCGCCTAACACCTTCCCCCTGAGATAATTTCAAGCCCTTACCCATTCTCTGGTTCTTCTTCTCTTTTAATTTCTTAGTGTCCTAATGCACTTAATCATTAGGTGGCGACTCTTCTAAATCTCAAACCCAATTCCCAAAAGGAATAGAGTTATCCGCCCAAATGTCAGAAACCCGATTTCGCCTGTAGAAAAAGGGGGCATCAACAGCATGGCGACTCTGCTGGGGATATTCTTTAGGCTTTTACCATTTCATGATACTTGTGACTTTATTGCATCTTTTTTGCCTTTATTTAATGTCTTTATCTCTTTTCTACTACAAAACTGACTCGGCTCTTTGTTTTCTTTTCTTTAATGCTTTCTTTTACTGCTTTCCTTCAATATTGTTGTAATTATGAGCAATTATTGCAATCATTACTTTATGAACGTGCAAATACGTGACAACTTGTTTCATTCTTGCAATTGCATATTCAACATCATATTCCACTCGTGCCAAACAAAATACCATAGAAACGCTTATAATGAGTGGTTGCGCCCTTCCAATATTATCAGCCCCTAAATATGGCAAAGGCGTATTTGCGGTAAAACCAGTCGATCGATGGTTCTATGCCTTTCCCTCTTTTGTTGTCCGCTCAAGGGTACTGGTCTAACACCCCATAGAAACCTTACTCTGTTCAATTGTGCATGCATCACTGTCAAACCTAGCTGTGTCAGTTATGCTGTCCACATAATGACTCTTTAAGATAGCTTTGTCCAAAGTCCACTGGGTTTCCTTGGAACCCAAATGGACATTACCACGTCTGTGCATTTATTTGGAGAACTAAATGCTGCTTATGCCAATTATTGATATTTAAATAGTCGAGTCTGGTGGGGGTAAGGGCCTAACACTTTGTTTTGCAGAAAATCAGGCACGAAGTCCCCAGATTTGGCATGGAAACCAACATCCACCTAAGGCTGCTAAGTTTGTGGGAAGACCTTTACTCCAGTGATCAGACCCTCATCCGCAAATACTTGGGAAATTTGCCTTCTTTTCTGAAAATCCAACCCGACAACAAAATCATAGAGGCTGCAACTCTATTATGGGATGGTGACAGATCTGTGTTCCACTTCGGGGACCTTGAAATGACACCTTTGCTGGAGGAAATAGGAGGACTAGCTGGTATTCCATGGGAGACTCCAGGTTTGCTTATGCCAGAAAATCACAAGGGTAGGGGTTTTCTCAAAATGATGCGACTAAAGAAGAAAACAGACTTGACCTGCTTAAAGGATTCCTAATTCCTTTCGACTATCGGTACGAGGGATACGGCCATAGCAAGTCTTACCGCACTTACCCAGATGAATTCGCCCTCACATCATTGGGGCACATCCATAGAAGAGTCTTCGTCTTTATGTTCTGCTTTTTGGGGATGATAGTGTTTCCTATGAAAAAGGCTAGGATCCATACCAGACTGGCCATGGTCACCAAGACTTTAATGGAAGGAATTGGCGGACAGCCTTTTAGCATAGTACCTATGGTTGTTACGGAGATATATCGAGCCTTGAAAAATTGTCAATGAGGGGCGAAACACTTTGAGGGTTGTAACTTACTGCTCCAACTCTGGCTCATGGAGCACCTCCAAAAGGGTGAATATCGGCAAGAGATTCTGCGCAGAGACTGGGATGATCATATCGCTTTCCATCAGCCAACGCAAATGAACTATATGCCTAACATGTTTGCCCAACCAGAAGATACTAAAGGGTGGGTAGAGTTGTTCGAAAATCTGAAAGAGGACCAAGTGCAATGGATGTTCGAATGGTTCCCTATTGAAGAGTTCATCGTCCGATCTCGGGATGCATTGTTTCTTATACTCATCGGTCTGAGAGGAACTTATCCTTATGTCCCTCTCTAAGTCATGAGGCAGGCAGGAAGAAAGCAAGTTATACCAAGGGTCGACAAAACGAGTCTCTTCAGGGCCGACTTTCAAGATGATGATAGTCCATACAAGTGTCAAGCTCAGCATATGTGGCACTGCAAAATCATCCTAGGAAAGGATTCCATAGAACCATACAGGTACCACGCTGGTTATACTCCATACTATCCAAGCTGGTTGGAGGACGATCATAGTGGGTTAGAACAACCCGGGCTTGTTCGAGGTCACAGGGTCATCGACGAAAAGGCTGAAGTACAGGTTAAGTACAACCAATTGCGTAAGAGGATTCGGGAATGTGAAAGTGAGCACCAGAAAATTCAAGAAGCCCATCAAAAGCTGATTGGAGAATGGAAAGATATAGCTGTCAGCGCCAACAAGCGACTGGGGTATTTGGAGTGGGGCTTAGTGGAGCAAGAAAGGAAGTTCATCCAGAGGATTGAAAACTTCCAGAATGCTGAGGGAAACGAAGGAGGACACTTGGCTTGAGCCTACTTGTTGCTGGGACTACGTGAGCTGGTGAAGCTGTTCGATGGAGCTAAAGATGCCGAGTCTGGGGAAGGTCCTTCTGGGACCAAGTAGTTAGGACTCTTTTCTTTGCTTTAAATGTAATAAGGCCAATGGCCACTGGTGACATTTTATTTTCTGCTATTTTAGTGTCGTTTTGGGTTCGTCTTATTCTTATCAATAAAATGAGGCATTTAGCATTATAAGTTCTCCAAATCAACTTGTCGCTAGGCCTACCTCGGGCACAACGAGGCTCCCAAATTAGGACACGATTTATATTCTTGCACTATGTGTTTAAATATTGCAACATTTTCTTCTTACGAACCTCACTAACTTGTTACCTTTTTGTTTACTTTTTGTTTTATTCCCCTCCCCAAAGGTTGGTTCGTGCACTGTGGCATCGTCATCTTACTCCACAAGATCCAAGGGCCCTCCACCTCCTCCTCCTCCTCCGAGTCTTATCAGAAACAAGAACAAAGGAAAAATGGAGGATTTGAGCAACATCAGAAAGGAGAACTCAGTCGAAAGGGTAGAGGTTCCTCAGGGTATTCAGGTTTCCAAGGAAAATGCCTCCTAGCTCGAGCAGAAGTTATTGAAATTTCAGGAAGAATTGGACCAAGTTCGGAACTTGGCAAGCTTGTCATTTTCCCTCACTACCCCAGATGTCAACTTCCCCAACACTCAAAATCCCACACCACCACAAAACATCCCAAAACCACAAAACCAACCCCGCTCACCACCACCACTGCAACACATGCCACACTTCAAGCAGCACCCCACTGCTCATTCCTGAACCACTAAACTCCACAAATGATCATCACCACACCCCCATTTATGTGGAAACCATACCACACCCCATTCAGCCCGCCTCGAGCACACCTAAGTCTAATGAAAAAGAATCTCTTATCAAGAATCTGGCCGCAGAAGTCAAGAAGCTGACTAGCCGAGTTCAGGGTATTGAAGGAAGCAAGGGGATCGAGGGACTGAATTACGAAGACCTTTGCATTCAACCAGATGTCAAACTGCCTAAGGGGTACCAACCTCCCAAGTTCGAAATGTTCGATGGCACCGGGGATCCCAGAGTTCATTTGAGGACATACTGCGACAGGCTGGTCGGAGTAGGAAAGGATGAAAAGGTTCGCATGAAGCTCTTTATGAGAAGTCTGAAAGGGGATGCTCTATCTTGGTACATTAGCCAAGACCCGAACAAGTGGTCGAACTGGGTAAGTATGGCGTCCGATTTCATGGACAGGTTCAGATTCAACACGGAGAATGCGCCAGATGTGTTCTACATCCAAAACTTGAAAAAGAAACCCACGGAGACATTCCGCGAGTATGCTACTCGTTGGAGATCAGAAGCTGCTAAGGTCAGGCCGGCTTTTGAAGAAGAACAAATGAACAGGTTTTTCGTCCGGGCTTAAGACCCACAGTACTACGAAAGGTTGATGTTGATTAAAGGCCAGAAATTTTCCGACATCATCAAGCTACGGGAGAGGATCGAGGAAGGTATTAAAAGTGGTATGGTCACTAACTTTGAAGCATTACAGGCTACCAACGAGGCTCTACAGTCCGGTGGCACGTCCAAGAAAAGGGATGTGAGTGTCGTGATGGTTGCACAGAAAACAAAATCCCCAATCAAATACCAAACCTACCCAATACCCTCTCTTACATATCAACCTACCTCAAATTACCAAGCATTTTTGCCCTCTTACCAAGCTCCACCACCTACTTACCAATCATCTCTACCTCTCGCATATCAGCCTACTTCACCCAAATACTCCCAACCCGCACACGTCTACCGAGCCTACAACACCCAACAAGCCCATTATCAATCACCTCCCCCTCGCCAAAATTTCCCTAGACCCCGACCAAACTTCGACCGCAGACCTCCCAAACAATACACCGCCATTGCCGAACCAATCGACCAGCTGTATGAAAGGATTAAAGCTGCTGGTTACATCACCCCTATCGCTGCCATAACCCCAGAAAATCCTTCCCAATGGGTCAACCCAAACAAAACCTGTGCATACCATTCCGGCATGAAGGGGCATACCATTGATGAATGCCGCTCTCTGAAGGATAAGATCCAGGCGTTGATTGACAACAAGATTATTGCGGTAAAGGAGCCTGCTCCAAATATCCGTATCAACCCTCTACCAGACCACAAGGGTGGCGATGTTCACATGATTGAGATAGAAGATGATTGGGACCCCAAAGGATCGATCGGATTGATCGCTGAAGGTGACGAGCCAAAGAAAACAACAGTCACACTTAATCCGATTGTAGTCCAGATCCAGCCTTCTGGAGACGCTGAAGTGAATGTGACCATACCACTTGATCTTGAAACACCATCTTCTGCAAAAACACCAAGGCCGATTGAGGTCAAGTTGGGGTCCCCGAAGGCACCTACGCCATTTGACGTTGTTGTGTTACCTTCCAAAGCAAGGGTACCCATTTCGGTAACAATGTTGGCCATAGCACCATCCGTACGAGGGCCATCCCTTGGGATTACACAACCGAGGCAAGGAGAAAAGGAAAAGCCAAAACCGGAGAAGCAGTTGCGGCACAGGGTATGACAAGAACCGGCAGGGTTTATACTCCGGAACACTTGGTTGAGTCGAGTAAGCAGACCTCTGGTCGACAAGCCATCACCGAAACTGGGCCCGATGACCTCTGTAGAAAGATACAAGCAAAGGAATACTCAGTCATTGACTAATTGAATAAAACACCGGCACAGATCTCTATCCTAGCTCTGCTGCAAAGCTCCGATGCACATATGAATGCCTTGTTAAAAGTACTAAGTGAGGCATATGTACCGAGCAACACCACGGGAGGAGAAATGGCAAATATGGTAGGGCAGGTACTGGAGAGTCACAAAATCACTTTCCACGAGGATGAGTTGCCACGGAAGGTTTAAGCCACAACAAGGCGTTGCACATCACTGTGCAATGCGAGGATTATTTCATCACCCGGATTCTAATTGACGGAGGGTCCAGCCTCAATATTTGTCCATTGGTGACTCTCAGAACATTGGGAAAGAGCCTGCATGAGATCAAGGATGGAGCCATCAGTGTCAAGGCTTTCGATGGTTCCCAAAGATCCACTATTGGAGAAATCAGTTTGTGTCTGCAAATGGGACCTACTTGGTTCGATGTTGACTTTCAAGTAATAGACATCCCAGCATCTTACAACTTGCTATTGGGACGACCCTGGATCCATGCCGCTGGGGCTGTGGCATCAACCCTACATTAGGCGGTGAAGTTTGAGTGGAATCACCAAGAGGTGATTATTCATGGCGACGGTAGCAACCCCATATACAGTCGCCAGACCATCCCAGCAATCGGAGGAAGAAGAAAGATAGGCGGAGAAACCTACCACCACATTGAGCGAGTCAACACCGTGGACAACGAAAAATGGTGGGATAACAAAATCGAAAGCATATTGAACTGGTACGGGTATGAACCTAGCAAAGGAATTGGCAAGAATCTCCAAGGAATCGCTAAGACCATCAAGCTCAAGAAGCATGGCACCTTCTTCGGATTGGGATATGAGTATTCCTGGGAAGAATTCAAGCATTGGTCGCCACCCTGGCGCGGCCCTTACTATCCATTGGAGCAGCCGATACCCCATCTGGAACAGACTTTTCAACCAGCGGAAGTCATCTATGGGTTAGAAGAAGAGGAAGCATTAGCACCAATGAGAAATTTGTTCTTAGAAGATGATGATATGGACTGTTATGTCATTTTTGAGGAGGAGGGGGAGGAAGGCCCTTCTATACAGGCTGTAAGCAGAGGAGCACGCCTCAACAATTGGACTGTCAGAACCACCAGAGCTCGGCGTGCCTCGGGGTAGCAAGGCTGAACAAAGCACCACGCATTATTTTGCTTTACTAGTTTATTTTCCTTTCGCATTTTATTTTTCACAAGAAGAGCTCCAATGCTCAAAACACTAATGGAATTTATTAAAGTATTTCATTTTTCTTACAAATCTCTCTCTTATTATTTCCTCTCATTACTTTACCTAAACAGCATTACTATTACTTATCTTGATGAACCGACGATTGTGACATGCAACGAGACAACGCAACAAACGGATATAGACTCGGAAGAAGATGATATACCAGAAGAGGTTGTTAAAGAGGTTGAGGATTTCGAGAATAGACCTAAGTCTAACTTAGACGAGACTGAGGTTGTTAATTTGGGAGATGCAGAAAATGTCAAAGAAACACGTATCAGTGTTCATTTGTCAACATCAGAGAAGGAGGAGTACACGGAATTCCTGAAGGAGTATGAGGACATATTCTCCTGGTCGTATGATGATATGACCGGTCTCAGTACATCTATTGTGGCTCACAAACTACCAACCGATCCTGCATGTCCGCCAGTGAAGCAGAAGCTCGGGAAGTTCAAGCCTAACATGAGTTTAAAAATCAAGGAAGAAGTCACCAAGCAAGTCAAAGCCAAGGTTCTCAGGGTAGTAGAGTATCCAACATGGTTAGCCAACATCATGCCAGTACCGAAGAAGGACGGGAGGGTTAGAGTCTGTGTCGACTACCGGGACCTCAACCGGGCCATTCCCAAAGACGACTTCCCCTTGCCAAATATACACATCCTTATTGACAACTGCGCCAAGCATGAGATGCAACCATTCGTTGATTGTTTTGCCGGGTACCATCAGATATGGATGGATGAGGAAGATGTTGAGAAAACGGCCTTCATTACGCCATGGGGGATGTATTGCTACAAGATGATGTCGTTTGGGCTATAGAATGCAGGGGCCACCTATATGAGGGCCATGACTACTATTTTTCATGACATGATACACAAGGAGATCGAAGTATATGTAGATGATGTCATCATCAAATCCAAGAAAGCCACTGACCACATGGAAGATTTGAGGAAGTTCTTCAACAGACTAAGAAGGTACAACCTGAAACTGAATCCCGCTAAATGTGCATTCGGGGTTCCTGCCGGAAAGCTACTCGGGTTTATTGTGAGTCGCTGAGGAATAGAATTGGATCTATCAAAGGTCAAAGCCATCCAGGAGTTGCCACCACCAAAGAACAAGAAAGAGGTTATGAGTTTCTTGGGGAGACGTAACTACATCAGCTGGTTCATAGCTCAATCCACTGTCATTTGTGAGCTAATCTTTAAGATGTTGAAGAAGGACGCCGCTACCAAATGGACTGATGACTGTCAGAAAGCCTTCGATAGAATCAAGGAGTACCTGTCAACACCACCAGTTCTGGTTCCACCTGAACCAGGTAGACCCCTATTACATTACCTTGCAGTATTGGATGGAGCGTTCGGTTGCGTTCTTGGGCAACATGACGAAACGGGGAGGAAGGAACAAGCCATCTACTATCTCAGCAAGAAGTTCACCCCGTACGAGGCCTAGTATTCTCTATTGGAACGCACTTATTGTGCTCTGACTTGGGTAGCTGAAAAGTTGAGGCACTATTTCTGTGCTTACACCACGTATCTCATATCAAGAATTGATCCGCTGAAGTACATCTTTTAGAAGCACATGCGCACTGGCAAGCTAACCAAGTGGCAAATCCTGCTAAGTGAATTCAACATTATTTACGTAACTCAGAAGGCAATCAAAGGACAAGCACTAACAGATCACCTTGCTGACAACCCTGTGGATGGAGAATACAAGCCTCTAAAGACGTATTTTCCTGATGAAGAGGTATCCTTCATAGGAGAAGACATTGCAGAATCCTATGACGGTTGGAGGATGTTTTTTGACGGAGCAGCAAACTTCAAAGGAGTTGGCATAGGAGCAGTCCTAGTGTCAGAAACCGGTCAGCATTATCCGGTATCCGCCAAGCTCAGGTTCCCATGCACCAACAATATGGCTGAGTACGAAGCTTGCATCTTAGGGCTCAAGATGGCCATTGACATGAATGTCCAAGAGTTGCTAGTGATTGGGGATTCAGATTTGCTTATACATCAGGTCCGAGAAGAATGGGCGACTAAGAACTCCAAGATACTCCTGTATTTGCATCATGTATAGGAGTTGAGGAAGAGGTTCACAAAGACAGAATTCCGGCATGTTCCCAAAGTCCAGAATGAGTTTGCCGACGCATTGGCTACCCTATCATCTATGATTCAGCATCCAGATAAGAACTTCATAGACCCTATTCTAGTAAAGATTCATGATCATCCAGCGTACTGTGCTCATGTCGAGGAAGAAGCAGATGAAAATCCTTGGTTTCACGACATCAAGGAGTATTTAGCAAAAGGAGAATATCCAGAGCTTGCAAATGCTACTCAGAAGTGCACACTTCGATGATTGCCCAAAAACTTCTTTCACAGCGGAGGAATCCTATATAGGAGGACTCCGGATTTGGGTTTGCTAAGGTGTGCTGATGCAATGGAAGCATCTAAACTACTAGAAGAAATTCATGTCGGGACCTACGGTCCACATATGAACGGTTTCGTCTTAGCCAAGAAGATACTCCGGGTAGGTTATATTTGGATGACTATGGAGACGGACCGCATCCGGTATGTTTGAAAGTGCCACCGCTGTCAGATCCATGCATACATGATAAAAGTACCTCCAAATAAGCATAATGCAACAAGCTCGCCTTGGCCGTTCGCCGCATGAGGAATGGATGTTATTGGACCAAACGAACCTGCCGCATCAGACGGGCACAGGTTTATCCTAGTCGCAATTGATTATTTCACCAAATGGGTTGATGTAGCATCTTACAGAGCAGTGACTAAGAAAGTCGTGGCAGACTTCGTCCGTGACCGTATTGTTTGTCGATTCGGGATTTCAGAATCAATCATTACTGATAATGGTTCCAACCTCAACAGTGACTTGATGAAGACTATGTGTGAAACCTTCAAGATCAAACACAAGAATTCCACAGCTTACAGGCCCCAGATGAATGGAGCCGTAGAAGCCGCCAACAAGAACATCAAGAAAATTCTAAGGAAGATGATAGAAAATAATAAGCAGTGGCATGAGAAATTATCATTTGCTTTATTAAGGTACTGCACCATAGTCCGCACATCAACCGGGGCAACTCCCTACATGCTGGTTTATGGTACAGAGGCGGTCATTCCCGCTGAGGTGGAAATTCCCTCGTTGAGAATCATGTAGGAAGCAGAGCTCGACGACGCAGAAAGGGTAAAGAGTCGCTACGAGCAGTTAGCCCTCATAGATGGAAAAAGAATGAACGCAATTTGTCATGGTCAACATTATTAGAACAGAATGTCCCGAGCCTTCAACAAAAGAGTCAAGCCAAGACAATTCACACCAGGATAGCTGACATTGAAGAAAATCTTTCCACATCAAGATGAAGCCAAAGGGAAATTCTCTCTCAACTGGCAGGGTCCATACATGGTTCACCGGATTCTAACTGGAGGAGCCCTCATACTCGCAGAAATGGACAGAGAACTTTGGCCAAAGCCAATAAATTCAGATGCAGTCAAGCGATACTATGTGTAACATTTATGACTTCCTTATATGATGTAATTTGAACTACGTCTGACCTGATTCCCGTTTAAGAGGGGATACGTAGGTAGCCTTAGGGGTTCTGTCACAATTCAATAAAATTTTCATTTCCCCCCGCAATTGGAAACTAGGGCAGAATTTTGAGGAGGACCCTCAAAATTACGAAGTAGCTTCAGCCGATTATTGCAAGCAGCCGTCAAAAGAAGCAACCCATTAAACTGGGACAGAATATTAAGGAGGACCCCCAAAATTCCGTAGCAAGAAAGGTTGCAATGTCTTGAACCACGCCGCGGTTGTTGGTTCATCTAAAACTATGAACTGACCTTTCCCCTTTACAAAAATCACGATTTTTCTTTGGATGCAGGCACCCAAGTCACAAATCGTCAAATCCATTTATACACTTGTACTTTGAGGAATACAACTCTCGAAATTATCGCTTCACAACCACTATCCATACACGATATCCCAAGCAGCCAAAATATCACAATCAACAACCAACTATCCGCTATCAGCTAAGAATCTTTTACTACTATTTGTCTCTCATCTTCTGCATAAGGCTACTATTCTGCCTTCCGAGGTTAAGCTCTACCTCCATTTGCATTTCTTGCATTGCATATGGCTACTATTCTGCCTTTCGAGGTTAAGCTCTACCTCCATTTGCATTTCTTGCATTGCATAAAGCTACTATTCTGCCTTCCGAGGTTAAGCTCTACCTCCATTTGCATTTCTTGCATTGCATAAGGCTACTATTCTGCCTTCCGAGGTTAAGCTCTACCTCCATTTGTATTTCTTGCACTGCATAAGGCTACTATTCTGCCTTCCGAGACTAAGCTCCGTCTCCATAATTGCATAGGGCTACTATTCTTCCTTCCGAGGTTAAGCGCTACCTCCATTTGCATTACTTGCACTGCATACGGCTACTATTCTGCCTTCCGAGACTAAGCTCTGTCTCCATAACTGCATAAGGCTACTATTCTGCCTTTCGAGGTTAAGCTATACCTCTATTTGAATTTCTTGCGTTGCATAAGGCTACTATTCTTCCTTCTAAGACCAAGATCTGTCTCCATTTGCATCGGCTGAAATATCGCCATTTTATTTAAGTCTTGCATCGGCTGAAAGATCGTCATTTATATTTACACTTTGCATCGGCTGAAAGATCGCCATTCATATTTACCTCCATCTGTATGGCTGAAATATCGCCACCTCTATTTAAATCTTGCATCGGCTGAAATATCGCCATTTCTATTTATGTCTTGCATCGGCTAAAAGATCACCATTTATATTTACACTTTGCATCGGCTGAAAGATCGCCATTCATATTTACCTCAATCTGCATGGGAAATATCGCCACCTCTATTTAAATCTTGCAGCGGCTGAAATATCGCCATTTGTATTTATGTCTTGCATCGGCTGAAAGATCGCCATTTATATTTACACTTTACATCGGCTGAAATATCGCCATTTTATTTAAGTCCTGCATCGGCTGAAAGATCGGCATTTATATTTACACTTTGCATCTGCTGAAAGATCGCCATTTATATTTACACTTTACATCAGCTGAAATATCGCCATTTTATTTAAGTCCTGCATCGGCTGAAAGATTGCCATTTATATTTACGCTTTACATCGGTTGAAATATCGCCATTTTATTTAAATCCTGCATCGGTTGAAAGATCGCCAGTTATATTTACACTTTACATCGGCTAAAATATCGCCATTTTATTTAATTCCTGCGTTGGCTGAAATATCGCTATTTCATTAAATCTTGCATCGGCTGAAAGATCGCCGAATCCTGCATTTCATGGGCTGAAAGATTGCCAAAATCATCCGTAGGCGTCATCGTTCAGAGGCACCATTTTCATAGCCCGAGAACATCATGCCATGGCCTGAGGACCCCACTTTTATCTCTGCATCACATTATTCAAAGGCATCATTCTCATAGCCCGAGAGCATCATTTCATAGCCTGCGAATCCTTTATTATATGTTTCATGGCCCAGGACACCATGGTCCGAGGACGTCTTCCTAACCGTCCAAAGACAACATTCATGGTCCAACGGAAACTTGCATCATGTTTAAATTTATGCACAACATATGCGCTCGTGTTGTTTATTTGCAGGTGAACCGGCTAGCAACAGCCGTCTCAGCAGGAGCGATCCCGCTCCAGTTTCCGCAGCCCTGTTAAACTCATAGCAATGCTACCCCAATCCGAATATCTCGTCTGTTCTTGAAAAAATCTCCATCATCATGTTCCGTCGACGGGTCCTGAACTACATATGGCCTGATTCCTGTAAAACCAAGGATATGTAGGCGGCTCAGGAACCAGAGCTCGGTCAAAATTCTCCAAATCGTTTCTTTCGGTCAAAATTGGCCATCATATCTTTACCTAATAACTCTTTCATCCTTTCCGGGTAAAGAGGGGCAGTTGTTGATACTCAATTTTTCCCTATATAATTTTTATACAAAATACTTTCAGAAATAGCATATATATATGCATATATAAGCATACCTAAGTGTTTTGGTATTTTTCCTAATTTTTAAGATTTTTTAAATCGACTTATTGTCCATTTTAGCAATAAAAAAAGTCAGTAATTATTCCCAAATTTTATAGTTTTGGTGAATAACTTATTTTATTCTCGTATGTACACCAAAATATAATTAAGCTGATTTTTGTATTTTTTTTTTACAAATTTATTTGGTATTTAGTAGACTAAATTGCATGTAATTGCAATTGTAGCCTACTTTAAGATTAATTCCATTTTATAATTATAAAACTGGGTCCAGTATTTTTAAATTAATG
Source organism: Nicotiana attenuata (assembly GCF_001879085.1). NCBI lineage: Eukaryota > Viridiplantae > Streptophyta > Magnoliopsida > Solanales > Solanaceae > Nicotiana > Nicotiana attenuata. Next base: position 34,196,927 of record NC_031995.1, read on the forward strand.
TTTATATACTATTAATTGTTTCAGTATTTTTAATTTACTTTGAAATCAGCTTTACTATTTTTTATAAATAAAAAGGGAAAATTGGCTATTTAATATCTGGCCCCATTTCTATTTCAATTATAGCCCTATTTCATTTCAATTTTGGCCCCTAAATTGACCCAATTCTACCCAATTAATCAGCCCAATTTCAGTCCAGACCCAACCCATGACCCAATTCCAAACGACCCAACCCGTTCCCCACCTACCCGTCTAAATCTGGACCGTTGATCACTCAAGATCAACGGCCTAAACTCACCCTTCCATAATTAAACCTAACGACCTACCCTAATCCCCCTAATTCTCACCGGACTCGCCGCCCTGAAATCCCAAAACACTCTCAAATCCTCTCAATAACTCTCCGAAACCCTGGCCTCCTCCCACCTTCCTTCACCGGATTTTCACCAGAATCCATGGCTTCCCAGGTCATGGACGGTCTCTACCCACCCTCTCCACCGTTAGACCTTGAGTGTTCGAGGTCTGGAAGGCTGACTTCGATGGTTCTCCCTCCGATCTTCTCCGATCTTCGATTCCATGGCTTCTCCGGCCATGCTCCGGCACATTTGAAACCCAGGAGCCTGATTCTTGACCTCTCCGACTCAAGATCGGACCTGTCTCCAAGCCTTTCTCATTTCTAGGGTTTCTCCGAAACCTAAGCCATTCGAGGTTCTTTCACCGTTATTTGTTTAGATCTATACTGTGTCTATGCTTTTCTTGCCATCTAGAGTGTTTTCCCCAAATATTTTTGCCTAAATTGTTTCTCTCCGATTTTAGGGTTTTTAAAAGGATTTTTGGAAAAAAAAATATTTCTGATTCTTTTTTTTCTTTGCTTTATGTGTGTTTGTTTATACCCTGCTCATATGATTTCTTTTATTTTATGCATATATTGTCTTTTACCTCTTCTTTTGTACTCCTGTTAATCTCTGCTATGTTTTCACAACTCTTCTGCTATGTGTGCCTACCGTTTAATTTTTTGGACTCTGTTCATGTTCTTACATGATTCATCTACTTGTGTTCAAGTTTGTATTAATTTCCTTCTTCTGAACTCGTTTAGGCTTTGAGTTTTCTCAAATACGTTCTTCATGATTTTTCTTCCTTTGTCGTTCAAGCATTCTATCATATCTATTTTTGTTGAGACTCTGAAACAAATGGTTTGCTTTCCATGTCTGATTCAATTGTGAAACCCTAGGATTTGGGGGTTTTCTTTGACGACTTTGATTTTTGTGTTCGAGTCAGGGTTCCACATTGGGACCCTGGACTCTCAGACTCATTATGAGTCTGCAGATTGAACCTGCATCTCCTTGCTTATGATTCTGAATTTTTCTTTGGTTGAATTCTCTTTTAAATAACTTAACAGACTCTCCTTGATTTACATATTTGTGTGTTTATATATGAGAACTCTTCTTTCAAAAAAGGCTTTGCCAACTACTGACTGATCCTGAATTCCTTTAATTGTGTTCACTTGATTGCCCAAATGTCATAAACCCGATTTCGCCTTTAGAAAAAGGGGGCATCGACATAAGTTGTAGTATGTGATGTTACAGAACTAATATGGGTAGTTCATGTTAAAATTGGTTGAGGGAGGAAGGAATTGCCATTTCTAAACCTTGTAGTCTACTTCACATGTTAGGTGTTTGATGAAATTCCTAAGAGAGTTACACCATGGGTAATCTTCCTAATTATTAATCGATTTCTGCTATCTCCTTATAGATTGTTATTACTAGAGGTGTTGGTGTATTGTAGAAACATAAGGGAAAGCACTTTGAGGTATGTATAGCTAAAAACCCCTCTTTTTAGAAATCGAGCTCCGTTGGTGTTTGTGTAAATGCGGTTAGATTAAATTTGGATTGTTGTATTGATTGTTATTTCACATGAATTGGTGTTGCAACTTTATATACGTGAAAGATGTGTTTCAATATTATGAATGTGCTATTCTTGATAACTTAAAGGTGCGAAGAATATGAATCATATATTGAATTGCTTAGACCTTAAATCAAGATTGAAGCTGCGTTTATTGTGCCATCTACGTGAAGTCTTATCTATGCTTACAATTTAAATTTCTCTTATGTGCACCTACTGTCCTAAATGGCAAAGCTAATATTGAAATTGGGAACAATGTGAAATGCGGCCTAGTGCCAAGAATGATGTGATAGTTGTGGCCCCAAGTGCCTATGAAATGATATATGTGAAACGAGATGATTAATGAGAAGGGAACAACGCCTTGGTAAGGCGTCCTAGCCGATCGGCCCGAGATCAGATGCCATGCCGCACACATGGTGGTATTGTGCTGATATTGAATTCCGGAAAAAAGGGAAAATGAGATTGTGATTGAAGTGTGTGTCTCAAATGAGGCAACCTAGCCGATCGGGTTGAGATCGGACTCCGCTCAAGATAGCGGTGGTATTGTGAACAATGATGAACAGTGTGAAATACCCCAAACTAAAAGCTATGAAAAGAAAGAGGTGAAAATTGTATGATTGTTTTATTTGATATTGTTGTAATCGTTTGATGGTTTTGAGTTATACTTGTCATTTCCTTGTTCTTGTATGAAAGTTCTTTCTAACTTGATGGTGTTTAGTTATACATAATAGTGCTATTCGACGGCACTATAGTCTGTTTTGCCGGGGGCACTACATCTCTAAATGGATGTAGGTGTTTCCGTAGCAGGCAGTGTTGGTCGCAGCTAGTGATGCATCTTCCTTTCAGCAGACTTGGTGAGCCCCACATCATTTCAGGGTCCTGTATCGTTGTTTATCATGTACTTTGTATTTTGAGGTATAGCCGGAGCCTTGTTGCCGGCATTTCCATAGTACTCTTTAGTTGTATTTAGAGGCTCCGTAGACAGGTTATGGGTAGTGTCAGGTATTGAAATTAAAATAGAAATAATGATGTTTGGAAAATATGTATAAAACATGTAATATCTTCAAAAATTTCGAACGAAGTTGCTAATGGAAATGAAATGGAAATCGTTAAATACTTGTTTATAGAATTTGATTAATGATGTATATTTCCTCTTTATTCAAAGACGAAATTGGCTAGTATGAAACCTATCAGGCTTGCTCAGTCGGGTTTACTCGGTTGAGTGCCGGTCGTGCTCCTCGGATTTTAGGGTGTGACAATAGGTATATAGCTAAAGACATGGACAAACAATGGTTTGTAGACCATTTGCACGGCGGAAAGATGCCGGAGTGGATAAGAAATCTCTCAAGGATCGAATCTTCTGAGTTCATTGTCGAGGCCAAAACTTGGCTTTCCATTATCTATTCTCGAGCCATGCCTTTAGGTAATGAGACTGAGGTTACACTTTAGAAAGCAAGGGTGATTTGCTTGATCATAGAGGGCACGCCAGTGAATGTGGGATAGCTTATTGTTGATGAGATAGCAGAGGTTGTTGCAAAGAGGACTAAGAGTTTATTCTTCCCATCCCTGATCACTCATTTATGCTTTGAGGCAGGGGTGGAAAAGAGGCTTGGAGAGAAGGAAAGAACCCAGAGAAGCTCATTCATCCATTGCTGAGAAAGGGAGCAGGGAATGCATAGAAGAAAAGAAAGATTTATCTAGCATCTCCCTCATTTGGCCAGTTTCCTGACACCATCACTGAGATACCCGATTCTCCCACGGATGCCATGAGCTTTGTACTGCTATAGTACCACTTGATCAGGGACCTCTCACACTCAGGTATATCTTTCGTCAGGTTGGCATGCAGACACAGGTACGCCAGCTTGTAGATGGTCTCCCTTCTAGACCGTCTAGAGACGGCACATTTACAGGTCCAACTGGTCAAGGAAAGGTTTCAACTTTGTCAGATATTGCTAAGGAGCAGCAAGCCATTAAAGCAAAATTGGATAAGATTGAGCGAGGCAGCTGAAGCAGAGAGAACATGAAAAGAAGAAAAGCAAGTTCTTGATAAGGATGATGAAAACATTTAGGAAGTTTTGTAGATCAGATGACGGCGACAAGGATGACTTGGAGCTCTCAGTTCCGAGTACCTCCAGCTCGGAGTGATGCAATTCAGGAAGCACCTCTTTCGTTTTAGCTCATTTTGTTTGGGGGTGGCTCATTTATATATGATGGATGTATGTGGAGCATGACCATTTTTTGTGAACTTGTGTAGATTGGTTGACATTTGTAGTTTATTAGTAATATTTTAAAGCTTAATTCTAACATGTTAGCATTAGCATTTTCTTATTAGTTTTTATTTTCATAGTAGTATTAATGAAACTCCTTGGTTTTTCTTTATACTTCTTTTCCAAGGAATTAATTTGTGTGGAACCGGGTGACTTTTCCCTATGATGGATGGTGTGACAACTTTCTTAAGGGCCTTAGTCTTCATTTGTTTTTTTCTTGTTTTAGGTAAATATTTTTTTTAGTTAGTTTAGTAGCTAGTAGTGAATAAATTGGTTATTGGATGTGTGATCTTTTGTCCATAAACCAATGTGTGGCTTGTTTGGTACCAATATAATTTAAACTTTGGCATATGAAGTTTTGATCTTTTTAATGAAAAATGATTGAAGTGATAATCCTTGTTGTGACATTTAGGTTCTATTTTTCGCTTTTTGATTCATTAAATTGTCTTTTGGGCTATATATGATTTTCTTTGGGTTCATTGGTTTTAATTGGATTTTGGATTTATATGTCACTCGAGTTTGCATGTGCCATGTGTGGAGAGATTTGTTGTAGACTTTTGCATTATTTTTAGTATAGAACTTCCTTGGACCGTTATTGTGCCTTAAATTTCCGACCCTTGCAAATTTTCCCTAGTCAACCCCTTTTGAGCCTTTAAACATTTTCTTTGGCAACCATGTTACAAGCTTTAACCCTTCGTCTTTATTGATCTATTTTTTGGGGCCCTACCTCCCTAAGTACTTTGAAAGTGTAAACATAGGCTAAAAGCTTAAGTTTGGGGGTGAAGTTTGGAAAAGTTGTGCTGTGGAAAATGCTTAAATTGTGAAAGGTAATAAAAAAATAAAAAGAAAATAGTGGAACCTTCCTTGAAAATTAAATAAAATGATGAGTAAGAAAGAAGAAAAAAGGAACGAAAAATAAGGAGTTGTGAATAAAGGGAATATTAGGTGTGGAATGAAAGGTGAAGAAAAGATGGAAAATATTTTTGAAGGAAGTGTGCTTTAATTGTTGCAAATTGTAGTGTTTAGGGAGGTTTTGAGTCACTCTTATCCGAATTGTGCCCTACCTTAACCAAAAACCTACATTTTAATCCTTTATGTCCTACTTGATTTTGAACCAAATGTGTCTACATTAGTGGAGAAATACACGAAGGGCAAGCCTATGGCACTACTTATGTGCATTTGAACATCTTTGTGAGAAAAAGAGTTAATTCTTTCCATTTGATATCCCATTTGTGTTTAAATTGCAAGTTTTTAGTTGGGATTCTCTCTGAAGTGTGAGGGCACATGAAATTTTGAGTTGTGAACTTAATCCATTCTTCAATTGGGAGGAATGAACAAAAGAAAATTGTTGGTGATAATGAGGCGAATTTTGAAGCTTTAATGTCATGACTTGGTGGCTATTTTGTTTAATGTAGTGTTTGAGCACTTGAATTGAAATACAAATTTTGAGAAGTTGGTGATTCATATGCTTTGGATTAATTGTTGGTACCAACCAAAGCCATCAGATTGTGTTTAATTTGAACCTTTTTGACTTGAAATGATGTTTGGTATGCCAGTGAGCTTAATTGTTGATTTTATTAAAGGATATTCTTACTTGTTGAATTGTTTGAGAACAAGAAATAGTTTAAGTTTGGGTGTTTGATAAGTTGGTAAATACCAACTTATCTCCTCTTGATACTTAAGTTTTTGTATAATTTTATTGAGAAACTAAGGCATTTATTGAGGTTTATTGGCATATTTCAGGTATCAAGTGATTTAAAGAAGAAATGGAAGAAAACAAGTCAAAACGTGTTAAAATGAGAAAAAATGACTGCTGCCAGATAATGCTCGTCGCGATCGTGAACATTGACATGCGATCGCAGAAGGCCAGAAAACTATACATCGCGAACACATGGAAATTTCTGCGAACACGAAGAAGAAGCTGGCCAGCTTCTCTCAAGTGTTCTACGCGAATGCATGATTTGGTACGTGATCGCAATGCTTTGCAGCATTACTCGTCGCGATCGCAGACTTGTTTTCGCGAAAGCGATTCACACACTGGGCAGAAATTAGGGCAATTTTGGCATTTCATGTTCTTGACCCCAAAACCATTTAATACACGACCTAGCTCATTTGTAAAATATCTTTGGCTTATTTTTTAGTCCTTAGACTAGAGAAGACAAGTATGGTAGCGAGGGTTCTTGCACACACACTTGGGTCCTGAAGATTTGAAGCTTTTGGTTGAGAATTTCTTACTCATTTATGCTCATTTCTTCACTTTCTTGCTTTTTATTGTATATATAAGTGTGTAGTATTTATTTGAACACTTGAATCTTGTTTATGGGAATATTCATGTTTAAAGTGTGGATTAAATATCTTGTTGTGTTTATGTATTGAACGATTGTTACCTTAATTATTCTTGTTCTTTAATGTTTCCAAAGGGATTAGCTAGCCCTAGGACTCGCTCATTTACTTCGAATTTGTCACACCCCAAACTCGGGGAGCGCGACCGGCGCTCAACCAGGTGAACCCGACTGAGCAAGCCTGTTGGATTCTTTCTACCCATCTCGCTCATGCATTAAGAGAAAACAAATTTTCATTAATTAGATATTAGGGAGATCATGAACACAATTCCAATTCATTTTCCTTAGTGACTTCATTAGTTAATGTCTCAAAATACACGTCATTTCATAGTATGAAGTGGAATAAATTATCCAAACACAACATGATTGGTTTGACTTTCCCAGAACCCATATACACCCCACATTGTGTCTACGGAGGCTCTAACATATATATACAAAAGAGTACTATAAAAGGGTCGGCAATAAGGCCCCGGCTATACCTCAAGTACAATACATAAGTAACAAAAGATGTATGACCCTGAAATGAAATGGTACTCACCAGGACTGCTGGGATGAGGATGTAGTGCTAACGCTAATCAACACAGCCTGCTATGGAACCACTTGGAACCATTTAAGACACAGCGGCCCCGAAAAAATGGACCTTAGTACCGCGAGTGGTACTAATATATATATCTAAACACCATATCATTAGAATGAACAATGATACAAGAGGGTATAATTATGAAATCAATAGAATCCTTAAACAATGCCATGACATCAAATTAAGAATCGCATAAGCTTTAAAATAATTTCCATGATTTTAGGTTGGGAGGTTTGAGTACCAATACACCATTATTCATAATACCACCGTATTCTTACATAGAGTCCCACCAAGACCCGATCATCTAGGCCATCTCTTTTGAGACATCAACCACAATCTTAATTTCAATTTCAATTTCTAGTTTCAATTTTTAGAACAGTCACCACCATGTGTGCGGCATGGCGTCCGATCACGGCCCGATTGGCTAGGCTGTCTTGCCCAAAACATTACCATTTTTTATCAATCATATCATTTCATACTTAGCTCTTGGCCACATTTCATAATTCAAGTTCTTTTCCACTTCCCAAGGTTATTATCATCAACAACCACAACAAGGCTTTTCATTCGAGACTTTGTTTAAACTTGTGAGCAACATAGAATCTAGATGCATAGAGACTTTTCACACAATTTGGCATAACAATCTTTATTCAAATTTGACTTGAAGTTTAGGAATTTTTAGCACATATTCTATATTTTTAACACATCCTCAAATGGTAAGATAACATGATGAAAGCATTGAAATACACATTGCACATATATTCTTCAACGCAAGCACATTCGAGATAATAATTTCTATATTGATCAAGTTGGAACCTACAGGGATTGCATGAACACCATGGGATTCAATTCTAAGAAGAGGGGGTTTTAGCCATACATACCTTAATAGAGCTTCCTTAAGTTCTACTATATTCTGGAGCCCTTAGCAACTCCAATCCATTTTAGGAATATAACAAGTTGAACCCAAAATTAGAAAGATGATCATGATTCTAGCTTATTTGAGAATATTATAAAAAACTAGGTGTGCATTATGTTTTTAAGGCCCTTCTGTGAAAGATTCCATCATCCCACACCCCATTATTTATAATTTTTAGCTCACAATCCTCCTACACTCTTTTATGACGCATACATGCAAGATAGTAGAATTTTTAACTCCCTTACCCAAGGATGGTCTTGCTAATTACCCATTTTTAGTAGATTTTCAAAACTATGAGCTAGGGCATAGTGTTGATACCCAATTTTTTCCTACATATTTTCACATATACAAAATACTTTCAAAATAACATATATATTCATATATAAGCATGCCTAAGGATTTTAGTATTTTTCCCAATTTTGTAAAGATTTTTAAAATCAATTTGTTGTCCATTTTAGCAGTACCAAATCAGTAATTATTCCCAAAATCATCAATTTTGATGAATAATTTATTTTATTCCCATGTTTATACTAAAATATAGTTAAGGTAACCTTTTATACATTTTTTACAAATTTATTTGGTATTTTAAAGCTAAATTGCATATAATTGTAATTCTAGCCTATTTTAAGTTTAATAGCATTTTAATTATAAAAATCGGTTCCAGTATTTTTTAATTTAATATTTATGTGTTATTAACTGACTCAGTACTTTTAAAATCATTTTATATTTTTTTTATAAAATAAAAAGGAAAACTGGCTATTTAACATTTAGCCTCATTTAGTTGCAATTACAGCCTATTTACATTTCAATTTTAGCCATCAATTGACCTAATCGTAACCCCCAATTGGACCGGCCCAATTTCAATTTTACCCAGCCCCTTAACCCGTTTACTTAACCCGCCCGGCCTTTTTTTCAATCCAGGCCGTTGATCAAATCAACGGCCAGGATCATCCCTTGCCATTTTTAATTTTCCTACCCTAACCTAATCCCCCCATTTCGTTTGGTCCGCCGCCTTTGAATACTCTCCTCTCTCAAAACACTCTCGAAGGTTCTCCAAAACCCTAGTCGTCTTCAACCCTTTTTCCACCGTACTTTCGCCGGAATCCATGGCTTCTCATGCCATGGAATGTCTGTACTCACCCCCCTCCACCATTAAACCCTAGCTGTTCAAAGTGTTGAGGTCTGACCTCGATGGTTCTCTTTCAGATCTTCTCAGAGCAATAGTTCTATGGCCTCTCCGGCCTTTGCTCCGGCGCATTCAAGCATTTCAAGCCTATTTCCGACCTCTCCGACTCAAGATCGGGCTTTCTTCCAAGCCTTTCTCATTTCTAGGGTTTCTTCGACACCCTAAGCTATTCGAGGTTTTTCTCTGTCTGTTTTCTTAGATCTATGCGATATCTGTGTTTTATTGGATTTTTAAGGTGTTTTCCCCAATCTTTTCTTTCAAAATTGTTTCTCTTCGATTTAGGGTTTCTGAAAGGATTTCAAAACGTCTTTCTGATTCTTCCTTTTCTTTTCTTTATGTGTGTTTGCCTATACTATGTTTTACCACGCATGTGTTGTTCTTCTGCTTTTCTTTCTACTATGCATGACTCTCCTGTACTTTTTATTCTACTATGCCTTTAGACTAGGCTCGCATGTCAATCTTTGTTATGTTTTTCTATCTGTTCTTTGCTATACCTTTCAGTATTCTTCTACTGTTTGTGTTTCATACTGAGTTCTTAAGTTTGTTTGCCTTTACTGAGCTTCTGTTTGAGTTCTAAACATGCTTCCTTTACTGTTTCTTAAGTTTATATCACTTCTTCTCTCTTCTGAACTTGCTTATGTTCCGAGCATTTCTCAAACATGTTCTTTATGCGTTCAAGCCTGCTATCATATCTGTTTGTTTGTCATGAGTCTCTGAAAGAGACCTCTGAGCCTGCTTCAATGGCTTGTCTTCTCATCTCTGTATCAGATTCAAGTTGAAAACCTAGGATATGAGGGTTTCGCAAGTTTGATTTGGTGTTTGGACTTGGGTTCTACTTTGGAACCCTGAACTCCCAGACTCATTCTTAGTCTATAAATTGGACTGGAACCTCTTTGTTTATAACTCTGAACTTTTCTATGATAAGTTTTCTAATTAACATAACAACTCTTTCTTGTTTGACATACCTGTGTGCTTTATATATGAGAAATTCTTCCTTCAAAAAGGTTTTTCCAACTTATGATTGATTCCGAATTCCTTTTGGTAAGGTTTGATTGATTGTTATTGATTTTCCTTAAGTAAAACCCTTTCCTCTCTTTTCCTGACTTGGTTCATTCGAACAAAGCCTGCAATTTTGATTTTACTTGCTGTTTGATTGCTTCCCTTTCCTTATTCTCACAAACCGTGTTACTATCAAATTATTTCCTTAAATAGACCCCTGTGTATTTGCCCTTATTGTACTACTTTGGAAAAATTTTGAGCAAACTCTTTCCTTATTTAATTTTGCCCGTTTGAAATCAGAATCCCTTAATTAAAGGGAATCCTTTTTGTAATTGATTGCAAAACTATTCTCTTACCTTTTTCTTATTTGCTTGCTGCACTATAAAAGGGGACGACCCTTCTGCACTTTGACAACTTCCAATGGAATACTCTTTAAGACAACTTTGAGTCCAATACTCTAACATACATACATACATTCAATTTCAATATTCTTACACTTCACCCAACACTGTACTCTCTTCTGAGACCTGCTGATTGTTTGCTTGCAATTTGGCTTTCAAGGCTACTGTTTTACTTTCTTGTTTCCCTGAAACTGGTATGTTCTAATTTAAGTTTTAGCCTCATTCCAACGTGTTTACTTTATAGTTTCCACATCCCTGTTTGTTTTACTACTTATGTTTAATGTTGATTAGCAAGTCAATTCCCTTGCATATGTTTCTACTATGAATCCCTACACCCCTGACTACATTACTGCCTGTGTTTAATGTTAATCAGCAATGTCAATTCTATCGAACATGTTTTTATTTGTGGATCCCCATATCCCTATTCCCCTCTATGTGTTTGAGTTAAAGTTTGGGCATGGCAGCACCTAAATTGTTGTTCATGTCTGGGCTTGATCCTTTAAGGGATCCTAACTCCCAAATAATGTGGCTAACAGGCTGGTTAGGGGTATGCCAGCACTCCAAATTGCTAGGTATTACCACCAGCCTGTCTTGGCTCTCCCAGAATCCCCTCTATTGCACTTATACTCATTCCTAGTTTCTAAGTCCTGCCCCCTGTCACTCCCAAAACCTGGGCCTGAACGTAACACGGCACTCGGTGCCTGACTTCATGTGACCGAGCGAACCAACTGGCTGGCTGAATCAACATGTGGTATCATAACAAACTGAGTGCGGAAGATAAACTAACACATGCTGGTATACTGAATGTCTGGATGATATAATTCAAAGTGCAGAAATACTAATAAAATTCTAAAACATATTTGTAGCCAACATAGCTTAATATGAAAAGACTGTGACTTTGTCTAACTGTTACTCTAGTCTATGAAGCCTCTAATTTGTAGTGAAAAGACTGGAGACTGTAGTAATGATAATGCCCCGAAAGAACTGGGGATCACCAAATAGCTGGTACAAGAATCCTAGCGCTCTAAATCATCAACCTCTAAATCATTACTGCATTGTGAGATGCAAGCCCCGGGAAAAAGGGACGTCAGTACATTTGAATTGCACTGGTATGTAAAGCAACTGATAGAAAGAATTGTAAATGCTGAAACTGAAACTAAGCTGATAACTAAGATTTGATAATTGATAACTGAAATGATTACTATTGAAACTGAAACTGAAATGATAACTGATAACTGATAACTGAACTGATAACTGATAACTGATAACCGAACTGATAACTGAACTAATAGCTGATAACTCAACTGATAACTAATAACTGAACTGAACAAAGGTAGTAAGGATATGAATACTCCCTCTTCTGAATGATGAACAACCTGTTTATCTGAATAAATAAGTTGCGGCCTCAAGCCCAATATATATGTGCACAAACTGCGGCCTCGGGCCCAAATATACGTATGCATAACTGCGACCTCAGGTCCAAAATGCATAAAGCAAAAACTGCGGCCTCAGGCCCAACGATGCATAAAGCAAAAACTGCGGCCTCAGGCCCAAAGATGCATAAAGCATAAACTGCGGCCTCCGGCCCAAAGATGTAGGTGTTCAACATTCAGGAACTGAGAATCAAACTGCAATACATGATAATGAAATACTGAATCACACTGAGTTACATGATAATGGAATACTGGATCACACTGAGTTACATAATACTGGCATACTGGATCACACTGAGTTACATAGTACTGAAATACTGGATAATACTGAGTTAGATAATACTGGAATACTAAATGGGACTAGAATGAGACATGTATTCTTGAACTGATTATAAACACTGAAACTTCAACTGTTTATGGCATACTGAGTAATCTATACTATGACTCGAGGGCATCAAATACAAGTCTATATTGAATACGCACTGAGCTCACAACGTTCAGAATGAAAGTGGTGAACGAGTTATGAAGCTAGAGAATAGAAGTTCTGCAACTATTCAAGGAACTAGGCTTAACTATGTTTCTGAGGCAATTGGTAACGTTGTAAAAGAAACGTAGTGTAGGGAGAATCATTAACATTCCCAAACATAGAGAGTTAGCCTCACGTACCTTAACTTCCTGCTCTTGAGCATAATACAACATTCACCAACCATTTCACCTTTAATCTATATCAATACAAGTCAAAGGGATTCCAAATTAGCAACAATAGTCATGTTTTGGTCACTTAGGCATTTTATCAAACACTTTGTGGCATAAAGCTTCATAGCCCTTATTAATGGTGTCTCTACACCCAATTACCCATTCTCTTGCTCCTAGATAAATTCTAAAGTCTCAAATGGTTATAATCAACATTATTCTTTATCACCCATAAGGTAATCAACACCCATAACCGATAATAACCAATCAAAACCCCAAACCTATAACCGTTCATGCTTTTCTATCAAACCCATCAACTCATATCTCATGAACTAGATTCTATAATCATTAATTCAATGATAGAATCAATTAGAGGGGGAGGATATTACCTTTTTGAGATTCAATCTTCTTGAATTTGAGTTCTAGGGTTTCTTCTCTCAACAATGGTGTCCCAATCGAATATCTAATGATGTGGAGGGTTACCCATGTTAATAAGATGTTGGAAAATTGAAATTAACTTAGAATCACCATTAGAACTTACCTTGGGTGGTGGAAGGACCCGTAAGGAGTTAGGTTTTTGAATGTATTCCTTTCTAGAGCAAGTTTTTATGTTTTGGGGTTGTGGGGGACAAAACAAGGCTAAAAAATGTCTTCCCAAGTCGTCCACCGCGTCCCAGTAGGTGCGACCATGGTAAATTGCTGGGACACTGCCTGACCACCGCGGTCGCGGTAAAAACGCGGCAGGAACGCGGTGGTTATACACCTTTATGTAAGACGGGCATAGCTTTTTGCATAGAGCTCTGTTTGGGCTCCACAATATATCATTGGAAAACTATTTCAATGTCCTACAACTTTCATGCTTTGTGTTTTCCCAAATTCCCTACACATTTTCACTAAACCTTGATGGAAGACCGACCTTCTGCAAACATAGTCGATTTTGTCAAATCTTATGCACCTTACTCTCTCCGTCTTGATTCCAAAACAACTATTTTCACCCATAATCATCCCGATGGGACTTTACATGTATAAAATATCAAATTAATACCCAGTTAATATGTCCACACCTAGTTCGAATGTATGGGATGTTACATTATCTCCCCCTTGGGATCATTCGTCCTCGAATGATTGTCTTGACTGCAACTGCTGCTAACTCCGAACCTTAAACAAGTCTGGTGCAAACATGAACTTTTATTAACACTTGCATACCAAACAGAATGAATACATGATTATTGAACTTTTGAGATACTAAACTGAATGACTTCTGCATTGACTGAATATTGGTCTGCCATAGATACGTTAATACTGAACTAACATGGATATCTGAATATTGAACTAGCACGAATAATTGAGAATTGAACTAACATCGATATCTGGGTAATAAGTTAGCATGAATATCTAAGTATTGGACTGACATGAGTAGCTGAGTATTGAACTGACTTGAATATCTGAGTACTGAACTGACATGAGTATATGAGTACTGAACTAACATGAGTATCTGAGTACTGAACTGGCATGAGTATCTGAGTACTGAACTGGCATGAGTATCTGAGTACTGAACTGACACGAGTATCTGAGTACTGAACTGACATAAGTATCTGAGTACTGAACTCACATGAGTATCTGAGTACTGAACTGGCATGAGTATCTGAGTATTGAACTGACATGAGTATTTGAGTGCTGGAATCTTGAATGTTATAACATGACACGTGAAATACTAGTTGTACCACCACTAATTCTTGTGGCAACTCCAACCCATAAGCTAATTGACAGATCCTTCGCAAGATTATATATGGCCCAATATAGTAGGGACTATGCTTTCCCTTTGTCACGACCCCAGTTCACCCTCCATGAACATGTCGTGATGGAACCTAGTTCCTACAACTAGATAAGCCTATCAATACGAAAATAATAACTTAACTTGCGAAATGGTTATATAAAGCTAACACATTAAAATAATAACTGCATATAAGGCCGCTCGGCCTATACAACGCAAAAGAAAGGCGGAAGTCTACAACTCAATCCCAAAACGCGGAAACTCACGGGAACCACAGGCTAACAGAAACATAGTACGCTGCTCTAACTCCAGAATATCTAAACAACTGAGAGAAAAGGAATAACTAAATACTAAAGCTAGAACAGAATAGAGACTCCTGGTCTGCGGACGCAGCAGATATAACTCGAAGTCTCCGTGTCTCTCCCCGCCTCAAGGGTAGTGCGCCTGAGAAGAGATACCTAGATCTGCACATGAAAAACATGCATAGGAAGGGCATGGGTACACCACAGCGGTACTCAGTAAGTGCCAAGCCTAACCTCGGTTGGGTAGTGACGAGGAAGGTCAGGGCCCTACTGAGGTAAAATATAATATTAATTAACAGTATGAAAATCTGACAGAAATAATGAGTACAGCAGTGAGATAAGACAGGCCGACGAGACAACAACAACTACACAAAGAACAAAATAAACACAGAATGACTACAGCTCAATACCAAGGATAACAATGAGGGTCTCCCAGGATACCGTCCTGTAGCCCTTTCCTCAACTATCCAGTGGATCTCCCGGGATACCGTCTCGTAGTCCAACTCATGTGCCGAACCGAAGGATCTCCCGGGATGCCGTCCCGTAGTCCAACCATCAATATGCAGGGGGATCTATCGGGAATCTAACCCGCAGTCCCAAAGTAGAAGTGCAGGGGGATCTACCGGGAATCGAACCCGTAGTCACAAAGTAAGCAAACAAGGGGGAGCTACCGGAATCCCACATCCGTAGTCCCAATATAAATGCGCAATCACAGCCAGAAGATACCAAGGAATGAAGTAAACAAAAGGCAGGCAACAGATAATACTAGCCTAGCATGCTTCACGTAGTTCAGTCAAGGAAACTTAAACAATTAAGCAGGTTAAATCAACTAAACATGCTTCTCTAATCTAGCACAGGTTATAATTACAGGTAGAGTAAAGCAAATATGAAAGGAACTCGGTCTCAATGTCTTAAGTAAAATCAGGATTTCCAACAATCGGCTCAAGTACGCGCTCGTCACCTCACGTACAAGGCACCCAAATACAAATAACAAATCCTAAGGGGAAAGGTCCTTGCCACGATCAACTAGAAATCACGCCCTTGCCACGAGTATCCGACTCCAAATGGCCCAAATCTATTCAATTCAATTACACATTGTAAATAACATCGCAAACAACTGGTTTAGCTATTTAATTCAATGTTACAGCATGAAATTAGGTGAAATTACCAAAATGCCCTTCAGGCCAACGTCTCGGAATCGAATAATTTTTACATTTTCATAATCCCCGTACTTTCACGAGTCTAACCATATAAAAATCTCCCAAATCGGAGGTCAAATGCTCACCCAAAACTCAATGGTTAAGTCTAAGAAGTTTTCTCCCATTTTGATGCCAAATTCGAAATCCTAAACCCTAAACCCTAAACCCTAAACCCTAAACCCTAAACCCTAAATTAGATGATGGATTAAGCTATATATTAATGGAATACAACTAAAAGGGATTAAGAAAACGTTACCCAATGATCTTCTCTTCAAAACCCACTCAAAATCGCCCTCTCCCAAGCACTCAATTGATTTTTCCAACTTTTGAAACTCAGCCCTCGAAATTCCCTTTTCTGAACAGGTGTTTCCGCTTCTGCGGACAAGGGACCGCTTCTGCGGTCCCGCTTATGCGGAAAGTGAGCCGCTTCTGCGACTCTCGCTAAAACAGCCACATCCGCTTTTGCGGTCCAGTCAACTGCTTATGCGGTCCCGCTTGTGCGGATTATCCACCGCTTCTGCGGTTCCTATCAAAAGCCAAATGGCCGTATCTGCGGCTATCTTCTCGCAAATGCGAGGCCGCTCCTGCAGAATTTCCTCCGCATCTGCGACGCCTGGAAACTCTGCCCAAACCGCTTCTGCGATTATCCAGCCGCTTATGCGGTTCCGAAGCCGCTGAAGCGAAAATACCAGAATATGAAAAAGCAGCTGCTGCAACACTTCAACAATCTCCCCGTTAACCACCCGGAATCATCCCGAGGCCCCCGGGACCTCAACCAAAAGCACCAATACCACCTAATACCTTAGTCGAACTTGTACCAATCTTAAAACACCTAAAACAACGCCGGAAACCCGAATTAATCAAAGATTCAAGCCAAAGAACTTCAGATTCCAACAAAACACACTTTCGATCAAAACCTAACCAAACCTCGTCCTAATGACCTGAAATTTTGCACACACATCCCAAATGACATGACGGAGCTACTGCAACTTCCGGAATTCCAATCCGACCCTCGGATCAAAAACTCACTATCGGACCGGAAACTTCAAAAATTCAAACTTTGGCATTTCAAGTCTAAATGAGCTACGTACTTCCAAAATACATTCTAAATACGCTCCCAACCCCGAAATCACCTAACGGAGCTAACGGAACCATCGGATTTGGAATCCGAGGTCGTCTTCACACTGCTCCGACTACGGACCATTTTTCAACACTTAAGCTCTCATTTAGGGACTAAGTGTCCCAAAACTCTCCGAAACCCAACACCGAACGTCCCGGCAAACCAAAATAGCAGAAATGATATTAGGGAATTAATTCTTAAGACGACCGACTGGGTCTTCACATCCTCCTACACTTAAACATTCGTTCGTCCTCGAACGAGCATAGAGAACATACCTCAAGTAGTAAAAAGATGAGGGTAGCTGCTGCGCATATCCTGCTCGGTCTCCCAAGTCGCCTCCTCGGCCGGCTGACCCCGCCACTGAACCTTCACTGAAGCTATGTTCTTTGGCCTCAACTTTCTGATCTGCCTGTCCAAAATAGCCACTGGCTCCTCGACATAGGATAGATCCTTGTCAGACTGGACTAAACTGAAATCCAACACGTGAGACGGATCACCATGATACCTCCGGAGCATCGAAACATGAAATATCGGATGAACTCCGGCCAAACTGGGAGGCAAGGCAAGCTCATAGGCAACCTCCCCAACTCGCTGCAAGATCTCAAAAGGGACAATAAACCTCGGACTCAACTTTCCTTTCTGCCCAAACCTCATGATGCCTTTCATAGGCGAAACCCGAAGCAGAACCCGCTCACCAACCATATATGAAACATCACGAACCTTCCTGTCCGCGTAGCTCTTCTGTCTGGACTGGGCTGTACGGAGTCTATCCTGAATCACCTTAACCTTCTCCAATGCGTTCTGAACCAACTCCGTGCCCAANGTATACTATTATATATATATATATATATATATATATATATATATATTCAAATGTATATGAGTGTGTTTTTTGTAAGCATTTATACTGATCATATGTGTAATGATAAATTCTTTGCAGCTATGCATTATTATGTATGTCAAAAGATTGTGAATGGAGGTTTAAGGCTTCCAGCATTAACAAATCACAATCATTCAAAGTGAGAGAGTTTAATGATAAGCATACATGTCCGTTGAAGGATAAGGTGTATGAGCAACGTCAGGCAAGTAGCAGCCTTATGGGTGGTATGATTAGGCCCAAGCTTACAAATCATAAGAGGAAATGCACCCCAAAGGATATAATTGATGATGTGAAAACAGATTTAGGTGTGGATGTTAGTTATATGTTGGCATGGCGGGCTAAAGAAAAGGCAATGAATTTTTTGAGGGGTGAACCGACTGATTCATACAATAAATTACCAGGATACTTGTATATAATGGATATGACATATCCTGGTTCTCACATTAGAATGGTAAAATCCCCACAAAATGAGTTCAAGTATGTGTATATATCCTTGTATGCTTTATAAAGGGGTTCGATCAATGTAGACCCATTGTGGTTGTGGATGGAAGCCACTTAAAATCGTATTACACTGGGACTTTCGTCTCGGCCAGCACTTTGGATGGAGCAGGTGAGTGTATGCAATTTTATTTACAGGTCATATACTTCCACTAGCATATGGTATTATTGATTCAGAAAACGATGCTGCTTGGACGTGGTTCTTTGAGCAATTCAAGGAAGCATATGGTGAGAGGGAAAACATGTGCATCATTTCAGATAGGAACGAAAGTATCATCAAGTTTGTATCAAGAGTGTATCCAACTGTACTACATTTTGCTTGTATATCGCATCTTTGGAACAACGTATATAAGAAATTCAAAAAGAGCCATTCGAAGTTAAGCGAGATATACTTCTCGATGGCAAAATCATACACACAGGCTGAGTTTGACAGTCTAATGGAGAAGGTGGAGAAGGTAGATATTAGGGTGAAGGAATACTTGGAGTTAGCTGGATACGAAAAGTGGGCTAGGTTGTATGCACCTGTCAACAGGGGATGGACAATGACCTCAAATATTGCTGAGTCAATCAATGACGCACTTGTGTCAGCAAGGTAATTTCCAATATACGACCTCCTCGAAGAAGTTAGGAAAATGTTTGGACGTTGGAATTGCAGCAATCAGAAAGAAGCTCTACAGACATACACAACACTTGAGAAAAAATACCAGGAGATGCTTACCTTGAATGAGGCAATGTCTACACGAATGACTGTAAGTTGCCTTTTATTTATGTATCTGTTTCCTATATGTAGCTATGGTACAAGGTATTTAACAGTATATATTTCAAGGTAGCAATTGACGTTGTATCCTATATTCATTCAAGACTACTCTCTAATATTCTGCCAGCATTCATATAGTATGTATTCTAATGTATCCAATGTATTTAATTGTATATACGTGTATGTCTTTGAATTCTGTATGTACAAATATGTTTGTATCTAATACAGTTGTATTTTAATACAAATATATATTGTGATTCTTAAAGCTAAATAAAAGTCTAATACTCTATATTAAATCATATTTAATACGTCTATTCTTTGATATGTATATATATATATGATTTTTTTTAAATGTAGGTGGTGCCATCGACTGAATATTTGCATACGTGAACGATGAAGGAAGGCATTACACCGTATGCCTCTTAGAGAGAAAATGCAGTTGTGGGCGGTTTCAAGTCGACGATTTACCGTGCCCACACGCTTGGGTTGTCCTGAAGAGCAAGTTTCTAATGCCAGAAGATTATTGCTCTGATTATTACAAACCAAAGTCTGTTGTAATGACATATAAGGTGCCCGTGTATCTTTTGCCGGATCGGATAGAATGGAATATACCAGCACATATAGCAGATGAAGTTGTATTACCACCCAAATGGAAAAGACCTCCGGGAAGACCAAAGAAGAAGCGTGATAAGCCGTTCATTGAATTGCTGCAGAAGAAAAATCAACATTCGTGTAGCATATGTGGGCAGGAAGGACATAATAAGCGTACTTGTAGAAATTCTCCACTAGAAATTAGTTCACATTCTGACTTGTATTAATGCAAAACGATTTGTTATTGGAACCGGTTTCATTTCGAATATATTTTGGATATACTTAGTTGGTGTATTAAATCTGAATTCGTAATTAAAGTACGACTATTATATCTTCATTACATCTGAATATAGATGAATACAATCATTAAATACATATGATTACACTCGGTTATATACATAGGATATGATTGTATCATAGGAAATAAGAGATTGAATATGATTTCTGAATATTAAATACATGTATTCAAATACACCTGAATACATATTAATACAATCTGTTATACACGTATAGATGTCTAAATATGTATTGTACAAAGGTCTAAATAGACTTGAATACATATGCATATAAATGAATACAGATGAATAAAATCAGTTATATACATAAGACGTATTCAAAATACAGCTGAATATATATTAATGCAATACATTATATAAATAGGAAGGTCTAAATACACCTGCTGAAAATATGTGAACATACTCTGCTGAATATGTGAACATACTCTGCTGAATACATATAAATACAACTTAATGAATATAGATAAATATATCATGTTGAAATACAGATCAATACAATATGGTAAATTATAATATAAATGCAACCTGTCGACTTGTTATGAATGCAATAAGTTTGATAGAGAGTAATACAGTAAGTTGAATATTTGACTGATACATTAAGTTGAATACATATCAATACAACATGTTGCATACATATCAATACAAACTGTTGCAAACATACTTAAAAACAACAGGTTGAAGCACAAAAACAGTCAATACATTGATTGGATGCTTGAAATGATAGTATATAAACACTGTTGATACGGTCAATAAATTAAACAAAAATTTGCTAAACTAACACCATCTTTACCAACACACTGTCCAAAAACACAGTATTCACAAAAAACTCCCATCGAAAACTACATTCACCTAAGACTACTCTAACATTATCTTAACCGACGTATCAGAATCAATGATGTGCCTAAAAATCTTTGAAGGTGCTTCGCTCTCGCTTATGGCATCAGCGTCTATCTTCCGCATAGCATAGTCCCAAAGGAGGGCACCATATCTTTGACGGAGTAAATTGGCATCAAATTTTGTTTGTGGAACCAAATCAACGGTGCTCAGAAAAGAGTTATGCCGCGACATGCACCCCACAATCCCTGAAAGAATACATTAAAACAGTTACAAACAAGAATTTAAAAAAGGTTTCATATTCATCATCAATACATAAAGTCATTAAGTGTTATGAATACATATAAATACAACTAGATACAGTTAAATATTGAAATACATATTCATACCATTGAGTACAAAACAGTAAATATCTACATACAATATGCAAGGAAATCTGTAATAAGTACGGAAACACAGTGAATGTAAATTTGAATACATCTAAATACATGGATTGTTTAAATACTTATGAATACAACTAAATACATACGAATACATCAATATACATATAAATCACATGAATAAATATGACTACATCAATGTACCCCTAAATCAGTTGAACAACTTTGAAAGCATATTGATACAATAACAATTACCTTTTTGTGCCGTGTATCCGAGCTTTTTTTTGCATCAACTTCCTTAAACTTGACACATGAAGAATCATTCATAGGTTTTTTCCTCTTTTTCGCAACTGGAATTTTTGTTTCTTTTTAAGGATTTCTCAACTTGGACTTCTTTCGATTTGTCATTGTGTAATTTTGATCTTCTCTCTGAAGCTGTAGTTGCTGATACACCTGCAAATTCCGACTCCGCTTGAGTTATTTGCAACGAGAAAGAGGGCCCATCAAAATTGAAAATATTGGTGGGTATACCTCTGGTTACCATCTTGTGTGACGACGAATCCGGCATTAGAGAGAAAAACGATAGCTATCTGTTGAATAAACAATAACAATGGTTATTGTTTAAGAAGCAAACAAAAATCTGTATCAAAATCGAAGAAGCTAAATACTTTTATCAAAATCTAAGAAGCTAAATACTTACCACAAGAACTTGTAGCAGGAAAATAAAACCGCGATATTAGAGAGAAACTAACTGGGGTGATAATGGGGGAGACCTAGCGAATTTGGGTAGGAGAAGAAGTCTGAAACGTGATTTTGTGGGAGAAGAGAGTAAAGTGTATGAAAAAAGAGAGAGAGAGAACGTGGTTTGTGAAATTTATCGTGATTATGTGAGAGAAAATCTGAAAAAGGAGAGAGAAAAATATTAATTAGCGTATATGGTGCCTTAAGTATAGGATGTAACCATAATTAAATATTTTGCTATAAAGGGTAAAAAGTAGCTATATAATATAATTTTTTAAAATGATATTTATTTAAAATAAATAGGGTATTAAGCTTTTCTATAGGGTGTAAAAATTCCAAAAAAAAAAAAAGAAATAATCACATCCTTCTTTTACACGGGCAATTGGCCATGGCATTATATTCAAGTGAACCTAACACCAAGTCTTGTCATAGAGAAAATAATTTAGTGACAGCTCAATCCACGAAACTGATTCCTCTTATAACTCAAACAGCTATTCCAGGATATACCCACGAGGATGGGGAAAATCATGGTTTAGTTAAAACAAATCGGTATTTTTCTAGTTGATTTCATTGATCCCTTGATTTGGCACAAAGATCTAGTCATTAAGTGATGTCAATGTAGTGGCAGATTCAAGGTAAAATAGCACGGGCTAGCTAGTTTTCGGACTAGTTATTCAAAAATAGCAAGCATTTGCAAAGTCATTGAAAAATAGCCACTATTTCGCTGCAACATGGAAAGTTCCAGCATAATATACTGGAGATCGGTGCACCTGTGTATGAATTTCCAGCATATTATGCCGGAACACCAACACGCGGAAAGTTCCAGCATAATATACTGGAGATTGGAGTACCTATGTATGAACTTCCAGCATATTATGCTGGATCGGTATATTATACTAGAACTTCAGTATATTATACTGGAGTATTTTACGGATTTTACACAGCGTTTTCGTTCAAATTTATCTTTACATGAAAAGTGGCTAAATTTCGATTACTTTTAAAATTGTGGCTATTTTTAAATGACCACTTGTAAATCTGGCTATTTTTCAATTTTTCCCCAGATTCATCCATAAGTTTGACAGAACTCGGGCTCATTTGGTAGGAGGGATTGATAATAGGTGAATTTGACTATAATCACACCTTAAATAATCACCTTCTTGTGTAGTTTTAATGCTAAAAGTGATGACAAAATGCTCTTATTAGTGCTTTTCATGATTTGTAGGTGATATATGTATAAAGACGGCTAAGGAGCAGTTTTGGAGTCAAAAGTGATGAAAAAGAGGCCAACTGTGAAATTTCCTAAGTGACCCGTGCAAAAACAGGCCGAAGATTCAGAGAACTAGATCCACCGCGGTTCCACCGCGACCGCGGCAGAACCGCGGTGGGAAGCAGCTGCAGAAGTTCAGATTCCGCGAGGGTGTTTGGCCGCGGTTCTACCGCGACCGCGGCAGAACCGCGGCAGGCGCAGAAACTTCTAGGACCAAAGTATCAATTACGGGATTTTAAGACCTAAACCCTATTTAAAATATTAGACTTCGCCCAAGAGAGGCATGTATTGATTTTTTAGGTTTCTTAGCAAGGAAAACAATTGTGAGAAAGTACTCTAAACATCTTTCTTCTTTTCTTTTGATTTTATGATGAATTCAAGCTTAGTTTATGTTCCCATAGTCATGAGTAGCTAAATTCCTTGTCTAAGGCATTGATGGAACCTATTGGGTGATGAACTTCTTGTTTATGTGAATACAAATTGCTCGTTTAATCTTTATTTGTTCAACTTCGTGTTCGTTGTAGTTAATTGACAGGATCCTCAATTAGTTGTGCCTATTTAGTGTGCATAACTTGGAAAAGAGTGCATATTTAGGGTATTGTTGAACAACACCAATCCTAGATTATTAGAG
>NC_031995.1:34222838-34227633 GCF_001879085.1 Nicotiana attenuata
TAAAAAGACTTGAAAGGTTTGAAGTTCATATTGGGTTTTCAAAAATCATTATTGTTTGGATTAGGTGTTGTTGAAATAATCGGGAATATGGTTTGGAGTTTATATCTCAATTTTGAGGGGTTTTGGTGAAGATTAGACTTGGTTTTGACTGAATTTTTGATTGAAACTCGAAGAAGAAGAAGAAGAAGAAGAAGAAGAAGAAGAAGAAGACATATTGCAGAAATTGTAGATAAATTGTAGATTATTTGTATTCTGATTGTAGATGCTTTATTTTCTGTTTTCACAAAAAAAAACTTCTACAAATCTTCTGAAAAAACGCAATTATGTCAAAAATCCCAATTATGCTACAATTGAATGGGAATTGGGATATAAAAATTCAATGTACCCAGTTTGTAGATATTTTGTAGATAAATTGTAGATTATTTGTATTCTGATTGTAGATGCTTTGTTTTCTGTTTTCACAAATCAAAAACGACTAAAACTTCTACAAATCTTCTGCAAAAAACAGTCTACAATTTAGTATAAATGTAGTAATTATGTAGATACCCTTACAAATAATACTGCTTTATACATACTTAAACTGATTTGTTGTATATTTGTAGAATTTTTGTAGAAAATATACTGAAAGATATGTTCTTTCAGTATATATCTAGCATATTCTCTGTTGCTAATTGATTCTGTTTTCATCTTATCTCTAACTGGAATAGTTCTGATGGATGTTTGAATTGGGAAATGTTAAGGTAAGATTTCCAGTTAATATTACCGAACATTCCCAAGAAATGCAGTATTTATTCACCAAAAGTTGCTACTGATTTTCCATCACAACTAATAGCATCATCTGGAATATATGGAAGAACCAAAAACAATATTTTGGATTAGGCTTCAACGAGAAACTTATTGCATCAAAGAATGAATATTGGAGGAATCTGCATCCAAGAATGCCTGGATTAAGCACTTCAAATTCTGTTCTCATATAAACAAAGAAGAATTTTCAGATTCCTTTAATTAAGGAGTAAAAAACGTACAATTAATTATACCCTTAATTAATTATGGTATAGAATTGGTAATTTAGTATACTAAGTGTAATTAAGTCAAACCTTAAACATTGAGGGTAATAAGGTTTCCTATGTGGCATAGAAATGTAAAAATTCCTATTATTTACTCAATCAGCAGTCAGCACCCACAGAATTGGAGAGTTGGGTTTGGTAATCTCTGAGCATTATGCTAATTTTTGAGGTTTAACTAGTAGTGACTTTATGACTAGATAAACCAAATTGCTTTTGATTTTTCCATTTCCAATAATTTCTTTAATTAACAGTTCCTTCTCTTTTCTTCTTTATGCTTACCGAATTACCTAATTCTTGTCATTGGAAAATCATATATAGTACTTAGAGCCCGTTTGCACATAAAAAAAAATTATTTTTTTCGAAATCAGTGTTTGGATATAAAATTTTTAATTTTCACTTGAAGATGAATTTTGGAATTTTTTGAAAATCAGAAAAACTCCAAAAGGCTATTTTTTATAATTTTCACTCAGTCAGTCACAAAACTTCAAAAACAGCCATAGTAATATTCTTGTCCAAACATAATTCCAATTTTCAAATACCATTTTCACTTGAAAATTTTTTTCACTTTTTTTTTTTGGAATTTTACAATTCCTTTGTCCAAACGCCCACTTAGTTTAGGAATACTGGCTTGTTGTATATTTTGTTCTTATTATCTTAGAGAAGTTAGATAACGAGAAATAATAGTAGTTACATGTAGCAATTTTCTAACAAGATGACAAAATAGAGGCTTAATTAATTCATAAGAAAAACATGAATCATTGTCGTTTAACAATAATTTGCATAACTAAAAGGGCATTTATCATCTAGAAAAGGTGGTTGTGGAGGCAGTAGAAAATTACTCAAATCAAAGGATGATTTTTATTCCCTTCGGTCTAAAATAAGTGATTTTTTAGTTATTTTCACATATATTAAGAAATTCACATTTTAACATTAATTAACTATGAAATTGACCATATTAACCTTTACTATCTCTTCACATACACACTCCTAACTGTCACGACCCCAACCCCGATCGTGATGGCGCCCAACACATTGCTACGCAAGCTCGACCAATTATCAATCACAACCCTTCTCGTATAGAGTTCATTACCAATTAACAGGGTTTAAATGCCAATCCAACATAAATAGAAGTCTGAAACAGAAGATAAAATATGCGGAAATCATAACAATATCTCTACAATAGCCCCACCGATCCGGTGTCACAAGTCAAGAGCCTCTATTACAAGTTTTAAACAGCCTAACATAAAGATAGTCTAGAATATGCTGAAAGGTAAAAGATAGAAGGAGAAATCAGGTCTGCGGACGCCATGCAGCTACCTCGACAACTCCGGTGGATGATGATCAGCAAGAAAGCTCTCACTGTGCCTCGGGAACACCTGGATCTGCACGCAAGGTGCAGGGAGTAATGTGAGTACTCCGACCCAGTGAGTAATAATCATAAATAATGGCTGACAGTATGAAAACACGTAAAGGCACTAAGCAGTTCTATATTAAATCAGTGAAATAACTTAAAGCAACAAATAGTGAAGAAATCAAGTGAAATCTCTTTAAATCAGGTAAAAACAGGTAGCTTATCCGGTATTTAACAAGTATAAATCCGTTCCTCGACATAGTAACCATATATCTCTCACAATAACCGAAATCAAAATAACCGTTGCGGCGCGCAGCCCGATCGGTACATCGCTGTGTTGCATAGCCCGATCCATATAAATAGTCGACTGCGCTCACCGGGGGTGTGCAGACTCCGGGAGGGGCTCCTACAGCCCAAGCGCTATATTGCTGCGGCGCGCAGTCCGATTCATATATATATAAATATACATTTGCTGCGGCGTGCACCCGATCCATATAAACATATTGCTGCGGCGTGCAGCCCGATCCATAACATATAAAACATCCTTATTATTGGGTTCTCAACCCCTCTCAGTCAATATAAACACAGCCTCTCGGGTATACTAATATAAGAAAGGGATCTCAGCCCACATATTACTTTCATTTAGGATTAGCATTTCAACAACTAGTTCACATTGTGTTAAACAGTTAGAAACATGACTGAGGGTATGATTTTTAACAAGTGAGGATAATCAGTAAAAATGCCCCTAGGGGTTCTACAGGTCGGCACAAGGCCCCAAACATGGCAACTAGCCCAGATCATAATGCTAATAATTAAATCTCAATCAAAATACGGTAAAAATCACCAATCGGGATGGACCAAGTCACAGTCCCTAGTAGTAAAGGACCCCACGCTCATCATACAGCGTGTCTCGCCTCAACATAGCACCACGTTGTGCAAATCTGGGGTTTCAAACCGTCAGGACATCATTTATAATCATTACTCACCTCAAACCAGCCAAACTCTAGCTCGCTATGCCCTTGCCTCTCAAATCGACCTCCTCGCGCGTCGAATCTGATCAAAACCACAACGAATACGTCACAATATGCTAAGGAAACAATACCCAATCGAAAACAATCGAAAAATATCAAGAATCTCGAAATTAGAAAAATCCGAGCCCCAGGCCCACTTCTCAAAATTCAGAAATTTTTGCATCATTAGACTCCTTATCTCCCCACGAGATTATACATATCAAAAACACAAGAATCGGAGTTCAATTGACCCTTCAAATCCTCAATTTTTGCTCTCTTAAGTTCAAGCCCTAAACCACCATTTTTGTCCATTAATTCCTTAAATTTCCAGTCCTAATTCATGAAATAGCACCATAGAATCGTGTTTTGGGTCCAAAAATCCTTACCTTATCGAAGCTCCTTGAAATCCCTCTTTAAATTCGCCCACAATCCTCCAAGTCCGAGTTAAAAATGAACAAACCCTTCAAAATTTGCGAGGAAGAAGCATATATACATCTGCCCAGTCGAAACCGCACCTGCGGTCTCAAAATCCGTTTCTGCGGTACCGCTTCTGCGGTCACACCCTCCGCATCTGCGGAAATTCACTTAAAGCCCCAATCCCGCATCTGCGGTCAACTTGTCGCATCTGCGACTCCGCAGATGCGGTCCCCTCTCCGCATCTGCGGTTCCTCACGTGCCTTCATAAGACCGCACCTGCGCCTTTCTCCTCCGTATCTGCGAGACCGCACCTGCGGTCCCCAAACCGCAGGTGCGAAAATACCTGGAGCAACAGAAAAACCTGCAACACACAAGGCTCAAAATTCCCCGTTAGCCATCCGAAATCACCCCGAGGCCCCCGGGACCTCAACCAAAAGCACCAACGCATCCTAAAACATCATTCAAACTTGCTCCAATCTTCAAAACACCTCAAACAACACCAAAACCATCAAATTACATCGAATTCAAGCCTAAGTTCTTCTAAAACTTCCGAAACACGCATTTGATCAAAAACCTAGCCAAATCACCTCCGAATGACCTGAAGTTTTACACACACATCCCAAATCATATAACGAAGCTACAGCAACTCTCGGAATTCCATTCCGACCCTCGAATCAAAATCTCACCCATCAACCGGAAATCGCCAAATTACTAACTTCGCCAATTCAAGCCTAATTCTACTCTGGACCTCCAAAACCACTTCCGATCACACTCCTAAGTCACAAATCATCCCCCGAAGCTAACCGAATCATCAGAATTCACATCCGAGCCCTCTAACTCATAAGTCCACATCCGGTTGCCTTTTCCAACTCAACGCCTTCTTAAAACGAGACCTAAGTGTCCTCATTTCCCTACTATAATCCATCCCAAACCAACTCGATCACCTAGAC
>NC_031995.1:34228279-34316362 GCF_001879085.1 Nicotiana attenuata
AACAGTCTGCCAAAACTGCGAAGTAAACTGAGTGCCCCGATCTGATATAATGGAAACTGGGACACCATGCAACCGAATAACCTCCCGAATATAAATCTCTGCCAGCCGCTCTGAAGAATAAGTAGTACAAACAGGAATGAAGTGCGCGGACTTGGTCAGCCTGTCTACAATCACCCAAATAGCATCGAATTTCTTCAAAGTCCGTGGGAGTCCGGTAACAACATCCATAGTGATCCTCTCCCACTTCCACTCGGGAATAACCATCTGCTGATGCAAGCCACCAGGTCTCTGATGTTCATATTTCACCTGCTGACAATTGAGACACCGAGCTACAAACTCCACAATATCCTTCTTCATCCTCCGCCACCAATAATGCGGTCTAAGATCCTGATACATCTTCGCGGCACCCGGATGAATGGAATACCGCGAGCTATGGGCCTCCTCCAATATCAACTCCCGAAGCCCATCCACATTGGGCACGCAAATCCGACCCTGCATCCTCAACACGCCATCATCACCAATGGTCACATCTCTGGCATCATCATGCTGAACTCTGTCCTTAAGGACAAGCAAATGCGGATCATCATACTGGCGCTCTCTAATGCGATCATACAAGGAAGACCGAGAAGCCAACACCTGACCGGGCTCCGAAATATCTAGCCTCACCAACCGATTGGCCAAGGCCTGAACATCAACTGCAAGGGGTCTCTCCCCAACTGGAATGTACGCCAAACTCCCCATACTCACTGCCTTTCGGCTCAAAGCATCGGCCACTACATTGGCCTTCCCCGGATGATACAGAATAGTAATATCATAATCCTTAAGCAACTCTAGTCATCTCCGCTGCCTCAAATTAAGATCCTTTTGCTTGAACAAATGCTGAAGACTGCGATGATCAGTGAATACCTCACAACCCCCGTTCACCCTCCATGAACATGTCGTGATGGCACCTAGTTCCTACAACTAGGTAAGCCTAACAGTGCGGAAATAACCTTTTAACTTGAGGAATAATCAATTAAACTGAACATACGAAAAATAACAACTGAATATAAGGTCGCCCGGCCTATACAACTCTAAAGGTATGCGGAAGTCTACAACTCAATCCCAAAACCCGGAAACTCACGGGAAACACAGGCTAATATAATTACCATAAGTACTCTAATCTCCCAAATATCTACATCAAAAGTATGATAGGATAACAGCTCTACAACTAGAATAAGGAAGAAGACTCTTCGATCTGCGGACGCTGCAGATATACCTCGAAGTCTCCATGTATCTCCTCGCCTCAAGGGTAGTGAGCCTGAGAAGAGGTACCTGGATCTGCACATGAAAAACATGCGCAGGAAGGGCATGAGTACACCACAGCGGTACTCAGTAAGTGCCAAGCCTAACCTCGGTTGGGTAGTGACGAGGAAGGTCAGGGCCATACTGGGATAAAATATAATATTAATTAACAGTATGAAAATCTGACAGAAATAATGAGTATAGCAGTGAGATAAGACAGGCTAACGAAATAATAACAACTACACAAAGAACAAAATGGACACAGAATGACTATAGCTCAATACCATGAATAACAATGAGGGTCTCCCAGGATACCGTCCTGTAGCCCTTCCTCAACTGTCCAGTGGATCTCCCGGGATACCGTCCCGTAGTCCAACTCATGTGCCAAACCGAAGGATCTCCCGGGATACCGTCCCGTAGTCCAACCATCAATATGCAGGGGGGATCTATCGGGAATCTCACCCGCAGTCCCAAAGTAAAAGTGCAGGGGGATCTACCCGGAATCGAACCCGTAGTCCCAAAGTAATAGTGCAGGGGGATCTACCGGGAATCGAACCCATAGTCCCAAAGAAACAAACAGGGGGGGAGCTACCGGAATCCCACATCCGTAGTCTCAATGTAAATGCGCAACCACAGCCAGAAATATACCAAGGAAATGAAGTACGAAATACAACACAGATAGAACTAGCCTAGCATGCTTCACGTAGAACGGTCAAAACAACTCAAGCAATGAGGCAATCAAGTCAACTAAACATGTTTTTCCTAATCTAGCACAAGTTATAATTTCAAGTAGAATAAGGCAAGTAAGAAAGAAACCAAATCTCAATAACTTAAGTAAAAACCGGATTTTCCATCAATCGGCTCAAGTACGCGCCCATCACCTCACGTAAAAGGCACTCAAATATCAAGTGACAATCCTAAGGGGAAAAGTCCCCCACACAAGGTTAGACAAGCCACTTACCTCGAACCGACTCAATAATCAACTAGGAACAAGGCCTTTGCCACGAGTATCCGACTCCAAATTGCCCAAATCTATTCAATTGAATTACATATCATAAGTAATATTGCAAACAACTGATTCCACTATTAAATTTAAAGCTAGGGCGCGAAAATAGGTAAAATGACCAAAACGCCCCTCAGGCCAACGTCTCGGAATCGAATAATCTTTTACATTTTCAGAACCCTCGTACTCTCACGAGTCTAACCATATAAAAATCTCCCAAATCGGAGGTCAAATGCCCTCTCAAAACTCGATAGTTTGGTCTAAGCAGTTTTACCCCAAATTCTTCCAATTTGATCCCAAA
This sequence comes from Nicotiana attenuata, assembly GCF_001879085.1. NCBI lineage: Eukaryota > Viridiplantae > Streptophyta > Magnoliopsida > Solanales > Solanaceae > Nicotiana > Nicotiana attenuata. The sequence continues at coordinate 34,230,868 of NC_031995.1, forward strand.
TTCGAATTTTAATGATGGATTTAACTACAAAATGATGAAATATAATTAGAAAGGATTAAAGAAACGTTACCCAATAATCTCCTCTTCAAATCCCCTGGAAATCGCCCTTGCCCGAGCTCAAATTGATTTTTCTAACTTATGAAATCAAACCCTCGAAATTTCTATATCTGCACAGGTATTTCCGCTTCTGCGGAAAAGGGACCGCTTCTGCGGTTTTCATTAAATTCCAGGCTTCCGCTTCTGCGGTCTTAAACCGCACCTGCGGTTGCCGCTTCTGCAGTACTCTTACCGCTTCTGCGGTTTCTCACAAAGGACCAGGGCCGCATCTGCGATAGAGGCCTCGCAGGCGCGTAACCGCATCTGCGGTAGATCTTCCGCACCTGCGAAAAAAGGCTGAGGGAGCCCAATTCCGCTCCTGGGATGGTCAGGCCGCTTCTGTGGCTCCGCACCTGTGAAACCCAAACCGCAGGTGCGGTTATGACAGATACCAGCAGGTCTTCAGCAACTCTTCAACTTCAAAACCTTCCGTCAACCATCCGAATTCATCCCGAGGCCCCCGGGACCTCAACCAAAAGCACCAATAACACCTAATACCTCATTCAAACTTGTACCAATCCTTAAACCACCTAATACAACACCGGAAACTCGAATTAAACAAGGATTTGAGCCTAAGAACTTCAACTTTTATCAAAATACGCTTTCGATCAAAAACCTAACCAAAACACGTCCAAATGACCTAAAATTTTGCACACACATCCCAAATGACATGAAGGAGCTACTGCAACTTCCGGAATTCCAATCCGACCCTCGAATCAAAAACTCACTATCGGACCGGAAACTTCAAAAATTCAAACTTCGGCATTTCAAGCCTAAATGAGCTACGGACTTCCAAAATACATTCCGAACACGCTCCCAACCCCGAAATCACCTAACGGAGCTAACGGGACCATAGGATTTCCATTCCGAGGTCGTCTTCACACTGTTCCGACTACGGACCACTTTTCCACACTAAAGCTCTCATTTAGGGACTAAGTGTCCCAAAACACTCCGAATCCTAACACCGAACGTCCCGGAAAACCAACATAGCAGAAATGAACTTAGGGGAAGCAGTTAATGGGGGATTGGGCGTAAATTCCAAAAACGACTGGCCGGGTCGTTACATCCTCCTACACTTAAACATTCGTTCCTCATCGAACGAGCATAGAGAACATACCTGAAGTAGTGAAAAGATGAGGGTACTGGCTGCGCATATCCCGCTCCGTCTCCCAGGTCGCCTCCTTGGCCGGCTGACCCCGCCACTGAACCTTCACTGAAGCAATGTTCTTTGACCTCAACTTTCTGATCTGTCTGTCCAATATAGCCACTGGCTCCTCAACATAAAATAGATCCTTGTCCAACTGGACTGAACTGAAATCCAACACGTGAGACGGATCACCGTGATACCTCCGGAGCATCGAAACATGAAATACCAGATGAACTCCGCCCAAACTGGAAGGCAAGGCAAGCTCATAGGCAACCTCCCCAACTCCCCGCAAGATCTCAAAAGGGCCAATAAACCTCGGACTCAACTTTCCTTTCTTCCCAAACCTCATGACGCCTTTCATAGGCGAAACCCGAAGTAGAACCCGCTCACCAACCATATATGAAACATCACGAACCTTCTTGTCCGTGTAACTCTTCTGTCTGGACTAGGATGTACGGAGTCTATCCTGAATCGTCTTAACCTTCTCCAATGCGTCTGAACCAACTCTGTGCCCAATAGCCTGGCCTCACCTGGCTCAAACCAACCCATCGGAGATCTACACCTCCTACCATATAAGGCCTCATACGGCACCATCTGAATGCTGGACTGATAACTGTTGTTGTAAGCAAACTCCGCCAGTGGCAAGAAATGATCCCAAGACCCTCCAAACTCAATCACACACGCACGGAGCATATCCTCAAGAATCTGAATAGTGCGCTCGGACTGTCCGTGCGTCTGGGGGTGAAATGTTGTGCTCAACTCCACCCGAGTGCCTAACTCCTGCTGCACGGCTCTCTAGAACCGCGATGTGAACTGGGTACCTCTGTCCGAAATAATAGAAACTGGAATACCATGCAGACGGACAATCTCCCGGATATAAATCTCCGCCAACCGCTCCGATGAATAAGTGGTGCACACAGGAATGAAATGAGCGGACTTGGTCAGCCGATCCACAATGACCTAAATGGCATCAAACTTCTTCAAGGTCCATGGGAGTCCCGATACAAAATCCATGGTGATGCGCTCCCATTTCCACTCCGGAATCTCTATCTGCTGAAGCAACCCACCCGTGCGCTGGTGCTCATGCTTCACCTGCTGGCAGTTGAGGCATTTACACACATAACCAACTATATTGTTCTTCATCCGCCTCCACCAATAGTGCTGCCTCAAGTCCTGATACATCTTCGCGGCACCTGGATGGATGGAATACCGCGAACTATGGGCCTCTGCTAGAATCAACTCTCGAAGACCATCAACATTGGGCACACAAATCCGGTGCTGCATCCTCAATTTTCCGTCATCCCCAATGGTCAGATCTCTAGCATCTCCACGCCGAACCTTGTCCTGAAGGACAAGCAAATGAGGGTCATCATACTGCCGCTCCCTGATACGATCAAATAAGGAGGTCCGGGAAACCACACAAGCTAGAACCCGACCAGGCTCCGAAAGATCCAATCTCACGAACTGGCTGGCTAAGGCCTGAACATCCATCGCCATAGGCCTCTCTAAAGCTGGTAAATATGCCAAACTCTCCAAACTCTCCGTCCGGCGACTCAAGGCATCCGCCACTACATTGGCCTTGCCAGGGTGATACGGAATAGTAATGTCATAATCCTTTAGCAACTCTAACCACCTCTTCTGACGCATATTAAGATCCTTTTGCTTGAGTATATGCTGCAAACTCCGATGATCAGCATAGATCTCACAAGGCACACCATACAAATAATGACGCCAGATCTTCAAGGCATGAACAATGGCAGCTAATTCAAGGTCGTGGACAGTGTAATTCTTTTCATGTATCTTCAATTGTCTGGACGCGTAGGCAATCACCCTACCGTCCCGCATCATCACCGCTCCAAGGCCAACTCTCGAGGCGTCACAATAGACAGTATAAGATCCCGAATCGGTAGGCAACATAAAAATTGGGGCTGTAGTCAAAGTTGTCTTGAGCTTCTGAAAGCTCGCCTCACACTCCTCTGTCCACTGAAATGGGGCACCCTTCTGGGTCAATCTAGTCATAGGGGCAGCAATCGATGAAAATCCCTCCATGAAGCGACGGTAGTAGCCCGCCAAACCAAGGAAACTACGAATCTCTGTAGCTGAGGACGGCCTGGGCCAACTCTACACGACCTCTATCTTCCTCGGATCCACCCGAATACCCTCACTCGAAATCACATGGCCTAAGAATGCCACAGAACTCAGCCAAAACTTACATTTTTGAGAACTTTGCATATAACTTCTTCTCCCTCAAGGTCTGAAGCACGGTCCTCAGGTGCTGCTCGTGATCTTCCTGACTCCGGGAATACACCAAAATATCATCAATAAAAACAATAACGAATGAGTCAAGATATGGCCTGAACACGCTGTGCATCAGATGTATGAAAGCTGCTGGGCATTGGTCAGCCCAAATGACATAACAAGGAACTCGTAATGACCATACCGAGTCCTGAAGGTAGTCTTCGGGATATCTAGCTCCCAACCTTCAACTGATGGTAACCTGAGCGCAAGTCAATCTTAGAAAACACCAGTGCGCCCTGAAGCTGGTCAAACAGATCATCAATACGAGGCAAAGGATAATGGTTCTTCACTGTAACCTTATTCAGCTGGCGATAATCAATACACATACGCATAGAACCATCCTTCTTCTTCAAGAACAAAACAGGATCACCCCACGGTGAAACACTGGGTCGAATAAAACCCTTACCAAGCAATTCCTGTAACTGATCCTTCAACTCCTTCAACTCAGGAGGAGCCATACAATACGGAGTTATGGAAATGGGCTGAGTGCCCGGCAACAGATCAATGCCAAAATCGATGTCTCTATCGGGCGGCATGCCCGGAAGGTCAGCTAGAAACACATCGGGATAATCCCGTACCACTGGAACTGAGTCAATAGAAGAGGTATCAACACTGACATCTCTCGCATAAGCTAAATACGCGGCACACCCCTTCTCAACCATACGCTGAGCTTTAAGAAAAGAGATAACTCTACTGGGAGTGTGATCTAAAGTACCACTCAACTTAATACGCGGAATACCTGGCATAGCCAGCATCACGGTCTTGGCGTGACAATCAAGAATAGCAAAATAGGGCGACAACCAGTCCATACCCAGAATAATGTCAAAATCCACCATGCCGAGTAGCAATAAATATGCTCTAGTCTCAAAACCACAAATAGTAACCAAACATGACCGATAAACACGGACCACAACAAGAGAATCTCCCACAGGAGTAGAAACATAAACGGGGGCACTCAAAGAAACCCGAGGCACACCCAAATGCGGAGCAAAGTATGAAGACACATAAGAATAAGTAGAGCCCAGATCGAATAGAACCGATGCCTCTCTGTGACAAACCAGTATAATACCTGTAATGACGGAGTCGGAGGCAACAGCCTCAGTACGAGCAGGAATAGCATAATATCTGGCTCGGCCCCTCTCTCGAGGGCGACCTCTATCTCTCCGACCTCCGCCCCTTGCCGGCTGGGCAGGTGGGGTAGCAGCTGGAGCTGTGTTCATGGCCTGAGATCTTTGAGGAGCACGATGTGGTTGAGCAGTCTGTGAAGATGCACCCCTACCAAGTCTGGGGCAGTCCCTAACCATGTGGCGTGTATCACCGCACTCGAAACAAGCTCTGGGAGGACGCGGTGGTTGTGACTGACTAGGGCCAGGTCTGCTGGACTGACCTCTGGAAGCACCCCGCGCAGAAGGCGCGCTAGAAACTGGAGGTGCATAGTAAGGCTCCTGAGGTACAGGTGGAACTGGAGCACTGCCGGCTGCTGGAAGAGCTGAATGAACACGACGACCCGCATAACCTCTACCATAACGACATGCTGATGGGGTACGGACACCAGAGTAGTGACCCGACTCTCGAGACCTCTTGGCCTCCCTCTCCCCTTGCTCCCTGGCGAGCATACCCTCAATCCTCCTAGAAATCTCACTACCTGCTGATAAGGAACGTCTGTCTCTAACTCTCAAGCCAGGCTAGATCTGATGGGTGGGATAAGACCCTCAATGAACCTGCGAACTCTCTCCCGAACTGTAACAACCAAAGCTAGTGCATGCCTGGCCAACCTAGTATAACAAATAGCATACTCCGAACCGGTCATAGCACCTTGGCGGAAATGCTCAAACTCTGCGCGCCATGCATCCCTGAGACTCTGGGGGACAAACTCTCTCATGAACATATCCGAGAACTGGGTCCAAGTCAGTGAAGCAGCCTCGACTGAACTGTATATCTCATAAGTGCGCCACCAATCATAGGCGGCTCCCTGAAGCTGAAAAGCAGTGAAAGAAACCCCGCTGGACTCCACTACGCCCATAGTGCAAAGAATACGATGACACTCCTCTACAAATCTCAAGGCATCGTCTGATGCTAATCCACTGAACAATGGGGGTTCACACTTCCTGAACCTCTCAAGTTTGCGCTGCTCGTCCTCTGAAGCAGCTGACCCATCCTCGGGCTGAACTGGTGCTGCAGGCGGTGCCAGAATAACCTTGGGGGCCTGCTCAACCTGCACTCGCTGCTCAAGAGTGCGGACAGCGGGAGTCTATGCTCCTCCCCCGGCCTGGGATGTGGCTGCAGCAAGGGGAAGCAACCCTGCTTGAGCCAAGGTGGTGTACATACTCATGAACTGAGCTAATGTCCCCTGGAGTGCTGGAGTAGTAGTGGCAGTAGTAGGTGTGCTAGGTGCCTGGGCTCCGGCTAGATCTGCTGGTTGTACCTCAGCGGCAGCTCGCGCAGGTGCTCTGGCTGCACCACGTGCGTGTCCTCGACCTCTCCCCCGGCCCCGGCCTCGGCCTCTGACGGCTGCAGTAGGGGGCACGGGTGCCTGATCATCTCGAGTGGCACGTGTCCTCACCATCTGTGACAGAATAGAAGTCAGATATTTGGAATTGATGTCAAAATATCGCACGACAAGGATTCAAATGAAACGAAGATTTTTCCTAAACAGTTACATAGCCCCTCGTAGATAAGTACAGACGTCTCCATACCGATCAGCGAGACTCTAATAAACCAGCCTGTGTTCCGTGACTCCTATGAAGCTAGAGCTCTGATACCAACTTGTCACGAACCCAGTTCACCCTCCATGAACATGTCGTGATGGCACCTAGTTCCTACAACTAGATAAGCCTATCAATGCGGAAATAATAACTTAACTTGCGAAATGGTTAAATAAAGCTAACACATTAAAATAATAACTGCATATAAGGCCGATCGCCCTATACAACTCAAAATAAAGGCGGAAGTCTACAACTCAATCCCAAAACCCGGAAACTCACGGGAACCACAGGCTAACAGAAACATAGTACGCTGCTCTAACAACAGAATATCTAAACAACTGAGAGAAAAGGAATAACTAAATACTAAAGCTGGAATAGAATAGAGACTCCTGGTCTGCGGACGCGGCAGATATACCTCGAAGTCTCCGTGTCTCTCCTCGCCTCAAGGGTAGTGTGCCTGAGAAGAGGTACCTGGATCTGCACATGAAAAACATGCGCAGGAAGGGCATGAGTGCACCACAGCGGTACTCAGTAAGTGCCAAGCCTAACCTCGGTTGGGTAGTGACGAGGAAGGTCAGGGCCCTACTGAGGTAAAATATAATATTAATTAACAGTATGAAAATCTGACAGAAATAATGAGTACAGCAGTAAGATAAGACAGGCCGACGAGACAATAACAACTACACAACGAACAAAATAAACACAGAATGACTACAACTAAATACCAAGGATAACAACGAGGGTCTCCCAGGATACCGTCCTGTAGCCCTTTCCTCAATTGTCCAGTGGATCTCCCGGGGTACCGTCCCGTAGTCCAACTCATGTGCCAAATCGAAGGATCTCCCGGGATGCTGTCCCGTAGTCCAACCATCAATATGCAGGGGGATCTATCGGGAATCTAACCCGCAGTCCCAAAGTAAAAGTGCAGGTGGATCTATAGGGAATCGAACCCGTAGTCCCAAAGTAAGCAAACAAGGGGGGAGCTACCGGAATCCCACATCTGTAGTCCCAATATAAATGTGCAATCACAGCCAGAAGATACCAAGGAATGAAGTAAACAAAAGGCAGGCAACAGATAATACTAGCCTAGCATGCTTCACGTAGTTCAGTCAAGGCAACTTAAGCAATTAGGCAGGTTAAATCAACTAACCATGCTTCTCTAATCTAGCACAGGTTATAATTACAGGTAGAGTAAAGCAAATATGAAAGGAACTCGGTCTCAATGTCTTAAGTAAAATCAGGATTTTCAACAATCGGTTCAAGTACGCGCTCGTCACCTCACGTACAAGGCACTCAAATACAAATAACAAATCCTAAGGGGAAAGGTCCCCCACACAAGGTTAGACAAGCCACTTACCTCGAACAATCACGCCCTCGCCACGAGTATCCGACTCCAAATGGCCCAAATCTATTCAATTCAATTACACATTGTAAATACCATCGCAAACAACTAGTTTAGGATTCCGTTTCACAAGCCTAGAGAAAGGGCAAAGATGAGAAGTATCTGGTGATCGGGTCGTTTCATAGGAACCAATTGGGGAAGCAGAAGGGACGATCCTGCAACAGCTCGTGAACTCCTCGATCGTCGCATATGACAGCGCCCCGCACAGTTTCTGGGGCTGTGGCATTTAATGCTCTTATATGAATAACATCATGGTAATAATGGCCTCGAGGCTACGAGGCTACGATTCGGTTTCGTTTCCTATCACTTTGATATAGGAAACGCGGAGACTATCTGTACGCGGTAAAATTAGAAGACTTGATTTTTTTGCTGTCGAGACATTTTTGGAAGCCTTCCCCGAGACCCCGAGGGTGGAGGGCCACGGTCGAGTTCTCAGCCTCAGGGCTCATCGAGGCCCGAATCGAAGGAAGCAGGGCCCGAGGTCAGGACAAGAGAGGAGGTCTCCGAAGTACATGGCTACACCTGACAAGACAAGTCTATCTACAGCCTATTGAGAGGACTTGTATCAGGCCGTCCCATCTTTCTGCTCTTGTAAATAATATATACGTACTTTACCGAGTCCCCTCGCCTATATAAGGGGGACTCACCCCACCTCGTAAGGGGCTGATGTTGCTCCACTTCTCCATAATGCAATAATATCTCTCTCTCTCTCATTCTTTCTTCTAAGTTATCAGTGTTCATCGACCCCGATGTCACCATAGCATTTTATAGTTTCTTCGTTTGTTCTCCATCATTTAGCTAAAAATTGATAGTATAAGAGCCTTACTTATTCATAACTTTATCTGTTACCCCCTTCCCGACTACCCTCGAGGTATCTACTCGCTTGCTCTACGCCCGGGAATGTCCCCTTACTGGTTCGATTATCGCTTTGGCTAACTCGATCTTTATTGTCTTACTTCACGTTCTAACACCAATAACCCATATAAATTAGCTCGGGAATAGATCACATATTTATAGAATCCCATTTACAAATTTAATTATCATTACCATTTTTACGGTAAACCAGTACGAACAATAAGTTTGATGTATATATCTTCTCTGCCTCTTGAATCATCTGACTCGTTATTTGATCCTCTAAACTAATCTACTGGTGTTTGCCTCTCTTTGTTTACATCTGTGATTGGTTTCTTTGGGTATTCTTATGAATATTGAAAGTGTTGAAAGCTCTGGACATTCTATTCTGATAAAGTTGACCATGCACACTGCATTCATCCTTTTTCCATCTATGAGGGCTAATTGCTCATTGCGGTACCTTACCCATTCTGCATCACTGAGTTCGGCTTCTTGTATGATCCTTAAAGAAGGAATTTCTACCTCGGTGGGAATGACAGCTTCGGTACCATAAACCAGCAAATAGGGAGTTGCACCGGTTGATATGCGGAATATGGTATTGTATCCCAATAAGGTAAATGGTAACTTCTCGTGCCATTGCTTGTGATTTTCTACCATTTTCCTTAGTATCTTCTTAATGTTCTTGTTGGCAGCTTCCACGGCTCCGTTCATTTGAGGCCTGTATGCTGTGGAGTTTTTGTGCTTGATTTTGAATGTTTCGCACGTGGCTTTCATCATATTAGTGTTGAGATTGGCGGAATTGTCAGTGTTGACGGACACGGGAACCCAAAATCGACAAACAATACGATCCCTGACAAATTATGCGATGACTTTCTTGGTTACAGCTTTGTAAGATGCAGCCTCTACCCATTTTTTGAAGTAATCAATGGCCACTAAAATGAACATGTGCCCGTTCGAAGCAGTGGGTTCGATCGGACCAATGATAATCCATTCGTTCCACGCAGCAAAAGGCCAAGGCGCACTTGTTGCATTGAGTTCGTTTGGCAATACCCGTATCATATCTGCATGTACCTGGCATTGGTGGCATTTTTGGACATACCAGATACAATCTGTTTACATAGTCATCCAAAAGTATCCGGCCATGAGTATCTTCTTTGCTAGAACAAAACCGTTCATATGTGGGCCACAGGTTTCCGGCATGTATTTCCTCAAGGAAATTTGGAAGCTTCTTTGCGTCAACACACCTTAATATTCCTAGATCAGGTGTTCTCCTTACAAAATTCCTCTGCTTTGGAAGAAATGATTGGACAGCCTACGCAGTGTGCGCTTCTAAGTATGGTTTGCCTGCTCTAAGGGTATTCTCTTTTCGCCAAATAATTCTTGATGTCGTGGAACAATGATTCCGCCATTTCTTCTTCAACATGAGCACAATAAGCTGGCTGAGTGTAGATCCTTATCGGAATGGGATTGATGAAATTCTTATTTGGATTGTGTATCATGTAAGACAAAGTAGCCAGTGCATATGCGAACTGGTTCTGGATTCTTGGAACATGTTGGAATTCTATCTTCGTGAACCTCATCATCAGTTCTTGCACATGATACTGGTATGGTAGTATCTTGGTGTTTTTCGTAGCCCATTCTCCTTGAACTTGATGTTCCAGAAGATCGGAATCACCAATTACCAACAACTCTTGTATATTCATGTCGCTGGCCAATTTAAGCCCCATGATTCAAGCCTCATATTTTGCCATGTTGTTGGTGCATGGATGTCACGCCAGAACCTCGGGGAGCGTGACCAGTGCTCAACCGAGTAAACCTGGTCGAGCAAGCCTATTAGACACTTTCTACCAAACTCACTTATGACCAAAAGAAGAGGTACTTTCATTGATTAGACAATAGGAGGTCATATATATATATATATATATATATATATATATATATATATATATATATATATATATATATATATATTCACATTACTAATACATATATATATATATATATATGCACATTACTAATCCATTTCATTACTTACATCATTATTAAGTTCCCAAAATATATATATACTTTAAGATCTAGTGGAACACGAGTCCAAAACACAATAGATAGTCCGATGACCTTCCCAATACCCCTGTACAACCCACACAATGTCTATGGAGCCTCTAATTAGATACAAAAGGAAGTTCTATGAAAGTGCCGACAACAAGGCCCCGGCTATACCTCAAAACATGGAAAGTACATAAGCAAAAGATGCATTACATGGCCTCGAGATGAAACGGGGTTTACCAAGAATGCTGGGAAGGTGAACGCAAAGCACCGCTAACTGGGATCAACACTATCGGCTATAAAGCCACCTATATCCATTAAAAGATGTAGCTCCCCTGGCAAAAAGGACGTTAGTACTATCGAATAGTACTAGTATATAGAGCTAAAACACCATCTCTATATATTGAACAATTAGAGATAGAGGAAAAAAGTCATGATGTACAAATTGGCACAACAATCTTTATTCAATTTCGTTGACATGAATTCCACATTTGTAAACATATTCACAAGTTGCATGACGACATGATAAACATTTAGAACAATCATTGAACATAAATCTTTCAACGCAACACTTTAGGGCAAAGATTCTAGTATGATCACTTTAGGAACATACACCAATTACGCGAACACCAGTGGTTCGATTCTAAAAAGAAAGAGGTTTAGCCATATATACCTCGATAGAACTTTTCTTAAAATCATACAATAATTCTGGAACCCTTAGCAACATCGATCTATTTTATGAGCATTACAAATTGAACAAAATATTAGAGAGATGAACAAGACTCTAGCTCTTTTGAGCACATCATCAAGCACTACGTGCGCATTATGCCTTTTAAGATTTATTGGTGAAAGATTTAACCAACCCATACCCCATCTCTTACCATTATAGCTCATAATCATCCTACACTCTTCCATTATACATGTATGCAAAATAGATACAACCTTGAGCCCATGAACCCTCTTGTTATTTTCTCATTTTAGTAGGAATTTTCGAAATCAAAGGCTAGGGCACAGATTCTTACCTCTGAGGTTGAAGGCTTAGGAAACTTTTCTTGAAAATCTTCAAGGATTGGGCAAGGATTGAAGAGTGAGTTAGTAAGGATCACTTTGTCCCTCTAGAACTCTTTCTCTCACTTTAAAGGCATCAGACACTAGCTCAATATGGCCTAGTGGGGTGTTTTTATTGGGATGGGGTCGGGTTTTAAAAGATAGAAAATAGGAGCCCGACTAAATCTGTGATCCCATATGCGACCGCTTAACTGATATGCGGCCCGCAAAGGGACCGCAAAGTAGCCCTCAAGAGCTTGAATCTTCTGCCCGGGTATGTGACCAATATGGAGTCTGCACACCTATTCTGCCGTCGCATAATGTACCGCAGAACTACCCTTCGCAAGAAGACCAAGGAGGTTATGTGATGACTATTCAGCCCGCATATCTATTATGCGAGCGCATAATTGGCCCCGTAGTTGTCCCCAAAATTTGCCAACCTTCTTCCTCACTCTACGGCAACTATGCGGTCCGAATAGTTGTTATGCGACCGCATAATGGGCCGCAGAAACGTGCTCTTCTGAAAAATATTTTCCTTAACTTTTATAAATTTCTAACACATATTCCTAACTAGGCACTACGAGATTTTGAGTTTTTGAGTAAAAATTTCATGGGGCCTTACATCCTCCCCCCTTAAGATCATTCATCCTCGAATGAGGCCCAAGGTTTTCCCATTTTTACCTTATGCACTCAGATCTCACACAACATACCTACACCCCCAAAATTTGGCTAACTCCCCAATTTTGCAAAAATTTTGCTAGAGTCTCCTTTGTAACTTGGGCCTATTCACCTGTCAGAGAACCCCAAAACACATCCTAACAACGAATACAAGGACCTACTGACATAATATAACTCATAACAACACCAACCATGGCCTTATAGGCAATATATAAATCATGCAAAATAGCTTTACATAGACTAGTCAAGTGACACAAAGTTTATAGGAACCAAATTCATAGAAGCTAATACATGACTATACAAACAAATGGGGATACTTCTTCTTCATTTCTTCCTCGGCTTTTCAAGTGGCTTCCTCAACCTGCTGGTTTTGCCATAACGCTTTCACGGAGGCAATTTCTTTATTTCTCAACTTTCGAACTTGCCTATCAAGAATGGCAACTGGAATTTCCTCATATGAAAGTTTTTCATAAACCTCAGTAATCTCAACTGTTACGATAAGCGAAGGATCCCCGATTACTTTCTTTAGCATAGACACATGGAATACCGGGTGTACCAATGACATTTTTATAAATTTCAAACACATGTTCATTCCAATGCCAAGTGACGGGCGTGTTGGCGTGCACTGTGAGAATTGCGGCCTGGATCATTCCATGGCACCGCTTAGTGACTCTTTCTTGCTAATATATGTGTAGTGATCATGTGACTAAGTTAACAAGCTGTAAATCATGCTAATTACCAAGTTAGGGCTTCACGCCGATATTGTTGAGACTCGAGAGGTCGTTTCTTGTTGTCATATCATTAGTTTCATTGATATTCTGTACTCAGTCTTGTTCATGCATATCATATCATGTCTCAGTCTCGGTTATTGTTTTTTTGGCACATCATATCATTGTTTCGGGCTAGTTCTTGGCATTATGAGCCCGTATGTGTGAGACTGGAGAGTGATGACTCAGTGAGGCCGAGAGCCAGAATATGAGTGACAGTTATGGGGATCGAGATGCACGCCGCAGTAGATTATTGATTTTGCCTTCATTGGCTTATTATAGCACTTGGGCTGAATGGAGCCCCTCCGGAGTCTACACACCCCCAGTGAGCGCGGATGATTTTATTGAGGGATGGATTTCCCTAGGCATGGGTTTGTCCGAAGTATTTATACCTGGAGATGGATTTCTCCTCAAGGTTGGGTTACCCTTGTTCCTCGGTACCGGATGACTTGCAGTCAATGTTTTATACATGCATTTTCGGGATGGATTTCTCTGGGCCAAATGGCCATATGCGGTACCGAGTGGTTGAGCACCTGACGGTGGGAGCACACATCATACATTCCTGGCACTTACATATAGATATTTGCTGGCTTTATACTTCACATTGTTCGGGTTGGTATTTTGCTTTATTGTTGTGTTGAATAATTTAATTTCCAGCATGCCTACTTTACTGTACAATTTAAATGTGTTATAATTGCTGAGGTTTAGTTCGTCACTACCTATTAGTCCATTGTTTGGACTTGTTACAAACTGAGTTGGTGTACTCACGTTACCCTCTGCACCTTGTGTGCAGATCCAAGTATCTCAGGGCACGGTAGCGGCTGTTTACTATTCCGGTCGCGGATTATCATCGGAGATAGCGAAGTAGCTGCCTGGCGATCGCAGTTCCGCCTTTCTCCTCCTTTGTCTTCCTTCTAGTATATTTTGGCTATTTCAAGACTATTTTGGTCTTTTCTGTTTCGAAAAGGTTGTAGAATTGCTCATGACTTAGTGACACCCGAGGTCGGGCTTTATTTTCGGCATTTATTTTAGTTTATGACTTTATATTTTATGGGAATTTCCGTTGAAAAAGGTTGCATTTAAGTTTTAATGAAATGTTGAACTACTTTGGAAATGTGTCGGTTGGCCTAGTTCCATGATAAATGCCATCACGACTAGGTTAGTTTTGGGGTCGTGACAATTACCTTAAGGTGAGGACTTTTCTTGATAATCTTCAAGGACTAAGCAAGAATTGGAGAGTAATTTGATGAAGATCACTTTCTCACTCTAGGGCTCTTTCTCTCACTCTAAAGTATCAGGTTTTGCTCAAAAATGACCCTTTTACCTCTATTTTAACGAAGTAGGGTCGGGTTTTAATATCCAAAAATGAAGATCCGGAGCAGGTTCCACTGTCGCATATGCGGGCATAATGCTTCTGTGGTCCGCAAAATGGACCGCATAATTGGCCCTGTGAGCACGTAATTTTTGCCCTATATAAATTACTCCCATAAATTCAAAAAAAAAATAATTTCTTTCAGTGTTTGCAATTTTGTGGATTTTCGTGGCATTTTGTGTTAACTGTTTACATTTGTCTGTGCATGTTTATTTTTATTTTATTTAATGAAAAATACAAAAAAAAACATATGTGCATTTGCGTCTAGGACTTAATTTAGCATTTTAGGATTAATTAGTAATTAAGTTGTTTTATAAAAAAAAGGGGAAGATCACAAAAATAGCTTAATTTGCACCTTTTGATTTTAACTTCTATTTTGAGTAGTTTTTCTTTTAATTTGTTTTTTTTTAGTTAGTTAATTGTCATTTAAGTCTAAATACTGTGNAAATGCATCATGCCACACCGGTTTGAAGCCAAAGGCAAGTTTGCCCCAAGTCTACAGGGGCCGTTTGTGGTACCGAGACTGTTGTCCAATGGTGCTGGGTAATTGACAAATGTAGAAGGCAAACGTGTGGATATGGTTATTAATTCTGGTGCAATCAAAAGATGTTACGTATGTTTTCCTCAGTTTGTTTAATTGTGTAGTTTGTACTTGGCACGTTTTGGAGATTGGAATGACGAAGGCATTTTGTTCTGCTATCCAAACACTTTATCATTTGTTACCCCTTTGAGCCTCGGTTATTTTCTTGCATACCCCTCTTTCGGAATCAATAATAAAACTCGTAAGCCCGAGCAGGGAAAGAAAGTGGAGAAACAAGAGAAAAACAGTGAAAAAGGAAAAAGAAAAGAAAAAGAAAAGAAAAGAAAAAAGAAGAGAAAAGAAAAGAAAAGGAAAAAAGAAAAGGAAAAGAAAAGAAAAGGAAAGGAAAAAAAAGATAAAAGAAAAGAAAAGAAAAAAAGAAGAGAAAAGAAAAAGAAGAAAAGAAAAGAGAAGGAAAAGAAAAGAAATGAAAAGAAAGAAAAGAAAAGTGGAAGAAAAGGAAAGACTGTAACAACGAAGTAATTCTGTGACCTGAACTACGTTTGACTTGATCCCGAAAGGGTACGTAGGCAGCCTCTCTCTGAGGTTCAGTCACACCGAATAAAAATCCAAAAGTCCCCAAGAAAGAAACTGGGGCAGAAGTTGTGGTTGTTGTGAGAAATCTGATTCCGAAAGTTGTAATTTTGAGCCCATGTTGAATTGTTTTGAGCCTTTGATACCTTTTCTTCCTAACCCTGTCCAAAAGCCTGCATTATGGTCCAAAGAAAGACCTTCTGATCAATCTTCGAGAGATGCCGAGTCAAGCGAGTAGAGGTGAATCATATCAGGGGCAACACTCCGGTCCAAACGAAGGAAATGAAGAATGAGAGAGTCTTGTTGATGAGAACCCTCACGGGTATCCCAAGGCGATGAAAGCTGAGAGAAATCAAAAATGAGAGAGTCTTATTGGTGAAAATCTTCACGGGCACCATAAGGCGATGGTGAGTTGAGAGAAAAGACCAAAATGAGAGAGGCTTGATGGTGAAACCCCTTCGGGCACTACAAGTCGAATAAGGATTGTGAATCAGATTGGATAAGCGGAGCATTGAAGCCCAGTTTCACGGCAAAAAAGGTACGACAAGAGATGGACATCAGATTCGCTTAACAGAATAAGTCGCAGGTGCATGTCAAGGTCATTAGAGTCGGTATCCACATCCGATAGGTTTCTACTTTGCAGTTTTCTTGTTAGGAATCATTTCTTTCCATCGTCCTCTACTCTGTTCCATTTGTCTTGTTTATTTCCTCTTCTTGAGTCTATTGGGTCAACACAAGTGAGAAATAACTTCAAAATTTGCCACCAGCTTTCCAATTGCACAAAACGGGGTCTGGCTAGCACATCAAAGTGTCACAAGTCAAGAAAAACAACAAGAGCACTGAGCTGGCAATAATCAACATGCTTTGGGAATCCTTGTGAAATACAAGGGCTTGGTATTTATCAATTCATGAACAACGCAACAAATGAAGGGTTTGGGGTGAACGGATCAGAGGTATTTTCGGTAAAACACGAAAGGTTTGGTACATATCAGATGGAGGGTGCTTGGTGATCAGATCAGAGGTATTTTCTGCGTTAAGGGTAACAAAGGAAGTGGTTAGCAAGGTTTCCAAGTGAGAATCAGTTATCAAGGCGGGTGAAAGAACAATAAACTTCAAGGCCGAGGCCAGTGGTTAATTCAAGAAAGACATCATGTACGTGAAATAGGAGCAATAGACGTGCTTTGGGATTCATATGAGACATAAGGGTTGAAATGCAACAAGTAGAGGATATCGGGAACAAGCAAGGTCTTCGGGTGGAAATCAGTCATCTTGGCAAATGCAGAAGCAGCCGCCCTCAAAGTTCAAGGCCACAAACTAACCACCACATTCTAAACTCACAAGTTTTCTTTGTTTGAAACAGGAACAAAGCAGTGCAAGAAAGGTGGTTCAACAATAAGAAAAAAGAAAAGAAAGAAAAGAAAAGGAAGAAGAGGAGAGACGACAAAAGGGAAGTTTCTCAGATCTTCGCCCTTGCCTGTTTTGTGTGCATGTGCATAAAATTTTGCCATTGTTGTTCATATTTTCCTCCTAGGATAAAAGTCCTAGTCTGATGGATTTTATCCCAATCAAAATCTTGGTCCGATGAATCTTTCTCCTAAGATAATGAAAATGGACCTAGTTTGATGAATCTTCTCCTAGGATCAACATCTTAGTCTGATGAATTGTTCTCCTAAGATGGAAAACCTAGTCTGATGAACTTCCTCCTAGGACAGAAATCTTAGTCTGATGAATCTTTCTCCTAAGATACCAAAAGAGACCTAGTCAGATGAACTTTCTCCTAGGATCTAAATCTTAGTCTGAGGAACTTTTCTCCTAAGATAACAAAAATAGTAACCTAGTCTGATGAACTTTCTCCTAGGATCAAAATCTTAGTCTGATGAATCTTTCTCCTAAGATAGAAAACCTAGTGTGATGAATTTTCTCCTAGGATAAACATCTTAGTCTAATGAATCTTTCTCCTAAGATAAAAAACCTAGTCTGATGAATTTTCTCCTAGGATAAAAATCTTAGTCTGATGAATCTTTCTCCTAAGATAACGCAAAAAGGGACCTAGTCTGATGAATTTTCTCCTAGGATCAAAATCTTAGTCTGATGAACTTTTCTCCTAAGATAACAAAAAAGGGACCTAGTCTGATCTTAGATAGAAGACCTAGTCTGATGAATTTTCTCCTAGGATCTAAATCTTAGTCCGATGAATCTTTCTCCTAAGATAGAAAACCTAGTCTGATGAACTCTCTCCTAGGATAAAAATCTTAGTCTGATGAATTGTTCTCCTAAGATAGAAAACCTAGTCTGATGAATTTGCTAGTCAAATGTCCTTGGTTTTACTCACAGGGTCGTGCATTCCAGTCAAGTCTTTAGTTTTACTCTCATCATTGCATCAATAGCTTAGGTGATCTATATTTTGCTAACAACTCACAAATCTTCCTAGTGCAAACTGGGGCAGAAAATTGTCTTTGTTTTATGTTCATTTCTGTTGAAGTCAGGCGCCACCTGGAGACAGGGAATCATTTCAAGCTCAGCAGTCAAGCGCCACCTGGAGACAGGGAATCATTCAAGCTTCANCCGGCAAAAGGAGCCCAAAAGCAATTTGTTAAGAACAATGAAATGAAGACTTGTGAAGGTCCTAGTATTGTTGATGCAGAATTCAGTGGCTAAGATACCGTGCTTGGTAATTAGAAAGACGCTCCATTTCTTGGTCAGCCGGAGACGAGCTTTGGTGGCTTAGTTTGTTCTCATTTCTGTTGTTCGGGTTATTTCAGGGTTGTAACCCGGATATTGTCTTGTGACTCAAACCCTTCTATCCCTTTATTTTGTCTAGTTCCTTTAGTCGTAGTATCTCCTTTGGTGTTATCTAGGTTTGTCTTAGGGTTGTACCCCAGGTGATTTTGCTTGTTTTGCTATTCAAACCCTTTCACCATCTGTTTAGTGCAATTCTCTATTTTCTGCCATTTCTAGTCATTTTTGTTTAGTTCTCTTTTCCTTTTACAGTTCTTTTCATGCTAGTTCTAGTGACATGACATGCACACATAATTATAGGCTTGATCTTAAAGGTTGGTTCAATCATGAAGCAATTTGGAAGATGATAGGGGCACTTGAGGTAAATAAGAACAGATTTTGACATTTTGAGATCATTTGAAGCCCGAACCATGTGAAACTAGGGCAGATAAAACATACAGAAACACTATTGAAATCCATCATGCTGCATCAGTTTGAAGCTAACGGCAAGTTTGCCCCAAATTGGCAGGGGTCGTTCGTGGTAAGGAGAGTGAAAGTGTTGTCCAATGGTGCTTTGTATTCAACAGATGTAGAAGGCGAATGTGTGGATATGGTTATCAAGTCTGGTGCAATCAAAAGATGTTACGAATGTTTTCTGTGGTGTGCTTATTTGTGTTATTTGTACTTGGCACGTTTTGAAGATTGGAACGACGAAGGCATTTTGTTCTACTATCTAAACACTTTATCCTTTGTTTCCCCCTTGAGCCTTATTTATTTTCATTCATACCCCTCTTTCGGAATCAGTAGCAAAGATCAGAAACACAAGCGTCAAAGTTAAGTAAAGGAAAAAAAAGAGAAAAGAAAAGAATAAATAGAGAGAGAAGAAAAAGGAAGAAGGGAAGGAAAAAAAAAGAGAAAAAGAGAAGAAAAAGAAAAAAGAGAAAAAAAAAGAAAAAAAAACAAAAGAAGGGAAGAAGAGAAGAGAAAGAAATATAGAAACAACAAAAGTAGTCACATGAACTACGTTCGACCTGATTCCTTTTAAGGATACGTAGGCAGCCTCTCTCTGAGGTTCAGTCACACCAAAATAAAAATCCAAAAGTCCCTAAGAAAGAAACTGGGGCAGAAGTTGTGAGAAATCTGATTCCGAAAGTTGTAATTTTTGAACCCATGTTGAATTGTTTTGAGCCTTTGATACCCTTTCTTTCTAACCCTATCCAAAAGCCCACATTACGGTCCAAAGAAAGACCTTCTGATCAGTCTCCGAGAGATGCCAAGGCGAGCAGGTAAAGTTGAATCGTATCAGGGGCAACACTCTGGTCCAAACAAGGAAACTAAAAATGAGAGAGTCTTATTGGTGAAAACCCTCACAGGCACCGTAAGGCGATGAAAGCTAAGAGAAATGGAAAATGAGAGAGTCTTATTGGTGTAAACCTTCACGGGCACCTTGAGGCGACGGTAAGTTGAGAGAAAGACCAAAATGAAAGAGGCTTGATGGTGAAACCCCTTCGGGCACTACAAGTCGAATAAGGATTGTGAATCAGATTGGATAAGCGGAGCATTGAAGCCCAGTTTCACGGCAAAAAGGTACAACAAGAGCTGAACATCTTTGCCTAACGAAATAGGCCGCAGGTGCATGTCATGGTCATTAGAATTAGTACCCACATCCGATAGGACTGTACTTTGTAGTTTTCTTGTTAGGAATCATCTCTTTCCATTTTCCTCTACTCTGTTCCTTTTGTCTTGTTTACTTCCTCTTCCTGAGTCAATTCAGTCATAACAAGTGAGAAAAGATTTCAAAATTTGCCACCAGCTTTCCAATTGCACAAAACGGGATCTGACTAGTACATCAAAGTGTCATAAGTCAAGAAAGAACAACAAGCGCACTGAGTTGGTAACAATCAACATGCTTTGGGATTCGTGCAAAATACAAAGGGCTAGTACATATCAATTCATGAACAATGCAACAGATGGAGGGTGTTAGGTGAATGTATCAAAGGCATTTTCTGTGGAAAGATTGACAAAAGTTGGTTAACCAGTGACAAGCAAGGTCTTCCAAGCAGAAATCAAAGTTATCATGGCAAGTGAGGGGGTCGTAGACCTCAAGGCCAGGGGGCTAGGGGTTTTAATTTAAGAAAGAGTAACATATTGTGGGTGGCAATCAACATGCTTTGGGTCTCACATGAAACACAAAGGTCTGGTAAATGTCAGTTCATGAGCAATGCAACAAATAGAAGGTATAGGGTTTGAATGGAGAAGAGGTAGATTCTGTGTTAAGGGTGACAAAGGGAAGTGGTTAGTCAAGAAACGAGCAAGGTCTTCGAATGGAAATCAGTTATCATGACGAGTGAAGGAGCAAAAGACCTCAAGGCCAAGGCCAATGGATAAGTCAAGAAAGAACAACATAAACACGGAGTGGGGGCAATGGACGTGCTTTGGGATTCATGTGAGAAACAAAGGTTGGAGAAACGCCGGTTCATGCAATACAACAGTAGGGGATATTGGGGTTAAACAAAGAAAATGTATTTTATGTGATGAGGAACAGAAAAGGGGTTAGTCCATAAACAAGCAAGGTCTTCAAGTGGAAATCAGTCATCATGGGAAGTGAAGGAGTAATCTCCCTCAATGTTCAAGGCCACAAACAAACCACCGCATTTTAAACTGACAAGAATTTTCTTTGATTGAAACACGGGCAGAAAATTTCATTTGTTTCGGAGAAACTCTCCGTAGGGGAAAGTGCAAGCACCAAAATAGGTTTGACCGTAAACTCTCGGGACTCTCCTGGAAAATGGGACCTAGTTTAAATTTTAAAAACAATCATGAGTAGCATAACTTAGCATAAATACACCCCAAAGGAATATAAGGAATATAAGCTGTCACACCTCCTTTTTCCTACTACACCCCGGTGAAGGGTATAATAAAAGGGAGTTTTTCCAATTAAAGGACAATCGAAATGAGATTCATTTATTAAAAATCAGAGTTGCCACTTGGGAGATTTATGGTGTCCCAAGTCACCGGTTTAGAATCCCGAATCGAGGAAAAGATTGACTCTGTTGAACAGTCCGCGAACCAGAAATCCGGTTAAGGAATTGTGTAAACCCGGGAGAAGGTATTAGGCATTCCTGAGTTCCGTGGTTCTAGCACGGTCGCTTAACTATCGTATTCGGCTTAAATTATTTGATTTTAAATAATTATGAACCTATGTGCAAATTTTAACTTTTAACCGCTTTTATTGTTTTTTTTAAGGAAGATTGCAACGTCGTTAAAACATGTCTTGAACCACGTCACATAAATGCACCCGTGATTGTCGACATATTTTAACTTCGTTGGGATTTGGATTTGGGTCACATAAATGTGCACCCGAGTTTAGGAAATTAATATTATTAAACACCCGCCTAAAGCAAATACGCATTTGCACTTTGCGAGGGCCATGGAATTTTCTAGATGGCACGCCTCGGAATCTAAGGATCAATTCAACATTAATTAAATGAGGGCCACGCATTTGTCATTTGGTTTGGCACGACGCACCTCAATTCTACTTTACTTAAAGGTTTTATACTAATTTACGAGGGCCATTATTATTAGTACTATATCATGGCACACCTCTATCTCAATTGGAAAGATAATTAATTAAAGGGAAAATTCATCAAAACTAGGATAAAACGTTAATCTAAAAAAAGAGTGACCAGCTTCAATCCATGCCCAATCCCAGGCCCAAACCTTCGAGTGACAGGGTCACAAGCGGACAGAAAAGACCCTAGATCGAATCCCGGCTTCTACACACGTCAAATCTATTGAGGACAAGTCAATGGAAACAAAGGTCCTGGAATTTAAAAACCAATTTGAGAACCCCCCGGGCCTGACCAATTGGTCTGTTGGGCCCAAATGCTACTGAATACATGAATGAAGCTGCAATGCTCGAACTTAATATTTAATCTTTTCCTAGCTGACAACTTTAGACTAAATTAAATCAAAATAATAAAACACATGCGTGACTCACACTGGGTTTTCCCTTTAAGAGATATTATGCAGACAACCAAACCAGATCTCGTTTTAAAACCACTACACAGCCTTATTCATACTAGGTGTTCACATGTTTGCATCAATTATAAGGACATTCATGAAACTTCAACCCCTGAACTAATCAACAATAATCCTCCAACTTTTAAAGAAAACAAAAATGAAACTAGTAAAACAACAAGATTCAGGTTTCAAACTGGTATTGCATTTGAAAATCAAAACAGAAAACAGGGAAGGGCATTCCAGTCAAACATCAAATCCAAATGAAATTCAGAGAAACCATTACCAGACTTGATACCTATTAGCAAGTTGACACACATAAGTTCATTATCCAGATTCCCACATAGCAACTTCATATGCTTATTTAAAATTTTTATAACAGTCCATTCAGTTATACAAAATCCAACTAGAGCTATGAACCAATATTCCAAGTAAATCAGAAGTTAAATCAACTGAGACCAAAGTTTCTAATTATCACATCATAATAAGAATAAATCCAAACTTAAAAGTTTATTCAAACTTCAACTTGAAATCTCCAAAACTTCACACATGCCAATAAGTGCTCAATTCATGGTAAGATGGATAGTGTACCTCGATTACAATACAAAGATAAACAGTGAGCAGTTCAGTTGCAGGTTAGCCACAACAGCAAATTCAACCCAGAAAAAGACCAAGGACAATCGTTTTTTAAAAGCGGGTGTAAACCAATATGACTCCGAAATAATGCTTCACAGAAACCAGCAGTCAAAATCAAACAGAAATGAATCAAAAATACCTTGAACGCCACTGATTCAGCTCATTTTTTTTTCAACCTTCAATTGCATAGAAACTATCTCAAAATCAATATCACATGAATTCCTAATCCCTCAGGTGTTCTCTTTTTTAGCTCTCAAAACCTTACCTTCTAAGGCAAGAAATTGTGCCTTTATAGGCAAGCAATTAGGGCAAGCTTCAGATTTTAGTTTTTGCCCCCTTAGCCCTTTTGAACTTTTATTTTAACTAAATTAACCCCTAAATCCCTGACTTGTTACCCAAGTAATGCTATCATGAATCAAAAATTGCAATTCTAACCCCACCTAGAAGCTTCCCAGGCAGTTATACTAAGATTCCCTAAGTGTGTTGCCTATACTACCCTTCAAACCTTGGTTTATTACCCTGAACCTCAACTAGGCTATGGCCAAATTGACCCCAGGCTGACCCATTAGACACCAGCCCAATACTAAATCTCAAACCAAAACCCAATCAACGCAGAACAAGAATGAAACAAGCAGAACAGAAACAATTTGAGTACTTCTTGGAGACTCAAACAACTACTAAAAGTGAAAATTAAAATAGACTGTTTTATACTAATTAAATAAATAAAAAAAACTTTTGTCCAAACTAACATGTATGAACAATGACACTCTGAAACTAGGCAAGCAGGAAAATTCAAAGATGAGGGAAGAAGTATATACATAAAAGAAAAATATAAACTAATTAACAGAATGAACGGGAATGATACGTAAAACCAAACAAAGCCGAATCGAACAAATCTTGAAGGGCCTCTTCAGATTATGGACCGGACTAACCTTTAATCGTGTGTTTTCACGTGAAAACACACGAATAAAGGTTATTACAGTCTAAAATCATACACAGACTTATTGATTTGGACTTTGGGATTTAGGGTTCGTCTCTTCAACTTCAAATTCGAGAGGTTTTAGGGGTATTCGAGGGGAATTGGTATGGGATTTGGAAAGAGGAAGGTGAGGCGGTCAGGTGGTGTAAAAATGGAGGTCATTGGACGAACGCCGCCGGCGGAGGCGATTTCCGGTCGGCGGTTCGCGGCGGTGGATGGCGGGGGTTAAGGTGGTCTCTGATGAGCATGTGAGAGACGAAGGGGGTAGGGGGTTCTAAGGGGGTGGGGGTCCGTTTGGACAGTTATATATTAAGTGACCTAGGCTTTCCAGCCGTCCGGTCATCAAACCTCGACGGGTGGGACTAATCCTAGCTAAAATGATGTCGTTTGAGGGCAAGGGGATCCTGGACCGGGTATTGGGTACATTTGGGCCTGGCCTGTTTGGTTTTTGGGGGGGATACGTTTGGGCTGGGGAAAATAACTAAACAAAGCCCAAAAATCCAGCTTCCCCATTTCTGAACTCTCTTTTTCTTTTCTCTTCTATTCTATAAATCAAATTAAAACCTACATTAATTCCTACAACCTAATTAACTAAAAAAAACACAGTATTTAGACTTAAATGACAATTAACTAACAAAAAAAAACAAATAAAAAGAAAAACTACTCAAAAATAGAAGTTAAAATCAAAAGGTGCAAATTAAGCTATTTTTGTGATCTTCCCCTTTTTTATAAAATAACTTAATTACTAATTAATCCTAAAATGCTAAATTAAGTCCTAGACGCAAATGCACTTATGTTTTTTTTTTGTATTTTTCATTAAATAAAATAAAAATAAACATGCATAGACAAATGTAAATAGTTAACACAAAATGCCACGAAAATCCACAAAATTGCAAACACTGAAAGAAATTATTTTGTTTTGAATTTATGGGAGTAATTCATATAGGGCAAAAATCACGTGCTCACAGGCCCTTCGGAACTAATATTTCTGCTTCAGTCTGCGACTAGTCTATGATCCACAGACTGGTTCTGCGGTCGCTCAATGCACCGCATAACCTCCATTTGACAAATCACAAGGAATGATGTGCGATCAAAGTGCGGCCTGCGAAATGGTTCTGCGGTAGCATAATGGGCCCTGAAAATGACACCAAAAATTGCCCAAATGACTGCCTCACTCTGATGCCATTCTGCGGCTCGCAAAGTGATTCTACGACCTCATAATGGGCCGTGGAAATGACCTATTTCTGCCAATAGCTTCCTTTAACTCCTCGATGCACTATTCAACCCAAGCGGTCCTAAAAAAAGCCTAGAAAAGAGGAAGAGTCACTAAGACAAGAGAGCTATGGGTAAGCAAGAAGGATAGGTGCAAAAAGGCGAGGCAAAGGATTTGCAAACTTTGTTGGGTATGTCACCAAGCAAGATAAGAAACCCTATGTATGGGGTCTACAATCTTTATCACATAAGCCTAACTCAGCACCACAAAATCCCGGGTTTTAGGCAAAATTTCACGGGGCCTTATAGAATTAATTTTAGGATAGATAATTTGGGGTTGGAAAAGAATAATTAACAAGAACTTGAGGCTTTAACCCTCACTTTATAGATTCTACCTAGCAATAGGATTGAACTACTTGTAGCCATATTTGGGTGCGCTTAATCTCTTAATTGTTTTTGGGATAATTCAATTAGAAAGTCTTGCTAGTCTTCGAAAGAATCTAATATAGAATTATTACCCGAGGCTAATTAACATAAACTCTCTCATATTTGTAAAGTCATGAAATACATTGGATCGTTTCTTGAGTGTAATTCCCCGAACTAGCCCCTTATTGGACATATTTGGTCATTTCATTTAAGCAAGTAGGTGACACACCTACTTGTCATCTATGCAGTCTGCGCAATCTCGCAAAAATGTAAATATCTCTCTACTCTTATGTCGTATTGATGAATGTTTGTTGCATTGGAAACTAAACTCGTAGACCTTCAATTTGATATGTGTATCACCCTGTAATTCGTATTATATTCATATGTAAGCTCAGCACGTGCTTGGGATGATCTTTTCCAATTTTTGTTGCACAACTCGCTTGACTTCAAAACATAATACACGACTATAATATGACTAAATAACTCATAACATAACCTCCTTATCATGTTAAGCACCCCTGTCCCACCCCAAAAGTAGTTGTTATAACATTCCCAACTTATAAACTTTCAATGAAACTTATTTTCTTCAATTCATTTAGCTTGTAATTCTTCCAACCCTCTTGGTACTTGTTATTCATGATCTTAAATATTTCTAACCTCCAAGGTAACACGATTAACTTACATTATGTACTTTCAATGATTATCTCATTTATGAGTTTACATCATTTGACTTACAACGTACTTTTACGTACGAAAACATGGGGTGTAACATGGATAGACTAACCAAGTCTGCACATTTCATTCCAGTCATGACTAACTATACTTTAAATCCATGGGCTCCGTATGAGGTCTTATATGACAAACGATTCATTCTTCGATTTGTTGGTTTGAGCATGGGTAGGCTAGGTTGTTAGGCACTGATTTGGTTTATGATGCTTTGGACAAGGTAAAATTGATTCTGGAGCGGCTTCGTACAGTTCAGTCCAGGCAAAAGAGTTATCCTGATAGGAAGGCTCGTGATATGGCATTCATGGTGTGTGAGAGGGTTTCACTCAGAGTTTCGCCCATGAAGGGTGTGATGAGATTCGGGAAGAAGGGTAAATTGAGACCTTTGGTATATTGGTCATTTTAACAATCTAGAGAGTGTTGGAGAGGTGGCCTATAGACTTGTCTTGCCACCCAGCTTATCAGGGGTTCATTCGGTATTTCATGTTTCCATGCTTCGGAAGTATTATGAGGACTCATCGCATGTTTTGGGTTTCAGCTCGGTGTAGTTGGACAATGATTTGAATTATGATGAGGAGCTAATGGAATTTTTGGATATGCAGGTCCGTAAGCGGAGATAAAAGAATATTGCATCGGTGAAATCTTAGTGGAGAGGTCAACTAGTCGAGGAGGAAACTTGGGAGACTGAGCATGATATGCGGATCAGGTACCCTATTCTTTTTTATACTCTAGTTATGATCTATACACGTTCGAGGATGAATTTGTTTAAGAGAGTTAGAATGTAATGACTCGGCCGGTCATTTTATGTATTTGAGCCCTATTTCCCCATGATGCTCTCGTATGTGTATTTCTTGCTAAGTGACTTGCAGTTCGTTTCGGGAAGATTATGGATTGAATTGGAATGCTTAGTTCCTAGTTTGGAAGCTTAAGTTGGATGTTTTGACAAATTTTGGCTTTTGTGTATTCGACCTCATATCGGAGTTTCGATAGTTCCTTTAGGACCGAATAGTTTTTTTTGGACTTAGGCATATGTCCGGTTTTAGATTTGGTGGTTCCTAGGGTGATCTGTCTCTAATTGGCAAAAGTTGGCAATTTGATGTTTTAGAAGTTCATAAGTTTGACCCATAGTTGACATTGTGGTTATCAATGTCACTTTGGGATTTTGAGCCTTGGAATATGTTCGTATGGTGATTTATGACTTATGTGTAAAATTTGGGATCATTTCGAGTTGTTTACTAAGCCTGAAACTTCTGTATTGAGCCTGTTAATCTGATTCTATGTTACTGGATCCTCTACTATGCTCTATAGTCTTCCAACCCTATAAGAACATCTCATGTATGTGTTTAGGTATCCTCCCTTAAGTTTCTGCACTCATTTTGTTTTATTAACAAACTGCCTGGTTGTCTTTCATGTGAAGGATATACTTATGCATGTGCTCTCATACTTCTCTCATAGAACTATATTATAACATAAAGAAGAATGTGAACCTTGTTAACAACATGGGATTTGGAATATAAGTTAAACTATGATCACCAATGAACTTTAAAAACTCACTGGTATATCTGCCCTGTTCGAATACTATATTGTGTATACATGAATGTATTTACTCTTAATAACCCTATGAGTCTAAGCTAAATTTGAACATAGTCTGATAGCTATTAAAATATTGTGAATTCAAACTCGAACTTGTCAGTATTGTACGCGGTAAAATCAGACGACTTGAATTTTTGCTATCGAGACATTTTTGGAAGCCTTCCCCGAGACCCCGAGGGTGGAAGGCCACGGTCGAGTTCTCGGCCTCAGGGCTCATCGAGGCCCGAATCGAAGGAAGCAGGGCCTGAGGTCAGGACAAGAGAGGAGGTCTCAGTAGCACATGGCTACACCTGACAAGACCGGTCTATCTACAGCCTATTTAGAGGACTTGCGTCAGGCCGTCCCATCTTTCTACTCTTGTAAATAATATATACGTACTTTACCGAGTCCCCTCACCTATATAAGGGGGACTCACCCCACCTTGTAAAGGGCTGATGTTGCTCCACTTCTCCATAATGCAATAATATCTCTCTCCCTCTTTCTTTCTACTAAGTTATCAGTGTTCATCGACCCCAATGTCACATTAGCATTTTATAGTTTCTTCGTTTGTTCTCCATCATTAGCTCGAAATTGATAGTATAAGAGCCTTACTTATTCATAACTTATCTGTTACCCTCTTCCCGACTAACCTCGATAAGCCCGATATAGGTTCAAGGCCTGGCCCCGAGGAATCTATTGGCTTGCTCTATGCCCGGGAACGTCCCCTTACTAGTTCGATTATCGCTTTGGCTAACTCGATCTTCATTGTCTTACTTCACGTTCTAACACCAATAACCCTTGTAAACTAGCTCGGGAATACATCACGTATTTTTAGAATCCCATTTACAAATTTAATTGTTGTTACCATTTTCACGGTAAACAGTTTGGCGCCCACTGTGGGGCTAAAAATAATAGTGATTATTTTCTTGGTAGTTTCGTCACTTAAACGCACGATATCTTTCGCACTTTTTCTTGCCCAAGATCTTTCGATTTCGGGTTAATGATCAGCTCGATAAGGGAAATCGAGGACGATAACCCCAAAAATCGCAAAGAAAACAATATGGCTGTCCTAACGGCTCGCGCGCCACCGCAGGACCTCGATAACGCATCTAGATCGGTTCGAGCGGGCGTGGATTTGTACGCTGCACAGCAGGGTAACGAAGTCTTGCACTCTAATGGCGGCACACAACACGCTAACCAACAGGAAGCCCGAAAAATCCCAGCAACGGTAGAACGGGAAGTTAATCTTCGTATTATTCTGGAAATGTTGCAGGAATAGCATTTGGCTATCTCTCAGCTACAGAGCCGCCCGGAGACTCTCGGCGCGACAGCACCTAAAATATCTCCTCGCTCCAAGCCAGTACCCGAGGTATCGGGCAACGACGAACCAACATTCTATCCTGTAACAGTGAGGATGCTGGAAGATATTATCGTAAAGATCGACTCACGCTCGCGGAGACTCCTACAGCAAACGTCTCCCAGAGATACGATCCCGGGACTCATTTCGCGGAAGTCAGAAACAACAAAATTCCCTGGGAGTGACAGGAACCCAAGTCCTCATAGGTGCATCACCACTCACGCATGCCCGTCCAGGAATGGCGACCTCCAAAATGGAGAACTCGGGACCGTCCCGATGAGGAGAGTTGAAGAAATTCCCCCGAAAGAAACCACAACGCGGCATCATTGTTCGGCATATAATCTCGGGGACCCGCTCACCGTACTAGCGCGATCCATGGAAGCACACACCAACGCCATCAAAATAATGCCAAAAGGGCTCAATGCACCGAAGGCCGGGAGAAGATGAAGAAATAAAATATCACGGGAAGCCGCACCCCGCTCTCCGGCAAGACGAACGAGACCGCTCCCGGTCTCGAATAGTGGGGTGGCACGGGCCTTCGCCCAAAACCCAACCAAAGCATACCCGGCGGCTCCAGAGCAGTTCAAGCAAAGCTTAGTCGAATATCCGGTCGAGGCTTGGTCATATACCAGCAACCAACACCTGACCCAAGTTAGAGCCGCGGACAACCCTCGAAAAACCACCTTGGGATCGTCGTATCCAGGAAGATTCCCAACAGAGAAGCCGGCACTGAATGAATGGAGCCATCACCCACACGACACGAATGGAAGAGACGATCCGAGGTACAGCGCATCTCGCAACAACAAGGCAGTATCCCGAAGATGACACCTTATAGGAACCTCCAATGGTACCAGATTCAACAAGACGCAACCGGCGAGGAAACCTCATCCGATAGAGCTCGACTTCAACGTTGAAGTTACAAGCATAGTGGTCACCATAAGTGAAGCCGGAAACTCCAGGTGGCTCGGATCTATTCAACCAAAACCCCTCCAAGGAAACCATGGCCCACCACTAGAATCACGAAATGCCCGGAGTTACAGACCCAAAATAGCAGGAACTACGCCATCCAACAAAGGTAACCACAAAGCATCGCCAAGCAAGCAAACCCGGATCCAGCTCCACGGACAAGGGGAAATCGAACAAAGCAGAGCCGGCAAGCTGCGGCATATCGTCACAACCGTTAAAGGATGGAGGCTTCCCGCTAAGATCCGTAGAACGTAGAATGCAAGTGCCCGTCACTAGAAAGGGATGGTCCCGGGGAATACTCCCCAAGGACACCCTCTCGCTCGAGGAAAAAGACGCCGAGACTCCACCTCGTCATTACATTAACGTATTGGTAATCCATTCTTTCGTTCAAACTCATTTCACATAAAACATACGTTTATGATTACAAGTGTATCAGGCAAAGTTATACCGACGATGTCGGGCCAAAGCTAATAGGATAACCCGGACCAACGTCACTCTCGGGTCGGACCGCTGATATGTCCCCAATGGCGATTGCCACAACGACCAAATCGCTCCCCCTGCGCGGCCCGCCCGAGCTCGGGCTAATACGTCGAGCGACGCAGGGCGCAGACGCTTTGTACAGGCAATGGAAAATACATCGCCTGGGACGTAATTCCGGCCCCGCTCCTCCAAAGGTGTAAAACACCATGACGGAGGCAGAGTCAAAGCATCTAGCTACAAACGACGGGAGGAGATCCCTCGCGTTATGCCCATGACCGGCGTTGCCCTCAAATGAGGTCAAAGGGTAAGGACAATCACGTCCTCGCCCAGGCCTGGCCGGACAAGGAATACGACTGCCGCGGGGCCTACTCCCAGGAACGCATCATCCTTTTATCATTTCCTTTTCCTTTCTTGTTGCTAATCTGTACGCAGGAAGCCAGCCGAGGAATTCAGTAGCCCTGGATCCCTCTCGAGGATCCGCGGCCACCGCGGGGCCCGCTGGGCATTCTTTCCTCGATCGGGTTTCTATCAGGAAGAAGGTTCTGCCAACAAGATTATTAGCAGGACTGCATGTCCTCGGGGAAGGGACCCGACAAGTCCATGATCTCTCTCGAAATTTTCCAATATGGAATCATAAAAGCACATCGGATAATCAGAGGAGTCACACCCATGTGGACCAGACTCACAGCAACAGGACAACTTGTATTTTCAACTTATGTTTTCGCCAAGCAATAAAGAATATTTTCTAAGCATTCGACGCCTCGAAGAAAAATATTTCGGCTTATCCTCAGCAAAAAACCTCTTCACCAATTGCGTCCCAAAACACTCGAAGACTCAAACAATTCAGCACCCCCACGACCCCAGGGCTCACAAAGCCCTCACGATATGGCTCGAAGTTTGTAAAAGGCGGTATTCAAGCCTAATCTAATCCGATATATTCGGAGACTCAACATGAGCAATTCGACAACTTGCGCAACCCCAAGGTCGGAACTCCGGGCTCACCAAGCCCCCGGAAAACAACTCCGAGCTCACGAGAAGCTATCTTCAAGCAAACTCGATGACTCGGAGACTATCGCCAATTGCCACGCACTGGAAAATCAAAAATTGTAAGACCGTAACGGGCAGCCTTGGCAAAACCAGATCTATTCTCCATAAACTGTAAGACCTCAACAGGCATGGAAAACTATAAGACCTCAACAGGCATGAAAAATCCCGCAGTTTAGGATGTACGTCGCATTTGTAAGAATCCCTAAAGGGCATACCCTCGGTGTAGATGCCTAAAACTGCTTCTTGGGATCAGAAATGGCCCCGGCCGAACGCACATGACTCTGGTCGAACGGCTCCTACAGCCAAAAATACGCGACTCGAGGACGCCCGACTGTTGCTAAAAAATCCTCCGAATCTACTTCGGAAAGAACCGGTTAAACACATGCTTCCCTCAACAGGCAAAAAATGAGTCCCGACCACGTCGGCTCCAAATTCGCAAAAGCGTCAATCTACTCGACCTAGGGGCTATGAACCTTCCGAGGTGCTCAAAACATCGCCGACTACGACTTGAAATCGAGGTTCTTTTAGAACCGACGACGGGTCGGGCAAAATAATCAATAAGACCTTAACGACAGGAAACAAAGCCTACAAAAAGCCTCCGGGCCTCACATCAAACACCGTAAGTGCCATTGTCGCCGGCTAAGGAAAGCCTCCGGGCCTCACACCGAAAGGTCTCTACGACCATCAGCTTGAAATTGACAACTTGAGGATTAAAGTGAGCTAGAATAACCCGATTCGGACACCGGATCCAAAATAGTTAAACTAAGCAAAGCCTCCAGGCCTCTTATCGAAAGGTCTCTACGACCAAACAGCGTAAGTGCCATTGTCGCCGGCTAAGCATGCCTCCGGGCCTCATACTAAAATGTCTCAATGATCAAGTAGCAGAAAGGCCACCATTGCTGGCCAAGAACTCATATGAGATTTAAGGGTCGATTACATCTCGAATCGCAACGCGACTCGGAGACTCGACCCGAAAAATCGCCAAACGCCAAGGGCTGAAAGTGAAATCATTATCACCAGCCCAGACGGGCTCGAGGGTAAGATAAGATCGAGTCAGGATCCCGACTCAGAGACTGAACCTGAAACTCATCAAAAAATACAAGCCTAAAGGCTACTCCAGGATTGAATCAGTTCGGTGGAAAAACTCCAGCAATCAGAAACGCAGAAATTACAAATTACAGGGCTCCACCCTTCTTATTATTACATATCAATTACAGGGAACAATCTCGACCTGCATCGTATGGTGGGATCTATATATGTATATAAATGGCAAAGAAGGCAGGGAATGTTCGTTCCCCCTTTATTTCCCTTTTGGCAGCTACGGCCTATCGGCCTCCCCCTCATTATCAGATACCAGAAACTTGGCATCAAACTCCGCTCCCTCGGCATGTTTGATCTCCTCCGAGAGATCGAATCCTCGAGCGTGAATCTCCTTGAGGGTCTCCCTCCGGGATCTGCACCTCTCATACTCCCTGCTATTACTTGCATGATCAAGGGCCTTCTTCAGCTCGGCCCTAACAACAGCGACGCTCTTTGAATAGGCAGCTATTTTTTGTCCCGAACGGGTGTTATTTATTACGACCTCGGCCTGGACGTTCGCCACCTCGATTTTCACCCTCAATAGCTTGGATGAGAGCCTCGCGATCATCTCCGCCCGAGCGGAATCATTCGTGTGAGCAGCCTGTCGTTGCGCCTCGAAACCGGATGTCGCACCTAGAGCTATCTCTTTAGCCTCCAAATGAGTGCTAAGGCGCGCTCGCAGCTCAGCAAGTTCGTGGTTGGCGGCACCAACCTCGCCCCAGAGTTGCTCCAGCTCATCCGCTTTGCCCTTCAACTGGAACAGCAGCGCTTT
The DNA here is from genome assembly GCF_001879085.1 of Nicotiana attenuata. NCBI lineage: Eukaryota > Viridiplantae > Streptophyta > Magnoliopsida > Solanales > Solanaceae > Nicotiana > Nicotiana attenuata. The sequence goes on from NC_031995.1 coordinate 34,264,383, forward strand.
AAAGACCGGCGAAGATAGAAAAAGCGATGTGAAGGAAATACAAGCCAACAAGGCGGAATACCTGTTTCTCCAAGAGGGTCTCCCGGTCACGGCTTCGATCCGCCCCGCGCCTTAAAGAAGCAAGCTCATTTTTCTTTACCACGCGTAGAAGTTGGAGGGACCTTCCCCTTTCTCGAGCCTTCTACAGATGGGTCTCGCGATGAAGCAGCTCGACATTGAGCCTGTCAAAAGCCTGAAAGGAAGCCAAGCGTATGAAGAAAACAGAAGAAAATACTGGGCCAGAACATCCTTCTTACGGGCGAAAATTCACCGCAAGGCCAAAACGATAAGCCTCACCAAGAGCCAAAGTTATATCCAATAAAGCTTCGGTCCCAGAAGCTGGCCGACCGACCGAATCATTTCCTTTGAGCTGCTGCGGAGAAGGTTCCTCACCGCAAGCCTCCACACGCCACAGAACATCTTTCCTTTTGCCAGCACTCCTCGATTCTTGAACCGGCGATCTCGCCTCGAACGAACTCCCGACGCCTGTAGTAGGGAAACCGAGCAGATCGGCATAGGGGAGTCCACCCCAGAAAAAGAAAAGAGAAGAGTGGGAAGGGAACGCCAGACACCTACCACGACAATTTACCTCCCACCTCCCTTTTGAAAGATCTCGCCACCTGCGCCTATCATGAGCCTAACATGCTGCCAATTTGCGAGACCATTCGGCTAAGTCCGGAACCTCATCAGGCAACCAACGAGTCGCTACAAACAAAAGACGGGAAGAAATCACTGTGAGTCCGACCTCATGTGAAGAAAAAAGACAGCTCGAATAGAGTGCTATGTGTGGAACTCCATTTCTCAGGGAACGGTAAGAATTCTCCGGGGATAACTTCAGTCATTCGAACTCGAACAAACTAGCTCATCCATCCGTGGTCTTCATCCTCTTGGCCGCCGATCGTGGGAGCTCGAATAGACCGGCCCTGAAGAGCAACCAGACCTCGAAAGCGCACTGGCCGGTAAAGCCTTATGAGGTTACTAAGAGTAAAATCTATCCCAGCCTTGTCGGCAAAGTATCTCATCGACCATACTATGCTCCAGAAGAAGGGATGAACCTGCGCCAGCGTTACTTGATACCTTCTACAAAAATCGAGCACAACCCGGTCCGGGGAACCTGGCGCGAGAACGATGGTATACACGCTCAAGAAACCTTCGACGTACGTCGTGACGTTCTCCTCGGGGGAAGGGGCTTGCAGGACCACGCCTTCCCCCCATCTACATTTTCTCCTGATCACCTCGAGGTCCTCCTCTACCACCGAAGAGGTAATCCTCGACACATGCCCCCGGTGGCCCGGAATATTAGGAGGTTTTCCCGGTGTAGCAACGCCCCTCGAGGATGTGTGCTCCGGGCACCGCTCTTCCAATGTCGGAGAAGGGCCGCTATTGCCAGCCAAAGGCGGAATGTAGGAAGAAGTACCCTTCGCCCGAGCATCAGACGTCGAAGCAACGGCCATGGCCACAACAGAATAATAGGAAGAAGAAGAGTATGCAAGCAGAAATCGCCTAAAGCGGAGAAATGGGGAAGCTCGTGGAAAGTACCTGGCTCTACAGAGGAGATGAGCTTATCAAATAAGAAACTGCAGTATAAGGGCCAGGCAACAACTGACCAAATTTCCCAAACAGGCCAATTAATTCTTGTCGCGTTAACATCACACACCCCTTGGGGAATGCAATGGCGGAATTACTCCAGACTCCCACGTGATTCGTGAAAGCAGGAGGGGGGGCCTCGGGCAATCCCCGACGTCCGTCCCCCGAGCTAGCAACTCAACCTCGGCTACAAAATACAAAAGGGCTCCAAAGGCCCGATACCCAGTGCTCTGAAGCAAGAAGAACTACCGAAATAAAGGCTCCATTTTATTAACAAAACAGTTGTACATCTTTGTAGTATTCGGAAGGGAGAACATATGAAACAAAAAAGAGAAGGGGGGCTCGGAGACTACTCCTCGCCGCTATACTCTTCGCCCTCATCGAGAATAGTTAAACGCTCCAGCTCCTCCTCTGTCTCACGGGCCTTGTTTAGGACAGCAGATAGCTCGAAGCCCCGGGCCTTGAGTTCTTCCATAACCTCCATCTTTCCTTTCGCCTTCGCATAATCAACAGCACGGACCAGTTTCTGCTCGACCGCAAGGGATATGTCTCAGGCCATCGCATGCGCCGTGGCCGCGTCCGCCTTGTAAGCATCAGCGTCTCATTCCACATCGAGCTTAGCCTCGGTCGAAGTTGCGATCTCCTTGCGGGCCTCCGAAAGAAGGCTCCGTGATGTCGCCAACTCCGCAGTTGCATTTTTATTCCGCTCCCTGAGCTCAGAGAACTCCATTTCCAATTCGGCTATCCTCGAGTTTCCCTGGTCAACCTTCGTTACGAAACAAGGCGACGAATATGTGAACACAAAACGCATATGTAGACGCCAAGCGGAGGAGCAGATATGAAAGAAAAAAGAGGAATACCTGTGCAGTAAGAGCGGTCTTCTCCCAGAGTGCTGCCTCTAAAGTGGCTTGAAGCTCCTTCATCTCCTCATCTCCCACAATGCCTCGAGACTCAGAATCTTGCAGTTTCGAAGTAATGGCATCACTCTTTTTCTCGTGATGTACGAGATCCCCACAGAGCCGTGATATGACACGATCGTATATCTCTTTGCACTACAACGCAATAAGGATGTTGAGAAAAGCGATGAATAATGCCCAAGGGCGAAGAGAAATACTCAAAGAAAAATTGTCACCTGCCGCAGGGATTTCTCCGCTGCATCGACGGCGTCAGATACCTCAAGATCAACCCCGTCAGGTACGTCATCGAGGATGTTGGAAAAAATCCCTTCCCCTCCAAAGGATGTGTCGGCCATGGCACTAACCATCCTTCCGGCATCTCTCAACTCTCCCGACGAGACTAAACAGTTTCGGATGAAGTTGTTCGGGTTATCAACCCTATCGAATAGCAGCCCATGCCCCGGGAAGGCTTCGAACTCCATCCCATCCGAGCTCGTAGCCCTGCTGGCAAAAGCTACATCGAATCTGGCCGAGCGGTTCGAAACCACATCGGCGTCCTCACCAACAACCTCCGGCTCCTTAGACTTGCTGGCCCTAGCCGTCGCGGACTCAGCACCCTCCGACCGGGGCACCTGCGAACCCCTCTCGCTTGTCGTCGACCTCCTCCTCAGCGAACTGCCATCATCACCTTCTTCCCCACCTACACCAGGATCCGGGTGAGAGCTCGGGACTGCAGTCTCTTCAAGTCGGGCAACGGCCACTCTTGTTTTCCTTTTCTTGCTCGTGCCGACCCCCAAGGCCTCCGTTTCACCACCAGGGGGTGGCCTCATCAACATCTTTTCCCCAAGGCCTACATCAACCGATGATTAGAGCCCAAGGGAATACAAAACACAAGATACATACAGAAAAGAAACCCTACCATGGTTCTTGGCCACCCAGCGCTTATCGGCAATGACGACCCATGATCGGAGATGATACGGGAACCTCCTATCCAAGCGCTCGATCCACCTCGCCAAGTCCAAAACCTCATCGGGATGCCAAGGAGAAGCTGGAGAAAGTTGCCAAGAGGTTATTACAACTCTCGAAAGAAAAGTTGAGGAACGATTAAAGAGAAGATATACTTACCTGATAATTCCACCGTTCGGGAAAAGGCACCCATTGGACCGGGATAATGTCCGAGGTGCGCACCCAACCAAACCTGCTCATCCACCCCCAATCCATCCTTTCATCGATGATTGAAGGGAAAGGTTTCTTGGATCGTTGCCGAAGCTTGATCAAGCCTCGGTACAGCCGAGGACGGCATAGTCCGATCAGATGGTTGAGAGTGAGAACTTCACCTGCGATCTCCTCAGTAAAGTGCCTGAGCATCAGCACAATCCTCCAAAAGGACGGTGAGATCTGGCCAAAGGTCACTCGATACCGAATGCAGAAGTCAAGGATCACCAGATCGATGTCCAAAGGAAGAGATTTTTACGAATTCGTCGGTACCCAAGGTGAACGGGTAGGTATGTACACAAAGAAAGCCCTCCTTGAAACTGGTAATATCGTCGCCGGAGGCAGAAATTCCCACTGTCACTGTTTCATCCTATCGGCAGTCACCCTTCACATTTCCGACATGAGTCACCACACTCATGTATCGAGACACATGCTCGCATTGGCCCGACTTGGACGCGGGAGCCACGATGTCGAAATCCTTTGACATGTCAAGCTCGGAAGGGGTCCACTGCTCTAGAGAAGGGGCCAGCCTATTACCCCCCCAGCCGACTGGGACGATGATGCAGTATCGTTCCGACGGGGTACCGTCTTGGAGGTCCTGGCCATAAATGATGATGGACCTCTTCCGAAAAGAGAAAAGGAGAGAAGGATGAAAATATATCAAATAAATTGGGATTCCGGTTCACAAGCCTAGAGGAAGGGCAAAGATGAGAAGTATCTGGTGATCGGGTCGTTTCATAGGAACCAATTAGGGAAGCAGAAGGGACGAGCCTGCAACAGTTCGTGAACTCCTCGATCGTGGCATATGACGGCGCCCCGCACGGTTTCTGGGGCTATGGCATTTAATGCTCTTATATGAATAATATCATGGTAATAATGGCCTCGAGGCTACGAGGCTACGATTCGTTTCGTTTCCTATCACTTTGATATAGGAAACGTGGAGACTATCTGTACGCGGTAAAATCAGAAGACTTGAGTTTTTGCTATCGAGACATATTTGGAAGCCTTCCCCGAGACCCCGAGGGTGGAAGGCCACGGTCGAGTTCTCGGCCTCAGGGCTCATTGAGGCCCGAATCGAAGGAAGCAGGGCCCGAGGTCAGGACAAGAGAGGAGGTCTCCGAAGTACATGGCTACACCTGACAAGACCGGTCTATCTACAACCTATTGAGAGGACTTGCGTCAGGCCGTCCCATCTTTCTGCTCTTGTAAATAATATATACGTAATTTATCGAGTCCCCTCGCCTATATAAGGGGGACTCACCCCACCTAGTAAGGGGATGATGTTGCTCCACTTCTCCATAATGCAATAATATATCTCTCTCTCATTCTTTCTTCTAAGTTATCAGTGTTCATCGACCCCGAGGTCACCTTAGCATTTTATAGTTTCTTCATTTGTTCTCCATCATTTAGCTAAAAATTGATAGTTTACGAGCCTTACTTATTCATAACTTTATCTGTTACCCCCTTCCCGACTACCCTCGATTAGCCCGAGATAGGTTCGAGGCCTGGCCCCGAGGTATCTACTCGCTTGCTCTACGCCCGGGAATGTCCCCTTACTGGTTCGATTATCTCTTTGGCTAACTCGATCTTTATTGTCTTACTTCACGTTCTAACACCAATAACCCATATAAATTAGCTCGGGAATAGATCACGTATTTTTAGAATCCCATTTACAAATTTAATTATCGTTACCATTTTCAGGGTAAACAAGTATGAACAATAAGTTTGATGTATATATCTTCTCTGCCCCTTGAATCACCTGACTCGTTATTTGATCCTCTAAACTAATCTACTGGTGTTTGCCTCTCTTTGTTTACATTTGTGATTGGTTTCTTTGGGTATTCTTATGAATATTGAAAGTGTTGACAGTGTACTACACTCTTGTGTTTAGGTTGTGACATCAATAGTGTAATCTGGTATTTCATACTTATAATGTTGCTCTATATAACTTCTGTGGGAAATGTGTACACTGGAATCTATGTGTTTACTTTAGTTATCACAATGAATGCCTCATTGGCAACTAAACCTATAGGGAAGAGTAGGTGTGAGTGGTTAAGGGAATTTAGGAGTGGGATCTAGTTTGTGGTTGAGATGCTCTCCCTGACACAAGTACTGCTCGGGGTCCCTGAGACCGTTGTGAACTCTGAAGTGCCACGGATCCAAAGGGTGTCTTGTCCATAAATAGGATTTTTCCCTAAGCTTTTAATCATTCAAACTTATTAATCCCTTTAGGACTAATTCTAAATGAAAAAGAAGGCTTCGCTGTGATCATTATTTTTTGTTCACTCTATAGAGCCTTACATTGCCTTTACTACATCTTTAATTACAACATTTTTTGCAATCTTATCGGTCCTCATATTAGCCCTATTATATTCTTAGTTTATTTTAAATGTTATATCGGGCCTTATCAATAATATCTCTCTTTTCTTTTGCATATGTGGTTGAATTAGTCATGTTAAATTCTCAAGAACTCAGGCCCAAGCTCCATCATAGAGCCCTAATAACTAAAGCATGTTGTTGTTGTTCGATATCTGCTGGGCCTGGCATTTCTTTTAGGCCCAAAACACTGAGTCCAGCCTTCTTCCTCTTTATCGCTTTAAATAAGAACTATTGTTTGTCTATATATATGTATGATAGTAACGGTGTTGATTGAATGCCTTTGTTATTCTTTAAGAAACCTAGGCAAGCTAAAGACCATAAGTGATTTAACAGAAAATCATTGTTACCCTATATATATTAGCTATTAGCTTCAATATACTTGGTCGTTCATTTCTACTGCACAATTTTCATTTCTATTCGTGCTGATCATTTTAATGAAGTTCTTTAAAGTGAAACAGATTTGAAAGCAAGTAGCTCTCTTTCTCTTAAAAGCTAGAATTAGAAATAAAAATGATTTCAAAGACAATTTTTCTACAAACAAAAGCGAAACACAGTTGCAATCAAGGATTACCTCAATGAGCTTTTTTCTAAACTTGGATACCAAAACTTGAAATCAATCTTCAAGGTATACCTAAAAGTCATTTCTCTAATAGCCTTTACTTCACTAGAGTTATACAAATAGCCATACTATAAAGATATCCATATTTTTACATCTTTTCAAATCTTGTTGAGGTAAAGACTTTTTCCAAATCTTTTTATACCATGTAGATGTAAAAAATTTAAGGGCTTTTACAAATTAAACCTATATCTTCTTTTTAAGTACATATACTATTTTCCTTCAAATAATAAGCTTTAAACAAGACATAGAGTAAGCTATAAACTTTTCAGCACTAACTAAGTAGAATATAGACATCTAAGTTGTTTGTGCAACGGGCAGTGAAAGCTATTAGAAAACTTGGAATCATGTTTACAGGTTTTATAGCACCTATCATCTGTAAATTAGTTAATTTGGAATAGTAGCATCGCATATACAATATTGGAATTCAGAATCACCTAGAAACCATGCATATAGGACTCTAGTATCAATTCTGAAACTATGTACCGCCTAAGCTGCCCGCGTGCATTTTTTATTTATGTGTGGAGTATAACTTGGACCTTTAGTTGTCTTTATGTGAAGTCCCATGTGTTTTGAATGTCTCTTAGTTTTATAATTTTTAAGCAACCTAGGTGAAGTCTAGAACCACCCAAATAGTAGGTCAAAAGCCTCCTGGACCATAGGCATGGGAGAGGTAGTGCACGCGTAGGATACGACTTGGAACTAATTAGTGCGCTTTAAGTAAACAACATAAAGATAGTAATCGGGTAGCAGGAGATGATAGTGTGTGCCCGCCGAATAATATGAGTAACACCCCATCTCGAGGGAGTTACGAAGTATTATTTATGTTGCACGGGGTGATCCTTTAGGCCAAGAAACTTAGGACCCCCTCCCCTTTATCTTTCAATTGTTTATTCATGTTTAGTAATCCCTTGTTTCTTAGCTTTGATCACATAGACTAATTCATATAATTGAGTTCAGCCGGGACCCACAGTTGTGGATCTCGAAGAGTGCCTAACACCTTCTCTTCAAGGTAATTTTGAGCCCTTACCCGATCTCTGGTGATGCAAACTGGTCAAACAGAGTTATTTGCAAATAGGTGCCCTAACGCAGCTTAATCTGTTAGGTGGTGACTCTCTCTTTCAACACCCTACCCTAAAAAGAGTTGTCACGTGTCGAAACCCAATTTTGCGATAAAAAGGGGCGCGACAGCATCGCGACTCTGATGGGGAGGTTGGTTCGTGCCTTTGTTTGCTTGTTTTCCTTTTCTTTGCTCTGGAAATCCTATTTGAGTTGCCCCTGGTAACATCTGGTTGCTTCATAAAAATAAAGTTTTCCAAAAAATATGCGCTTCTTTGATGAAATAGAGTTATTTAGAAAACATAGTGGTATATAATATCAAGTAAATTGGATGAACTAACGACTGCTACACTTGTAGAGACATTGCACAATTTTGAGGGTCCTCCACAAAATTCTAGCCCAGTTTCGTAAGTGATCCTTCGGCCGTACTGCATGTGACGAAATTTGTTGGAACTGCTCTAGAATTTTTAGAATCCTTCTCAAAATTCTGTCCCAGTTAGTTAACTGATTCTCTGATTGTCTTACATATGACATCGGCTGGACTTGCTCCGGAATTTTGAAGGTCTTCCTTATAATTCTGCCCCAGTTTCTGGTTATGGGAAATGAAAATTTTATTGAGATGTGACCGAACCCACAGGGCTTCCTAAGTATCCCCTGTTAAAGGGGAATCAGGTCAAGCGTAGTTCAGTTACATCAGATGAAGAAGCGTGAACAGTTTAAATATAGTATCTCTTAACTGCATCCGAATTGAAAGGCTTTAGCCAAACTTCACCGTCCAATTCTACCAGTATGAGTGCTCCTCCTGTTATCACCCTGCGAACCATATAAGGACCTTGCCAGTTGGTTAAAAATTTCCCTTTGGCTTCATCTTGATGTGGAAAGATCTGCTTTAACACCAGCTGCCCCGGTGTGAACTGTCTTGGTTTGACACTTTTGTTGAAAGCTCTGGATATTCTATTCTGATAAAGTTGACCATGACACACTGCATTCATCTTTTTTCCATCTATGAGGGCTAATTGCTCATTGCGGTTCCTTACCCATTCTGCATCACTGAGTTCGGCTTCTTGTATGATCCTTAAAGAAGGAATTTCTACCTCGGCGGGAATGACAGCTTCGGTACTATAAACCAGCAAATAAGGAGTTGCACCGGTTGATATGCGGAATATGGTATTGTATCCCAATAAGGTAAATGGTAACTTCTCGTGCCATTGCTTGTGATTTTCTACCATTTTCCTTAGTATCTTCTTAATGTTCTTGTCGGCAGCTTCCACGGCTCCGTTCATTTGAGGCATGTATGCTGTGGAGTTTTTGTGCTTGATTTTGAATGTTTCGCACGTGGCTTTCATCATATTAGTGTTGAGATTGGCGGAATTGTCAGTGATGATGGACACGGGAACCCCAAATCAACAAACAATACGATCCCTGACAAATTCTGCGATGATTTTCTTGGTTACAGCTTTGTAAGATGCAGCCTCTACCCATTTTTTGAAGTAATCAATGGCCACTAAAATGAACATGTGCCCGTTCAAAGCAGTAGGTTCGATCGGACCAATGATATCCATTCTCCACGCAGCAAAAGGCCAAGGCGCACTTGTTGCATTGAGTTCGTTTGGCAATACCTGTATCATATCTGCATGTAGCTGGCATTGGTGGCATTTTTGGACATACCAGATACAATCTGTTTCCATAGTCATCCAAAAGTATCCGGCCATGAGTATCTTCTTTGCTAGAACAAAACCGTTCATATGTGGGCCACAGGTTCCGGCATGTATTTCCTCAAGAAATTTGGAAGCTTCTTTGGCGTCAACACACCTTAATATTCCTAGATCAGGTGTTCTCCTTACAAAATTCCTCTGCTTTGGAAGAAATGATTGGACAGCCTACGCAGTGTGCGCTTCTAAGTATGGTTTGCCTGCTCTAGGTATTCTCTTTTCGCCAAATATTCCTTGATGTCGTGGAACAATGGATTCCCGTCCATTTCTTCTTCAACATGAGCACAATAAGCTGGCTGAGTGTGGATCCTTATCGGAATGGGATTGATGAAATTCTTATTCGGATGGTGTATCATGTAAGACAAAGTAGCCAGTGCATCTGCGAACTGGTTCTGGATTCTTGGAACATGTTGGAATTCTATCTTCGTGAACCTCATCATCAGTTCTTGCACATGATACTGGTATGGTAGTATCTTGGTGTTTTTCGTAGCCCATTCTCCTTGAACTTGATGTTCCAGAAGATCCGAATCACCAATTACCAACAACTCTTGTATATTCATGTATCTGGCCAATTTGAGCCCCATGATTCAAGCCTCATATTTTGCCATGTTGTTGGTGCATGGATGTCATGCCACAACCTCGGGGAGCGCGACCAGTGCTCAATCGAGTAAACCCGGTCGGGCAAGCCTATTAGACACTTTCTACCAAATTCACTTATGACCAAAAGAAGAGGTACTTTTGTTGATTAGACAATAGGAGGTCATATATATATATATATTTATGCACATTACTAATCCATTTCATTAGTTACGTCATTATTAAGTTCCCAAAATATATATATATACTTTAAGATCTAGTGGAACACGAGTCCAAAACACAATAGATAGTCTGATGACCTTCCCAATACCCCTGTACAACCCACACAATGTCTATGGAGCCTCTAATTAGATACAAAAGGAAGTTCTATGAAAGTGCCGACAACAAGGCCCCGACTATACCTCAAAACATGGAAAGTACATAAGCAAAAGATGCATTACATGGCCTCGAGATGAAACGGGGTTTACTAAGACTGTTGGGAAGGTGAACGCAAAGCACCGCTAACTGGGATCAACACTGTCGGCTATAGAACCACCTACATCCATTAAAAGATATAGCACCCCCGGCAAAAAGGACGTTAGTACTATCGAATAGTACTAGTATATAGAACTAAAACACCATCTCTATATAATGAACAATTAGAGATAGAGGAAAAAAGTCATGATGTACAACAAGAGCTTTTGAACAAATACGGAAAACATCAAGTAAGGATTACAAGTCTCCGGTTAAATTTTCATTTTTATTAAGTTGATAATCTTAGTGCCATGTGCCACAACCCACAATACCACTGTGTTCCTACGAGAAGTCCGATCACGGCCCGATCGGCTAGGCCATCTCCCTTGAGACGTCTACCAAATCCGCAATTCCAAATCAATCATTTCCAGCACCGTCACCACCATGTGTGCGGCATGGCGTCCAATCATGGCCCGATCGGCTAGGCCATCTCCCTTGAGACGTCAACCAAATCCATAATTCCATATTTCAATATATTGGCACGAGTTGCTTTACTTATTAAGTCATTCTTGCCGCTTGGCCGCATTTCATAATTCAAGTTTCCTTTTTTACATATTCAATAACATTATCATCAATAACAATGAGGCCTATCATGTAAGGCATTTTCACACACAAGGGAAAAGCTTGGAAATTCTAAGCACATAGAGGCTTTTCATACAAATTGGCACAACAATCTTTATTCAATTTCGTTGACATGAATTCCACATTTGTAAACATATTCACAAGTTGCATGACGACATGATAAACATTTAGAACAATCATTTAACATAAATCTTTCAACGCAACACTTTAGGGCAAAGATTCTAGTATGATCACATTTGGAACTTACACCAATTACGCGAACACCAGAGGTTCGATTCTAAAAAGAAAGAGGTTTAGCCATACATACCTCGATAGAACTTTCCTTAAAATCTTACAATAATTCTGGAACCCTTAGAAACATCGATCTATTTTATGAGCATTACAAATTGAACAAAATATTAGAGAGATGAACAAGACTCTAGCTCTTTTGAGCACATCATCAAGCACTACGTATGCATTATGCCTTTTAAGATTTATTGGTGAAACATTTAACCAACCCATACCCCATCTCTTACCATTATAGCTCATAATCATCTTACACTGTTCCATTATACATGTATGCAAAATAGATACAACCTTGAGCCCATGAACCTTCTTGTTATTTGCTCATTTTAGCAGGAATTTTCGAAATCAAAGGCTAGGGCACAGATTCTTACCTCTGAGGTTGAAGGCTTAGGAAACTTTTCTTGAAAATCTTCAAGGATTGGGCAAGGATTGAAGAGTGAGTTAGTAAGGATCACTTTGTCCCTCTAGAACTCTTTCTCTCACTTTAAAGGCATCAGACACTAGCTCAATATGGCCTAGTGGGGTGTTTTTATTGGGATGGGGTCGGGTTTTAAAAGATAGAAAATAGGAGCCCGACTAAATCTGTGATCCCATATGCGACCGCATAACTGATATGCGGCCCGCAAAGGGACGACAAAGTAGCCCTCAAGGGCTTGAATCTTCTGCCCGGGTATGTGACCAATATGGAGTCTGCACACCTATTCTGTCGTCGCATAATGCACCGCATAACTACCCTTCGCAAGAAGCCCAAGGAGGTTATGTGACGACTACTCGGCCCGCATATCGATTATGCGAGTGCATAATTTGCCGCATAGTTGTCCCCAAAATTTGCCAACCTTCTGCCTCACTCTACAGCAACTATGCGGTCCGCATAGTTGTTACGCGACCGCATAATGGGCCGCAGAAACGTTCTCTTCTGAAAAACATTTTTCCTTAACTTTTATAAATTTCTAACACATATTCCTAACTTGGCACTACGAGATTTTGGGTTTTTGAGTAAAAATTTCATGGGGCCTTACATCCTCCCCCCCCCCCCCCCCCCTTAAGATCATTCATCCTCGAATGAGGCCCGAGGTTCGCCCATTTTTACCTTATGCACTCAGATCTCACACCACATACCAACACCCCCAAAATTTGGCTAACTCCCCAATTTTGCAAAAATTTTGCTAGAGTCTCCTTTGTAACTTGGGCCTATCCACCTGTCAGAGAACCCCAAAACACATCCTAACAACGGATACAAGGACCTACTGACATAATATAACTCATAACAACACCAACCATGGCCTTATAGGCAATATATAAATCAAGCGAAATAGCTTTACATAGACTAGTCAAGTGACACAAAGTTTATAGGAACCAAATTCATAGAAGCTAATACATGACTATACAAACAAATGGGGATACTTCTTCTTCATTTCTTCCTCTGTTTCTGAAGTGGCTTCCTCAACCTGCTGGTTGCCATAACACTTTCACGGAGGCAATTTCTTTATTTCTCAACTTTCGAACTTGCCTATCAAGAATGGCAACTGGAATTTCCTCATATGACAATTCTTCATTAACCTCAATAGTCTCAACTGGTACGATAAGCGACGGATCCCCGATTACTTTCTTTAGCATAGACACATGGAATACCGGGTGTACCAATGACATTTTTATAAATTTCAAACACATGTTCCTAACTTGGCACTACGAGTTTTCGGATTTTTGAGTAAAAATTTCACGGGGACAGTGGAAACCTAAGCTTTGTGAATACCGAATAATGCTGACCTATCTCTGATACCAAAAATGCTCCAATACTCACTCCTTTGAAGTTTGCATCTCCGCCGAAAAACATTCACCAACTCACGTATGCTTCAGCAATGTCCTCTCCTACGAATGACACTTCTTTGGCCGAAAAATACATTTTGAGTGGTTCGTATTCTCCTCCTAAGGGTTTTCAGCAAGATGATCTACCAAAGCTTGTCCTTTGATTGCCTTCTGAGTTATAGAGATGATATCGAACTCATTCAGCAATATTTGCCACTAGGCCAACTTCCCGGTAGGCATATGCTTCTGAAAGATGTACTTCGGAGGATCCATCCTTAATATGAGGTATGTGGTATAGGAGCTGAAGTAATGCCTCAATTTCTGAGCTGTCCATGTCAAAGCACAACAAGTCTATTCTAGCAGAGAGTACCGTGCTTCATAAGGTGTCAACTTCTTGCTCAAGTAATATATGGCTTGCTCCTTTCTTCCCGTCTCATCATGTTGTCCCAAAACACAACCAAAAGCCCCATATAGTACGGACAAATAGAGTAGGAAAGGTCTCCCTGGTTCCGGTGGGACTAGGAAAGGCGGTGTGGACAAGTATTCCTAGATTTTGTCAAAAGCCTTCTAACAATCCTCGGTCCAACTGGTTGCAGCATCCTTCTTCAACATTTTGAAGATTGGTTCACATATTACTGTAGACTGTGGTATGAAGCAGCTGATGTAATTTAGGCGTCCCAGGAAACTCATCACGTCCTTGTTACTCTTCGGCGGTGGTAACTGTTAGATAGCTTTAACGTTAGACGGGTCCAACTCTATTTCTCGGCGGTTGACGATGAATCCTAGCAATTTTCCTGCAGGAACCCCGAATGCACATTTTACGGGGTTCAGTTTTAAATTGTACTTCTGTAGTCGGTCAAAGTACTTCCTCAAGTCTGCTATGTGATTAGTGGCTTTGTTGGATTTGATGATGATGTCCTCAACATATACCTGTATTTCCTTGTGTATCATATCATGAAAGATGGTCGTCATGGCTCTCATATAGGTTGCCCCAGCATTCTTCAGACCGAATGGCATCATTTTATAGCAATACACTCCCCATGGTGTAATGAAAGCTGTTTTCTCTGCGTCTTTTTTGTCCATCCATATCAGATGATAACCCCGCGAAGCAATCTGTTTACCTTGAAAATGGTAATTACAATTATATTTTATTTTGTGATTCTAAAAATATGTGATTTATTTTAATGCTAGTTGTTAGGCGATAGATGCTAAGTGTGTGTTAGAAAGAAGAGATAAGAGCTTGAAGACATTGTGTAATGTAAACTGAATGGCCGTGAATCATGGCCTCGAACTAGCCTAAGTCGGGCCTCGAGGTCGAGCTAAAGCTCCGACTGGGGATGGTTGATGAAGAACTAACGGTTCTGAGGGCCTTGGTGGTGGCTCCTTATGATCAATGTCGAATAATAAATGAAAAACAATCAATGGAACACAATAAATGTAAACAATAAAATCAAAAGAGAGACAATGGAGAATGTATAAGTTAGGGAGAAGAGAATGTTCTTGTTCTTGTATTGAATATATGTCCGCAAGAAATGACAATGGTCCCCTTTATATAGGAGGGGGAATCCCAACATAGTACAGGTCCATTTATTACAAAGATATGCGGCTGGTACAACCATTTATTACAAAGATATGCGGCCGGTACAACCATTTAATTTCACGGTACGGACTTGTACTATTCTCATAGACCTGGTCATCTCTAACTACGTGCTTTGAGAATTTCCCGCTTATCCAACATAGCCACCGATTTGTACTGCCCCAAGGTCGAACATAGGGAACCCTCAAGGTCATACCTCGAGCAGTTCCACGAGCATTCTGGAGACGGGCTATGGAGCGTTGTAATGATCATAAAATTGGACTCTCCGATTTTAGCCCTATACAGATAGTCCCCGCATTTCTTAGAGTAAAAATGATAAGAAACGACCTTGAATTCTTGCCTTTGATATTTCCATCATGATGTCAGCCTTTCGGAGCATTAAATGACGTGACTCAAAGGATGCGCAGAGCTCGCTTTCAGCATGATCATCGAGAAGCCCACAAAATGTTATTGGTTCAACTTTTCCGCTTCTCAAACGTTGCCCAAACGGCTTCTATAAATACCTAAACTATTTTTCATTCACACTTTTACAATATCTTCAAGTTTTTAGAGCTAAGTTCACCACCTTCTGCATTCATTCCTTCTCTGTGCTCGCCTCTTCATCTTCCTTTTTAGAAACTCTATTATAGTTATGGCTAACACCTCCATGACGGTACCTCAGAAAGAGGGTACCACTTCTTCATCACGTCTGTCTAAGGGCAAACAAAAAATACCTCCAAGTATCAAGCAATGTACTCTTGGCCACTTCGATACGGTGTCCGATTTCACCATTGAAAATCCCCCTTCTACACTGGGCCGATGTGAGCCCGTGCCTCGGTACATCAGTGTTGGGACCGACACAACGAGATTGATGATAGACTGCCGATGGGGGGAAGCAGTGCAAGTAGAGATCCCCAAAGCTGAGGAAAGCATAGTAGAACACAAAGCTGGCTTCATCAGCGTATATACATACCCCTCATTCTAGGCCCCGTATATTCTTCTTCATCGTCGTTAGATCCGGTGATTCTTGACTTTTGTCGTGAGTACCGAGTGACACTCGGTCAGATCTATCCTTCTTTTTGGAGTATTGTTTACATGCTCAGATATTTCTCTAACCGGGTCGAGGGAATGACCTTAACCCTCGATCACTTGGTCAGATTGTACAGCCCCCGTCTCTTCTGAGGTTTAGTCAAGCTTCACCCTCGATCCTCCAAGACATTCTTTGCGAGCATCGATGAAGACAAAGACCGGGGATGGATGATCCGGTTTGTCATAGTTTGAACCTCAGACATCATTCCTGCTGATAGGATGCCATTCCCCGAGGAATGGAACATGAAGCGTAAATGTCCCTACCTCGAGTACATTTCGTTGCCCCTTCTTCCCCTTCTGAAATGATCTTCTTTTGATTATGTAGCCACCCTTTGGTACCCCGGCGTGGCTCAGGACCTTCCAGGATGGATCAAACAAGTAGACTCTGCTTTTCCTTACAGCGAGCGTGTTTGGCGTGATTTGGCCAAAATACGGTGGCAGGCCAAGAACCACGGTAATCTTTCGTTGTTGTTATTACCAAGTTCCTTATGAGTATTCTTCGTGGCGGTAAGTTTAAAACATCATGCATGTGCCGGACTCGGGGAAGGCGTATCGATGAGACCGGCTCCTCTTGGTAAAGAAGAAGCCTCGAAACCCGACAAGGGTAAGAAGAGGAAGAAGGAGGCGTCGACCGAGTCTCCAGAATCGAAGAAACCAAGGTCCGCAAGCCTAAGACCGACGCCATGGTCTTGACATCGACGGCTGCGACAAGTCTTCGTGAAGATGATGACGATGGCGACCGCCCCTTGTTACAAAGGGTGAGTCAGAGTGGTGATGCTCCACAAGCTGTTGGTCGGAAGGCCGGCGAATCGGGGGTGGCCGATGTGGACCAAACTCATGCTGAAGAGACCCTCGAGGAGGGCTTGGGCGCAATCACCGAGCCTCAAGTTGGTCATGGTATAGTCCGTGCCGGCAAAACCTCGGTTGGTGATTATGGAGGGCGCGAATCCGAAATTTTTTGGTATCGAGAAGAAAATCTTAGAGAAATTATACCGCGGGCGGCTTTGAGTTGGGCTCTTCATTTTCTCTGGGGAAATAAGGGATTCCCAGAACACGGGCACTACCGATATGGGGGCCTCTCCGGGAGAGCATGATATGTTCAAGGACTACTTCGTTGGTGTTGATGTGGACACAGATCTCGATGCCCCTGCACTTTCGAGGAGGCTGAGAGGCTTCAAAAGCAGGTGATATTCTCGGCATACCATTTGCGCTTCAAAATTTTTTAGCCTTGCCTTTCTACCTTCCCTACTTTGTTGTAGGTCAAGAAGTTGTATGACCACGCCTTTTCCAAGCTTCAACATGAGCTCTCATGCCGTGAGGAGGAGCTTGAGAAGCTCACATTGGGGCTAAACGAGTCTAAGGCTTCCTCTATCCGAAAGGAAGAGGAGTTGAATGAGCTTTGGGCGAGTCTGGAGAGAGTGCAGCAGGAGCGAAATAGCTTTGCTGAGCAGGTAATACGACATTCATAAGTTCATCTTTTTATTCTTATAACTTGAAGCTCACTATCTTGATTCGCTTTCCTAGATTGGGCAAAAGAATGCCCTGGTGGGGCGACTTCAGGAAGAGGTTGCAGCCAAGGATACGGAGATCCTCGAGCTGAGGAGGCAGAATGAGGTCGTGACCTCAAAGAATGACCTTTTGCGGGGAGAGTTGGCCTCAACCCAGGATCTTCTTCGAAGTGCTCAGAAGGAGGCCGCTGCATTATCTGTGGCCAAGTCTAAGGCTGATGAAAAAGCATCTTCATAGAAGAGAGATGCCGCTACGGCAAACGATCGAGCCAGAGAGATATTTGAGAAGGTCGAGCAGAAGTTGGCTCGGGATGTTGCTCGTGCTCGTTTGCAAACTAAGAGGCAGGCCTTCGAGGAAGCAAGCACCGAATGTGTCGATCTCTCTGTTGAGATTGAGAAAGCCAGAGCCTTGGAGGAAGAATAAGCACCTTCAACTACATCAGATGAGGGCTTCGGAAGTGATTCAGACAGTAGTGAGGGTGAAGAGTAGACTCGTGTCGTCATCTCTGCTTCTTCTTTGCTTTCTTTTCTTTCTTTTTTGTGTATGGATTCCTCGGGGGAGGGGGGGGTGCTTTGTAAAGACACCCTCTGTAAATGTATTTTTGGAAATGCAAAAAGATTCTTGCTTAAAGACTTCAAATTTTATTTTTCCAATTCTTATACGAAGTTAATCTTTAAATTTTTATATCGGTTCTTTGGAGCCCATACTTGGAGTAATCGAGATCCTTGAGATCGGGCACCATCTCGAGGCTAGGTTGATAACTCTTTAGAATCCATACTTGTGATAACAGATATCCTCGAGATCGGGCACCATCTCGAGGTTCGATCGATGTGGGGATCTCGATAGCTCTCGAGCGCTGTATGATAGTGTCATTCGTATGACATAACTGCGAAGTGACCAGGGTTGTCCCACCAGTACACTTCCCCAAAAGTGCTAATGGCATGGTTAGAATTAATTGGCCTTCAGAATAGGCGAGCAGTCGCCGCTTGCTCTATATATGTATTTGCTTTCTTCTTATTTGAGGCTTTCGCTACTTCGTGCAACTATCCCTTTTATAGAGCTCTCCTTCCTTGCGTCAGTTATTTTCATCATTTTAATTCAAAGCTTTCGCCTGAGTTTTCATCTGCCTTCCCTTGTTTCACCATAGTTATGGCTGCTACGCCCAAATCTGTTCACCAAGAAGAAGAGAGTTCCACCTCTATTTCCTGCCCGGTCGGTGGTACACCGCCGGCGTCCGGTGAGCTAACCTCGAGATGCTTTGTCTCGAGGAGGGACTTTATGTTAGAGAGACCTCCCAATGTTCAGGGCCATTGGGAGCATGCGTCGAGGTTCATTTCATCAATAGTAGAGGAACACCTTGAGGCAGTTAGGAGAGACTCTGAATAGGGAGAAAAGATGGTACTGCAGGTACTTTCCCCGGAAGAGAGCATCACGGCTCATGTAGAGGGGTTTTTAACGTATACACGTACCGCTTTACATTCACCCGTCGTCTTGGAAGATAGTATTGATGATAAGGTTCATTACAGATAAAATTAGGCTCGAGTTCACCCTCAGCCATCTCATTAGATTGTATCGGCCCTTGCATTACCGAGGCCTGATTATTCTATGACGTCAATCCACCCAGCCTTTCGTTGCCGGTAACGAAGAACACGGGGACCGAGGGTGGATGAGTCGATTTGTCCGAGTGCGGGTTGGTGACATTATTCCCATGCAGTTCCTGCAATTCCCTGAGAAATGGAATTTCAAACGTAAGTGGTACACTTGTGCTTTTGTCATCTTTGTTCATAGTGGAGACAGACTCAGTAACTGTGTTTTCTTTCCTTTTCTGTAGCAATCCGGTGGTTGCCATACGAGGTCCCCGATCTAGCTGATTACACTCGGAAACTGGCAGCTTGCTCGACCTACGATGAGCGTAAGTGGTGAGATTTATTGAAGGGTAGGTGGGAGGCAAAACACCACGGTGAGTACCGTGTGATACTTCTCTCTGAGGAATATTTCCCTCTATGTTTCCTAACTTCTTTACTGCAGGCGTTGGAGAATTTTCCGAGGTGAGACTATGCTGTCTCGGAGAGGAGGGAGGATCATCGGCTTCATGGCCGAAGAGCGCTAACAAGCGCAAGGAATCCTCATCGGGCGAGGATATTTGTAGTGAGGCAAGGTTTGCCCGGAGGCGAAAAGGAGACGCAACCGTTGAGATAGATCATGTACCTATCGGCCGTCATGTAGACATTGGTGCAACAGAAAGGAGCGGCCATACATCGATGGCTCGAGCTGAGAGGCCTCCCGGGGCAGCTGAGCCTGCAATACCCGAGATTTATGGCCTCAGAGGAGTGGCACCTCCTTTTCCACCATCTTCTCCCGTCGAAGGTACTTTGAAAGATGCAGAAGTTTTGCCACCATCGTCTTCTCCCATCGAAGGTACTTCGAGGGATGCAGATGTTCTACCGCTGTCGTCTTCTCCCGACGAAGGTACTACGAGGGATGTGGATGTTCTGCCGCCGTCCTCTTCTCCGTTAAAGGTACTTCGAGGGATGTTCAAGGCCAGGGGATGCTAAGTTAAGTGGGGTCTCGAGCGATCATTTCCCTGCCGAGAGCGGTTCGACTGGGGTCGGTGAGATCAGGCCAGTAGATGCACGCTCAACTTTTGAGGAGGCTCAGCGGCTCTGTTCTGTGGTGAGCTCTGGTTGACTTTGTTGGTTTTTCGGTTTTGCATTTTCATTTTCTCATTAAGCTTCTTTTTCATAGGCCTTTTTCAAGCTCAAGTCTAAGCTGCTCCGCCGTGAAGCCCGATTGCAGAAAGCCTTGGATGGGGAGAAATCCTTTGGGCTTCTTTGTGATAAAAGGGAAAAAAAGTTGATATATCTTCGGTACGAGACGAGTCGAAGCCTGGACTATGAAGACCACCTTGAGAGACAGGTAACCTTTGTTTAGAGAGGATGCACATTTTCTCTTCTATCCTCGGAGATTAATATTTTGATGCTTCAGATGCAGAGTAAGGCGGAGGAGCTGAAACGCCTTTAGGGCGAAGTTTGTCAGGCCAAGTATGAGAGTAATGAGCTAAAGGCTCAGATAGATGCCCATGTTGTGGCCAAGAAGATTGCTTTGGCCAAGGTTTCTTCCCCCGAGGTGCACTCCGCAATGCTAGTGAAAGATGCTCGGTCCAAATGAGCAGGATTGTAAGGCTCGAGTCTGACCTTTTGACGATGAAGGCCGAGGTCGTGGATGCGCAGGCTTAAGCTGAAGAGATTCGAGCTAAGGCTGATAAGAAAGTGGATGTCTATTTAAAAGACGTTCCCGATGCTCGAGCTGAGTTGAGAGAGGCTTTCGATCGGGAGAGCAGAAGCAATGAATATGCCCGGTGCAAATCCTGGAGGGAAACCCTCAAGGAGATCCACGCTTGGGGCTTCGATCTCTCGGAAGAGATAGAGGAGGCCAAGGCGGATGAATACGATGCCAAGCTCTTTGTGTCCGGTGCTGAAGATAACAAGGAAGAGGTCGATGGAGCTGTAGTCCCTGAGGGGGAAGTAGACTAGGCTTTTCCTTTCTGAGTGCAATGCCTTTAGAGAACATTGTAAACGAAGTCTTGTATTTTTTTATGTATATATATATATATATATATAAGAAACATTCCGGTTTTCCTCTTTCATGAATTTCCCGTTGCTTGTGTATGTCTTTATTTTGTTTTAAATTTTGACGCTTGTCAATGATTAGCTAGATGAATTGAACTTCGAGGAAAAACCCTCAGATTTGCAAATCAGCCCTGGGGCTTGTTGCGCAGGTGCGTAGGCTCTTACGTATTTGCTCTTAGGCGCTTTTGAGTTAAACGTTTCTGGCTCAATCTTCGAATCGGGTTTCGACTCGAGCTAATCGACCCTTAGGTTTTTGAATATTAAGCTGGCTCTTAAGCTCTTACGCGTTGGGTCAGCACGACCTTCAATATGGGCTGGCGCTTGGGCTCTTCTTCCTTGGGTCGGTACGACCTCTAATATGGGCTGGCGCTTGGGCTCTTATGCCTTGGGTCGGTACGACCTCTAGTATAGGATAGCGCCTTTGATTTTATGGCGATGATCGGGCATCCCCGAGTCGCGTTAGTTTGGCCAGAACCTTATGACCGTATTCATTGTGTTTGGCCATAGCCTTTTAGTCCCTGAGTGAGGTAGACTCGGCGTCTATATCGAGGGTATGACCTTTTAGGGGTCGTATAAGTTCGAATATATAGCCTTGACTTTAGGATCGGGATTATGCCTTTTGTAAGGTCTTATAAATTTGATCATGCCTTACTCGATGTCTTACAGATAGGTTACTTGGCACAAGTATAATTCGTGCCTTGCTTGAGGTCTTACAGATAGGTTACTTGGAACAAGAATAATTCATGCCTTGCTTGAGGTCTTACAGATAGGTCACTTGTTACAAGTATAATTCATGCCTTTCTTAAGGTCTTAAAGATTTTGTATTGCCTTATGGAGGTCATACGGGCTTGAGGTTGCCCGCTTGGGGTCTTATGGCCTCGTGTTTTTGGTAGCTCAATGGGATGACAGTCGTTGACAGTCCTCGAGACTTCGAGAGTTTTTGGCTCTGGATCCGTTCTTTGTAACTATTATGTTGCCTCATTGAGGGCTTACGAGCTTGAAGTTTTCCGGCCCAGAGGTTTTATGGCTTCGAGTTTTTGATGTCAGTCCCCGAGTGTTCCGGAAATTTCTGGCCCTGGGGCCGTTTCTTGTAAAAATAGCGAACTTTTTTTAAGCGCAAGGGATTTTTATGGTAGAATATACTCCTTTTATTACTTGGTACAAGTATACATGTTTTCGTCCTTGAGGGTTCGATTATTGTATGCAGACACGGTTCATCGGACCGTTTGGCCCGATACATCATTTTTCTATCGAGACCCTCTTTGACTCAACTTGATTTCTCCGGGGAGGTAATCTCCCGGAGGAATGCCCCCCAATATTCGAGGTTGATTGAAGATAAACCTTGAATACTTGCTAAGTTCTCCTCAGGTAGCATATAGATGTTGCCTCGTTGAAAACCTTGCCGGCAAAACCCTTCTTGGGACAAAATCCGATCGAAGGAAAAGAGTGCAACGCATGCTTTAAAACCCAAGGTCTTCGAGCTGGAAGGTGCTTTGATTAGTCTAACCGGACACCTGCATGTAGGTTAGTATAAGACGTAAATAAAAATGGAGACGGTTATACCTTAGTGGTGATGGCGTTTCGAGCCTCGAGATGCTTCAACTGCTCGCTCCGGGGTTGCGGTACGGTCCTTTGCTCATCCACTAGGGTGCAGTGATGTGCCGGAGAATTTCGGCACATTTACATCCTAATTGCTTAGATTTTAGCTTATTTTAGGTGCAATTATCTCCTTTACTTATGTAATTTTAGTGTTTTTGCAGTACATGAGGCTTAAGGACCCAAGAGCATGGAAATGAAAGCAAAAAGTTACAAAAAGACAAGAAAAGAGCAAAAAGGCATCGCAAAGGAAGATATGCGGTCGCAAAATCACAATGTGGACCGCATAATTTACACTGAGATCGCAGTTCAAAATAGACTCCTGAGCAAAATTTAAAGTCAAGAATGCGGTCCATTCTGCGACCGCATAACCTGTTTGCGAGCCGCAAAATAGACCGCAAACCAACCATGAAGGCCGCTGAAGAAAGAAAACGCGATGCAAAATGCGGTCGCATTTCTACAATGCGGACCGCATAACGTGAATGTGGTGAAGGCCTGGAAGCTAGGGTTTCAACCAGCGATGGGGATTGAAAAAACTCCGGTCGCATATCTGACCTGAAAGGGCAGTTTTGTCCGTTTTCTTTCCCGATTTTCAGTCCAATATAAATAGATTTATGATGATTTTGTGGGATCATCTTGTCTAGTTTTTGAGCTACATTCCAAGACTTAAATATTCTTCAC
The DNA here is from genome assembly GCF_001879085.1 of Nicotiana attenuata. Taxonomy (NCBI): domain Eukaryota; kingdom Viridiplantae; phylum Streptophyta; class Magnoliopsida; order Solanales; family Solanaceae; genus Nicotiana; species Nicotiana attenuata. The sequence continues at coordinate 34,287,749 of NC_031995.1, forward strand.
TTTTGGAATCAATCTTCACATTGTAAGCTTTATGGCTTTTAATATTCTCTTGCTTTTGTATTTTAGTATGACTAGCTAACTTTAAATACTAAGGTTGTGGACCCTAAATGGGTGTAATGTTAATGGGTGTTTACCATTTAATATATATAATGGTTGGTTGATGTTTATTTACTCCTCATTCTTCATTTATTGTTGGTGGTTGCAAACATTAACAAGTGCCATTAAATTCTTGCTTTGCTTGGGAGAATGGATTAGAATTTGGTAGCAGTGAATATCAAAGACTAAAGGCGTTAACCCTTGTTTAATAGAATCGTTTAGGAATAAGTGGGTTTTATTTGGCATATATTGATTGTTCTTAATTGCAACTCTTTTATATTTGGAAAAATGATAAATGAGGAAATGTTACCCAACTATTGGAAAATATTGGGTAGTCAATTAGAAATCATTTGCACATCATAAATGACCTCCCATTAGAAATATATCATATTAACACCGATAGCATTACACTTCATTAAAGGGGACACAACCTTGGTTTCTTTAATCCAATTATTTACACTCTCAATATTCCAACTAGTTGTTACTTCAAAACAAACTCAATTCATACTCTTGTTACTATTAATTCACACTCTTGTTACCGTTAACTGGATAGAATTACGACTTTAGTCGAGCAACACACTATTCGAGTAACCTTTTCACACCTATTCCCTGTGGGATTCGACCCCAACCTTGTTGGGTTATTATATTTGACATCGACCACCTTACACTATTTCTTAAAGTGTAATTTGAGCGTATCAAATTTTGGCGCCGTTGCCGGGGAATACGGTTTTGAAATTACTATTTAGTGTGTGCTTTACTTTACGTCTTTTTCTATTCCATCACACTTTGCTTGTTTTGCTTGGTGTTGATAGGAAAACATGTCTGATTCTGGTGACGACGTAGAGGCAGAACTGGGAGAGAATCCCTTTGCAGACATCAAAGAGTACATTGAGGATACAAATGCTATTGTACCTCCAGCTGTTGGCGCTGCAACGTTCAAAGTGGAACACCGTTTAATCCTTATGCTCAAAGTAGAGGGGTTCTTCAGAAATTCCACCGATGATTATCCAACAGAACACCTTAGAAACTTCTTGGGTGTGTGCGCAATGCACAAGCAAAACAATGTCTCTGATGATGCCTTGAGGTTGAGATGCTTCAAGTATTCTCTGGCTGGGGATGCAAGGAGATGGCTCCAGAATCTGCCACCGAACTCTATCCATTTTTGGCCCGAACTTGTCCGGGTATTCTTATCTAAGTGGTTCCCGCAAAGTAAAAAGTCTGAGCTGCGGGATAAAATATTCTTTTTCAAGCAAACACAGGGAGAACAGTTGCATGAGGCATGGGATCGCTTCAAATTATATTTGGTGAGGTCTCCAAACCATGGTTTCCCGGATTCTATGCTATTGGAAAAATTCTATATGGGTTTGGATCCTATGAACCAAGCTATAGCCAAAAACACAACTGACAGATCCTTCATGGACAAATCATTCGCAAGGGTGACACAAATCCTTGACAAGATGGCACAAAACAATCAAGCGTGGCATTCCGAGGACACCTCAGGTGGGATTGCATATGGGTCTCCTTCCTTGAACAACCTAATTAAGCAAAATCAAGAGAGAGACCAACTGATCGCAGGGCTTGCCACAAATGTAAATGTGTTGACGAAAATGCTCACGGAAAGCCAAACAAAGAAGGTGAATATGGTGGAAGCTGTGCAGCCTATCTTCGATGAGGAGTTTGAAGAAGAGAACTACATCAACAACCCTCAAGAAGGGTATCAAAGACAACATTACCAGGGTTAGGGACAACAGAGCTAATGGAGACCTAACCCACAAGGGCAAGGAAACCAACAATAGAGAAATGACCAAGGTGGCTCAAACCAAGGGAATTGGAACAACAACAACAACTTTTCTAACCGGAGTTCAAACCCCTATGTTCCTCCAAAGGGTCAATATTCAAGCCAAGGTTCTTCTAGTGAATCTAAGTTGGAAGCTATGCTTGATCGAGTGTTGCAAAATCAAGAAAAATCCGATACTTCAATGAGGAACATGACCGAGGTTGTTGGATCTCATAGCGCCTCCATCAAAAAATTGGAGATGCAAATGAGAGACCTCTCCAAAGAGCAAAATCCAAAACAAAAGGGAACACTCCCTAGTGACATGATTGCAAATCCAAGGGGTAGTGGGAGTGGCCCAACTTCTCACATCATGGCGATCACTACTAGGAGTGGGAAGGTGCTACACGGAGAGGGTGAACAAACGGTTGAAGCAGAAGAGTCCGAACAAAGGGAAAAGGTTGAAGAGCCAAGTGTTGTCGAGATTGAAAAGATTCCGGAGGAGTTGCAAGTGCAAAAAGAGAACCGGGAAGAGGTGAAGGAAAAGGTAAAGGAGACACCAAAAACTCATCCACCTATTCCTAGACCTCCTCCTCCTTTTCCTCGAAGACTTGTGAGAAGGGTTGATGATAGCATGAGAAGTTCTATGACATTCTAAAGCAATTATCGGTGAACATTCCATTCTTAGAAGCATTTCAAGAAATGCCGGGGTTTGCCAAATACTTGAAGGATTTGATCAGCAAAAACAGGACCACAAAGAATGAGGTAGTAAACATGACTCACCGGGTTAGCTCTATTATTGCCACAACCACAGTCCAAAAGAAAGAAGACCCGGGAGCTTTTACCATTCGTTGTACCATCGGGGCCCGTGACTTTGCATGAGCCCTATGTGATAATGGAGCTAGCATCAACTTAATGCCTATTTCCATCTATAAGCAAGCAGGGTTAGATATGCCAAGGCCCACTAGTATGAGATTGCAAATGGCCGATCAGTCAATCAAACGCACGGTGGGAATTGTTGACGATGTACTTGTAAGAGTGGGGAAGTTTCATTTTCCCACCGATTTTGTAATTCTTGATTGTGCGGTTGATAAAGAAATCCCTATCATTTTGGGGAGACCATTCCTGGCCACGGGAAGAGCACTCATGGATTCGGAGCGGAACGAAATTAAATTCCGGGTGAATGATGAAGAAGTCACATTTCAAGCGAGCAAGGGTATGAAACTACCCCATGAGTATGAGAGCATTTCAGTGATAGATGTTGTTGATGAGGTAGAAGATGCCGTAGAAATGAAAATGGAAGAACAATGCCTTGATGATGCATTGGCAGCTATTTCCGTAAACTTTGATGGTGAAGACATGGATGGGTACATGGAGTCGGTAAATGCACTGGAGGGTCTTGGATCCTATACTTATTCTCCGGCAAAGCTTTCTCTTGACTTGGAGAATCGGGCCACACCTCCCGCAAAGCCATCAATCATTGAGCCACCACAACTAGAGCTCAAGCCACTTCCTCCGCACCTAAGGTATAAATTTCTTGGCTCTAATGATACTTTACCCGTAATCGTTTCGTCTTTGTTAAATGATGTGCAGGTAAACCAATTGTTGGAAGTCTTGAAAGAGCATAGGGAAGCCATTGGATGGACAATTGCGGACATCCGTGGGATCCCCGCGGGAATTTGTGAACATAAAATCCAATTGGAGAGTGACACGAAGCCAAGCGTGAAACATCAACGACGGTTGAACCCGTCAAATGCAAGAGGTGGTAAAGAAAGAAATCATCAAGTGGTTGGATGCAGGGGTTGTTTACCCGATTGCCGATAGTTCTTGGGTAAGCTCGGTGCAATGTGTGCCGAAAAAGGGAGGCATGACCGTAATTGAAAATGATAAAAATGAGCTCATCCCAACAAGAACGGTGACCGGTTGGAGAGTGTGTATGGATTATCGGAAGATCAATAGTGCCACATGCAAAGAACATTTTCCTATGCCTTTTATTGATCAAATGCTTGATCGGCTAGCGGGAAGGTCATTCTATTGTTTCCTTGATGGATATTCCAGCTACAACCAAATCAACATCGCATTGGAGGATCAAGAGAAAATGACATTCACTTGTCCCTATGGAACTTTCGCCTTTAGTTGGATGCCATTTGGTTTGTGCAATGCTCCGGCTACGTTTCAAAGGTGCATGATGTCCATTTTCTCCGACATGGTGGAGAATTTTCTAGAGGTCTTCATGGATGACTTCTCGGTAGTAGGTGACTCTTTTGTGTCCTAACAATCTTAGACAAGTGCATAAGAGATGTGAGGAAACCAACCTTGTGCTAAATTGGGAGAAATGCCATTTCATGGTGGATGAAGGCATCGTATTGGGGCATAAAATTTCAAAACATGGTATTGAGGTTGACCGGGCTAAGATCGAGATTATTTCCAAGTTTCCTCCACCTACTTCCGTCAAAGGTGTTCGAAGTTTCTTAGGGCATGCCGGATTTTATAGGCGGTTCATCAAGGATTTCTCCAAAATTGAAAATCCTATGTGCAAACTCCTTGAGAAAGATGCCAAATTTGTGTTTGATGAGAGATGCCTCAATGCTTTTGAGGAATTGAAGCAAAGGCTCACCACGGCACCTGTTATTGTCACACCCGATTGGTCTCTTCCTTTCGAGCTCATGTGTGACGCTAGTGGTGTAGCTATTGGAGCAATGCTTGGCCAAAGTCACAACAAGGTTCTCCAGCCGGTCTACTATGCAAGTAAAACTCTCAATGGGGCACAAATGAATTACACGGTAACTGAGCAAGAGCTTCTTGCCATTGTTTATGCCTTTGAGAAGTTCCAGGCTTATTTGTTGGGGTCCAAGGTGGTAGTGTACACAGATCATGCGGCTCTTCGCTATCTCATGGCAAAGATGGATGCAAAGCCTCGATTGATTCGATGGGTCTTGTTCTTGCAAGAATTTGACTTCGAAGTCAAGGATCGCAAGGGAACTCAAAATCAAGTGGCGGATCATTTGTCAAGGCTTGAGGAGGCAGGGAGACCAAAAAGAGATCTTGAAATCAACGATGCATTCCCGGATGAACACATATTGGCACTATCTAGCACTTTTGCTCCTTGGTATGCCGATTTTGCTAACTACTTGGTTAGTGACCTCATCACGGACGGATTGGAATAATATCAAAGAAAGAAGTTTTTGAGAGACTGCCGGCAATATTATTGGGAGGAACCATTCTTGTTCCGTGTTTGTGCTGACAATATTATCAGAAGGTGTGTTCCCGAAGAAGAGGTTATGCCAATTCTCAAGGCATGCCATGACTCACCGGTTGGGGGTCATCATGGAGGAAATCGAACTACGGCTAAGGTTTTTGAATGCGGTTATTATTGGCCTTCCATCTATCATGACGCCAATCAAATGGTCAAGGCTTGTGACCAATGTCAAAGACAAGGTTCAATCTCAAAGAGGCACGAAATGCCGATGCACTTTGCGATGGAGATAGAGATCTTCGACGTGTGGGGAATTGACTTCATGGGTCCCTTTGTAAACTCTTGCGGGATGAAATATATCTTGGTAGCTATGGACTATGTTTCCAAATGGGTTGAAGCAGTTGCCTTACCAAACAACGAGGCAAGGAGTGTGACCGCCTTCTTGAAGAAAAACATATTCACCCGGTTTGGCACTCCTAGAGCCATTCTTAGTGACGGTGGATCTCATTTCTGTAACAAGGCTTTCTCGGGGCTTCTTGAAAAGTATGGTGTTAAGAACAAGGTGGCCACACCTTATCATCCGCAATCAAGTGGTCAAGTTGAGGTTTCCAACCGGGAGATCAAGAGTATTCTAGCAAAAACTGTAAATGCAAATAGAATCAACTGGTCAAGGAAGCTAGATGACGCCTTGTGGGCATATCGCACAGCGTACAAGACTCCTATTGGTACTTCTCCTTATCGGTTAGTCTTCGGTAAAGCTTGTCATCTACCCATGGAATTGGAACACAAGGCTATGTGGGCGTTGAAATGGTTGAACATGGACTGGGCTGAAGCTGCAAATTTGAGGTTAACACAACTCAATGAAATGGAGGAATTCCGGTTCCATGCTTATGAAAGTGCAGCTGTGTACAAAGAACGGATGAAGTTCGTTCATTGCAAGAAGATCTTGAAAAGAGAGTTCAAGTCGGGTGACTTGGTCTTGCTCTTTAACTCAAGGCTAAAATTGTTTCCGGGAAGCTCAAATCAAAATGGTCCGGTCCATTCAAAGTGGTCAATGTCTCTCCTTTTGGAGCGGTGGAACTAGCATCGGAAGATGGGTCCCGGACGTTCAAGGTAAATGGCCAACACATCAAGCACTACTTGGGCACAGATGGAGAAAAACATTTAGTGGAGCAACTAGCTCTCAAAGATGGCCCGTGTCCAACCATTGAGTGAATCTAAAGGAACATCAACTTCGCCATGCCGCGACGTTAAATCAAGCGCTTCATGGGAGGCAACCCATGTGTGGTAACACTCTTTTGTTCTTTGACTTTTTAATTCTTGATAGATAGATTTACTTGAGTAATTTAAAGTGTGTGTTTGAGTGCAGGGGGTTCAAAAGATCACAACACTTGGTAAGAATGCATCAGAAAGGGAAGAAAAAACCACAGTGTGAAATCTGCTACAAAGATGCGGTGGCATTTTCACTATGCGGACTGCATTTTGATCGCAAACCAAAGCAGAGATTTTGGCTAAAATTGTTGGTGAAGATGTGGCAGGGTGGTGCACTATGCGGACCGCATTTCACTTCTGCGACCGCATTGTGCACCGCATTTGTCACCCTTTTGCAAGCCAAGTGCACTCACGGCATAACACTTATGCGGTCGCATAGTGTTTTATGCGGTGCCCTCCAAATCGCACATCGGACAGGTAAGTGGTCGCATTCTCTCATCTCTCACTCATTCAAAACAAAGCAAAAACAAACAAAAAAAAAAACAAAAAACAAAAAGAAACAAAAAGAAAAGAACGGGAAGAACTGAGAAGCAAACAACGAAGGGGCAAACACTGATCGAATCGTTCAAAGTACAAAAACAAAAAAAAAAACATTCCTCATCTCTATAGTACTTCCACTCAGCATCACTGGTATGTAACCTCACCCCAAATCTTCCAGTTCACGATTCATGCTTGTCTTTTCTTTGATTTTCTTTATTCTCGTATGCAAATGTGTGATTAGGTCTTGCTTTTTGTACCATTTTCCCATGGCATAGTCTCTTCTGGGTAGGAAATATATCTGGGGTAATGGGTAGAAGGACTTAGGACCGCCATTGTTGTAGTGATGGTTGAATCTTGAGGACGAAGACCTTTTGCGGCCCGCAAAGTTAAAATGCGGTCTGCATTTTGGCCGCAAATTAAACCCTAGGTCTCCTGAGGACGATGATGAAATGCGGTGACTTTTGCGGTCGCATAATCGATATGCGGACCTCAAAGTTACCGCAAAGTGAAATAGACCTCCCAGTTAAAAACCTTGCCATTTGCGGTTGTTTTGCGATCGCATTTCCCTCTTTGCGGTGGAGTTTGCGATCGCATTTTTGTTGTGTATGTTGTGAGACAATCAACTCTGCAATGGGCAAGCGGTCCGCATAGTGGTTATGCGATCGCATAACCCACCGCAAACTGAGATCCATATAGTCCAAACAATTTTGCGACATGTTTGCGGTCCGCATAGTGGTGATGCGACCGCAAATCGTGTCGCATTTTCCACATTTTTTGTGAATTCTTCTATTTTCTTCTCACTGTTGCTTTTGTGTCACTGATACTTCACCATTGTGCAGATATGGCTCCAAAGAAACATTCACCCTCTGCATCTAAAAGGGCTTCCTCCAGTCGTCAAGCATCACAAGAAAAACATTTACGGACGGAGGCAAATATGCCAAGCCCCTCCCAGTCTGAGGAGGAGGAGCTCAGGCCCTCAGTTAATTTAGAGGCTGAAGAAAGAAGGAAACGCGGAGAAGACTTCCATCTCCGGTTTGGGGTTGAGGGGTCCAGGAAACTGTACAGAGAAGGGCTCACCAAGCGAAAAATCCTGGCCGAAAAACAATTGAGCTTGAACAGGCTACAAGAACAGTACCCCCACATCCTGGAGAACATAAAATCATGGAAATGGGAGTGCTTCACTGAGCCACCCACTGAGTACAACGAAACCCTTGTGCGGGAATTTCATGCATGACATGGAGCCTCTAGGACACCGCACCACAAACGCAACATAATTTTTGCTGACACTGTCCTTGTTCGGGAGAAGAGTGTGTTTTGCGAAAGTGAAGCCATAAATGAATTGTACTTCCCTGACTTGAGCGCTGGCACCGCTGAGTACAAAGCTAAAATTGCAAATAGGGAGAATGAGCGTGGTTGGATTGCTTCGGTGATAGGAAAGGGAACCCAAACTTGGATCAACCCTGGGCATAAGATATACAAGGAAGATCTCATAAGAGAGGGTCGATACTGGCTCAGCTTTGTTACTTCTCGATTGGTACCAACCCGGAATGAGACTGACACGACTATTGAGAAGGCTCTTCTCATTGCGTGTATCATGACAGGTATCAAGATAGATGTTGGAGCTCTGATTTTCCAAGAAATAGGGATCCGCGCAATGCAGCATGCCACTTCACTTCCATTCCCTTGCCTAATCACTGCTCTATGTAAAGCTGTGAATGTCCCTCTCATGCCACACTATGACAAAACCGGGAAGGAGACGAGGGACATTGATATCACACGTATTAGTGATGTTGCTTCCCCACCATAGGTTCAGGTTCAGGATCCGATTGATAGAGAGCACTCCGACTCCCAGACTCCGTTGACTCCTCGGTTACAGTGGCATCCACTTCTACTTCAGAGCCTGCCTCTCAGTCCACCACTTTCCATTCCAGCCGTCTCGAAGCTTGGTCTCCTGGCTCAGCATGCCAATGCCAAGGTAGACCAGCTCTTGAAGACCTTGCCCAATCTCATCAAACAAGCCCTAACTCCTATGCAATCCTCAGTGACAGCTCTCCAAAAACAACAATTAGTGTATGGGGATCGTTTGCAGCAGCTTGAGTTAAGAGTTGAGAAGATAGAGCGCGGTGAGGTTTGCGGGCTGCCTGGGCTCAGGAAGCAGGTTGCTTCTATGAAAACCGAGCTCCACAAGATGCATAACTTGGAGTTCGATCTATCATCCCTCCTTTCCACATATGGTGATCAGGGTACAGGCACAGCAGCTCCGGACTTAGGCTTTGACTTCTCTGCACTTATGACAGACATTTCCCCTCCTACAGTCGGGACTCCCCAGCCTCCAGCTCCACCTGTACGCATTGACATACCTGAGGAGGAGCTCTCCGGACGATCTACTGAGTTTGAGGATGAGGAGGCAGATGAGGGTGAAGAAGAGGAAAGTTCATGGTCCTCGGAGGATAATGGTCCTCAGGAGAAGGGCAAGCAGGTTGTTGTTCCTACAAATGAGGAGGTGGAGCAAACAGAACTTCAGACAGCAATTGAACATTCGCTAGCAGATTTGGCCGCCCCTGCAGATTCATCGGCCACTCAGCCATCGGTGGGCGAGGCTAGCAGCTCACAGGTCCGAGCTCCAGCTCCATTTCTAGACCAGCCAGAGATCCCTACTGCAGTCGAGGTCCCTCCACAGACCGAGCTCTCATCGGTCCTAGCTTCAGCATCAGAGAGTGACCCCGCCGTCACTGAGCAGGCAACTGACTCCCATAGCGCTTAGTGCGCCTCAGGGAGCCCCTTACACTCTATTTTTATGCATTGGGGACAATGCATGCTTTCAGTTGGGGGTGGTAGCCTTGTTGGTACTTTTGTGACATTAGTACTTTTGTGACATTAGCAACTGTTGGACATATGTGTATTTTGTGCTCTGTGTATGTTAGTATAATTTCTGTACATAAGTTGTGTTGTGTAGTTTGTGATCATGTTTATATTAGTGTTTCGTGATTTCAATGCATAAGTTATGATACCCTTGTGCATATTTAAAAAAATAAAAAGTAGATAGTTATCCATCTTTAGTAATTAGCAATGAATTCCCCTTGGTTTTTCTTCGTCGGGTTCTTTTCCAAGGGTGTAATAGTAGAACCAGGACAGTAGAATGAAACATCTTGACCTGTTTGGTGTAATTTTCTAGTCTCAAGCATGTGTTTCTGTATACAGCATATACCTTTCCATAGATATATAAAAAAAAGATATCAACTGTGTGAACTTGAGGCTCGCTCTGTGACTCTATGTCTACATAGAGTTATACTTGTATATATGATGAAAGCTTTGAGTTGCCAAGTGTTGACTCGAGGGCTTCAAACTATGTGAGCCAAACAATTCGTGTGCCATGTGTGTGTGAGTACTTTGGGTAAATGATTCTTGTGTTTGCTTCTACCATCTAGAACTTGCCCGGTTGGTTTTTCTATGCTTATAATAATTATACTTTGTTGGAGAAATGACATTAGGCAGTCTTTGTGATTTTCGGAAAACCAGTTAGCCTTTCAAGCCGCCAATTGTACAGATAGTATCCCTAGTCACCCCATTTGATGCTTTAGCTTTTTCTTTCGCTACCTCATTACAAACCTTTCCCTTTTTTGTGAAGTAATCCCCTCTTTTGAACCCGTCCTTCCTTGAGCATCGAGAATGAGGCTTGAAGCCTAAGTTGGGGGTGTGGTGTGAAGTCGGGAATTAGCAAGATTGTGTAATGAGTGTGGGAAAGTGAACCTCAAAATGTGAAATCATTCAAGCTCCAAAAGAAATATATATATATATATATATATATATATATATATATATATATATAACAATTTTGGTGTATAAAAAAAAAGAGAAATAGTTGTATGTATATAAATTATGGAGCCTTGAAGGAAATTAGAGAGGTATGTACGGTGGTTCCATCTTGGGAACTAGATGCCAATGAGGCTATGTGGTTTGAAGAGAAACAAAGCGTAAAAAGAATGACAAATGTGAGTAGTGTTCAAGGAGGATGAAGTCACTTGTATCCAAATGCTTATCCAACCCTTCCCTAAACCTACATTACAAGCTTAAAAAGTCCTTATGGGATCTCCAACTGAGCGTTCTTAAGATAAAGCGATGAATTAAAATAAGGGCAAGCCTATGGTATGGTATGTTGAACCACTTGAAATTCTTTTCTGAGAGTGAGAGTCTTTGTGAATTCGTCCCATTTTGTTGTTATTGTGCATATTGTGATTTTGGGACGTAGTTTCTAGTGAAGGCACATGAACTTTAAGGTAAACACAAGTTGGGTTGTTGAGTCAAATGCAAGTGCACTCAGCTGAGGGTAACATTTTGTCACGTTGTCTGAGGCTCAAAGTTCACAAGTTGATTAGTTTTCCTTGAATATATTAATTGGTTCAGGAAGGGTAAAACAATAGAAGTCACATGCTTGAAGTACTAGATCCAAACACCGTTCATGGTCATTTTTGGTTCATCTTCTGTAAATAGGGTCTAGAATAGGATAGTGTCGTGTTAGTTTCTTGAGGACGAGCAAGAGTTTAAGTTGGGGTGTTAATGTGCCAGAGAATTTCGGCACATTTACATACTAATTGCTTAGATTTTAGCTTATTTTAGGTGCAATTATCTCCTTTACTTATGTAATTTTAGTGTTTTTGCAGTACATGAGGCCTAAGGACCCAAGAGCATGGAAATGAAAGCAAAATGTTACAAAAAGACAAGAAAAGAGCAAAAAGGAATCGCAAAGGAAGATATGCAGTCGCAAAATCACAATGCGGACCGCATAATTTACACTGAGATCGCAGATCAAAACAGACTCCTGAGCAAAATTTAACGTCAAGAATGCGGTCCATTCCGCGACCGCATAACCTCTTTGCGAGCCGCAAAATAGACCGCAAACTAACCATGAAGGCTGCTGAAGGAAGAAAACGCGATGCAAAATGCGGTCGCATTTCTACAATGCGGACCGCATAACGTGAATGCGGTGAAGGATGGAAACTAGGGTTTCAATCTCCGATGGGGATGTCCAAAATGCGGACCGCATGTGAGCTTTGCGACAGGAATGCGGTCGCATATCTGACCTGAAAGGGCATTTTTGTCCGTTTTCTGTCCCGATTTTCAGTCCAATATAAATAGATTTATGATGATTTTGTGGGATCATCTTGTCTAGTTTTTGAGCTACATTCCAAGACTTAAATATTCTTCACTTTTGGAATCTTTTGGGTCAAGAATCCTCACTTTGTATGCTTTATGGCATTCAATATTCTCTTGCTTTTGTATTTTAATATGAGTAGCTAACTTTAAACACTAAGGTTGTGGACCGTAAATGGGTGTAATGTTAATGGGTGTTTACCATTGAATATATATATATAATGGTTGGTTGATGTTTATTTACTCCTCATTCTTCATTTATTGTTGGTGGTTACAAACATTAACAAGTACCATTAAATTCTTGCTTTTCTTGGGAGGGTGGGTTAGAATTTGGTAGGAGTGAATATCAATGACTCAAGGCGTTAACCCTTGTTTAATAGAATCGCTTAGGAATAAGTGGGTTTTATTTGGCATATATTGATTGTTCTTAATTTCAACTCTTTTATATTGGGAAAAATCATAAAAGAGGAAATATTACCCAACTATTGGAAAATATTGGGTAGTAAATTAGAAATCATTTGCACATCATAAATGACCTCCCATTAGAAATATATCATATTAACACCGATAGCATTACACTTCATTAAAGGGAACACAACCTTGGTTTCTTTAATCCAATTATTTACACTCTCAATATTCCAACTAGTTGTTACTTCAAAACAAACTTAATTCATACTCTTGTTACTATTAATTCACACTCTTCTTACCGTTAACTGGATACAATTACGACTTTAGTAGAGCAACACACTATTCGTGTAACCTTTTCACACCTATTTCCTGTGGGATTCGACCCCAACCTTGTTGGGTTATTATTTGACATCGACCGCCTTACACTATTTCTTAAAGTGTAATTTGAGCGTATCATGCAGCTGAGAATGTAGCTTGCGATTGCTACTTCACTGTTTGCTTATCCTTTGGCTCCTCCGATGTTGAAGGTGTCGATGCTGGTGCCACATCGTGCACCGCGAACATCTCTCTAGCTGCATGCTGCTCCCCGTATACGGTTTTTATTCCATTTGGTCGAGCAATCTGAGCTGCTCCACCACCCTCGACCTGATAATGTTGGCCGAGCTACTTGAATCCACAAGCACACATTTAATTTGAAATGTATGCACAAGAAACAAAATTACCAATGCGTCGTTATGAGTCTGAGACAGGGCCTCAATGTCCTCTTCGCTGATTATGAGGCTGTCCTTGCGTATGTAACTTCGAGTCGGCTTTTCCCTAGTGATGGATATTTTTGTTCGTTTGACAATGGGTTCCTGTGGGATGTCGATTCCTCCAACGATTATGTGGATGAGATGTTGTGGCTCTTCTGTTTCATTTTTCCTGTTTGCCTTTCTCTCCCGTAATTGATTCTTGGCTTGGTCACTAGAACTCTCTAAGGTGCCCTTTGCTGATATGTCGGGCTACTTCTTCTCGGAGTTGTCTACAATCTTCGGTCCTATGATCGTGTGTGTCATGAAATTCGCACACCAGGTTAGGGTTCCTTTGCGACGGATCTGATAGTACGGGTTTTGCCACCTGGTGTCTTTGATTTTAGCTACAACTGATACGATATCCGAAACATCAATGTTGAAGTTGTACTCATATAATCGGGGTGCTTTCGTTGGTCTTGCATGTCCGCCAAATCCGGTTCTGCTAACGAGTCCCCGAGGATTCTGACCTCGATCTGCTCTTCAGTCGTTTCGGGGTATGATACGCCTTGGGACGTTTCTTTCATCTTCAGTGCATGGTCGGTACCTTTCCCTGTTTGGCCTTGGTTCCTTTGCCGGGAACCTTCTAGGATATACAAAGCCCGAGGGGGCTCCTAGTTGGTCATCCTCGACCCTAATCTTTGACTGATACCGGTTGTGGACATCCGCCCAAGTCACGTCGGGATATTCAACGAAGGTCTACTTTAGCTGCTTTGAAGCTATCGAGCTTCGTTTGTTCAAGACTTGGGCGAAGGCCTGCACTGCCCAGTCATCGGATACTGGAGGTAATTCCATTCGCTCCATTTGAAAGCGAGATACAAATTCACGTAGCATCTCGTTTCTCTCTATTTGATTTTGAAGACATCGGATTTCCTTGTAGCAGCATTGATGGCACCGGTATGTGCTTATATAAAAGAATATGCAAGCACGACAAATGAGTTTATCGAATCCGGGGATAGGTTGTGATACCACATCTTGGCTACTTTTAAAAGTGTTTCTACAAAAATTTTCAATAGGACATATTCAATCTCGTCGTCCTTCAGGTCATTTCCCTTTACAGCACAAGTGTAGGCAGTGATGTGCTCGATGTGGGTCCGAGGTTCCATTGTACTTCGGGAGATCGGGCATTTGGAATTTCTTCGAGATGGGTTTTGGAGCAACATTCGATAGGAATGGCCTTTGTACAAATTTCATTGGATCTATACCCTTCAGAATCAGGGGCATGCCCGAGATCTGATCGACCCTCAAATTTTGGGTCTCCACCTTTTTGTCAGTAGCTTCTATCTTATTTTCGCCCGATTCAATCCTTTTTGTGAGGTCCTCGAGCATCTTTATAACAGCAGGGTCGGCTGCTGACCTGTTGTTGCTCGATCGTTTCGGTACATGTTCTGCTCGAGGAGCTATTTCCGGTGCACTGTGCTTGGAGTTTTTTGGTGGCTTTGCAATTGAGCAATCGCCAGCTGTTTTGCCTTCAACATCTCAAAAATGACGTGAAGGCTAACCTCTCGTTCCTCCCGAGCTGCGGTTCTTTGAGCTTCTTGTTTGTTTTGTTTGCGTATATTCCTGTTAGAGTGGGAGCTTATAACATAGTGTTGGGCGTTGCATGAGCCCACATCTACGAGAATTGGTTCTAGTGCGTGCTCAGGGTTTCGCAGTGGTACACTGGTGCCTAGAACAGCTACATCATTCTCGCCGTGATCCTCAGGACCGCTTTTCATGTGCATTCATAGTGCTGGACATTTTGACCTGAAATCAATGATTCTTGGACAGCAAAAAGTGTGAAGAATAACTTGCGTTTTTCAGTAAACCAGCACGAAAAATCACTATTATTTTTTGCCCCACAGTGGGCGCCAAACAATTTACCTTGAAAAATGGTAATTACAATTATATTTGATTTTGTGGTTCTAAAAATACATGATTTATTTTAATGCCAGTTGTTAGGCGAGTGGTGCTAGGTAAGAGTTAGGAAGATAATATAAGAGCTTGAAGACAGTGTGTCGTGGCCTCGAGCTAGCCTAAGTCGGGCCTCGAGGTCGAGCTAAAGCGTCTGACTGGGGACGGTCCATGAAGAACTAATAGTTGCATCCCCTCTAGGCATTGGTACCAATAATCGGGCAGAATCTGAAGTTGCCTATATTGGCATCAAATGGTGCATTGACAATGGCTTCTCCAAAATCCACCTTGAAGCAGATTCCAAGCTGCTGATCCTTTGGTTAACCACCAATTCTGAATCCCCATGGTCCCTTGGCATGAAAATTCAGGAAATCAGAACCCTGTGTCAACAATGTGAGGACATCACCTACTCACATATTTTTAGGGAAGCTAATTGTCCTGCAGACTCTCTCTCTAAACTCAAGCAACATCTCACTTCACTGACACACTTCAACAGTCACCAGGAGCTACCTACACACATAAGGGGTCAGATTCATCTTGACCAACAGGGCACCCCTGCCTTCAGACACAAAAAGACCACCAGGGTTATCTTCCCACCCCACCTTCTCCTTGATACTCCCAGTGGTCATGGTCATCAATAAACAATCCAAAGGGTTACACAGCAGCAACAACAGGCCCATCAAACAAAGACAATGGTCAGACATGATCCTCTCACTAACTTTGTTTTCTTTTTTGCAGGTACTTCTCATCTATGAACTTCCCACTTCTTTGTTGCTATTTTAGGGTGTGGTATCAGAATTTATGCTCATCCTCCTGAAATTACAACAAAGGAATGATGAAGGTCATAAAGAGAAGCAAAATGCAAAAGGCTCAATAAACACCTTCCACTATGGTTCTTTTATAGCAATGGCTTTCAGCATACTGTGGAGTGATCCCAAAAAACACATAACACATGCCTATTCTCTGAGGAAGCAACCTCCTTTCAACACCATATACCACAATAGACCACCAGATGTGACACAACTGAAACAAACACCCACACCCCCTAGATGTATACCTATCCAAACACCCCCCCATCATCCATATCAATGTTTCTAGAATCCACAAGAACCTAGAAGCACCCTCTTCCCTTTGGCACCCAAACCATCCACTGACACAGTTTTTTGTTTTGCAGGTACTCATTATGTCATTCAATTGCCATGGTTTTTAGGAGTGGTATCAGCACCATTGGTGTTCATTCTCCTGGAACCATATCAATTAAAACATCAACATCAACTCTACAGGAAGATCACCCCACAGATGCAACAGAAATTGCACAAGGCACCAATTTCACCTGAGAAACTGCAGAAGGCAACAACTGAAACTGCAGCTTATGCAGGAGGTTCAGCATCTGTAATCTTCACAAATCTATCCTGCAGCATCTCATCTCCTCAGCTCACACAACCATATCAACCAGCTGAATTCCATCATTGCTGCAGGAACTCCCAGAACTGCAGGAAGACCTTCTCAACTCAGGATCAATTTCGCAACATGAGCATCATGAGCAACTACAATACAGTTGATTGCAGTCCACACAAGAACCTGCAATTTCGTCTCATGAACCAGGGATCATCAAAGCTCCCCTACCCCCAGACTCATCTCCAGTTGCCACACGAACCTGGAGATTGAGCTCCCCTTCTCTAACATGTTTGCCTCATTTTGCAGGTACCCCTGTCAGGCCCAAAATACTGAGGCAATTGCAAGGAGTGGTATTAGCATTTCAAATGCTCAACCTCCTACAATTGCACCAGTGTCTAAGGACTAACCATGATAGCTCACTCACCCATAGTTCATCAGGTGCCACTCAGGACTCCACATCCAATCTCCAACAACAGAAGCACTCACAAAGGAACCCCTACTTCAGGAGTCACCAAGCCTTGCACCAACACACAAATCTCAGAATCTCTGGAGCTGCCAATATAGAAAATGGCTCACCCTCTTCTGTCACGCTCATCAGGCAGCAGCAGTACCCTTGCCCATGCTCTTGGGCCTTTTTGATATTTGTCTTCAGTATTGCTTTCCTTGACCTTAATGTCAAAGCAAGATTGAAGACAAATCCCCATGCTTCTATAAGTTTTTTGCCTCATTACACAGGGTTTTCTTCATCCTTTTCTTGTGATGAAGTTTTTTGTATATGGAAAAACATTTCCCTCCTTATCCTTGTAGTAGAATTAGGACCATTTGTACAATATTGTATAGAGGACCTAGGCTTACTTAATATGGTTTTTGTCAGCCCAACTGATCATCTATTGGTCAATTGGGACATCATCATAGGTCTAACCCATCATATCTTACAAGTGTCATTTGGTTGTCAAGTATGGATGACCAAATGCCCATGTTCATGTACTTTATTTATGGAGGTCAGGTCTATGCCCCCCTCCTTTGTTGTAGTTTACTTTTTATATATGAAAATCAGCCCTAGGCACAATGCCTAGTGGATTCGGTTAAAAAAAATATCATGTCCGCAAGAAATGACAAGGGTCCCCTTTATATAGGAGGGGGAATCCCAACATAGTACAAGTGCATTTATTACAAGGATATACGGCTGGTACAGCTATTTATTACAACGATATGCGGCTTGTACAGACATTTGTTACAAAGATATGCGACTGGTACAACCATTTAATGTCACGGTACGGACTTGTACTATTCTTGTAGACCTGGTCAGCTCTAACTACGTGCTATGGGAATTTCCCGCATGTCCAACATATCCACCGATTTGCACTGCCTCGAGGTAGAATATAGGGAACCCTCAGGGTCGAACCTCGAGCAGTTTCTTGAGCCTTCTGGAGACGGGCTATGGAGCATTAAAATCATCATAAAATTGGACTCTCCGATTTTTTCCGTACACACAATCTACAAAGGATTGGAGTTCATGCTTGGCGCAATTATCGATCAGAATGTGTATGTTCGGTAGTGGGAAATCGTCCTTGGGACTTGCTCTGTTTAAATTCCGATAGTCAACACACACCCTGACTTCCCATTTTTCTTCGGAATAGGTACAATGTTGGCTAGCCAGGTTGGGTACTCAACTACCATGAGGACTTTGGCTTTGATCTGCTTAGTGACTTCCTCCTTGATTTTAATGCTCATGTCTAGTTTGAACTTTCTGTGTTTCTACTTCATCGGCGGACACATTGGATTGGTAGGCAACTTATGAGCCATCATGGATGTGCTGAGACCGGTCATGTCATCATATGACCATGCAAAAATATCCTCATATTCTTTCAGGAAACGAATGTATTCTTTCTTCTCTAACGGTGATAGGAGAATACTTATGCGAGTTTCTTTGATGGTTTTGGAATCTCCCAAATTGACCGTCTTGATTTCATCCAGGTTGGACTTAGGCTTATTCTCAAAATTCTCAACTTCTCTGATAATTTCCTCAGGTATCTCATCTTCTTCGTCCGAGTCACTATCCTTATGTTGTGTTGTCTCATTACATGTCACAGTCGTTGGTTCATTAGGGTAACAAATAGTAATGCCCGGGACTCGTCTGGCCCTTCATGGTGTGGCGGTCCAGTTCCTGCGAAATGCTCCCCTCTCCACCGTCTGAACGGTAAGGCCTTCTTCATCCTCCTCCTCCTCAACTATCACATTGCAATCCATGTCTTCATCTTCTAGAAACACGTTCCTTACCCTAGCCAAAGCTTTCACTTTGTCAGATCCCTATATCATATCGGCCTGATGAAAGGTCTGACTCAGATGTGGTACTGGATACTTAAGAGGGTAATAAGGCCACGCCATGGTGGCGACCAATAATCGTAATCCTGCTAGGTGTACTGATACCCAAGTCTAAAGGTGGTACCGTGACACTTTAGGTTGTATTGGCTTGGTGATACCCTGGAGATTCTTACCGAGACCTTTACTGGGTTCATACCCTAACCATGCTAGTATGCTTTCTATTTTGCTGTTCCACCATTTATCTTTCTCAATTGCATTTACATGCTCGATGCGGTGATAAGTTTCTCCACGCAACTTTGTTATGTTTTCGATAACCGGGACGGTTTGACTGGTGTAAATGGGATTACTTCCATCTCCATGAATGATTATCTCCTGATGGTTCCATTCAAACTTCACGGCCTGGTGTAGCGTAGAAGCTACAGCTCCAGCAACGTGTATCCAGGGTCGTCCCAGTAAAACATCATACGTAGCAGATATGTCCAATAACTGAAACTCAACATCAAACCAAGTCGGGCCCGTCTGCACACAAAGGTTAATTTCCCCAATTATGGCCCTTTAGGACCCGTCAAATGCTTTCACATTCATACTTCCTGCTCGTATCTCATGGAAATCTTTACCCAACCTTTTCAAAGTAGTCAATGGACAAATATTAAGGCTTGAACCCCAATCTATCAGGACTCTGGCGATGTATTTGTCCTCAAACTGTACTGTGATGTACAGTGCTCAGTTCTGACTTAGTCCTTCAGGTGGTAATTCATCTTCGTGAAAGGTGATCTTGTGGCTTTCCAGTACTTGCCCTACCATGTTGGCCATTTCTCCACTGGTGATGTTGTTGGGCACATAAGCTTCATTCAACACTTTCATTAACGCATTCCTATGCGTCTCAGAATTCTGTGGCAACGACAGAATGGAAATCTAAGCAAGGATTTTGTTCAGATGATCAACAACATAGTATTCTCTTGCCTGTACTTTTCTCTAGAGATCATCTGGACCAGTTTCAATGATGGGTCATTTGGCATCAACTTCCTTGCTTGTTCCCCCCAAATTTTTGGGTGTATATATTCTTCCAGTTCTGGTCATCCCCTGTGCAGCACCAGACCCTTCCATTTTTTCTTTTCCTTTTCTCCTAGCTTCGACAACATAATCCCAAGGTATGGTGTTAGAACTGAACGGTGGTGTGGATGCTACCGTCATAGTGAAGGGTGTGGCTATTTCTACTTCAAATAGAGTAGGTGTAGTTGCAGGTGTTGTCACTTCAATTTCAAACGGAGCTGATGTGGCTACTTCGACTTCGTCTTATGGTTGTATTTGTACCACAATAGGAGTGAGTGTGACTGCAGGCATCTGAGGGTCGTCACCTTCCCGAATAAGCCCAACTAATCCTTCGGGATCCCATTCTTCATTAGTTTCTACCACATTTACTCCTTCACCCCTATGATCTAGGAGGGGATTGTTGCAGACATTGGGTGCGGCTTCCTTTGCTTGTATGACTTTGGTGTCAATCAGGGTCTGAATCTTGTCTTTTAGAGTGCGACATATATCAATAGTGTGCCACTTTATGCTGAAATGGTACGCACATGTTTTGTTTGGGTTGACCCATAGGGAGGAGTTTTCCATGGCGACGGCGGGAATATGGGTGACATATCCGCCAGCCTTAGTCTTTCATATAGTTGATCGATGGGCTCAGCAATAGGGGTGTATTGTCTAGGTGGCTTGCGATCGAAATTGGGTCTGGGTTTTTGATAGTTTTGACGGGTTGAAGGTCAATGGTAATAGGCTGGCTTGGTGTTATAAATGTGATAGGCAGTAGCGGGTTGAAGATATCTTGGGGGTGAAGGTTGGTATGTAGGTGGAGGTGTTTGGTATGTGAGTTAGGATTTTGGACCTTGGGCTACCATCACTGCCCCTACTTCTTTCTTCTTTGATATACCCCCTGACTATAATGCTTTGTTCGTAGCCTACAATGCCTCAAAACTGGTTACCTCCCGCTCTTGATCCCTTCTTCAATCCTTTCCCCGAGTTTGATGATGTCGGAGAATTTGTTATTTTTGATGACCATTAACATTTCATAGTATTGTGGATCCTGGGCCCTGACGAAGAATTTGTTCATCTATTTGTCTTCCAATGCCGGCCTAACATTTGCAGCTTCTGACCTCCATCGAGTAGCATACTCATAGAAAGTTTCCGTTGGTTTCTTCTTGAGGTTCTGTATGTAGAAGACATCCGGTGCATTCTCTGTATTAAACCTCAATCGGTTCATGAAGCCTGATGCCATGCTTACCCAATTAACCTACTTCTTGGGATTTTTAATGATATACCAAGATAGGGTATCTACAGTGAGACTCCTCATGAATAGCTTCATGCGAATTCTTTCATCTTACCCAACTCTCACGAGCTTATCGCAATACATCCTCAAATGTACCTTTGGGTCACCTATTCCGTCGAACATGTCGAACTTGGGAGGTTTGTAACCCTCTGGTTGTTCTACGTCTGGCTGAATGCATAGATCTTCATAATTCAGACCCTCAATTAATTTGCCTCCTTCAACACCCTGGACTCGGCTTGTGAGCTTCTTGAGCTCCTTCGCCATGTTCTTAATGAGCAGGTCCTTCTCGGCAGATTCTGGTGTGTATGAGATTTGTTGAGCGGAGTGGGGTAAGGTTTCTATGTACATGTGATTGTCTTGGTGGGTGCCGGGGGTTTGAGTGTAGTGGTGATCATTAGTTGAATTTTGCGGATCAGGAATAGGTTGTGGGGTATTCTGAGGAGTATGGTAAGTGGTTTGTGGGTATTGAGTCGGGAGATGCTGGTGTTGAGGGGGTGTTGGTACTGGTGGAGGAGTAGGATTTTTGGGAGGTGTTGCGTTTTGATGGGGTGCGGGAGGATTTTGTGAATGTTGGTTTTGTGTATTTTGAGGATGTGCTGGGTTTTGAGCATTTTACTGGTTAAGATCGGGGACGTTTAGGGTGAGGGAGAGGTTTTCCAAATTGCGGAACTGCTCAAGCTCCCCTTGCAATTCCAGTATCTTCTGTTCCAATCGTAGGACCAAATCATTCTGTGCCGGAGTACTCCGACCGTCTGAGGTTTTGATATTCTCAGAATGTGCGATAATGTTCCAAATCTTTCCTGACACCACTCATATCATCCATGTGCGAACTAACTTTAGGGAATGGGAATAATCAATATAAAGAAAAATGCAAAAGGTAAACCAGTCAGTGAGGATTCTGAAAAGTATTTGCATTATTTAAACACATTTTGCAGGAATGTAAATTCGCGTCCTAATTTGGGGAACCTCGTTGTGCCTGAGGTAAGCCAAGAAACAACTAGATTTGGAGAGATTTAATGTCGATAAATGCCTCATTTCATTAATTTAATAAATAAGATGAACCTAAAAACGACAATAAATAAATGAGCTACTAATGACATTTGCCTTATTACATTCGAATTCCAAAATGATTCAAAAATAGATAAACCCTTTTGGCTCCGTCGATCAGATTCACCAGGTTGTGCATGTGAAACAACAAGTACGCCCTTGCTAGGTGTCGTCCTTCATTGCCCTCTGCATTCTGATAGTCTACGACCCTTTTCCTCATCTATCCTTCCAGTTCCATTAGACCCTTCTCCAAGTAATCCAACCTTTCTGTCATCCTTGTAGATATTTCCCTCCACTCGTTAATTGACTCCATGTCGAACTTGTGTTGTTCCAAATGCCTGGCTTCGGATTCAAGGACTCTTTTGCATAGGCTCTCATACTTCACTTGTGCTTCAGCAGCCTCATCTATGACCCTGTTTCCTTGACCAACCCCTGGCTCCACTATTCCTGCTATGTTATCTTCTAACCATGATAGGTAGAGGTACACATGACCTGCGTGATATTGATCTGGCTCGATGGTGTCCTTTTCCACAATACTCTTCAAAAGCCATATGTGTTGGGCCTCACATTTGTATGGGATGGCATCATCCTGAAAATTGGCTCTGTAATGACTCATTTTGGAGACTCGTGGTATGACGTGTTTTCTACCAGCTTGTCTCATGACCCTGATAGGAACATAGGGATATATTCCCCTTAACCCAATCAACACCAAATGCAGAACATCCCTGGATCTGATGATGAATTCATTAGTAGGGAACCACTCGAACATCATATGAACCATTTCCTCAGTCAAATTGCTGAAAAACTATGCCCATTCTGTAGTATTCTCTGCTATACAAATCTGTATGGGATAAAGGTCATTCTTTTCGGATGGTGAAAAGCTATGTGATCATTCCATGGTCTACATGGAAACTCTTGGCGGTATTGGCCCCTCTAAAGATGTTCTAACAACCAAATCTGCAGCAGCAAGTTACAACCCTTAAAATGTTTGAACCCCTTCTTGCAATGATCCACAACTCGGTACATTTCTACGACAATCATCAGAACAATAGTGTATGTTTGTCCCTCGATTCCCTCCAATAAAGCTTGGGTTACCATGGCCAACCTAGTGTGAATTTTGTCCCCTTGGCTTGGAAACACTATCATACCTAGAAAGCAGGCGATGAATACAAAAACCCTACGATGAGTCCAACCTAGGGAAGTGATGGAGAATTCATCATGAAAGATATGGTAAGATTTGATGTGTCTATATCTTTCATAGAGGAAGTCGAAGGATATGTAGGACTTCTTCAGGCACGCCAAGTCATCATTCTTTCTTAGACCCCTCATCTTTAGAAATCCCTTGGTCGTGCATTTTTCTGGTACTAGAAAACCGGGACTATCCCATGGTAATCTAGCGAATCCTCCTATTTCCTCCGAGAGAGCAGTCATTTCTATATTGCCTAAATGGAATACGGCCCTATCTCCGTCCCAGAACATAGTAGCAGCCTCGATCAGCATGTTGTTTGGTTGGATATCCAATAAGGAAGGTAAATTTCCAAGAACCCTTTCACGTGATTTTTGTCGCTTGGCGAAAGCTTTCCCCGCCAATCCAACAATAACGGTGGTATACTTCGGACCATACCGAACTTAGGGACTTCGTGCCTAATTTTCTACGAAAATAAACAGAGTTAGACCCTTGCCCCCTCTGGATTCGACTCCTTAGACATTAACGATTAGCATGTTGGCATTTATCTCTCCAAATAATACACATATCGTGGTTGCACCCGTTGGGATTATGGAAATACCGGTGGACTTTGGACAAGGTTTTCTTAGAGGGTTATTATGCGGACAACATATTAGCCCATGCTAGGTTTGATCATGATGCATGTACAGTTATTATTAGAGTAAGGTTTCTATAGGAGTCAAGACAAGTACCCTTAAGCGGACAAATTGAGAGAGAAAGGCACGGAACCGTCGACTGCACCGTTGATCGACTAGTTTTACCGCGAATAAGCCTTTCCAAATTTAAAGGGTGATTTTAGGAAGAGCGCGGATACTCGTCAAGTGCCGCTAGTGGAATATGATGTTGAGCATGCATTATGTAGAAAATAACACATTGTCAAGTATTTTCACATGTTTAAAAATAAATGCAGTATTGAATAAATGTAAAGACATAAAGGAAAGAAAAAATAGGGAAGAAGTTAGTTTGTGAAATAAAGGAATTGTAATAAAGCAAATAAAGGGGGTAAGGAATGGGGAGAGACATGATATAGCAAAATTGAAAGTCGGAAACATGATTAGGAAATAAGGGGAAACACACATTGTAATTGAATTAAACAAAGAGTTGCATGTGAGTTCATATAAAGGGGAAATAGGGAAAAGGTTGTGCATGTTGCATACGGCTAAAATCGAAGAGCCCGATTTTATGTCCGTTACGACATTTCACAGCCTGCCTCCAGAATCCTCAAGGCACAGTTCGAGGTTTGACCCCGAGTGTCCCCTATGCTCGACCTCGGGGCAGTGCAAATCGGTGGCTATCATGGACAAGCGGGAAATTCCCAAGGCACGTGGCCAAAGTTGACGACACCTGCAAATATAGTACTAGTCTGTACCAGACCATTAAATAGTTGTACTAGCTATGTCTCTTTGTAATAATTATACATGTACCATGTTGGGATTCCCCCTCCTATATAAAGGGGACCCTTGTGATTTCTTGCGCGCAGGATATTCAATACAACAACAAGAACATTTTCTTCTCTCTAACTTATACATTCTCCATTGTGTCTCCTTTTGATTTTATTGCTCACATTTATTGTGTTCTATTGATTGTTCTTCATTTATTACTCATCATTTATCACAAAGATCCACCATCAAGGCCCTCAGAACTGTTAGTTCTTCATCGGCTGTTCCCAGTCAGGCATTTTAGCCCGACCTCGAGGCCCAGCTTAGGCTAGCACGAGGCCCCGATTCACGGCCATTCGGTTTGCATTACACACTGTCATCAAGCTCTTATCTCATTTTCCTAGCTCACACTTGTCACACCTCCTCCGCTAAAGAAAAATCCGCTTGCCAAGCGTCGAATTGCTCTCTTTTGATCCCTTGTAGCCTGTGTCGGGTATACTCCCATCCGGAGATATTCTTTTATGTCATGGAACCATGGCTCACCATCAAATTCTACCTCCACCACGTTACAATAGGCATGCTGATCTCGAACCTGAATATGTAACGGATCCACGTAAGCCTTGTCCGGATGATGCAACATTGATGCCAAGGTGGCCAAAGCGTTAGCAACCTCATTGTGCATCCTTGGAATGTGTTTGAAATCTATTGACTGAAACCGTTGACAAAGTTCATGCAAGCACTGCCGGTATGGTATGAGCTTCAAGTCCCGTGTTTCCCACTCCCCCTGAATCTGGTGTACAAGAAGATCCGAGTCACCCATGACCAAGATTTCCTGAACACCCATGTCTATAGCCAGTCTCAGTCCCAGGATACAGGCTTCGTACTCAGCCATGTTGTTGGTGCAATAGAAACGAAGTTGTGCAGTGATAGGGTAGTGTTGCCTTGTCTCAGAAATCAGTACTGCTCCTATTCCGACACCCTTGGCATTGGCAGCTCCATCAAAGAACAGTTTCCATCCAGGCTTCTCGACCTGTCCTAATTCTTCAACATGCATTACCTCCTCGTCCGGGAAGTATGTTTTCAAAGGCTCATATTCGTCATCAACGGGATTCTCGGCTAAATGATCAGCCAGTGCTTGTGCTTTCATGGCGGTCCGAGTCACGTAGACAATATCAAACTCTGTGAGCAGGATTTGCCATTTCGCCAGTCTCCCTGTGGGCATGGGCTTTTGAAAAATATACTTCAAAGGGTCCAACCGAGAGATGAGATAGGTAGTATATGCTGACAAGTAATGTTTCAACTTTTGCGCTACCCAGGTTAAAGCACAACACGTCCTCTCGAGTTGGGTGTATTTTACCTCATATGATGTGAATTTCTTGCTGAGGTAATAAATCGCCTGCTCTTTCCTTCCTGTGATGTCATGCTGCCCCAGCACACAACCAAACGAATTGTCTAACACCGTCAGGTAAAGGATCAAGGGCCTTCCTGGCTCTGGCGGGACCAACACTGGTGGACTAGCCAAATACTTCTTGATCTTATCAAATGCCGCTTGACATTCGTCCGTCCATCTGACCGCAACATCTTTCTTTAGCAGCTTGAAAATGGGTTCACAAGTAGTTGTAAGCTGGGCAATGAACCTGCTGATGTAATTCAACCTGCCAAGCAAACTCATCACATCTTTCTTGTTCCTTGGCGGTGGTAACCCTTGGATGGCTTTGATCTTAGACGGGTCTAATTCGATACCGCGCCGACTTACCACGAATCCCAATAACTTCCCCGATGG
Source organism: Nicotiana attenuata (assembly GCF_001879085.1). Lineage (NCBI taxonomy): Eukaryota > Viridiplantae > Streptophyta > Magnoliopsida > Solanales > Solanaceae > Nicotiana > Nicotiana attenuata. The sequence goes on from NC_031995.1 coordinate 34,314,290, forward strand.
AACTCCAAACGCACATTTTGCTGGATTAAGCTTGAGGTTGTACCTGCGGAGCCTCTGGAAGAATTTCCTCAAATCCCTAACATGGTCACATTGTTTCCTCGACTTTATGATCACGTCGTCCACATAGACCTCGATTTCCTGATGTATCATGTCATGGAACATGGTAGTCATTGCCCTCATATACGTTGCCCCTGCGTTCTTCAACCCAAATGGCATGACCCTGTAACAGTACGTTCCCCAAGGTGTGATGAATGCTGTCTTTTCCGCATCCTCCTCATCCATCAAAATCTGGTGATAACCCGCATAACAATCCACGAAGGAAGCAATCTCATGTTTGGCACAATTGTCAATCAACGTATGGATGTTTGGAAGTGGGAAGTTGTCTTTCGGGCTCGCCTTATTGAGATCACGGTAATCAACACACACTCTGGTCTTCCCATCCTTCTTTGGTACAGGCACCACATTAGCTAACCAGGTAGGATATCGAGTAACTCGTATGACCTTCGCCTCAAGCTGCTTGGTAACTTCTTCTTTGATTTTCACACTGATATCTGTTTTAAATTTCCTCAACTTCTGCTTGACAGGCGAGCATTCCGAATAAACGGGCAATTTGTGGACCACCAGATCGGTACTTAAACCTGGCATGTCATCATATGACCATGCAAAAACATCTTTGTATTCAAACAACAATTCAATTATCTCCTCCCTGAGTGGGGCTTCCAAATGGACACTTATTTTTGTTTCCCGAACATTCTCCCGATCCCCTAGATTGATTGCCTCTGTGTCATTCAAGTTAGGCTTGGGTTTTTCCTCAAATTGATTTAACTCTTTACTGATTTCTTCCAAAGCTTCCTCGTCATCGTATTCCCTCTCGCCATCACACTCAATTTTTTGTATTACTATTTCACATTGATTATCAAGACTAGGCCGGAGACTCCTCATGCATGACACATCATTGAAACCAGTATAAAAGGGACTGTACAAGAGAGAAAAGAAAACAAAATAAAGGCAATCAGGAAAGAAGAAAGGAGGACATTGCATTTCATTAGAATTGTAAGATAACAAGGTTTAACTCATCCAAATGGACGGAACATAGAAATCTGAATTACAACCCTGGAAATAATCCAGATTTAGTACTCAAAGAAAAATCAAAAACTAACTACCACGACTCCTTCCGAATTGGAAGAGGAGTAGCTTCCCAGTTATTGAGCTTAGCCTGAGATCCCACGAACTGCACATCAACCTTACTCGGACCCTCGCCTGGTTCCACCATATTCACTTCATCGAACACCCTTTCGAACCTTACGAGCATCTCCTTGTCAGGTTCTATCACCACAGAATTTGGCATTACTGTTGCTGGGTGTCGTTTAGTACCAGGCCGGACGAAGGAACGGGAAAGGCGAGGAATAGGTTTTGGAAGGGTCCACACTCTCTTCTTCATCTTTTTGGCTCTCCTTATGTCAGCAGAAGTGGGTTTGAAACCTAGCCCAAAAGTGTCTGGATTTCCGGGGAGAGACACTGGCTGTATGATTCCTTGCAGTGAAGCACCTAACCCTTTTCCTGGCAAGAATCCATTCCTTATCATCTCTGAGGCTACCATAACAGATGCGGCAGCTATCTTGGGCGTAGGAACACACTCCCCTTCCGGGATTTTATCAACTGGCACTGTGTCCATGACTTGGTACACCCATGGACCTTTGTCATTTTCAACTACCTCGAAGGATGTGATAGCATTACAAGAATTGTCCTCTCCATGGACCACGATCTCCTGCCGATCCCATTCAAACTTGACCATTTGATGCAAAGTAGACGGTACTGCCTTTGCGGCATGAATCCAGGGCCGTCCCAATAAAAGGTTGTAGGAAACACTGACATCGAGCACTTGAAACTCCATAGTGAATTCCACAGGTCCTATTGTTAGCTCCAACACAATATCTCCCACTGTGTCTTTCCCTCCGCCGTCAAATCCCCGTACACAGATGCTATTTTTATGAATTCTTTCCCTGTCAACTTGCAACTTTTCTAGAGTGGAAAGAGGGCAAATGTTGGCACTAGACCCATTATAATTAACAC